>NC_054471.1:140906082-141534945 GCF_017639515.1 Carcharodon carcharias | reverse complement strand
AATTTAGATGTTATTTGAATGTTCCATGTGCTGTTTGGGCCAAAATGGCAACTGCAGGGTACAGCCATATTCCATATTGATATGGGCATTAGTATGCACGCCCAGTGAACAGTGACCAAAAGTATTCAGTGCAGGCCAATTGATGTTAATCAGATATGAGACCAGCAGTGCTATTTTGGAGCTCAGGACTCCAGATAACACCTTCCCTTAAACTTGCACAGCTGAACACTTTATAAGTTAGTTGCTGGTTGGTTTCTTCTGGTTTTTGCTTCCATTACTGGATTACTGCTACATGACTGATTTTACAACCATCCATTATCGCAGTAGGGTTCTTGCCATTTCACAGTTTGATTGACAGCTACAAGTGGTTATAGACTGTTTGAAGTAAGGACTATGAATTTCAATGCCTGTTGTTATAAGGGATTATGTAGTTGAATGAAATGTTTGTTATAAAGGTTTATGTAGTTGAAGGGATGTAAATGTAATAAATGGGTTTTTATGGCCAGGCCATTGAGGTCGGCGAGCGGGGAGCAGAACTCCTGACTTCGCCCCGTGTCATTTTCACTTTCCAGGCCAGCGGGGGCACAGCCGAATCAGCTGTGCACCCACCGACCTGTCAACAGCCATTTGAGGCCATTTAACAACTAATTCAACTAGTTAATGGAACTGCCCATCCAACCTTAATGTTGGCGGGCAGGCTGGGAGCCCTGACGGGCTTCAGAAAAAGCATGAAACCTCATCCACGGATGGGATGAGGTTTCATGTAGGCTTTTAAAAATTTAATAAAAGTTTGATTAAAAGTGATGGACTTGTCCCAACTCATGTGACAGTGTCACATGAGGGGACATGTCAGGGAAATTTTATTTCTCTACGTTTACCATTTTTAAATTTGCCGCTGATCTCCCTGAGGTAGCACTTAGCCTCAGGGAGATGAGTGCGCTCTTTCGCACACATGCACGAAAGAGCACATTCTTGGCTGAGGCAATCCCCCCCCCCCCCACCCCCCTCTCCGCCTACACAGGACTCGCATGGCGCTTCCTGGCGGACGTTGCTCTGGGCAGGCTTTAATTGGCCCCCCAACGTAAAATGGTGGCATGCCCCCAATTGGGGGCCCGGATCGGAGACACACACACACACGGCCACTCCTGAACTTTCCCCCGTTATGAGGAGGGGGAAATTCTGCCATATGAATGAGTATTTTTTCAAAAGACACTTTATTTAAGTCTGCAATAGACACTTTATTTTATCTCATCTCTGCATGGGTCTGCCCATGCATATTGGCTGAGTTGGCATGGTAGGTGTAAGGGCAAAGGGTGGTGAGTAGGGTGAGTAGGGGTATAAGTTGGCAAGTGTTGGCACTGTTGGTATAGGGGCTGTAAAGAGCCATGGGTGTGGGTGGAGGGGCATCAGTTGGCACTGAGGTTAGAAAGGGCCTTGGGGGTGGGTACAGGAATGAGGTGGCATGGAAGCTATGAGAGGCCATGGGAGTGGGCGGGCATGGATCAGCCATGGAGAGTGTTTGGGGGTGTGTGGTATGTTTCATGTTTTATATTTTTTATTAATATTTTGGACACAGTGCTGAAGCCCCAAAGCAGGCCTTCCACCCAGCCTTCCTCTGCACCTGGCAGCCTCCTCAGCACTTCCAGGATTGCCTGCCCCAAATTCTAATGTAGCCTGCTGCCATCCCCCAACCCTTGACTAATCCCGACGTCCAGGCAGCCATTTTTAGAAGTCAGGTTCTTGGACCCGGGAATTCTCCCAGCTCGTGATATATGGGGGGGTGTGGTGAATTTGAGCAGTGTCTGAGGCTAGTGGTAGGATATGAAATTGAAAGATGTATTCACTAACCAGGACTATGCGTGTAAGTCCAGTGAAATTCTTGCGGCACTGCATCCACGTCCTTGGGGCTTAGCTCTTGACATTGACCTCCGTGGCTATCCTCTTCCATTGTGTCTTGTGTTTGAACATAAAGGATTTCCTGAACTCTGCTGGTTACATTCACCTCTCCTGCTTTCCACCTCCTCCAAGATCTCTGATACAGTATCCAAAAGCCTTGGAGCGTACTTTTCCGCATGTTATGTCATTGTTATAAGTGTTACAGAGCAGATTCAGGCCCTCCACAAATGCCAGCACCTGCTTCAGCCATAATGCACCTCCTTCTTTCAGAAGTTAGAAATAGACTAAACTGGTGCTAGTTGCTTATATTGTGCACCCCCTCAATTCCCCTCACACTCTCCCCTCCACCACAGACATTCAACCAGTCAAGAGTGTGCGGTTAGTGCTGGTGGCTGAAATCATTGAAAGCAGCTGGTAGCACGAATGCGACCTCTGCCTCCGTTTCCAAGGGTTCTCGAATTTAGTCCCCATTAGTTTTGTGCATTTTTTCCTAGTGTTCTTTTTTTCGCCAAACAATTACTCCTTTTAAATAAGGCATTTCCTTTCCTTCTGGTCCAACATGGTTTTGTCAGATTTTTTTCAGTGGTGGTGTATGTTTAATGTTAGTGATCCAGAAGTCCCCGAATAATTACTGACTGAAACTCTTGACCCATGAGTCACAGCGAACTTCACTGTTTATTTGTTTGTATGCGGACACATGCATTTACATATCTGGACTTGTTTCTATATATATGTGAGTATGGTAAATATTGTATAGCTGTCATAGATGAGTAAAACATATTCTAAATTTTCCAGTCTTCTGTAACCAGCTTGAGGGAATAATTATGAATAAACTGCTTCATTAAGTCTCCAACATAATTTTTCTGTGGCTGTACTGTTGCTGTTGCTTACCAGCTTGCCTGTTCTTTATTTTAAACACACATTAGCTCCTCCATTGCTTAGCTTTCCAGCACCTGTTTAAGTTGTTCATGTTAATCTTCCTACTAGCATTTACTTTTTGTTATTGTGGTGGTGAACAGGATTAGAAAATGAAATCTAATGGAGAAAACATTATAACAAATTGGTGCAATAAGTTGTTTTTTTTCCCCAAGATAAAAGTTTAAATATCTTCAAAGTTCTGTACTATGTGGTGAGTTCCTGATGTTGGTCCTAACATCAGGAGTCGCAAAGTAGTATCAGCCACTTCAACACTGAGAGCACATGTTATGGTGATCATGTTGATCTTTATTTTTTCCAATATTACTGTGGGATACTGTGAAGCAGGCTAATGGGGGGTATGCGTGTGTGTATGTCTCTAATTTAATTAAACTGAAGACAGTCAGACTGTAAGGTTTAAATCATCAAAGGGTTAGGTGTAAAAGCAGGCATTTTGAAGTGGAGATGAATACGTTAAGATGGAATACAAGTAAATGCAACACAAATAGGAATTTGCATTAGGAGATTTCTTATGTTCTTATTTAAGGTCTGGGGCAGATCAGCCATGATCTTATTGAATGGCGGGCCAGGCTTGAGGGCCCAAATGGCCTACCCCTGCTTCTATTTCTTATAAATAAGGGGTTGAATTTTTAACTGTTGAATTTCAAAGAGAAATAAAAGGAAGTTTTACAACTGGTAAAGATCATAAATTAATTAAGCAAAGTTATGAAGTTTATTTTTCCAGAAAGTAGTGGTCATAAAGAGAACATAAAAGGTTTTTATATTCTGGGAAAGGTAACTTCCAAAAAAAGTTGAGAATAATGGGTTTAAAGATGAAAGAGAAAAAAACATATTTAAGGAAAGATTGAAAACTGTATGGATGGTGTGGCCATTTGATATCTTGAAGAGTGTGCTGTGCGAGGACAGACCTGTGAAGTAAGCAGCCTCTAGCTACCCCAGAGAAGTGTTTGTTTTCCAGAAAGCAAGGTTTTATTACAAGCCTTGGATTTCCATTGCTGAGTGACAGGGAGAGAGAAGCTTGTGAAATACCTCTCCTATAGCAACAGTGGGAGCCTTACAGTAATATTACTGGGTTTTTTATAGATTAAGAATCTATGGGGACTGTTGCTTGGAAAAGGGTGTTCATTTGTGAGTCTAGCTAAGTAGAAATCTTTTGGGAAAGGTTGTAAACTAAATTTAACTGTAACTGTAATCTTGTGTGTTTTCTTTTGTTAATAAATGTTTTAATTTCATATTTAAAATCTCCAAACATCATAATGGAATCTTTACTTCTGACTTCAGTCCACGTACCTTCTCATAATAAAAATACAAATTACAAATCATTTTGATACCTTGACCAAGTTTCCCTTTGGGATTTGGTCAGCCCAGCAATTAGCACCTGCCATATCATAACAATGTGCACAGTTGGTAAGGGGACATGCTATTTTGGACCTGGTAATGTGTAATGAGAAAGGATTAATTAATGACCTCATGGTAAAGAATCGTCTAAGTAAGAGTGATCATAACATGATGGAATTTCACTTTCAGCTTGACGGTGAGAAACTTGGGTCTGAAACTAGTGCCTTAAACTTAAATAATGGCAATTACAAAGATATGAAAACTGAGTTGGACTACAGGCTGACAAAGGTCCTGGATATGATGGCCTGCATGCTCTGGTCTTCAAGGAAGTGGTTGCAGAAATAGTGGATGCATTGGTTGTGATCTTCCAGAATTCCCTAAATTCTGGAAGGATCCCAGCAGATTGAAAAACCTCACTATTCAAAACAGTAAAGAGACTGAAAGCAGGAAACAATAGGCCAGTTAGTTTAACATCAGTCATTGGGAAAATGCTAGAATCAACTATTAAGGAGATAGAGGTCATTTAGAAAATCATAATACAATCAGACAGATCAACATGGTTTTGTGAAAGGGACATCATGTTTAACAAATTTATTAGAGTTCTTTGAGAATAAAGGAGAACCAGTAGATGTGGTGTAATTGGATTTACAAAAGACATTCGAAAAGGCACCATACAAAAGGTTACTGCTCAAGATAAGAGTGCATGGTGTTGGGGTGATATATTAGCATGGATAGAGGACTGGCTAACTCACAGGAAACAGAGGCTCAGGATAATGGGTCATTTTCAGGTTATTGCTCATAAAAGAGACATGTCGAAGCATTTCACCATGCACTCAATAGGACACATCACAGGATATCACTATAAGAGGGAAACAACTATTAATACTGTATGAGAAGAGGGTGCTGATTGGTTCTGAAGTGATTGGTAGAGGCGTTGCCATGGAGAATGCACCAGTGATGGTGACTGACAGTTAACTGCCAAGCATTGTTTGAAATTTAAACCAGGCAGCTTGACCCTGAGCAGTCAAGGCATTTCC
Source organism: Carcharodon carcharias (assembly GCF_017639515.1). Classification (NCBI taxonomy): domain Eukaryota; kingdom Metazoa; phylum Chordata; class Chondrichthyes; order Lamniformes; family Lamnidae; genus Carcharodon; species Carcharodon carcharias. The sequence continues at coordinate 141,529,738 of NC_054471.1, read as the reverse complement.
CTGAGGAATGAGTCAGCGAATGGCTGTCACTTATTTTGTTTAGCTGAAACAGGCGCAATGTGTGTACACGTTCTTTCTGCCTGCAAAGAATATGGCCCTGTCTTTTAATATATGTAACTTCCAGTACACGCAGATGCGCCACATTGCCGGCCCAACTAACAATCTTAAATTGGCTTTCAGCGAAATTCTTAGCACATTGAGGATTATTTAGCAAATGTTGTCCAGTCACAGAATCGCATCTAATGTTGGAGACTGTGCTTTGAGTTTTGCAAGCATAGGCTGGTTGGGTATGGTGTATACCTTGCCCTTTGCAAACAGCGGCTGGACATGCAGTTCGATACAATCCGCCAGTCTTTGGGACGTACGGCTTACATACCTAGCATCACACTGGCACTGAAATTCATATACCACATTACTCATTTGTGTGATAGGCAGAACGTCTTTTTGGCTTGACAGCAGCACCCTGTTAGTGGCGAATACCACCCATGTTGCTATTGCATAGTAGCAGCATGAAGCAGTTAGCTTCACCATTTTCAAGTTGGCGAACTATAACTAGTAAAGTTTTGCGGAGATCAGTGCTGGGCCTCAACTATTTACAATCTATATTAATGACTTGGATGAAGGACAGACTGTACTGTAGCCAGATTTGCTGATGAAAGAAAGATATGTAAGAAAGTAAGTTGTGAGGAGGATACAAAGAGTCTGCCATGGTCTATAGAAAGGTTACATGAGTGAACAAAAATTTGGCAGTATAATGTGGGAAATTGTGAGTTTGTCCATTTTGGCAGGAGATTGGAAAAGCAGAATATTATTTAAATTGAGAGAAACTGCAGAATGCTGCAATGCAGAGGGATCTGGGTGCCCTTGTGTATGAATCATAAAAGGTTACCCTGCAGGTACAGCATGTAATTAAAAAGGTAAAGGGAATGTTGTCCTTCATTGCAAAGAGAATGGAGTATAAAAGTAGGGAAGTCTTGTTACAACTGTACAGGGCATTAGTGAGACCACACCTGGAGCACTGTATACATTTTTGGTCTCCTTATACAAGGAGGGATATATTTGCATTGGAAGCAGTTCAGAGTAGGTTCACTAGGCTGATTCCTGGGTTGGCTTATGTTGAAACGCTGAGCAGGTTGGGCCCATACTTACTGGAATCTAAAAGATTGTACCCAAACGAACATAAAATGATGCAAGATATTTCGGTCGGCAGGCGCACGCAGGATTTGGCAGCACGCCCGCCGACAATTAACAAACCTATTAAGGCCTTTAAAGATCTAATTGAATTAAATTTTTCGCTGCCTGTTGAACCTTATGGTTGGCGGGCAGGCAAAAAGGCCAAGCGGCCTTTGAATTTTTTGTGAAACCTCATCCACAGGCGGGATGAAGTTTTGATCTGTCGTTTATAAAAAAAAAAATTTCAAACTAATTTCTAACATGTCATTGCTGAATTGACAGAGGAGATATGTTGTTAACATGTTTTAAATCTTTTTCACTTTTCAAGATCTTCATCTTCCTGATGCAGCTCTGTACCTCAGGTAGCTTTTCTCGCATGCACACATGCTCATGTGTGAACTTGCGTACTCGCCCTCTCCCCCTCCCCCACAGGCAACACTAAGCGCTGCAGCATGTGTTTCCCCACCGTTCCCGCTCGCCCCTGCTGAGCCCATCCAATGAGGGCAAAATTCTGCCCATAAGCTTCCGAGGGGGCTTGACAGGGTAGATGCTGAGAGGATGTTTCCTCTCATGGGGAATCTGGAACTAGGGGTCACGGTTTAAAAATGAGGGGTCATCCATTTAAGAAGGAGATGGGGAGGAATTTCTTTCCTCAAAGGGCTCGTTGGTCTTTGAAAATCTCTTCTGCAGAGAGCAGTGGAGGCTGGATCATTGAATATATTCAAGACTGAGTTAGATTTTTGATCAACAAGGGGAGCCAAGGGTTATGGGGCTCAGGAAGGAATGTGGAGTTATGGCCAGAATCAGATCAGCGATGATCTTACCAAGTGGTGGAGCAGGCTCGAAAGGCTGAATGGCCTTCTATGTGTTATGATCTTATGATGCAATGTTGAGTCACAAGAGGTGAGAAAATTTGTGAATATCTTTGTACACAATGGTCCATCTCTCAACTCGCTACTTGATCCATGCCCCAAGTCTATCCCATAATGGCATTATTGAAAATGATTGCCATTTATGTTGCAACACAGGACAACAGAGGAATGATAGCAGAGAATTTACGTTACTGGACTAGTAGTCCAGTGGTCTGGACTAATTGTCCGGAGACATGAGTTCAAATCCACCTATGGCAGCTGGGGAATTAAATTAATCAATAAAATCTGGATTAAAGCTAATGTCAGTAATGGCGACCAAACATCCACTGGATTGTCATAAAAAACCCATCTGGTTCACTATTGCCCTTCAGGGAAGGAGATCTGTCTTCCTTATCCAGTCTGACCTATATGTGAATCCACACCCACAGCAATGTGGTTGACTCTTAACTGCCCTCTCAAATAGCCTGGCATGTGATGCAGTAAAGGCGATTAGGGATGGGCAATAAATGCCTTCCTTGGCAGTGCTGTCCATCCCCATGAATGCGTTAAAAGAAAAGACAGTCTAGAATCAGTATAAATTGACCTGTTTCAATAATACAGGCATTATGACTCAATATAAGGGTCTCAGTTTTCAGCCATTGTCAAGTATTGTGAAAAGTTCTCACATAAAACATAAAAAGATGAAAAAAGGATATTCAATTCTCTATTTGGTTTTGGATCCTTCTAAATTTATTCAATCATCTGAAGGACGGAAATAACTTAAGGCAAAACTTCCAAGGGCAAAAAACTAATTTCTACACAGTTTCTACCTTACATCAGAGGTAATAATTATAAAAATTATGGAGTATCGACCCTGTACCAATTAAAGTTCACATTATTCAGTCTTGACCAGCTGCATTCCACGGATAACTGTTCCATGGTCCCAACAGGACTGTAATGAGCGTGTTCTGTAAATTATTAGATCATCCATGCCTACACTTGTTTGTGTAATCTTTAGCCTCTTTATAAGTAGACACTTACTCAAGTCCTTTTAAAGGAGTATTAACCACTTAAGTGTGGCATTAGTACAGCCTCCCCAGAATTCTAGGTTTTGTAATCTGCAATCTTACTGAAGCTTGCCAATTTTTTATAGCTGTCCTTTGTGATCACAGTTTATGTTAAGTAGTCTGCTTAAAAAGTATTGTCTATTTTATTATCGTGAAGACCTGGAACTCACGCTCTCCTAATTTTTTTTTTTGCAAAAATATACTTTATTCATGAATCTTCAAAAACATTTCGAACCATTTCAAAATCGCCATTACAAAAATACAATCAGGTTCAACTTTTACAACATGAATCACAAGGTGTATCAGTACAAACAATGAGTATTACAATCATTGGCAGACATTCATTTTAAGCTGTACAGCCTGAGGGGCTCTAAACAGTTCCCAGTCCCTCAGTGCACTGTGCTTTCAGCAATGAAACCAACTACAATTCTATGAACCTAACTTCATCATATTCGAGTATTTTTGTGTCTCAATCATCTTAACTACTCTTCAATGTAACAGTGTCAAAGAACCTAGAATCATTCACAGTATTCTAAAGGCAACAGTACCCTGAGTCTTACAAGTTTAAAATGATTTTTGATAATTAGTCTAGCACTATTAAGGAGCATTTCAGTGCGTAGTCAGGTTTTGTTAATAAATCTCACACTAATGTAATATCGATACAATGTCTCAAATTGTGCTATCTGAAAACTGGAGATGTCCAGAAATTGGATATTTTTAAGCTGCCATGCATGGATCTTAATTTTTATTAAATGAGTAAAATAGCTTACCGTCTTGTTTAGCTAGGCGCTGCATTAGCATGGGCCGCACCAGACTAGGTACGGCTTCGAGTCCTGGTCTTTTTCCCTGCTCCGAGTGGTCTGAGTGACCACTAACCCCACCCCAATCTGAAAATTGGCAAAGTCAGAAATCTGGCATGGACTCAGCCCCAAGGTTGCCAGTTTTGAAACATTGTGCGTGTATTTCTTGTGAATTGTCAACTATCACATTCAAAGCATCTTTGCAAATGCTTCCTGAAACTGTTGGTCACTGCATAGAACCATGGGGGTGAGTTTAACTTTGTGTGATAGCGTAAATTTCCAAAATTGGAATTGAAAATGAGGAGAGATGTAAAACGGTCTGCTGATGTACTATCACCCATTTCACACTATTACATAAAGTCAAAATTATCCCCATGGGCTAGATTTTGAGGTTTTGTGCAGTTTCCTATTCCAGAAGCAAAGTCCCGTGATTTTGAGAGGGCGAGTTGTAGGATGCCAAACAGGCATAAAAATAGAAAATGCTCGAAAAACTCAGCGGGTCTGGCAGCATCTGTGGAGAGAGAAACAGAGTTAGCGTTTCAAGTCTGTGTGACTTTTCTGAATGTAGCGCATTGGATTGAATTCTGGAAAATGGGGCTGGGGCTTCCAGGGTAGGTGGGTTGTGTAGTTGTGATTGTGGAGTATATCCAGGGGTGCAGGAGGACAGATTTTCTTTGTGCCTGTGGTACAGATATAATTTAAGACATATCTTTTACAGAGCCTCTTCTCTTCCATTACCTTTTGGAACTGCTGAAAGCCTGCATTGCACAGGCACTGCTCAGTTTCTATGCAAAATGATGATTCATTTGTGTCTGAACCACCCAATTTCCAAATTGAAAGGGAAAGATCACCTGAATTAGGTCTCTTTTGAAATGGAGCCAGCCACATTCCAAGTATTAATGATGTAGTAGTAAGGCTACTGATGTGATTTTGAGTTTGGTACCACCTCCTTAATGGCAGCAAGGGCACTCAAAATTGATCCCCATTTGTTTGATTGTACCTGATTTTACTGCTTTGCTCTAATTTTAATACTTCCGTTCTTTTTTGTTTGCTTTGGTTAAAAATCAATTTGGGTGGGCCTTGCTTACCTAAACTTTTAGCCATATCCTTCCTTTGTGGGTAAGACATTGATTTATACTTGTGCCAATACTTGCATGGATCTTTTGCATACCAGCTCATCAGACAGCTGCTGTTGACATCATGTTTTGTATTGTTTACAATGTTTAAATGGTTTTATTTAGTTTATTGTTTTCAGTTTGCCTTGTCAGTGCTCTACAATTGTGGGCCAAACTTTACATGGAGACAATGCCTACTGCCCGCCATCTGAAAAGTCGAGGGCGTGCCCATCTCTGCTAGCCGAGGAAACCATGACCAGATTTTACGGGCGTCAGGAAGTTAATAAGGTTGTGGCTTCCATCCCCTTGTGGGCAGATGTCCCACCTCCAAGAGCAGCTGGCCAATCAGATGACTGGCAGCTCTCCAATCCCAGTAGCACCACTGGGAGCAGTGACCACTGCTGGAACTTCTCTCATTCCCCAAATGAGGAACCAAATAGAAAGTGAGTGGGATGGCCTCACGGGTATCAGCCAGGCAGTGGGGAAGGGGTTGTGGTGAGTGGGAGTGGGGCACGATGCCTGAACAGGAGGGGACACCGCACCCCCCCCACCAAAACCAGCGCCCACAGTAAAATATCAGCAACGATCAGAGGAGGTCCATCTGGTCCATATAGACCTAAAATGCTGATTGGAAGGGAGTTCCTGGAATTTAATCCAGAAGGAATGACGATACAGTTCCAAGTCAGGATGATGTGTGGCTTGCAGGTGGTGGTATTCCCATGCATCTGCTGCCCTTGTTCTTTTAGGTGGCAGAGATCACAGGCTTGGAAGATGCTGTCGAAGGAGCATTGGTGAGTTGCTATAGTGCACCTTCTAGATGGTACACAATGCTGCCACTGTGAGTTGGTGGTGGAGGGAGTGATTATTTAAGTTGGTGGATGGGGGTGCCAATCAAACGGGCTGCTTTGTCCTGAACAGTGTCAATCTTCTTGAGTGTGATTGGGGTTATACTCATCCAGGTAAGTGGACAATATACCATTACACTCCTGACCTATGCCTTGTAGATGCTGGACAGACTTTGGGGAGTTGAGAGGTAAATTACGCACCTCAAATTCCCACTCTCTGACCTGCTGTTGTAGCCACAGCATTTATATGACTGGTCAGCATTGGGAATTCAGTCAATGGTTCAGTTCTGGTCAATGGTAAAGCCCAGAATGTTGATAGTGGTGATTTCAGCAATTGTAATGCCATTGCATCTTAAGCAAAGATGGTTAGATTCTCTCCTGCTGGAGATGGTCATTGCCTGGAACTTTTGTAGCACAAATGTAACTTGCTGCTTATCAGCCCAAACCTGAATGTTGTCCAGGTCTTGCTGCATATGGACATGGACTGCTTCAGGAACTGAGGAGTTGCAAATGGTGCTGAACATTGTGCAATCATCAGTGAACATCCCCACTTGTGACCTTATGCTGGGGGCAAGATCATTGATGAAGCAGCTGAAGATGGTTGGGCCTAGGACATTATCCTGAGGGACTCCTGCAGTGATGTCTTGGGACTGAGATGATTGACCTCCAACAACCACAACCATCTTCTATTGTGCTAGCTGTGATTCCCCCTAATCCCATTGACTCCAGCTTTGCTAGGGCTCCTTGATGCCACGTTCAGCTAAATGCAGCCTTGATATCAAGGGCAGTCATTCTCACCTCCCACTTGGGGCTTCAGTTTGCCCAAGGGATGGGTATGTGCCCACCCCACCCTTACCCCCAACCCCCACCTGCCTGCCTGCTCCTGGGGAGGGATGGGTATGTAAAATTCCAACCTATATTTCACATTTCCTACGCCAATATTTAAAATGTTATATTAATTTATAGAAACAACTGCTGCTAATCCTCAGTTTACTAATTTTATTTACCCATACTGGATACTGCCTATCAATCTTGTATATCAAAGCCACATGCTAGAACATTTTTATCACCTGCTTTCAGTTGCTTAGAGTACTCCAGCCCAGATAGCTTCTCACCATCAATTTATTACACCTTTATTTTCTTCAAAAGTATAAGATACAGAATCATATTTATTCTTTTTTAAATGAAGCGAGTGCTTTCAAGCAGGTGGTACTGTGAATGTAACATTACTTGATCTAAAGTTATGTTACAGAGACTCCTGTTGGGAAAGTGCCAAACCCACCTTGGTAATTTACCAGATGAAAAAATAATGTTCCAGTTACCAAATGAGGAACTCATGAAATTTATATACAAGGTGTGTAAACATTTGAAAAGCGAAGATATATCACCAGTGCTCATGGAGAAGTTGACCCTGTGGGTGTGGCTGATGTCACTGAGGAGCGCAATGTAGATGAGGGAGAAGAAGAGTTAAGGATGGGTCTTTGGGGAATCCTGAGGTAACAGTGTAGGACAGATAAACCATTGATAGAGATGCTTTGGCTACAGTTAGATCAATAAAACTGAAACAAAGCAAGGCCAGTTTGGATGATAGAGGAAAAGAGTTGGAGGGTGATAATGTAATTAACCTGCCAATGATTGAGAACAAGTTGTAGGGATAGTGCATCATGGTCCAGTCACAGAAAATGTAATTTGTGACACTGGTTGAGGCCATTTCAATGATGTAAGAGGATAGGAAAAATTGATTGGCCGGGTTGAAACAGGAAGTTTTGTGAGGATTGGGCATGGAGATGGAGCTAACATATTCAAGGATTTTGGAGAGGAAATGAAGGTTGCAGATGCTTCTTATTTTGAATATCATTTTATATTCTGAAAATCTAACTGACTGAAATACATCTTCTCAGATCAGCAAAATGAGTTGTGTAACCCACTTGTCTGTTAAACATAAAGAGGCTGAAAATCATCCTGCAATTTGGGAGAGATGGTTTTGTAGAAAAGTCATTATTGCCTTATCAGTTCACAAAGCTCCTCGGCAACATCCTCAGGGAGACCAAGCAAATTTTGAATAATCATTTGAGATTCGAGCCACCCACCTTCCCTTTGAGTCATAATATCCTATTGCAAGGCTACACTGAGCACTAAGCATACTGCATTGTAGTATTGCAGTAGTATTGAGTATTGTAGTTCTGAAACAGCTCTTCAATATTATTTTATGAGAGTATTTCAACTAATTATTAAGATTATGAATTGTTTGCATCTTTTTGCTGAAATGTAGGTAACATTTTAGAAGTGAAAGACCTTTCATCTGTAGTGTACTAACATGCAGCGATCCTGCTTTCCAAAGTAAATATTAGTATGGAATATTCGGTGCTGACCCAATAAAAGATTAACTGGCATTTTTCAGTATTTGTTAATGACCATTAGAACTGTCAGAAAACCTAACTACACTTGAAGCGTTTTGGATAATAGCACTGCTGATGGTAATGCTGGCAATTTCCCTGTTTTTGCAGGTCACCGCCAGAGGATTTAGCCCATTGTTACAGTTTGCCTACACTGCTAAGCTATTACTCAGCAGAGACAACATCCAAGAGGTCATGCACTGTGCTGAAATCCTGCACATGCACAATCTGGAGGACTCCTGTTTCCGCTTCCTTGAGGCCCAGCTCTTTAATGAAAAAGACGGTTTCTATCTTTACACCAAAATGTCAAATTTCCAACAATCTGATGCACAAGAAGATGGGAATTCCGAAGGTGAGGAAGAACACATGCAATCAGAAACTCATAAGATCACCTGTTCCAGGGAAAGAATTTGTAATGAGACCCTTGAGTTTGAAGCATCTTCCAGGATGTCTGAGAAAGAACCAGCTGTGATATCCATCCCCGTTACATCAAATGATGATATGGGACGTTGCCCCAAATACAGGAAATACCAGCTTGCTTGTACCAAGCACATCAATAGCACACCACATACTAGTACCTCAGGTTTTCCAAGCACATTTAAAGAAGACCGGCCAGTCCATACCCAAACTCCAGGATATAGAAAGGCACAGATAAAAATTGAACCACACGCATCAGAAATTGTAGGAGAAAAGGCTATCCAGTGCTTGTCTGGAGGTGAACTTGGTGCAATGGAGCATGCAATTACAGATAAGGAAATGGATATTAAGCGGATGAGTCCAATGTGTGTTGATAGACCCAAAAGTAGAACACCCCCTTGTTCAAGGTTCATTAAAAAAACTGATGTAGAATCTACTGAGAGACAAAATCCACTGCAACAACCTTTAGACACCAGAACATCTTGTTCCCTTGAAGAGGGAATGACTCAGGGTGACCTCAAAACAGAATACAGGCCTTACAACGAGAACTTTGGACTGTCCTGCACACCTCAGAAAGACAACAATAGCTTTACTGTTGGATCTCCAATGACAGGACCATCTTGTGAAGTGATTTGCAAACAAGAACTGGAATCGGACAGAAAGAGTGTAATATTTTCTTCTGGTACCTTGGAGACGATGAACACTCCTGCTGCACATTCATATCCTGGTGGGAGTCCACTAGAGAACGAACTTACTGAACATGTGCCAAAGGGTTTGTGGAGTGGTACTAGCCAGTCACTTCCATGTTCACAGACTTGCGCATCTACTGGACTTTCAATGGAGCCTTTATTGCCGTTGAATTCATGTAGAATTCGACCTACCTGTAAAACCAGCTGCCCAGTGCCAATTAAAGTGTGTCCTCGGTCTCCTCCATCTGAGACCAGGACCAGAACTTCAAGTTCCTGCTCCTCCTACTCATTTCCTGAAGATGGAAGCGGTGGTTCACCTTGCAGTTTGCCCCAGTTTGAGTTGTCCACTTCTCCCTGTTCACAAGGAACACGCTTCCTATCTGCAGAGCAGCAAGAGCTAGGAATGATGGGAGATGCAATGTATAATCAATGTAAACCACCATTAAAATGTGAGCAGTCCTATGGCACCAACTCCAGCGATGAATCTGGATCCTTTTCAGAAGGGGACAGTGAATCGTGCTCAACTCGAGAGAGAGGACGTGAGGTACAGTAGCAATATTTTTAATAAAATATTTTTACAATTATAAATTCATCTTTCCTAGGACTGTCACACAACAAAGGAAATACTGCCAGTGTTACTGGATTTGGAGTGTGTTGTGGTGCCAAGTACCAGTCTGCCATTTTTAGGAATCGCGGAGTGATAATGGGTGTACATTTGAGTCCTGCTATAGTTTGTTCCTGATCTGAGCCATGTTGAGCAGGACAGCATCAAGTATAAATTGCAATGCTTTCCAGAAGGGGAGGAGAGAAAATCATGAAGTTAGAAATTATCCTCACAATGTTATTTTAGAAACATGTGACATACTCATATTAAATTCCTGCCTCCACTATTTTAATGAAGACATTAACCCATTTATTTTGCAAGGATTAATGTAGCGAGGAGAGGTTGGTGTATGATTGTTAAACATTCATACCATTTTAAGCACATCTGGGTGTTTGTACAATGTCATCATGCTATTTTTTTACCCTTTAGAGGACGGTCATGTCTGGGTAATTCTTGGCACCTCTACCTGCTGGCTACAGGGTACCAGGTCAGGTGTAAGGGGATGATGAAAATTATAGGAAAAGGGGAGAAATCCATTCAATGTTCCCCAAGGAAAGGTCAAAGCCATAATTTATCGTAAATACATAAATGATTATCAGAGGAACAACATGGCTGAGCAGTTAATAAATGTAGAAGTTGTGTGCACCTTTCAGACTTTGTCTTCATTCTGTTTAAGCATCCAGTTACTGCACTGTACAGTATTAAAGGACTTCTGTAATCTTCAAATAGTACCTGTCGAGAATGTGCAAAAAATTAACCTCAGTTTGATTTAGATGTAGTTGATAGGCACTGACAATAGCAATATTTATACCTGCTACATATAATTATACTGCACTTTGTCCTAGTTCTTTAGCTTGACATTTTTACATGAAAAGAAAAGCATATTAACAAAACTTGCTTTTAAACAGTCACTTGGTAGTACAGAACTTGAATATGGCTGAAAAGAGAGACATATTGCTGAAACTTTTCATCTTGCACTCATCAGGACAGATATAAGAGTACCAAATTTCAAACAATCACAACAATTTATACGACAGGAGAAAAGGGTGCTGATTGGTTGGCAAGTCACCTCCAATTGACTGAGGTATTGCCATAGAGAAAGCAACAGGGAACACAAAGCTCCCAAGTTCCTGGTTAATTCAAAAAAGGCACAAAGCTTGAACATATTCCTTTTGTTTACAAAGAACGGGTTTCTGTGTATGAATATATGCTGCTTCTAGCAAGTGTAAATGAACCATGTTATGAGCTCGACTGATATCTTAAATTTGGCGACATGTTGCTCTTTTCAACTTGTTTTTTTAGTGCCCTTAATATAGAAAAATGTCCCAAAGGGCTCTACAGAGGCCTTATCAGAAAATGTACTGAGCTAGGAAAGGAGATATTAGGAAATATTGTGATCAGATAGTTGGATTTTAACAACAACGTGCATTCTCAGAGTGACTTTATTGTAAAAGTGGATGTCCGAATGAGCTTCACAGAAATGTAATCATACAAAAATTGACACTAAGCCAAAGTAGTGGCTATCTGAAGGGGTGACTAAAGTTTGGTCAAAGTCTTGGGTTTTAAGGAGGGTCTTAAAGTAAGACCTTGCATTTATATAGCCTCTTTCGTGGCTCCAAGGTATTTTACAACCAGTGAAATAATTTTGACGTTTTTGTCATTGTAATGTAGAAAACTGGGAAGGAGGGTGACCACGTTGTAGCAACAGTGCAGATTATTTTGATGGAGTGTGGAGGAGCCCTTGTACCCTATAGGTTGGATGACTGGTTGGTTTCTCCTTCACAGGATTTTTCTTAAACACCTAAATTAGCTTTGCGTTTGCTTCAGGCAGCATCAGAGGCCATTTGTTCTGAAGACGCTGACAAAATGGTGACAGTGGAATTAAGGTGCTAAATTCTTCCCTGTAATTTTCGGGATGCCGCTGCTTGGTTTCTGCCAGTTAGGAGACCGCAAAATCTCCTTTTCCTAATTAGCTTCTAATTTCAGCCTGTGCTCCAGAGTAGGGTATTGTGCCGAGGTGAAAGTGTTCCACAGAGAGACAAAAAGATCAATGACTAGTCAACCTGCAACCGGCAGGTGGTGGAATTTGAATTCACTAAAAATCTGGAATTAAAAGTCCAATGATGACCATGAAACTATTGTTGATTATTGTAAAAACCCATCTGGTTCACTAATGTCCTTGAGGGAAGAAAATCTGTTGTCCTTACCTGGTCAACACGTGACTCCAGAACCACAGCAATGCGGTTGACTATTAAATGCCCTCTGAAATGGCTTAGCAAGTCACACAGTTGCAACAAACTGCTACAAAGTCACAAAAAAGGAATGAAACCAGATGGACCACACGGCATCGACCTAGGCACCGGAAATGACAACATCAATCTCAGCTCTGTCGACTCTGCAAAGTCCTCCTTACTAACATCTGGGGAACTAGTGCCAAAATTGGGAGAGCTGTCTCACAAACTAGTCAAGCAACAGCCTGACGTATTCATCCTCACAGAATCACACCTTACAGATTATGTCCCAGATACCACCATCACTATCCCTGGGTATGTCCTGTCCCACCGGCAGGATAGACCCAGCAGAGGTGGAGGCACAGTGGTTATTGGGAGGGACTTGCCCTGGGAGTCCTCAACATCAATTCTGGTGCCCCTGAAGTCACATGGCATCAGGTCAAACATGGGCAAGGAAACCACTTACTGCCCTCCCTCAGTGATGAATCAGTGCTCCTCCATGTTGAACACCACCTGGAGGAAGCACTCAGAGTGGCAAGGGTGTAGAATGTACTCTGGGTGGGGGAACTTCAATGTGCACCAGCAATGGTGGCTCAGTAGCATCACTACTGACCAAGCTGGCCAAGTCCTAAAGGACACAGTTGCTAGATTGGGTACGTGGCAGGTGGTGAGGGAACCAACAAGAGGAAAAAACATACTTGACATCATCTTCACCAACCTACCTGCTGCAGATGCATCTGTCCATGACAGTATCGGTAGGAGTGACCACCGCACAGTCATTTTGGAGATCTAGCAACTCAAGACTGGGCATCCATGAAGCACTGTGGGCCATTGGCAGCAGCAGAATTGTACTGGAACACAATCTGTATCCTCATGGCCCGGCATATCCCCTACTCTACCATTACCGTCAAGCCAGGGGATCAACCCTGGTTCAATGAAGAGTGCAAGAAGGCATGCCAGGAGCAGCACCAGGCATACCTAAAAATGAGGTGTCAACCTTGTGAAGCTGTAACACAGGACTACTTGAGTGCCAAAAAACATAAGCAGCAAGTGATAGACAGGGCTAAGCGATCCCACAACCAATGGATCAGATCTAAGCTCAACAGTCCTCCTACATCCAGTCGTGAATGGTGGTAGACAATTAAGCAACTCACTGGAGGAGGAAGCTCCACAAATATCCCCATCCTCAAAGATGGAGGAGCCCGTCACATCAGTGCAAAAGATAAGGCTGAAGCATTTGCTACAGTCTTCAGCCAGAAGTGCTGAGTGGATGATCATCACAGCATCACAGATGCTAGTTTTCAGCTAATTTGATTCACTCCACGTGATATCAAGAAACAGCTGAAGGCACTGGATACTGCAAAGGCTATGGGCCCTGACAGTATTCCAGCAACAGTACTGAAGACTTATGCTCCAGAACTTACCACGCCCCTAGCCAAGCTGTTCCAGTACAACTACAACACAGTACAGTATCTACTTGGCTGTGTGGAAAATTGCCCAGGTATTTCATGTACACAAAAAGCAAGACAAATCTAACCCAGTCAATTACCGCTCCATCAGTCCACTCTCCATCATCAGTAAAGTAATGAAAGGGGTCATCAACAGTGCTAGAAAGCAGCACTTGCTTAGCAACAACCTGCTCACTGACGCCCAGTTTGGGTTCCGCCAGGGCCACTCAGCTCCTGACCTCATTACAGCTTTGGTTCAAACATGGACAAAAGGGCTGAACTCCCAAGGTGAGATGAGAGTGACTGCCCTTGACATCAAGGCAGCATTTGACAGTGCGCGGCACCAAGGAGCCCTAGCAAAATGAGTCAATGGGAATCAGGGGGAAAACTCTCCGCTGTTGGAGTCATACCTAGCACAAAGGAAGATGGTTGTGGTTGTTGGAAGTCAGTCATTTCAGCTCCAGGCCATCATTGCAGGAGTCCCTCAAGGTAGTATCCTCGGCCCAACCATCTTCAGCTGCTTCATCAATGATCTTCCTCCCATCATAAAGTCAGAAGTGGGGATGTTCGCTGATGATTGCACAATGTTCAGCACCATTGGCGAATACTCAGATACTGAAGCAGTCTATGTCCAAATGCAACAAGACCTGAACAATATCCAGGCTTCGGCTGACAAGTGGCAAGTAATATTCGCACCACACAAGTGTCAGGCAATGACCATCTCCTACAAGAGAGAACCTAACCATCGGTCCTTGAGATTCAATGGTATTACCATCACTGAATCTCCCGCTATCAACATCCTGGGGGTTACCATTGACCAGAAAGTGAACTAGACTAGCCATATAAATACCGTGGCTACAAGAGTAGGTCAGAAGCTAGGAATCGTGTGACGAGTAACCCACCTCCTGACTCCCCAAAGCCTGTCCACAATCTACAAGGCACAAGTCAGGATTGTGATGGAATAATCCCCATTTGCCTCGATGAGTGCAGCTCCCACAACACTCAAGAAGCTGGACACCATCCAGGACAAAGCAACTCACTTGATTGGCACCCCATCCACAAACATTCACTCCATCTACCATCAATGCACAGTAGCAGCAGTGTGTACCATCTACAAGATGCACTACAGGAATTCACCAAGGCTCCTTGGACAGCACTTTCCAAACCCACGACCATTGCCATCTAGAAGGACAAGGGCAGCAGACAGATCGAACACCACCACCTGGAAGTTACCCCCAAGTCACTCACCATCCTGAATTTGAAATATATCACCGTTCCTTTACTGTCGCTGGGTCAAAATCCTGGAACTCCCTTCCTAACAACACTGTGGGTGTACCCACACCACGTAGACTGCAGCAATTCAAGAAGGCAGCTCACCACCACGTTATGGATGGACAATAAATGCTGGCGCAGCCAGCGAAGCCCACACCCTGTGAATGAATAAAAAAGAAGTCAACCTGCAGGCACTGCCTAGAGATAAGCTAAAGAGTGGTTTTGACAGATGGGAACAGATTGTTTTCCCATCCTCACTATATTGTGGGTGATTCCCTTTAAAGGGATTTTCTTTTTGCTTTAATTATTTGCTTGACTTGTGCCAACCATTTTGAACAAGAGAACATTTTTTGAAAGGGTGACTGTGAATAAAACCTACCATAATTCAATATTTTACACTCAGATCATAAAATTGCCAAAGGAAAATTAACATCCCCAATCTGGCACAGTTTAGTACAATGATATATGCTGCAGATGATTAATGGATAGGGATCAGCTTCGCATGCCTAAACCACATTTAGGACCAGGCTAACTCGCAGAGACTGAATGAAAACCTGAATTTTTTAAAAAAATGCTTGCGTGCATTTTTAACCAAGAATGTCATTATTTCCGTTGCACTATAAATAAACACAATGAATGTCAATAGGTTTAGAGAGGAGAATGAGGTATCAAAAATAGCAGCCAGCAAGGTTGAACACAATACACTGTGAAAGAGGAAGGAAACTGTTAATGTATTGGGCAGTGCCTATAGGGGATTGGTTTTTCAGTCTCCTTTCTGTATTTTACATAATTGCAATATTGCTTTATTAATAACTGATGAGTGCAGTGACCTGCTTTGATTATCACTGTTAATCTGTGATCATAATATTCTTGATATTTCCAAATCCCTAATTGTATTGGAAGCCCTGTTTTAACAACACAAAGCAGAGCTTTGGTGATGGAAGTACAATAATTTGATCTATCTGAGTCATTGGTCAATCCAAAATATCACACGAATAGCTTCTGATTGCATGTAATTTACTAAAATCCCTGAGCATTGTACAAAGGCAGATGCTTAATAACAGGCAATTATGAAAGTGCTGCTTTTCCAATGTAGTCATAATTCACAGTTTACACAAACCTTCGTTTCCATTCCATCTCCGTTTCTCAAGTTCTGTGCTGATACTGGAGTAGTGCTGTGCTGATACTGGATCAGTGCATCTAAACGAGGCATAATGGAAATTTGTCAGTAAGATGACTCCCAAGTATAGCCTGTAACTTCTAAATGTGGGAATTCATGACTACAAGTTTAGTGAGCTGACTTCCAAATAACCTGAAGCCACAGAGTCATTCCAGATTCCCACTTTGAATTAAATTGTTTCCAGCCATAAAGCATAAAACATATATTTTGTAAAGGCCAGACAGCCCAGTGAGCCTGTTCCTTTGTCAGATCATCCACAATCCACTCTTGACTTTATGCAATCATTTAAACATCTGGAATAAGGTTATGCAAATGTCTTCCCCCTATATCAAAAGGGTAAATAAAACAGATCTCCAGACTGCCTCCAAGCTTGCATCCTATTTCACACACTCTAGATAGCTGCCTTCCATGGTGGAACATTTTCATGTTCTGGTCAGCTCAGGATCCATTTGCCACACAATACTCAGTTGTCTCTGGTAAACTGTAGTTATGAATTCTAGCTTTCCAGGTTCCTCCTCGACTCTCTGATATGAATAGCAAGATGATGCCTCCTTAAAGGTCCAGGCCACCCTGCTCACTTGAATAACCACGGCCCTAAATTTTCATTCTCAAGGCGGGTAGAGTGAGTTGGGAAAATTCCCAACTCGGCCCGCCCACCTCGGGGGATGCGCGGGGTGGGGGTGGGGGCACAGGGATGGGGGCAGATGCAGGCTGGAGCCAGACCAGTGCCCAGGGAGAAGGTCGGCAGCAGTCACACGGGCTGCCAGGTGTCAAGGTGGTTTAAAAAGCCAGTCTCAGTGCTGTGGGACCTCAACCCAGTTAAAATAAAAACAGGCCCTCCAGACTTCACCCTCCATACACTCTCCATGACACATCATGCCTACACCCACCCCTTATTTCCCCTTATCCCCCCATGCCAAGCTGTGCCCCTTCACCCACCCTCCATGGCTCCTCATTCCCAATATACCAAGCTGGGGCACTTCCATGCCCAAAGACCCACTTTATACTATATAGAACCAGTGAACCCCTAGTAACAATAGTATGTGTGCAAAAAAAGCTTAAAAAATAGCCAATCACATTCATTCATTGGGCAATTGATGGGGCTTCAACAGAATAATTAATTTCTGGGCTCTCAGCTAAGCCTCATTATGTATTCTTTGCTGAGAGCCCAGATGTCCATTTGAATACTAAAACATCTGAGCCCCAGACTAAATATTGCTTGGTTGACAGCTCTGGTTCTCCTATCACTGCTGTAATTTTCATGATGTTTATTAACAAAAAGTTGAGGTTTCAAGTGCTTGCAGTTTCTACAATTGAAATTTCAAAGGCTCTGGATGATTGACACTTTTATGCCCTGCAGTATTGTCACTATACGGTTATTGGTTCTATAGTGTAGAGTGGATCAGTAGATGTGAAAGAGCCACAGCTTGCAAGGGGGGGTTTGGCGGGGCACAGCTTGGCATAACTTGGCATGGTTGTGTGAGGGGCCATAGGGGTTCTTTGGGGGGCATACCTTGGAATGGGGGGGACATGAAAAGGACCTTTTGAACATACCCTCATGCAGACTATGGGCAGAAATTTTCGCTCATCGGGCGAGTGCACCCAATCCGAACAAGCATAAAATGACACGCGATATTTCAGTTGGCAGATGCGCACAGGAGTTGGAGCCATACCCACCATTAATTAACAGGCCAGTTAAGGTCCTTGACAACCCCATTGACAGCAAGTTAACGTTGCCCGTACGATTTTTCGCTCATCACACGGGCAAAACGGACAGGTGGCCAGCCCACAATTTGCAAATCCTCTTCTACAGGTGGGATAAGAAGTATAGCAGCATTGTCAATGTCAGTAGTGAGGAGTTTTGGAGATAACTTTCTGCTGGTGGTTTATTGGTACTTGTCAGCTTAATCTCTGTTCGGGGCTTCATTCTTAGCATTTCCACATGTCATTTCTGGACTCATTGGTGTCTTCCAGGCCCCCTAAGGATTCGAACCGTGTGGATCTTTCCAGGTATTAGACAGCCTTCCCTTCCCCTGGTAATGGGGATTGTAGTCTCTGCTGGTGGCACCTTCTTTGAGGAGGAAGAGAGGGGCTGAAGGGAGAGGAGGCCAGGTATCCCAATGCAGCTTCCACAGGATGGATCTTTGGGAGGAGAGGCGCAGGCACAAGGAGAACAGGGCCAGCAGGTAGCCCAAGGTGGGTGGGGCCATAGAAGTTGCCACTATCCTGCTGCCAGGTGTCCGACGTGCAATGCCGAAGGAGGCTCCATCTCTCCAGGAAGATTGTCAATTGCCAGATGAGTGGGCCTGAGATTAGCTCCAACTGTGTTGGTTTCATTCATTTCTGTATGGAAGAGGCCAGCCAGGCTGAGCGAGCCAGAGGCTTTGCAGCGATTGCTGGGTTCCCCCGCGTCCAGGGTGCCATCAACTGTACACATGTGGCCATCAAGGTACCAGCGGGTCAGTTGGGTGCCTTCATCAACAGGAAGGGATTCCACTCCATGAATGTGCAGCTAGTGTGTGACCACAGGATGCAGATTCTACAAGTCTGCAAGGTACACTGGCAGCTCCCATGACATGTACATCCTCAGATACCCCCAGGTGCCGAAGCTCTTCAGTGCTCCAGCCCAACTGAATAGATGGCTACTGGGTGACAAGGGCTATCCGTTGAAAAGGTGGCTCATGATGCCTTTCTACCACCCGAGAACAGAGGCAGAGCAGCATTGTAATAGAAGTCAAACCTCCACAAGGCGGCGATAGAGAGAACCATTGATCTTCTCAAATTGCGCTTCTGATGCCTGGACTGTTATGGGGGCGCACTGCAATACCCCCCAGAGTGGGTGTCACTAATGGTGGTTGCAAGCTTCCCTCTCCACAATTTGGCACTGGCAGTTGGGGAGCCAGGAGGAAGAGGATGTTGACGCAGCTGTACAGGTCCTGGATGTTGAGTCCAGTCATGAGACAGAAGATGAGCACGGTGAGGAGCGAGACCTCGGTTACCTCCAGGGAGGCAGGGACACCAGGGATGCCTTGATCATGCGCTCCTTCAGCTAGGCTGCCAAATAAGAGCTACCACCTCATGCCAGGGCTGTTGTCACCATCCTGGATTGCAGAAATGACCCTTTCCTTGGCCCCCAAGATACATTCAGTACCTGTGCAGTAATGTTTCGAGCCACCCACATCCAGCATTACATACTGGTGTACCCTGTACTTCCAAAACAAATGAAGCTTAGTCAGGCCAATAACACAAAAGCAAATGTAATTTAATGTTGGAACTCACATCGTATTGAACAGAACAATATTCGGTGTA
Source organism: Carcharodon carcharias (assembly GCF_017639515.1). Taxonomy (NCBI): domain Eukaryota; kingdom Metazoa; phylum Chordata; class Chondrichthyes; order Lamniformes; family Lamnidae; genus Carcharodon; species Carcharodon carcharias. The sequence goes on along the minus strand of NC_054471.1, from coordinate 141,510,341 downwards.
GATGGTCACACCATTAATAAAGAAAAACAAGACGCGGAACAAAAACTCACCCGTGACCAGTCCCTCTTGAGCTTAAGGTGCTTTAAACTTACGTTTACGGGTGCTACATCTTGGGTACTCCCCCCTTGCTGGCTCCGGCATTGGAGACAGCCTGCTGACTCTGCTGTCCTGTTGAACTTGATGGCCATGGCGGTCACCCTCTGGCCAGTGGAGCCTGTGCTTTCCCCGCCTGGCAGGGAGCGGCCAATGCCAAGGCTGGCATCTCCCCAGTCATCGCATCCTCATCAGATGTCACAGTCACAGGCAGAGGGGTGAAGGAGCTGCTGCTGTCATCCAGTATGCCCTGAGAGGAACCTGCAGAGACAACAAGCAGCTCATGCGCCAGCGTTAGGTCACTGTGGACCTCCCTGCTCACCATTGATGGACAGGCACCTAGCTGGGATATTGGGTGCCCCAATCCATCTCGCACATGGATACTGACCAGCTGAGGCCAGTGCCTGTGTGAGGGCTTGCAGGTCCAAACGCAACCCCAGGAACCCCTGATTCTGTTCCTGGAGCTGCCTCTCCATGACAGTCTCCACTCTCTCATGGAGGAGACAGTGCATTTAGCCATGAGGGTCAACGCAGTGCTCACGCTCCGTAGGCACTCCTCCACAATGGAGACCATGGCACACATACCGTCTTGGATCTCTGCCAGATCTTCCTGCATGCCCCACTGGATGTCCAGCATCTGCTGCCTAATGGATGACTCCAGAGGCTCATTATCAGCCTTCGAATGAGCATCGTCCTGGTCTCCTGCGGTCCTCTGACTGCTGGCACCCTGGGTATTCACTGCTTCCGTCTGCACCTCAAGCGAGTGTGAAGTGTCCTCACTAATGTGCACCAAGATACTGCCCACCAAACTAATGCCCACTGAAATGCTGGTATCTGCGCTGGTGCCTGGTTCAGAGAGTGGGTGTGGCGCCGGTGCTTGGGGAGCACAGTGGCCTTTCAGGGTCCGGAGAGCGAATGGCTGCTGGTGAACCTAAAAAGGAGAAGAAGGACATGTCATTAGGTATAGTCATCGCACTGTCACTGTACATGCCATGCACCCTCGTGAGACAACGGAGATCTGCATCATGGTGCCCTCGTCTGTCAAGGATTAATGGGGTCTCCAGGCTCAAGGCTCACCTAAATGAAGAGACTACACTAGAATGGTGGTACCAGCCGAAATTCTCACTTCATTGCACTTCATCTGACACCCCAGCCCCACCGCCACTGTTTGACTGAGGTGCATGGCGCGTCTTGAGCTCCAAGGCCTCCTGCTCGTACAGGGAGATGATGAGGAGGTGTGGGGGTCCTCCGCCAGCCCTCGACCTCTCAATATCGTTGTGGGCCATCTTCTCCTGAAACAACAGAGGAGCATTGATTAGTCCACTCTCTACCTGCAACCCTAGATGAGGAGCTCCTGGCAGGGCACTTCTGAGTCGTGGCCCTCAAGCCACAAGGTACTCAGTTACAGCAGCCAGTGCTCACCCGCTTGGTCAGTTCCTGCGTGATTAACAGCTGCCACTCAGATTCTAACACTCCTGAACTCCACAGGGGGATGGCCAGCCCAAAACAATTCAACACACTGAGCCTTGCCAACACGGTATTTACCCTTCCTGAGCGTAGCAGGTTATTGGAGTGCTTCTGGGTCTGCACCCAGGTGCGCCACACCACCTCGTGGCTTCTTACCCAGGCTGCCACCTCATCCCATGCCCTCTTTGTGAGGTGCGGTAACCTTCTCCTCCCATCCTTAGGAACAAGGATGTCCCTTCTGGCAGCCACTTCCTCCAGGAGGGCAGTGATGCACTCGTTGGAAAAACGGGGGAAGGCGGGGGGGTGTGGGGGGGTGGGGGGGGCGAGTGCCATGCCAACCTCACCTCCCGCCTGGCATCTACACCTCCATTTGCAGCCACGTAGTTGCTGCAACTCCGACACAGGCAACTTCCCTGGGGCTGCCTGTGCCATTTTAAACAGGCCACCAGGTCGCCACTAGACCCGGCGGACAGCAGGCCCCACCTACCCCTTCCCGGTGGCTCCCCAGATGATATTCACGCTGGACGGGCCTTAATTGGCCCTCCCAGCATGAAATCACAGCTCGGCCCTGATTGCGGGTGGCTTTCGGCCCAGCCCTGCCAAGCCTGCCCGACGAGGACAAAATTCTGCCCCATGATTCACGTTCCATGAGCTATGACTCATTGAGAACCTGGCTTTACTCCATGAAAACTGCAGAGGACTTGGACATGCCGATCCCTACAATGGAGCCAGCCAGTTTGGAGGTACAGAGTGTGAGCTTTTGATGCAAACCAGCCCACAGCCTTAAAAGTCACTCCAAAAAAATTGGAAACCCCGGGAATGGGGTCAGGAATCCTGGAATCAGGCCCCAGTTGCCATTTTGACTCAGTGAAAATCCAAACTCCCCATACCCAGGAATAGAGACAAGGTGTATGCCTATGCACCTGGGCACACCTAAGGCTCAGTACTCTGGCAGAGCAAGCTAATCATAATTTCATAACTTAGATCCCTACATCCTCATAACTTAGTTCCCTGATTGTTGCATGGTCTGATAAATATTACAAGACTTGCTGCAGAATGTCATACCATAATAACTCACTTGCCCTCTTAAAGCTAGTGACCTTGAAAGATGACTAGCCAAAGAATCAACAGTATTGAGAATTGACCAGTTTGGTTTGAGGTTTGGACTGTATCATGATTGAGATCTATAACCATCAAGGCAGTGATAAGTGTCATAGCCTGTACATTACAAGCCTGCTCAAGTTCTCACTTACTAAGTAATTGTGTAAAAACTAATACTGCTGGCTTCATGGATATGTGAGATCTCTCTTTTAAGTATTACCAAGCACACCTAGGAATACTTGCAAATACAGAAAAGGAATTTGACACTTTAGTTTGGATTTTAGCAACTTCTCCAATTTTAAATATAAAATGTGAACGCATTATGATCACTGTTACGTAAAAGTACATTAAAGTCTGATACTTAATGTTGGAAATTTGATCATCCCTATTGCTCATAATCGAATCCTGGATGTTTTCTTCCATTGTTGATTCTTTGACAAACTGAATCATTTAACAATTTTCCATTAACTCTAGAAAATCTTTCTTTTTCTCACTAATATTTCTCAATTTCTAGCAAGTTAAAATTTCAAATTACTTTCGTTGTCCCCTTCCGTTTCTCATCCTAAAGTTCCAGATCAAAGCTTCCCCCCTTTTCTACGGCGTTTATAGCGTCCCTTAGAAATAGTTTTCCTCTGTTAACACCTATTAATTCTACCCAAAGTGATTCTGTGCCTGCCTTTTCCTTTTTTATATCTCTTTCACTTGTGCCTCAATACTGGAGATAGTATGTATTGCCCCATCTGCTCCTTTCCTCCTGATGCAATCTTTTCTAAACAAGTTGTAGCCTTCCAGATATATACCACATTGATTGGAATTATTCCACCAGCTCTCTATGATGCTAATGATATTGAATCTATCAACTCCTGCAAGATCTTCCTGATCACTCCCCTTACTTATCACACTTTATTGCATTGTTACCTCTAAACTTGACTATTCCAACACACTCCTGGCTGACCTCCTACTTACTAAATTTCATAAACTTGAGGTCATCCAAAATTCTGCTGCCTGTAACTTAACTCGCATCAAGTCCCATTCACCTGTCATCCCTGTGCTTGCTGACCTACATTAGCTCCAGGACAAGCAACTCCTTAATTATAAAATTTTCATCCTTGTTTTCAAATCCCTCCATGGCCTCACTCCTCCCTCTCCCTTTAATCTCTAGCCCCATAACCCTCCAAGTTATGTACACTCATCTAATTTTGGTCTTTTGAACATCCCTGATTTCAATCACTCCAACTGCCAAGGCCCTAAACGCTGAAAGTCCATGCCTGAACCTCTCCAAATCTCTACCTCCGTTTCTTCCTTTAAGACATTCTTTAAAACCTACCTCTTTGACTAAGCTTTTGGTCATCTGTCCGAATATTGCCTTATGTGGTGCAATGTCAAATATTGCTTTATAACGCTCCTGTGATGTGCATTGGAAAATTTTATTATATTAAAGTTGCTAGAAGAATTCTTGTGCCATGGTGGTTTGTGCCATGGTGATTTATTCTGTGTTAAGAATTACCTGGTGTGGCTCAGGAGCCCCCACTCTGTCCTGGCAGTCTCTGCTGCATTTGCTGCACAGGAAGACAGTGGACTGAAAAAGTGCACAATTTGCTTCCCTCTATTTTCTCTGGGCCCTATTCTCAGCCAGCTGAGCTTTCCGTTTCAGCTCACTTCTTCCAATGCCCTTCCATACAGTCAGCTTCCAGAGGTCACAGCCATCAACGACTGTCTCCCAATTGTCAGTGGCTGCCATCCTCATATCGCACAGGCAGAAGGCTTGCTCTGGGGCTCCAGCACTGTGCCCAAAGTTTGAAAGTAAAGATTAAAACATGAAACATCCCTCCAACCCTCACCCTGCACCACCGTCACCAACCCCATGCCTCATTCATGCCATCCCATGCCACTAGCCATTCCGACTAACCCATCATATCCTCCATGTCAACCTATGCCCCCATCCTGATAACCCCTCATACCCTCAATGTGAAACTATGGCCATCCATCCGCCCACCCATCCCCATAACACTTTGTAGCCGCTATGCTAACCTATGTCCCTCCACATACCCCTTGGCCATTTATAGCCTCCGTGCTAACCAATGCCCCTCCACCCACCTCCCCCATGGCCCTTTGTAGTCTCTCTGATAACCTCTACCCCCGCTCACCCATAACTCCCACCCTCATGCCAACCTATGCCCCTCCACCCACCCTCCATGGCCATTTATGCCAACTTTGTGCCAACTCATGCCGACCATGCCCATCTCCCTACATGCTTACACCTACATGCCAACTCATCTGCTATCCACCATGGGCAGACATTAGGACCAATGCAGAGATGAGATAAAATAAAGTCCTATGAAATTAAGTTCTAAATGTGTATTGCAAACTTCACTATATTGAAGAAAACACTCTCATTCATAAAAATCTATTTGCTACATTTATATTATTTAACTAAATTAAGTCTTACAAGAACAAGCATTTCATTCAAGTGCACAATCCTTTAAAACAATGAGCATTGAAATTCATCCCAGATCAAAGAGTCTATAAGCACTCGTAGCTGTCAGTCAAACTCTGAAGTGGCAGGCACCCTACCATGATCACGGATGGTTGTGAAATCAGTCATGAAGCAGTAATCCAGCAATGGAATCCCTCATGTTTAAGTGAACAGAGTGAAATTGCAAGCAATCATTTTTTTATAACACTCCAGACATTTTTTTTCAAAGACTTAAAGGGCAGGACTTTTAAATGCCGTGACAGCTGGACAGATCCCTTTAACAGGTCCCTTTGACAGGTGCTTCTGACAATTTTGACAGTTGATTTTGGCAGGTCTGTTGACAGTTCCAATTAGCTTGGCAGTTAATGAGTTTATGCACTTTTATGCCTACTTTAAGCAACTCCAAAGGGCACCTGACCTCCGCCAAAGGGCACCCTAGTTCCCCCAAAAGTGTCCTTGGACCAGATTCAAAGGAGTACCTTACCTCTCCAAAGGGCCTGGCTATCCAAACAAATCCACACAGCTCAGACCTGCTCTTAACTGGTCTAATCTGCACACTTCAGGTTTCACGCTCCAGACCTACCAAAATACCACTTCATTGGAGACAGCTGATGATTTAAATGGCCATTTGCCTCTGTAAACAACATATGTGCAAATGTGCCCTGTCCCTCAATCCTGCTCTCATGAAAATGGCAAGTGCCCTGTTCGGGAGCGGGACTTATGATTTTTGGTCATTTCTGCTATTGTTTCAGCAATTATCAAGACAGAGGAACTACAGTTATCACTCTATAAGTACACTAAAAATCAAGGCCAAGTCGCTGAGTACCAAATATTGTGTATTGATTGACTGAGGATTGCTACTGCAATGAGGAGTTGATTTGCACATTGATGATGCAACATAAATGTTGTATAGGCCAGGAGATACGGTGTACTGACCATGTAATTGAGGTATGCTCTATATTGTATAGTGTTTATGAATGTCCCATTTTTGAATAGGCAGATAATAACTGGGCCAGTATAGGAGCATTAATCTAGCAGATACCTTACTTGCTGCACTCCTGGATTCATCCTACCATGAAACTCGTGATTCATTTGTTAGATTTATTGATAATTGCAGCCCAGGTACAAATAACCACTTGCCTTGGTAAGTCACTGGATTTGCTACTTTCATCCACAATTCTCAGCATGCCCTTCCTACTATTTTTGGCTAAATTTTTAACAGCCCTTGATAAATTCCTGTCTGCGCTATTTTCTTACAACTGTTAACCCGTTTAAAATATTAATAATTGGGCAAAAATAGTCATGAACATGCTGACTAGTGAACTAAAAATGGGGCACAGAACCAATATGAGTTCTAGATATCACCTGACCTTTGGGAGATGCAAGCGGTGGGGCAGGCCAGGGCTGGGGCCAGTGTGGAGAGTGTCTATTTTTTGCAACAAGGATTTATTGTATGTTTATTAAAGAAGTACCAATTAAGAAAATGTTATTTCTAAAACAAGATTCACTAGCTCGTCAGAGTAAACTGCTCATTTATCTTGTAAATGTAGGTGCAGCAACTTAAGCTGTTGAAACAATTGCTTTAAGTTAAATGACAAGATTGCTTGGCCTAAATAGCCAAGTGGTTATGGTACTGGGCTTGTAACCCCAAGATCAAGAGTTCAAATCTCACGATACATTGATAGATTTCACTCATTTAGTGCTCGCTTCGGCAGTACATATATTAAAATTGGAACAATACAGAGAAGATTAGCATGGCCCCTGCGTAAGGATGACATGCAAATTCGTGAAGCGTTCCATATAGCTTGGCCTAAATAGCCAAGTGGTTATGGTACTGGGTTTGTAACCCCAAGATCAAGAGTTCAAATCTCACAATGGCAAACTATGAAACAATGTAACTTCATCTGAAACAGATGGAAACAGGTTTACTCAAAAGAGTATCAAGAGTTCAAATTTAAAAGATTTAAAAGATTATCAAGAGTTCAAATCTCACAATGGCAAACTATGAAACAATGTAACTTCATCTGGAAACAGATGGAAACGGGTTTATACTCGAAAGAGTTACTGGGCTTGTAACCCCAAGATCAAGAGTTCAAATCTCACAATGGCAAACTATGAAACAATGTAACTTCATCTGAATAGGAACAGATGGAAACGTGTTTGTACTCGAAAGAGTTAAATGACAAGATGCCATTATAATAGCCCAGAATTTATGTGGGCCATAAAGATTGGATTAAAAGAGAAAACAAAAGACAAAATTAAAGTAAGAAAAAAGTAAACTTTATTAATGACTTTCCTTCCAGCATAAGGTCAGAAGTGGGGATGTTCGCTGATGATTTTACAGTGTTCACCAACATTTGTGACTCCTCAGATACTGAAGAGTTCAAATGCAGCAAGATCTGGACAATATCCAGGCTTGGGCTGACAAGTGGCAAATAACGTTCACAAGTGCCAGGCAATGACCATCTCCAACAAGAGAGAATCTAACCATCGCCCCTTGAAATTCAGTGGCATTACCATCGCTGAATCCCCCACTATCAACATCCTGGGGGTTAACATTGACCAGAAACTGAACTGGACTAGCCATATAAATACTGTGGCTACAAGAGCAGGCCAGAGGCTCAGAATCTTGCAGCAAATAACTCAGCTCCTGACTCCCCAAAGCCTGTTCACTGTCTACAAGGCACAAGTCAGGAGTGTGATGGAATACTTTCCACTTTCCTGGATGAGTACAGCTCCAACAACACTCAAGAAGTTTGACACCATCCAGGACAAAGCAGCCCACTTGATTAGCACTCCATCCACAAACATTCGCTCCCTCCACCAACGATATACATTGATAGCAGTGTGTACCATCTACAAGATGCACTGCAGAAACTCACCAAAGCTCCTTAGACATCACCTTCCAAACCCACGACCACTGACATCTAGAAGGACAAGTGCAGCAGACACATGGGAACACCATCACCTGGGAATTTCCATCCAAGCCACACACCATCCTGATTTGGAAATATATCGCCATTCCTTGACTTTGCTGGGTCTAAATCCTGGAATTCCCTTCCTAACAGCACTGTGGGTGTACCTAGACCACATGGACTGCAGCGGTTCAAGAAGGCAGCTCATCACCACCTTCTCAAGGGCAATTAGGGATGGGCAATGAATGCCAGCCTAGTCAGCGATGCCCACATCCCATAGATGAACTTTTAAATATTAAATCTTTAGCTGTAATGAATTTGAGCTAATTGTGCATAATTTTTCAATGTGCATATTCTGCTGCACTATCGCCTTAGTATTGACGGTGTGTTTACATGATAGATGCACATTTTCAATGAAATGCAGCTTTATTGTAGAGTTTTCCCAAATAACTTTCTCCATTATGGACTACATTTTCCAGTTGCTGCTGAATATCAGTGAAAGTGTTTTGTTGTGCATTGCTGACACAGCTGTGCTGAAAAGATGAAAGTGCTTTCACTGCCTATTGTTGTTATTCTAGTGCAGGATATATGATGACTCATTCTGTTAGTGCCACCTGCAGGTTGAAAACTGTGTTGCAAAATGTTTAGCTTTTGGGTACAAACACTCTGCAGATCATTCTAGAGATCTGTCATCTCTGTTAAATGCCAAGTATTCAGCAAATATTGTTATTGTAATTTGCTGTAAAATACATTTCTAGTTTATGTAACTTGCAATAATTGTGACTGGCATTGTGTTTTATGTTACTTTCACAAAGCTTTTAGACTTTCTGTACAGATAGAACCCACATTTATAGAAGATGTTCCTTTGTGTCCTGTTACGTTGATCATTGCACATGTATTTTTCTTTCCAATTAAATACATTGTTGAATTGCGGCCCTGCTAATAATATAGTTAGAATTCTCCTGTCCCTCTGTATCAACTAACCAATTCGTTTTGTCCTGTCCTGTAGGTCAAACTTCCCTTTCCAATCGATCAAATCACAGATCTTCCAAGGAATGATTTCCAAATGATGGTCAAGATGCACAAGTTAACCTCGGAGCAGCTAGAGTTCATTCATGATGTCCGCCGACGCAGCAAGAATCGGATTGCAGCCCAACGTTGTAGGAAGAGAAAACTGGATTGTATTCAGAACTTGGAGTGTGAAATTCAAAAGTTGGTGAGTAGACTGCAAACCTTCCATCTGTTTGTAATCAATTTTTGTGAGCGCCCGTTTTCTGCCAGCCTTACACCCGGTTATGAAAGTAAAACAATCTCTCTTTGCTAAAGAAAAACTGATTTTTCTGATGTTTGGAAGGAACCAGGGATTTGCATCTAGCTACCAATCTACGGCTAAAGAACTGATTTTTAATTAATGTAAGGATGTCCTCAAGAAGAACAGATCTCCACTTAACCTCAAGACAATCTTTTTAACAATTAAACCTTAAGAAAGGCAAAAATTTATATTAATAAATTATTATATTTTATATTGCATAATGCTCCAGTTCTTCCAGAAAAGTTGATCATCATAAGTTGGTAGATGCACTTTTACATTAATGGACTGTTAGCTATTTCCCATGGTTTCAATACTGATACAAGTCTTTCCTCCTTATGAACCAAAGTGGGCTACTGAATGTATCAGTTACTCAAAGAGGATTTCAGTGGTAGATTAAACCTTGCTTGAGATCATGCCTAGGCTATAAATTATGGAATAGGTTTGTTAGCAATATATAAGGACCTTTCGCATATCTGCCATATCTCAAAGTCTTATACTGGAGACCATCTCACACGCACGACGTTTGCATCTCATTTGCCCATGTTTGGCTCAGGTGTAATGTTCATTAGGAAATAGCAAATCTTGTAATCTTTAAAAAGAGGCATAAAGAGCAAAAGTAAACCAACCATTGCAAACCTGCTGGTTTCTTCCAACTTTGATAAGACAAGGAGTTGTCAATGCACAAACAACTGCCACACTAAAGAGACTCCTCACAGCAGCAGCATCATTAGCTAACTAATGTCCAGAGGTGCACAGAAGTCATTGAAAGGTCTTAAAGGTAAAGGCAAGTTAAACACGTTAGCAGCAAACCATCACAACCAGACTACTCCCAAGCAGTGCCTTACAACACATGTATGTTAAGCAAAATGTTAAAACGTTTAACCTGCTTATATGGTTGAAGCCTCTAGTTTTGGCTTTCCATTGCCTTTCATACTGTTGTGGGTTTTAGTTTCTGACAACATACTTTTCTTAGTACATTAATCCAAGCAAGGATATCAGCATGAAGGTGTACGACAAATACCAGCACTGATGGATTGGGGCCAGCAAATTGCATTGCGGAGATTGCTATTTTCATCTCTCTGACATCAGCAGCACTAGTCTAGTGAGATGTTTGCATCATGCAATCATAGGAATAGGCGCAGAATATAGCAGTTAGCAAAGCAATGGCTTAGATCACTTAAAATTATAATTAACAAATAACTGTAGCTAAGTTATGGTTAGAGCAATGCAAAAACTAGAGAATTTAAAGTCTCCCTCTCCTCCCCTTAACGTGCTGTCCAGTACGTGACCTGCTAGAAGCAGAGGTGAATGTACACACCTCATTTTTTTCAAATAAAAATGGATACGAGTGACCTTCATCCACTTAGCTCTTACAGCAACTCAGTGTTCCATTTAACACCAACAAGCTTAGTTTCTATTCAGCCATATATTTGCATATAATTTAAAATTACATTTGCACCAAGTTTTATTGCAGCATTATACAAGGGAGTAGATGCTAACTAGGAGTGGTTTCTACCTCAGTGGTGACAGCAAGGAGGCTACCTTAATTTATAACTGTCAGGATTCACTTAATGCCTCCAGTCCACTGTCTGTCTGCAGCAGACATGAAGAGGATGCGGAGGGGCTGTTGGAAGGTGAAGAGTGGGTAGCCCTTTGGCTCTTTGCCAGCTTTAAGGAAAGTAGCTGGGTTTAGCTTTTGGGAGTGTTTCGAAGGTGGGGAAAGTGGAAAGGAAGCCTTGGGCAGGAGGATGTGATTTTCTTTTGAGGGCCCAGGAGAAAACTCCTGCTCCTCCTGACCCCACAATGAAAAGTTTTACATCTACTTGTCTTCAAGTCTGCTTCTGCCGAGCGGGAAAACTGCAACTTTTTCCCTGCTCAGGCCAGGTTAAAATGCTGGCCGGGGTCTGAGCAGGTAAATAACCTGCTCATTTTTAACTGTATCTCCCTTTCTGCTAAGCAGGTAGGGTTAAAACTGACTCCATAGTTTGTGTTCAGTTCAATTACATTAAATCAACCACCTCAATCAGTTGAATGGCAGATTGAAAAGCAATCCAATTTCATATTAACCAGTATACTTAGATAATACATTGCTGTTTTGAATAAATTGATGATGTTAATAGTTATATATTATTATGAATAGTATTCAGTGTAGTAATTAGGTATAACTCTAAATCTGCAAACAAATACTACGTTAAAATGTACTTAATGACCACCTCTGAAGCTATCCAGATGTAGGCCTACAACTCAGCGTGAACTAATGTTACAAACACATTACAAAAACAGAATTACCTGGAAAAACTCAGCAGGTCTGGCAGCATCAGCGGAGAAGAAAAGAGTTGATATTTCAAGTCCTCATGACCCTTCAGCAGAACTGAGTAATATTAGGAGAGGGGTGAAATATAATGTAGAGGAGAACGCATTGGGAGCAATGAATGCAGTAGACTAAGTTAGGGGAAATGCAAGTGACCTCTCCTCCCTCCCAGAAACATGATAGGGTCCCCCTTGTCCTCACTTATTACCCCACCAGCCTCCGCATTCAAAGGATCATCCTCCACCATTTCCGCCTACTCCAGCATGATGCCACCACCAAACACATCTTCCCTTCACCACCCCCCCCCCCCCCCCCCCCCCCCCCCCCCCCACCCCGGCAGCATTCCGTAGGGATTGTTCCCTCCGGGACACCCTGGTCCACTCCTCCATCACCCCCTACTCCTCAACCCCCATCTATGGCACCTCCCCATGCCCACGCAAAAGATGCAACACCTGCCCCTTCACTTCCTCTCTCCTCACCATCCAAGGGCCCAAACACTCCTTTCAAGTGAAACAGCATTTCACTTGCATTTCCCCTAACTTAGTCTACTGCATTTGTTGCTCCCAATGCAGTCTGCTCTACATTGGAGAGACCAAACGTAAACTGGGCGACCACTTTGCAGAACACCTGCGGTCTGTCCGCAAGAAAGACCCAAACCTCCCTGTCGCTTGCCATTTTAACACTCCACCCTGCTCTCTTGCCCACATGTCTGTCCTTGGCTTGCTGCATTGTTCCAGTGAAGCCCAACCCAAACTGGAGGAACAGCACCTCATCTTCCGACTAGGCACTTTACAGCCTTCCGGACTGAATATTGAGTTCAACAACTTTAGATCTTGAACTCTCTCCTCCATCCCCACCCCCTTCCGTTTCTTCCCCCTTCTGTTTTTTTCCAATAATTTTATAGATTTTTCTTTTCCCACCTATTTCCATTATTTTTAAATTTATACCTTTTATGCCCTGTTAGTCTTTCCACCCCACCCCTACTAGAGCTGTACCTTGGGTGTCCTGCCATCCATTCTTAATTAGCACATTCGTTTAGATAATATCACCACCTTCAACACCTCTTTGTTCTTTTGTCTGTGACATCTTTTGATTAGCTGCTCCTATCACTGCTTACTTGCCCCTACAACACCCACCCCCCCCCCACTTATCTCTTCTCTCCCCCCACCCCCCACACACACACCTTAAACCAGCTTATATTTTACCCCTCTCCTAATATTACTCAGTTCTGCTGAAGGGTCATGAGGACTCGAAACGTCAACTCTTTTCTTCTCCGCCGATGCTGCCAGACCTGCTGAGTTTTTCCAGGTAATTCTGTTTTTGTTTTGGATTTCCAGCATCCGCAGTTTTTTGTTTTTACAAACACATTATCCCACCGAATGAGTTTCACTGAGAAACATAATTAGATGCAGTCGCTCATCCTGGCACTTATTACAGAGAGGCATTGAAGCCAGAAATGGACAATTTCCTGACCTAGATCGATCACAGTTGTGAACAACCTGAAAATGTGAAGGCAGTCAAAATAAGGATTGTAACGATACTGTAAGAATATCATTAAAATATGCAAACATCACTCAAGGGTTTGGCAACTGCAGTGTAAGACATATCCAGTCCACCTGAGTGCTTCAGGCACTTTGTTGAGTTTACAAGCTATTTTCTTCTTCCTAGCATCCTGTTGTATCCTTGGATTCTAAGTTTTCTATTCAATATATCCTTTTATTATTAAGCTGTTCAATTCTACTCTCACGGTTGCAGCTAAGCAACACTGAGGAAAATTTTTACAAAATTCAACTATCCAGGATCCTTGAACTCCGAAACCAGCCTACTGCTTATAACAGGACATATACCAGTTTACTGCATATTACATTACTTTATTCCCTTAGTTTCCTCTCTTCAAGTTGCTTGTTACTGCTGAGGTATATTTCCACTGGCACTTTGTAGTTCTCAGCCATATGACTATTCTTCATGTGTAAACCTAGAAAGTAAGCACTAATAGGCACTTCAACAATGCAGTTAAGCAATCCTGCCCAGTTTAAGCCATCCTGTCCAGGCCTAATGCCCACAGACTTTTACTTTCATCAAGAGTCACTGGACAGCAATCGAAGGAACCATGACTGTTTTTTATCAGGTTTCTTTAGCTCAGAGTCACCAACTCCAAAGGCAACTCCAAGTTGATGTCCTACTGAGGAAAATTAACTCGCCACAAACTATGAAGCAAACCTCAGGCCTTACTGACCTGTGCAGCTCACTGCTATGTCAGATGATGCTTTCAGCCAAAGAATTATCAAAGGATTTTCTGGTTTTGGAGCACAAAGGGGGCTGGTACAGCGCCATTCCCAAAATTATTCCATGAATCTCTCTCTTTTTCCCCGTGCTGCATGAACACGAATTCTTGAAGCAATGCAATGGAGATATCAAAAGATGCCACTTGCTGAGGAGGAGGAAAAGCTTGCCAGAAAAAGATTAACCACCCCTCACTGACTTCATTTGCATGAATTATCATAAGTAATACGAACCTTGGGTTATCATTCCCTCAATATGTTATTGTCTTGAAAGATACCAAGCCAGCGTGTTTACTTTAGCTCTTAACCTGTAAACAATAATTTGAAGTTACGTTTTGTGATACATTATTAAACACTGTGCAGCAATAGTAAGTACCACTTTAAAGAGCACAAGTACTGTTAAGAACCTACATTACATAACTTATCATTTTTCTTTGTTTCTCCCAGCTGTGTGAAAAAGAGAAGTTACTGACAGAAAGGAACCAGCTGAATGCTTGTATGGGAGAACTGTGGGATAATTTCTCATGCCTTTGCCAAGAAGTGTGTGGGGATGTCCAGTTAAACCCAGAGCAGATACAGTCATTGCACAAGTTTTGTCCAGTCTTTAGGCCGATGGATGAACCTGCAGCTACAGGCAGCACCGCCTTGCCACTTGCTGGATTAGAACAGAAGTTCTTGAAGACACAGTCCGTTGAAGATGATCTGCAGTGCTGCTCGGAGCAAGGCGGGGCTCATCATCAAGACCAGTGGTCACCTCGCCACAATGCAGGAGTGTGCACTTCAGGAAATCTGCAAGGGCTACTCAACCAAGAAACATGCTCGGAAAGGGGGCCTTCACTCGAACAATGCAGTCAAACTGTGACCGTAGATTTCTGCCAGGAAATGACTGATAAATGTACAACTGATGAACAGCCTAGGAAAGATTGCACCTAGTGACTGTTTAATTCTTCCACCTTTTTTTGTTTCCATTAAAGTAAGCAGGAGGTTCACTTAATCAGGATGCAGGCAAAATTCATCTATTGATGTTTTTTCTCTTTGATGCACACTACAACAGTCTTAAACTGCAGCAATACTCCGTCTAGGTATTACTCCTCAGAACAGCTGAGGTTTATCCTCAATGGTGCTATACCTTGCTTGTGCAGGGAACTTGACAGTGATGCTGTTATTTTATTATGATTATTAATTATTGTTATTAGGATTTTGGCCTTCATTCTGAAATGGAAATAGGTCAAACAACAACCCATTTTACCTTGAAGGACCTAATAAATAGCCCAGTAGTCTTTCAGCAAGCTCGGTGGCCCATGTCACACAACAACTCAGGAAAACTTCTGAATATTCGACATAACTCAGTACACATTAGAGATGGTTTTTCATCTACATCTATATACTGTAACCTACTCCTGCATCCTCAGTTTTAATCATTAGAATACTGGAACTCTCCATCTGGATCGTACAAAGAATCTGGTTACAACATTCCCATTTTACCTTCTGCAGAATCTGACCGACACTTTTAAGAATTTAGACAGTTAGGTTTTCACACTTGAGCAATATCATCTTCTTTGTAAGAAAAAAGAATAATTTGATGTGTATTTGATGTAAATTAAAATAAGACATCTCTGGCACTGCTTTGAAAGGTGCCTTTTGAGCAGGGAAGATTTGTTATTATTGCTGATGTAGAACAATGATGGTCAAAACTGCCACTTGCATTCTGTCATTGGGTTCTTTGCTTTACTACCTGGTGCATTGCACACTTGTTTATAAGAACAAACAAGAGAAGATATTCAGAAAAATATTGTTAGGCTATGTACCTTCCCTACCTAACCAAACAGTGCGAGCTAATACATATTTGCTGTAGCAATTACCATGCTTGCAGAATAGCCAATACCAACTTTTGTAAGTTGGGCTCTTGGTATTCACCAATATTTCCATTTTTAACTCTTAACCTGGGTTTAAAATTATCATTACGTCAAAAGAAACTTCTGATTGGAGTATAAGTTAAACACTGTCCAAGTGGACAGATATAAATGCATGAGCTACTGAATCTAAAATACTCTTATGTACAAACTTTTAAGAATTATAAACTTTTAATTTGTTTGTTACATGCTTTTCAAATTTGCACATTTCTAAAATCCCTGCCACTGCTGCTTTCTTACTAAGTGCACATAAGATTCTTACCCCAAATTACCTTTCAAATTCTCCCTCCTTACCTCTATAAGGCTAGCCACTTACCCAGTCATTTGAGGTACGATTGGGCATTCACAACGTAAGCAATCCCGAGTACAGATTTCTTAACTCTCATCCAATGGCACAGTAAACTCATTGCACAGACCCTCTGTAGACAGAGCTGTCCCCACCTCTTGTTACATTTGCAGTTTGTACTGTACTAGATGATCACTCAAGGGACCAGGTGACATTTTTGTCTTTGCTATTTGATTTAATCAAATCCAGTGAAAACAGATGGCTCATTAATCAGCCCTAATTCAGCTAATTCATTTTTGAATGCAAGGAAGTAGCGGAAATTAAATTGTTCCATCTTACAATAAACTTCCAAAGTACTTCGTTGGATGTAAAGCATTTTGGGACGTCCTGTGGTCGTGAAAAGCGGTATACAAATTCAAGGTGTTTTTTTTATTATTAATATAGAAAAAATGTTCCTATGAAACTGGGAAAAGAGTGGTAAAAAGTTATAGGAGAAATTGGTGCCATCACCGAAAAGTAGGAAAGCATTCTGTTTCCCACGTCTCTGTCCTTAACTTAATGGATAGAGTGAAAAAAAGACAAATCCTTCCAACTGCCCTCAATTGTAAGGGCACCAAGTTGGTCTGAATTGATAATGTACATTCAAATGCAGGACACGCAACTTTTTCTTGCTACTGAGAGCAACAGCTTGCCCAAGTATGAAGTCTGAAGTAGTTGAGGTGCAGAACACCAGGTAGTTAAAGCTGGGAGAGGAAAACATTAGAAACCAGTTAGATTGATTTTTTTTAAAGTGCCACTTCCCTAAGGGTCAAATTTGGAAATAAATATGTGGAACTTAATTTGCATTGGTTTGTTCAAACAGAGCTGATACTAACAGAAGTTGTACCAAGTAACTGCCATTACTGTTTAGTCCATAAATTGTTGCAGCAGTTAAAATATAATTCCAAACATATTTAGAAAATTCTAAGCACTGTATTTAAATTTTCATTTGCATATTCATAAAATAACCTGGTTTTCTTGAAAGTAAGCAAATATCTCTTTGGACACATGTTTGCAAGTGTCAGTTTTTACCTTATTATAAGTTTTATTTGAACACACAACTTTTGTTTCTGATGCAGCTAGGTGTGTTTAGCAGTCACTATTGCTAGACAACACTTCCAGTTTCCAAAAAAAGGAAATGTGAACTATAAAAATATATGGTCAAGCTCGTGCATTTCAAACCACTGCTCAAACAGCATTTTTTATGCTTCAGGAAAGTTAAGCTTAGTATCCATAATTTAGCAGTAAACAGTTTGCATATTTGCTTATTGATTATATAACATGTACTTTTTTTTGTTGCTATTCTGAATCCTGTTACGAACAAAACTGTTATCAGGTGATTAACGGGAAACATTATTAATTCCCGAGTGTTCTTGTAATACACAGTACCCAGACAACCTCATTTCATTTAGTTATATATTGTTGACAAGTTAGTTATAGAAGTCAAATTAGGTATTTCTGTTCATAATCTAAAGGTACCTTCTTTTATTTCAAATTGATTCTGGAACAGACAAAATTATGGCCATCATATCTTGCCCTCAAAATAATTTAATACTGTTTTTTCATATATGTAAATATTGTAAGATTTTGGAGACATAATAACTGCTGTATACAGTCCAACGTAATTCTCAATGCTGAAAGAGAGACATGTTGCCTAAGCTTTTCATCTTGCACTCATTAGGACAAACACAAGAAAGCCAAATTTCAAATAATCACAACAGGAGAAAAAGATGCAGATTTGTTGGCAAATTGACTGGCTGAAGTGTTACCATGGAGAAGGCAGCGGGAAACTGTAGGCTTCCCAAGCTCCCTCACAAATTCTTGTTCATGAATTGTCCTTGTGAAGATCTTCAATTTGTTTGCACTTAGCATCCCTAAAACAGCAGTTAATTTTTGGAAGTTTTGCTGAAGAAAACAATGAGATTTCTATCTTAGGAAACAGTAAACCTAGCTTCTACAGGACTCGTGGAAAATACCTGATTTTACATATATTGTGTAGTCATCCATTCAAAAAATTTGGAATTAAGTTGTCGCTTTTTTTAAACCATCTGTATTTCTACTGTCTAAAAGGCTAACAGACTGTGTTTTCTTTGAACTCCAATGGATAATATACATCTACAAGATTTTTGCATTTCATAAACTGACCAAAGTGTTATATTCAGTGTTTTGAGAAGTTGTCCCATGAAAAGTGGTTCTTCATCCTTTTCAGTATTTTTCATTTATTATTTGCAATTTTAGTTCCACCATCTTCCTAAATAAGCAGTCTCGCCATGAAAACATTTTTAAAAGCTTGCAATTTCAGTCCTAGTCACTTGATCTTAGCTGGGACACTGACCAAGAAACTACAGGTAACTTCATTGCTTCTGGGTTAAGGAAAGGAAAGTAGACCGGGAACACCAGTGCTGATTAGTGTCCTGCAAATCTAATGTATCTGTATGGATCAGGTCAGGATAGGATCAAGCTTGGCAGCATCGGCGGAGAAGAAAAGAGTTGACGTTTCGAGTCCTCATGACCCTTCGACAGAACTTGAGTTCGAGTCCAAGAAAGAGTTGAAATATAAGCTGGTTTAAGGTGTGTGTGGGGGGGGTGTAGCGGATAGAGAGAGAGAAGTGGAGGGGGGGGTGTGGTTGTAGGGACAAACAAGCAGTGATAGGATAATATCACCAACTTTAACACCTATGTGTTCTTTTGTTCTATTGTTGTTGACATCTTTTGATCATCTGCTTCTATCACTTTGGATTTCCAGCATCCGCAGTTTTTTTGTTTTTGTTTTTATTTTTGCTTCTATCACTGCTTGTTTGTCCCTACAACCACACCCCCCCTCCACTTTTCTCTCTCTCTCTGTCTCTCAGCACCCCCCCCCCCCCACCCCCCCACACACACACACCTTAAACCAGCTTATATTTCAATTCTTTCTTGGACTCGAACTCAAGTTCTGTCGAAGGGTCATGAGGACTCGAAACGTCAACTCTTTTCTTCTCCGCCGATGCTGCCAGACCTGCTGAGTTTTTCCAGGTAATTCTGTTTTTGTTTTGGATTTCCAGCATCCGCAGTTTTTTTGTTTTTATATTTTGGATCAGTCTTAGATGTGTATTCAAAAAGCCTATCAGCACTCACTGCTGAGGCACAGATATGAATGATGGCCACTTGTGGAGCCATATGCTACTATAGAGGCAATGCTCACCAGAGGGAAAGGGAACAAAAATGAATGGCAATGTTTTGCTAAAGCAGTAAGTGACAGTGATATCTACTTTGGCAATTTATGCATATATATACACACACATATATATATATTAAAATTGGAATAAATGTGTAGGTTATTTGAATGACTCCTGTATGCAAGCACGACTTGCGAATTCTTGAAATAGTCCCATTTAAAGAAAAAAAAATCTTTGCTGGTGGGCATCAAAGTCATTATCAGACTGAGTAGCATTGCAGACCAATGTCACTGAGCTGATTTAGCACTAAAAGTCCAGGTTCTCATGAGTATTTTGCACTTTGGGCTTGTTATTTTCAAAGTTTCATTTCAGCATCCTGTGGTACCAAAATCATATCAATATTTGTACTGCAGTATTTGGAGTATCTTTAGCTGTAATAATTGCTGTACTAAAATCTTTATTTTACCTGTTTTTCTTCTTATATCTATTTTACTTTTTTTGCACAAATCTGTGCATTCTTTTGTACTTCACCAACTTAGCTCTGCCAAACTACTGTCTACTTTAGAGTTTGGACCACATCATTTAAAATTGGCTCTCAACCAGTCAAAAGTTGCATTTTAAAGTCCAGATTGTCAGGATGGTTTATTGAATTTTAATCCATTGTCAGCAGAATGATTGGTAAAACTTTGGATAATTGGGTATTTCCAGCAAGTGCAAAAAGTAGAAAACAATAACAGATAAGGTTGGTGAAGTCAGCAGTACTCAGGATATTTAATGCATACAAATGAAGTTGAATCATCCTAGAGTTTGTGTCCCTGCTAATGTTAGTTCAGCTTCCTTGTAGTTAAACTCAGTAACTCCTCTGAGCATATACCTTGATGATGTCATCAAAACTCAGCAGTTATATTCAAAAATCAATGGATGCTGATAAAGATGTTGAAAATTCTTTGTAACCAACTGACTTATAAAAAGGGTTCTGATTTGTGAAAGCTGATCTTTGACGTTAACCCTCAGAGCATCAGCAAGTAAATATGCCAATATAAAATGAAAAGTATAATACGACCTTTTCTGTCTGTTTAAAAGTGGATAAAGATGCCTCACTGAAAAAGTCAAATAGCTAGCATTGACCCTGTGGGATTAAAAGTGATTAATTGTTGTGCAAAGACCTCATGAGTCCTACTGGGCAACATCTCAGAATACAGATCTCAACGTTACCTGTTCTGATTGTTGCCTTGTGCCATTTTACTATGTTAAAAGTGCTATATAAATTCAAATTGTTGTAATTGCGTCAAATGGACATAGGAAAAATAGTCTGATTCCAATATTGTATACCATGTGGCCTCAAGAAAAGTGTGATTCACATTCCAATTCCTTAATGGTCAGCATGCAGTGATAACTAGATACAGGTTACTGTATCCAAACATAGAAACAATGTTAAACAAATAAAAAAAGATCCCACAGTTCAGTCATCAGGCAGAATTTTACTGGGCCCCGCCAACAGGTTTGGAGGTAGGGGGCCTGTAAAATTCCCCGGGTGGACTTCCCACCACCTAACTGCCCACCTCCAACCAGTCTGAAATTTTGCAGGGGTCAGGTGAGGCCTAGGATGGCCCACCTCCCCTTGCCTAATTGAGGCCCTTAAGTAGCCAATTAATGATCTCTTAGGGATTGCTTCTCCCCTAGCTGCAATTTTGAGGCCAGCAGGAGGAAATCAATGACCGGGGGGAAGTCTGGCAGGTTACCTTTCACAGCCCCCGGGGAGGGGAAAGGGCGGGGGGGGTGGGGGTGGTACACCTCTCTCATGGGCACCCTTTCCCGATCTCCACCACCCCCCATCCCCCAGCCTTTCTTCAGAACATCAGCCGGTCCCCACCCCTCACCAGCCTACCTCCCCTCCAGTCTCTGCCGCAAGACCCCCCCCGTAATTACCTGGTCCTGGGCTTCCGGCACTTTGAATCTCAGGACTGCGTGTAGTCTCAGCGGTGGCCATCACTCCCGGTGGCACTGCTGGGACTATAGAGCTGTTCAGCCAGTCAGACCAATTAGATTGGCTGGCAGCTCTCTGAAATGGGACTTACTTTCGACTGAAGGGCGGAAGCCCAATCTTCAGCCAATTAACACTCTATCTGAATTAACTCCACCACCTGAAGAACCCTGCCAGTCGCAGGGTAGAAAAAAAGAGGTTTGTGCAACCTGGAACTCAATGTTTGAAAAGGCAATAGAAGTAGAAACCTTCAACTTAATTAAAAAACACTTTTCAGATGCTGTAATCTACAAGGCTATGATGGACCAAGAGCTGGAAGGTGGGATTAAAATGGATAGGTCCTTTTCATCCAGCATGGACTCGATGGGGTGAATGGCCTCATTCTGTGCCATTAAGTCTTTGTGTTTCTATATTCAAACTCTTGTTCTCTTTTAGTCTATAGCCCTATAAAATGGCCTCATCCATTCCGACTTGAATAACAACACAACTAAAATTTGAATCGATTTTTCAGATGCTGAACAACTTTCATTATCCTTCAAGCATTTTTTGATTCTATTTCCAACATTAATGTTTTTGTATTATTTCAGCATATACTGTTGATTTCTAGAACTAGTGTGATTTACACTCCAAAGGGGAAATTTTAACTCCTCGTGGGAATCCAGCAGGAAACATGGGATGCTAACATGGAAGCTGCAGGAGCCCTTTTACTGGCTTGGTTTCATCTGCATCCCAGCAGTCCAGCTCAACACTCAAAAACAGGCATCGCCGGTTTCTGATTCTTAAGCTTTAGATGACTCAGAGGCCAGCAGCCGAGTAAGACACTGGAGTGGAGGGGTTTGCAATTCCAGGTGGATTTAAACAAGTTTTGGGGGTAGGTGTACCTCCAGAGCAGCAGTAGCCCAAACTTTCCTAATATTCCACCTGGCTCAACGAAGAAAATTTCTGACAATTACCTTACAGGGCTTCCACTTCTTTCCCATTAGGTTTAATCAGCTGCCCTCCTCAGTGGGTTATTAAAATTCCATCAGGGTCCTATTGAAGTGGCACTTTGAATAAATTTTATGAGGCTGCACTCCTGATCAATTGAGCAGATCAATTATCCAAACAATAACAGCAACATTAAGATAGCTGGAGCATATGATTCAAGCAGCAATTTTAATTCTGGTTCCTCCCCCAGTTTCCGTCAGGTCAAAGGAGTCTACAAAGTTGGATAAATGGATGTCAGTGCAAGATTGTAATCAGATGTACAAATACTACTACACACAAGTATCATTTACCAGCTCGGCATTTAAATCTGGTAAAGCCAGACAATAATAACAGTAATACATGCGGGGAAAATAAAAACCTTAAGAAATTTTGTCTCTTCAACTTGACAAGTATTATAGTAAATGTCATTTTTTTTATAAGTAAAGTGCTGCTTGTTGATTTTTGTTTGATAATGGTGCTGCACCGGAAAATCACATGTTCTTAAGAGAATAAATGGTTCGTGTCATATACGAGGTTGGCATTTCTGTTTTTGCTCCAAACCAACAGTTACATTAGGATCATTTTTCCATCACAAAACTAAAATACTGTCACTAGCAAGTGACATTGCTGCCATTTCTCATCCATTATGAAAGCCCTATTAATCTTGCCAAAAGATTTTGTAATTGCTGTTTATACTATGGCAGTTCAGTGTAAATTTGTTTCTTTTTGAATAACTTTTTTTGAGATTAGGGATAATTCCATCCTTCTCTTTAATGTAGAGTCATAGAATGCATTGCTAATTTAAACACCTGTATTATTTAATGTATAAAAATACACAACTGCCGAATTTATACCCAATTCTGAGTAACAGGTGAAGTGACTTAAAACCAAATGGTCATCAAAATACCTTACTTAGGAAGCCCCATCGTACCACAAACAGTTTGTTCCAGAATCAAATTGGAATCGAATGCACCTTCACTCTTGCCTTATGTAACATGGAATACTCTGGAGGTCATATTCATGATGGGATGGAAATAGTGCATATGAGGCAAGGGCAAGACAGCCCCTGTCTCAGCAGCGAGAGATATTCTCTCGAATGACACATATCTACCTGTATATTGCTCCGTACCTCTCATACTTGGTCAATGACTGTTATCATCAGGTGTTTTTTCTACATACTTTTTACACAAATTCTGTGTGGGATAAATGTAGTAAGTAGATTCATGGCATCATTTCAACGTTTTGGGTCTGAAGTTTGTAGTTGAGTTCTTCTTATCCCAGGTGACTGTTCTCTATGGTGTTTTTACTGTCATTATCAGATAGGTGTAAACGCTTCCTTTTTGTTAAAAAAAAATGTTGGAATGAAGTTAAAAAAGTCACAATGTAAATACAGTATTGTGTAAAAACTTTCAGTTGAACTGCTAGTGTTAAAAAAATTGTCTTGACATCATTTCTGTTCAAATAAATGACATATCATTGCATAGCATAAAAGACTTCTGAATGTTAAATGTATTGTAATTGCCGTTGGCCATCTCTTGTGCACAATCCAACCATGAGTAAATTAACAAACACTCAATTAAAAGGATACACAATTTTGTTCTAAATGATCCGGTTATTTAAGAAAAGTTCCCCAGTATTAAGCTGGCATAACTGTTCGGAAGAAATGGCAGCCAAAATGTTTGCTCTAACTACATTCTTTAGCACCTAATCCAACTAATTTTACAACTGCGGTGTTCTTACAAACACTATTCAATGAAGTATCTCATCAAGTTTAACACCCAATTTTCAGATTTTTCTGCAGTTAGTTCAGGGGGAGATGGTGGTGTAGTGGTAATGTCACTGGGCTAGTAATCTAGAGGCCTGGACTAATACTCTGGGGCCACAGGTTCAAATCCCATGATGACAGCTGGTAGAATTTAAAAATTCAACTAATAACTCTGAAATATAAAGCAATGGTGACCATGAAACTCATTGATTGTCATAAAACCCATCTAGTTCACTAATGTCATTTAGCCCTTACCCAGTCTGTTTTATATGTGACTTCAGATCCACAACAACGTGGTTGATTCTTAATTGCCCTTGAAATGGCCTAGCAAGCCACTCAGGACAATTAGGGATGGGCAACAAATGTTGGCCTTGCCAGCGATGCCCACATCCCATGAAAGAATAGAGAAAAAATAGCTCCAGATAACTGACTTGCTAGATAGTACTCAGGGGAAAGCAGATTTTTCACTTGTCACCTGACTTAGGAAATTAATCTGGAAATCATTGACACTAATATACCTTGCACATATAAACCAATAAATTGATATCTTAGTTCTTCTGGGCAGAATTTTCCCTTCTGGAGTAGAAGTTTGGCAATGCGACTGGATCAGCTACACGCCACAGGGGTAAGTGGCACTTTGTTTTCACTGCAACCCGGCACTCAGAAGGGCAGCAAGCATTGTAGGTGTGCAAGTGCAGAGGAATGCCAGACAGGAGTTAGGGTTGCAGACCTCAGCATCAGATAGGAAAAGTGGATTGAATGTGAGTCATCATGCCCTGCAATGTGTAGAGTATGTGTGTGTGTAACACTTAGTAGGGTTAGCACAGGAGGACGCATCTCATAGGAATGCATGCTCACTTGCCGATTATGGACCCTTTGGGATAACATCCAATCCTAGGTGCCCTACTTCTCCATCTCCACTCTGCCAATGACCACATCGCCTCCAGTAGGTGAGGCTGATAAGGGTGTCCAGGAGACCCTCCGCAGGGGAGCCCTCTAGGTCTCAGAACGCCTGCCAAGGTCATTTCAGGCAACGGGGCATAGCAGCAGGCTGTCTCCACCTCAGTTGTGGATGTCGGGGCTGCCTAGGTGTAGTAATAGAAAAAGATTAAGAAATTTTAAGGACATAAAGGTGGCACAGATGTCTAATCACTGTACATAGGAAACACACTTGTAAATATGTGTTTAATTTCACTTTATTCATGTATGTTGTATTTTCATTATGCTGCTAGTTGCTGCAATGATCACATGCATTTTAAGGGCGTTGCACTTCATTCCCAATCAGTCTTGTATGCTGTGGGCCTATGGATACACTATTTATTGGGTCACATCATCTGTAGTGGCATCTCTGAGTATCCTGAAATGTTGGGCATCATTTGTAGAGATGCGGCCTTGGAACGCATCTGGAAATCCATCAGGTAGCGTTCACCAGATTATTATCCCTCTGAGGCTGCTGTCTGTTTCGTGTTTAAAGACAGCCATGTATCTCAGTGTTTTCTCATTGTAGATCTTTATTGAACGGATCTAAAATGGCAGCCTACAGAGCTGAGTGCCTCATGGAAGAAGTCATCTGACTACAGAAAGATAGGACACGTGGAACTGATTGCATTTCAAACCCAAACATCCACCTGAACAAAAGGTACAAACATCGCCCTTTCCTAGTGAACAAAAGACAAATTTGCATGCATAATCATGAATGATTGTGAGTTACCCAAGTTACCCACCACTATTCTCATACATTAACAATTGTTGTGGTTCCATTGCCATTTTTGGGTACATGTGGACCTCTGGGATTGACTGTAGTTCTGTACTCAGTACAGCTGGTGACATCCCATCATCCTGATCGGCCAATTATTGTGAAGTAACAGCTTCGCTGGTTGTTCGGATATACCTGCATTTGCACAGGTATATTTGGCCATTCACTTCCACCTCATATGATCAAGATGACAATTTTTCTACACATGTCCCACATTACCACGTGGGCTGACTCCTGTTGAGGGTTTGGACTTTGACTGGCTCCTCATATTTTTCCATGGCTACATATTGCTTTTTCATAGAGTCTTTCAAGGTCACAAATTTGCAGGCCTTTTCTGCCTGCGGATTTACCTGGCTGAAAATCTGGTTGAGTTTTATCAACTCCTGCTTTGATTTGCCAACTGATAAATTGAGGCTCTTTTTTTCCTC
This sequence comes from Carcharodon carcharias, assembly GCF_017639515.1. Taxonomy (NCBI): domain Eukaryota; kingdom Metazoa; phylum Chordata; class Chondrichthyes; order Lamniformes; family Lamnidae; genus Carcharodon; species Carcharodon carcharias. The sequence continues at coordinate 141,484,089 of NC_054471.1, read as the reverse complement.
CTGGTACCTTTGTGTCATCTCTGAAATTGGTTTGTTCAGATCTCGAACATTGAAGAGTTCAGTTTATCATACATTTTCAAGGTATATACTCAGTTTTAATGTTGCACTTCAAATCTTCCACTTCAGCTTTGTTGCAAACTTCTTCCTGTCGAACTGCTTCATTTACCTTTGGCTCGTGCGTTTCATTGCACTGATGTGGTTGGCAACCACCTTGTGGTTTACTTGAATATTGTCTCCCTCCCTCTCTCTGGGGTCTTCTGTCTCCCTCCCTCTGGAGTCTTTTGTTGCTCTTTCTCTGTTGACACATTCAGGGTTATCAGTCCAAGCTTTAAACTTACGACTGTTGCATCCTATCTATGATCTGGAACTCTAGATCTTCTTGCCATTGCATTGTTCTCTCAGAATAATTTGTCCTCTCAGTATAAGCATTGTACCATCCTATAGTCTCAACCCTACTTTTGAAGACTTCACACAAATCTGTGAAGGTCATGATGTTGCATGACGCACCAGTATCTGTCTGACACTTCTTGTTTCACTTGAAACTCTCCTTCTGTGGTCATCATTGTTACGGTCACAAACCAATTTATCCCCAGTAGACTTGACAGAACTAACCTATTCGATAACATATAGTGCTTCATCAGACTCTTCTGCCGATATCTCTCCAGTGGCCATCTGTATAGGCTTGTTTTGCTTCTTTCTTGCCAAACACTTGTGTGCGAAATGATTCTGCTTCTTGCGGTTAAAACACTGCTTTCCCCATGCTGGCAATCCTCCTTTTCCTTTGTATGATGTCGACAGCAGTATTTGCGTAATGCCCTTTGTCTGCGATTGCTCTCCTCTTTCAGCCTGGAATGTCTCTCAGCATAATGTACCTCATTGTCTGCTCTGCCATACACAAGCTGAACATTTTACAACTTCTACATTTCTACACACATCTATCACTTTCTTAGGTGTCAGCTTATCTTTCAGTAGATTTTCTGATAATAGGGGCCTTGTAAGCCTTTTTTATTATTCATCCACGGGATGTGGGCTTCATTGGCTGGGCCAGCATTTATTTCCCATCCCTAGTTGCTCTTGAGAAGATGGTGAGCTGCCTTCTTGAACTGCTGCAGTCCATGTCATGTAGGTACACCCACAGTGCTCTTAGGTAGGGAGTTCCAGGATTTTGACCCAGCAACAGTGAAGGAACGGCGATATATTTCCAAGTCGGGATGATGAGTGGCTTGGAGGGGAACTTCCAGGTGGTGGTGTTCCCATTGATCTGCTGCCCGTGTCCTATAGATGGTAGTGGTCGTGGATTTGGAAGGTGCTGTCTAAGGAGAGTTGGTGAATTCCTGCAGTGCATCTTGTAGATGGTACACACTGCTGCCACTGTTCGTCAGTGGTAGAGGGAGTGAATATTTGTGGATGTGGTGCCAATCAAGTGGGCTGCTTTGGCCTGGATCGTGTCAAGCTTCTTGAGGGTTGTGGGAGTTGCACTCACCAGGCAAGTGGGGATTATTCCATCACACTCTTATCTTGTGCCTTGCAGGTGGCAGACAGGCTTTGGGGAGTCAGGAGGTGAGTTACTTGTCACAGGATTCCTAGCTTCTGACCCACTCTTGTAGCCACAGTATTTACATGGCTAGTCCAGTTCAGTTTCTGGTCAATGGTAACCCCCAGGATGTTGATAGTGGGGATTTAGTGATGGCAATGCCACTGAACATCAAGGGGTGATGGTTGGATTCTCTCTTGTTGGAGATGGTCATTGTTTGGCACTTGCGTGGCGTGAATGTTATTTGCCATTTGTCAGCCCAAGTCTGATATTGTCCAGGTCTTGCTGCATTTGGACATGGACTGCTTCACTATCTGAGGACTTGCGAATGGTGCTTAACATTGTGCAATCATCAGCGGACATCTCCACTTATGATGGAAGGAAGGTCATTGATGAAGCAGGTTGGGCCAAGGACACTACTCTAAGGAACTCCTGCGTGATGTTCTGGAGCTGAGATGACTGACCTCCAACAACCACAACCATCTTCCTTTGTGCTAGGTATGACTCCAACCAATGGAGTTTTCCTCCTGATTCCCATTGACTCCACTTTTGCAAGGGCTCTGTGATGCCAACCATGGTCAAATACGGCATTGATGTCAAGGGCAGCCACTCTCACCTCAGCTCAGGAGTTCAGCTCTTTTGTCCAAATTTGAACCAATAGGCTATAGTGAGGTCAGGAGCTGAGTGGCACTGGTGGAACCCAAGCTGGGCGTCAGTGAGTTCATTATTGCGAAGCAAGTGCCACTTGATAGCACTGTTGATGACCCCTTCCATTATTGTTGGTGCAGCAATTGGCTGGGGTGGATTTGTCCAGCTTTTTGTGTACAGGACATACCTCAGCAATTTTCCACATAGCCGGGTAGATGCCAGTGTTGTAGCTGTACTGGAACAGCTTGGCTAGGAGCACGGCAATGTCTGGCGCACAAATCTTCAGTACTATAAGCCTAAGACTATTTAATCTTTAATCCAGTCATCTTTTAGCTGTCCAAATTCACATGGTTTTGCAAGCTGCAGTCATATATTGATCTGTTGTTTCTGTTTCACCTTAGGCCATAGTGTTGAATACATAGCATTCATATGTAACATTCACTCGGCATTCACAGTGTTCATTCACGGCTTGCAAGATCTCTGCCATCTGTTTTCTTCATTGTCGGTTAGATTCAGGGTAGCATACCGTTTCTAACCGTCCTTCCTCAACAGTGTTAGCAGTATGGCTACTCTTATCGGTTCCGGCTTGTTAGTTAGCTTGTAGTTTTGTCATTGCAAGTGGAAAAACTGCCAAGTCTTCCACATATCACCATTAATTTATACAGGAGAAGGGAGTGGAAAGTTTACTGCCTTGTTCACTCACGCAGAATTTTACTTCCATTTTGTCCATGTCCTTTTTAGTAGCTTTTAGCAGATGTGAACATTTGTGTGTGCCTTTCTGAGCTGTGTCTCCTTTGCAACATTTCCAGGGCTTAATTTATATTTTCTCCACTTCTTGACACCATGGGCAGAATTTTACACCAGGATTTTACAGTACTGCCAAAATCAATGGACTCTTGAATGGCTCGCTGCATTTTACGGCCCTGCCCCAACCACAGTGGGGCCATAAAATTCTGCCCCATGTTTCGTGTGTTTAAAGACAGCAAAGCTTCTCAATGCTTTTACATTGTAGGTCTTTATTGAAGTGATGTAAAATGGCAGCCTACAGAGCTGAGTGCCTCATGGCAGAAGTCATCTGACTACGGAAAGCCAGATGGGACAATGAGAATTGACTGATTACATATCAAACCCATACAATCCTCTTTTCATACCAAACAAAAGATACAAACACTGCCTGAGCACTGTCCGCAACTAAGTCATTGCATGTCTTGCAGATGCCCTCATGAGAGAGTTCTTTGCAAGGCATTGCCCCCATTTGGAGAATGTGTTAGTAAGATATGAGTGTGTCCCTGCCAAATTAAGAGTGCATGTGGCTTCCAACGTAGCATGCAGTGGCCTGTAGCACTTTTCCTTCCAGGTGCCAGAGGTCACGGGAACATGCAGTGTTATACAGGTACTGTTGGATTCTTGCTGACACTGATACCACAATGTTGTTGGAGTAGCACGTTTTGTGCTAGTGAGGTCTGTTTCATTTCAGATTGGCCCATATACAGGATCACAATACCAGCAGATTTAACATGAAACTGTAAAATGTAATGCAGCTATCAAAACATAAGAGCAATGAAATGAAACAAAAATGTCCGTGTCCACTGGGGATCCCTGGCCTCCCAGCCAACAGAGGTTTTGAACCCACAGTGAAATAGAGATGTATCAGTGTCTCAGTCGGCCTGGAATCTGGCGATAAGGTTGTCATGGGCCTGTCTGCACATCGCACCATTGCCCTGGATTTTGCCTCTGTGCCTGCAACATTCACACCCTCATCAGCAGCATCATCTTCCCCTTCCTCCTTGTCAGAGGATAAATCTGACTCCTCCATCTCTCCCACTGCAAAAACATCCCCCCTTTGCTGAGTAAAGTTGTGCAGGGTGCAGCAGACCACAATGATTCAGGACACTCTGGCGAGTACTGAAGTGCTCTGCCTCAACAGTTCAAGAAGTGGAACCTCATTTTTAGCAGTCCTATCATCTGCTCTATTGTTGCCCTTGTTGAGGTATGAGCAGCACTGTACCTCTCCTTGGTGACACTTTGTAGGTTGCACGTTGGTGTCATCAGTTAGGCACTCTTCACCAAGGAGTCAGCCCTGCAGTCGATGAGGTGGAGCAAACTGTTGTGGCACCTGCACATTGTTCATGATGCAGGCATCATGAGACCTCCCAGGGTAGCGCTCATACACCTGAAGGATTTGTGTTCTGTGATCACATACCAGCTGCACATTCATAGAGTGAAACCCCTTTCTGTTAATGAATGCAGCGGGCTGATCCCAGGGAGCTCTCAGCACCACATATGTGCAGTCAACCACCCCTTACACTTGTGGGTATCCTGCAATAGCAGCATATCCCGTTGCTCAGGCTGCCTGGCTCTCGGAGTCCGTACTGAATTTTACAAAATCATTTGCTCTTCTGAAGAGGGCACCTGTCACCTTCCAGATGCATTTGTGCGTAGCAGACTCAAATATTCCACATTCTCCAGTGGAGCCCTGGAAAGAGCTACTGACGAAGAAGTTCAATGCCTCTGTCACTTCTAATGCTCTTGACACTGATTGCCTCCCCGGCCTCATAGAGCAGCTGGCATATGTAAGTTGTCACATCCCGTCACATCCTAAGCCACCTCTGGCATTGCCTCTTAGACATCTACAAGTTGCTGCACCACTTGTGTTAAATTAGATTATGCACCAATGCTTGCCATCGCACTGGCTCCTGGTTGCCAGCATCCTGCACTGCTTGATCCTCTCCTTGTTAATATTCTAGCAGCTGCTCTGCATGGCCCTGGGCCACACTCCATCAGTTCCTCCGCAGATATTAAATTGCTATCAGAAGTGCTGGGTGGACATGCCCCATCATCATGCCTGCCTGAGGTTATCTGTTTAAATTGCAGGAATCGATCTAGTCAGCATAATTTTTGAGGCCCTCCCTCCTGTCTGGAGCATTCCTCCCAATGGGAAGCCCTAAACTTAACATTGGACAAACCCTTAACTCCACCCACAGGGAAAAGAAGTCCCACCCTTGAGAGCTGCTGGCCAATTTGACTGGGTGATAGCTGAGTAGTCCCAGCAGCACCAGAACTCAACAGTGGCCGCTGCTGAGACTACAAGCAGCCCCAAGGAGAAGATCCACGGAAACTGGATTTGCGGGTGAGTCCGGGGCTTTTGGTCAAGGTGGGACTGGGAACCACGGAGGACAGGGGTGGGGAGAGACTGGTGGGAAAGAATTCTGGAGGCCAGGTTGGAGGCAGAAAAGAAGGGGGTACCATGTTGGGGAGTTGCCCCCGATGGGCACAGGGCACTCCCCCAAAGGAGGTACCCTCCTTCCTGCCTGAGGTTGTGAAAGAGTGAGCTGGCCTTCTTTGTCCTGTCTTCCCCAGTCACACGTATCTTTTTAAGTTTTTATCATTTATTGATTTACTATGAGACCCATTATACAGAGGTAACCAATACAGTAGAAGCCATGAGCCTAGAAGCAAATTTGCAATCCAGCCTATCTGTACTTAATTTCTTGCAAACACTTGGTCCATTCTTCTAGTCTTTCCTCCAATTTTAAGGGGCAATCTTGCCAATAGGAAACACATTCCATGTGAGCCCAGTCTGCATTGCAACATAACTCCAGGCTATAACACAGAATGCTACACCTCCAAAAAGAATAGCATTTCCATATTTGTCATGAAAGTCAGGACTAGTTTTGTGGTGAGCTTGTCCTGTTACAATTTGACGAATGCTCTGACCGGACAGAGAAAGCAGGCTCTTGGTCAAAGGCACCATCTCCACCGTGCGCCCATTTACCCTTCAGGAAAATAAAAATATGGCAGAGGCAGAAACAGGCCCTTAAGTGACCATTAATTGGGCTATTAAGGGCCTCAATAGGCCTAAGATCCTGTTGGCTGCTGACGTCTTACCTGCCCACTGTATTATGGGAGACAACTCAAGAGTAGGTGGGAAGCCCAGTTCTATTTTACATGTCTCACCGCAACTCTTGCAAATATGCTGGCTTGGGGAGTGCTTTAAATCTCCCCCCAAAGTGCCCTTGCCCAGGTGACCAAATTCCTAAGCCTTATGGCAATCAATAGCTTAGGTACTCAGACTCAAGGATCTCAGACAATTTTAAGCATAGTAGACCTGAGGTGACCTGATTGAGGTCTATGAAACAATTAAAGGGATGGCAGGTGTCCCTGTTGATAGATTATTCCAGGTTGAAAGTCTGGAAAGAACCAGAGGCACGAGTTTAAACTATGTAGGAGTAAAAATAGACTGGGTGGTAGGCCATTCTTTTCCCAGAGAATTGAGAGTCTCTGGAATGTATTGCTGGCTGATATTGGTGGGGGGTGGGGGGTGTGGTCGTGGGAGGTGGGGGGGTGGGGGTCGCAGGGGGTGGGTATGGGGGCCGGGGCGGGGGTGGGGGTGGTGATGACTCTCTGCCTTCAAGAAGGAGGTAAATGAACTTGATTGGGGCAGAGATCACATCATGTAGAGATAAGTAGCTTTATAAATAACCTCGGTCCATGTGATCTCCTGAACTGGTTTTGATTGCCTGAAGAAGTTTCCGTGGTATTTTTTCCTTTATCAGATGTGAGTTTTTCCCTCTGGCTGTTTGCCTGTCCCAGGAGATTAGATGGCTACGCAGGGAAGGGACATGTTTTATCATGATGCTCCAGCCATCTTGGTGAAGGGCAGGCTTGATGGACCAGCTGGGCATTTCGTACACATAGGGCAGAATTTTGCCCTCGGATGGCGTGCAGGCCCCACCAGCTCGGCAGCGGGTGGGCAGCTGAACTCCACCACCAAAGCAGGCCCTGCCGCCATTTTAAGTGGGCAGGCCAATTAAGGCCCGCCCAGTGGGCTGCTCGATGGGAAGCGCTATGCACTTCCTGTGCCAGGGTGGGGGGGAGGGATTCCCCATCGGTCTTTCGCGCACTGCTTCCTGAGACTAAGTGCTGTCTCAGGGAGATCAGTGAAAGTGTTACAAAGTTAAAAATTAGAAAAATAAAAAAATTATTAACATGTCCCCCTCATGTGACACTATCGGGCATTCCTCCTGATGTCATGCCGCATCATTTTCCCGTCGGCAAGCGGGCCCCACCCCCAAATTGCTGACAGGAAAGTTCAGGCCATTATTTCATGTGTTCGTACATCGACTTTCTTATCAATTAATTTACTTTTGAAGTATATTCACTGTTGTTAGGTGTACAATCCAGCTAATATACACACAATGGATATGATGGTATAGTGGTTATATTACAGGACTAGTAATCCAGAAGTCTGTACTAATGACCCAGGGATCTCACCATGACAGCTGAGGAATTTAAATTCAATTCTTAAATAAACCTGGAATCAAAAGTTAGCATCAGGAATAGTAACCATAAACTTCCAGATTGTTGTAAATTTGTTCATTAATATTCTTTAGGGAAGGAAATCTGCCATCCTTACATGATCTAGTCTATATGTGTCTCCTGATCCACAGCAATGTGGTTTACCCTTAACTGTTTCCTGACATGACCTAACAAGCCAATCGGCTGTATAGGTATGGACAATAAATGTTGGCCTTGCCAGTGATGCCCACATCCTGTGAATTAATTAAAAAGAAGTTCCACAAACAAAATATTTTGCAAGTGTTGGGTCAGGGAAGAATGTTGGCTAGGACACCAAAACAAGTCACTAATCTTCTGTGACTTGTACCATGGGATCTTTTACATCTGAGTAAGCAGGAGGGACCTTGGTTTGATGTCTCACCTGAAAGGTGGCACCTCCAACAGTGCAACGCAGCCTCGCTACTGCATTGAGAGTCAACCCAGATTGTGTGATTTCTGGCACGGTTCACAGAAATTTACTGCACAGAAGAAGGCCATAATTTTATATACTTCAGTTAGGTCTCCCTTCAACCTCCTCTGTTCCAAAGAAAACAATCCAACCCACCCAATCTTGCTGATTACTAAAATCCTCCAGTACAGGCAACATTCTCATAAATCTTCTCTGTACCATCCCTAGTGCAATCACATCTTTCCTATAGTGCGCTGACCAGAGCTGTATGCAGTACTCCATCAGTGGCCTTGCTAGTGTTTTATATGATTCCAGCACAACTTCACAGCTGTTATATTCTAGGCCTCAGCAAATGAAGACAGGTACCTGTACCCTTCTTGACCACCTTATCTATCTGTCCAGCTAACTTCAGGGATTTGTGGACATACATTCCAAGGTCCCTCTGTTCCTCTGCGCTTCTCAGTATGCTACCATTCATTGTGCATTCACTTGCCTTGTTAGCCTTCCCAAATGCATTGCCTCATATTTCTCTTGATTGAACTCCATTTGCCACTGTTCTGCCCAGCTGACAAGTCCTTTGCTATCTTGCTGTAGTCTACTGCTCTATTCTTTATTGCCAACTATACAGCCAATTTTTGTATCTGCAATCTTAATCATGCCCCCTACATTTAAGTCCAAACCAAATATATGTTCCACAAAGAGGAAGGGACCTAGTACTGAGCTCTGTGGAACCCCACCGGAAACAGCCTTAACAATGACAAAAACATCCATTGACTATTATCCTTTGCTTCCTGCCTCATGAGCCAATTTTGGATCCAACTTGCCACTTTGCCTTAGATCCTATCGGCTTTTACTTTCCTTACCAGTCTGCCATGTGGGCCCTTACCAAAAGACTTGTTGAAATCCATGTAGATTACATCAAATGCACTAGCCTCATCAACTCTCCTTGTTACATCCTCAAAAAATTCAATTGTGTTAGTTAGGCATGACCTTCCCAAAGTGTACACAGGCACTTGCAGAAATCATTTTGAGCATTTGCAGAGCCCAAACGATGGCTGCCATGTATCTAAATTTTGCACCAAAAGTCTCCAGCTTATGTTCAAGCAGTGATGTGGGGTTTGAGCTCAAAACCTCTGATATGGAGGAAATTGTTTTACCATTGGATCAAGCTGAAACAAAAAGGAAAAACTAAGCAGAAGCGTGAATGAAAATTTGAAAAAAATACTGGGGGGGGGGCATTGTATAGGGTTTCTACATATTACATCAAAAAATTATTACTCATCTCTTTTTCTAAAAACGGATGAGGCATATAATGGTGCCATACTGCCTTCTTTCCCCAACTGCCCAAGAGAAATTCCTACCTGATCATTCTGGCAAGATTACACCAGTTCCTAACAAGTTAGAACAGGCTTATCCTAGTGAGCTTCATTCCTCTAAGCCTTTCCCTGCCTATGTCTGCTGGATAGCTGAGCGTAGTGGTTACAATAACTGTCACCATGTAGGAAGGAAGGTTACTACTTTTAGGTATCCAACTTATTTGTTTTACCTCTCCATGACCCTAGGCTATATAATAATCATGTTCACCCGAATTAAAATTCAGGATGTTTAATAATTACACATTGTAATATCTGGATCTTTTCTATCTAAGCAGATTTGTATTTAAAATAGTGGATAATTAATAATTATTGATTACTTTTAGTTCATTTGAGAAAATGACAGGTTTAGATAAATTAGACAAAGAAAAGCTGTTTTCATTCGCTGTTGGTACAAGGACAAGGGAACCCAGATTGAAGGTTTTGGGCAAGAGACAGAAGAGATGGGAGGGATTTTTTTAAAACCCAGTGTGTGGTAATGACCTGGAATTCCCTGCTGAGGAGGATGGTGGAAACGGAGACCATCAATAATTTCAAAAGGAAATTGGATAGGTGCTTGAGGGAAATAAACTTGTAAGGCTACGTCGACAGAGTGTGGGAACACGATTGACTGGATTGCTCAACAGAGAGCCATCATGGACTCGATGGGCTGAATGACCCTCAGGAATTATCAAATGGCAGGGATTCTTGCCCCTTCACCTTTAGAGTTAGCGGGGAACACACCCCGCTGATACCAGCTGCCCTGCAGTTGTTTAAGCAGTGTTAATTAGCAGGAGAAAGGACTGCCACCCCCCATCCATCATAAGGTCAGAAGTGGGGATGCTTGCTGATGATTGTACAATGTTCAGCACCATTCGTGACTCCTCAGATACTGAAGCAGTCCATGTCCAAATGCAGCAAGACCTGGACAATATCAGGCTTGGGCTGACAAGTGGCAAGTAACATTCACGCCACACAAGTAACAGGCAATGACCATCTCCAACAAGAGAGAATCCAACCATTGCCCCTTGATGTTCAATGGCATTACCATCACTGAATCCCCCACTATGAACATCCTGGAGGTTACCATTGATCAGAAACTGAACTGGACTGGCCATATACATACTGTAGCTAAAAGAGCAGGTTAGAAGCTAGGAATCCTGCAGTGAGTAACTCACCTCCTGACTCATCAAAGCCTGTCTGTTATCTACAAGACACAAATCAGGAATGTGATGGAATACTCCCCATTGGCCTGGATGAGTGCAGCTCCTACAACATTGAAGAAGCTGGACACAGTCCAGGACAAAGCAATCCGCTTGATAGGTACCACATCCACAAACATTCATTCACTCCACCACCAACGTACAATAGCAGCAGTGTGTACCGTCTGCAAGATGCACTGCAGAAATTCACCAAGGCTCCTTAGAAGCACCTTCCAAACCCATGACCACTACCACCTAGAAGGACAAGGGCAGCAGATAGATGGGGACATCATCACCTGAAAGTTCCCCTCTAAGTCACTCACCATCTTGACTTGGAAATATACCGCCATTCCTTCACTGTCCCTGGGATAAAATCCTGGAACTCCCTTCCTAACAGCACTGCAGTGGTTCAAGAAGACAGCTCACCACCACCCTCTTAAAGGATGGACAATAAATGCTGGCCCTGCCAATGAAGCCCACATCCCATGAATTAATTAAAAATCTCGAGAGAAGGTATCACCTCAAAGAGCTGCTGGCCAATTTGAATGGCAACAGCCCTGCACTGGCCAGGACTAGGATCACAAGGAGTCCACAGATCCAAAGTCCTGAAGCCTGGACCAGGTAATTACAGGTGATCTCATGACAGGGTGGGAGGTGATGAAAGAGGGGCAGATTCGTGATGAAGAGGCCGGGGGTGGGGGAGATGAGGGGTTGCAGGCAGGGACCACCTTGCACTCTTATTGTGGGATGGGGGGGCACATCTTAAAGGGGGGTGCCCAACCTAAGCAGGGTGACTTGCCAGGCATCCCCCCCACAACCCCTGAAATTCTCCCGCTAGCCTTAAAATTGAGGCCAGAAGGGAAATGTAGAAGTAATTGTCATTTTTTAATGTATTTTTTATTTGAAATTGGTTCGATAACTGATTTGTCAGTAAATAATTAACATTTGTTATGAGAATCAATAAAATAGCTGGTAATCCTAAATCAACCTCAGTTATAACCCTGAAGATCACAATTCGTTCATTACTTATTAAATATTTTTAGTTTCTGATCAATTTTAATATACATTTATTGCAAAGTTCTTTACAATGTACTTTGAATGTGTTACCACTTGTTTTTAAGTTTTCACTGGATGGTTTTAGGACCAGTCCTCCAAGGGTTCATGCTTTATATTCTTGCCACACTAACAATAGTTATTAAACCGAAGGACGAGTTTCATTTCAACACATTTTAGACATCATTATTTTTGTGAAAATGTGACTGAAATTGAAGCACATGAGATTACAGTGGTATGGTATTTGTTTATAAACCTGTTTTCCTTTTTAGGTCTATGAGCTATTTCTGTTAAGTCATTTTTGGTATCATTTGCATGTCATGCCACCTGCCTGACCTTCTTACTAACCAGAACATATTGCTTTTGCATCAAAAAGGAAGCAGAATGTTGATTACTTAAACAGGTGCTCCTTGAGTCATAAACTATGTCAAGTGACAAAGTGGGTTTTAATGATTACGTTATCTTTCAAAGCTGCATTCTGGAGCCATAGAGTGGATGGAATGAAGTCCTTGCTCACAATACTCCATGCTCCAACTTCTCAGTCTGAGGTGCTCTAATTGTACATCAGGAACTTCCTCATAGACAGAATAAAAGTTAAACAGACAGTATCCTGGGCCTGGAGTTTTAGGCCCCGCCAGGACTGGGAATGGAGGCAGGCAGGCAGTTGAACTTAGCAGCATCAGCTGGTGTGTCAGGTTTCCCCCACCACCATTCTTGCCATCAGTGAGTTTCATTAGGACTGGATGGGGTTGGAGGCAGGGGTTAGGAGGCTGGTCCCAAGAACCCACCCAATTCATAAATAAGGTCAGTTAAGGTAGTTAAAGAACTCATTGAGGTCTCGTAGAGGGCCAGTTTGAGATTTTGGTGGGGGACATGCTGGGTCAGGGCAGACCAGGTGCATGGAGGTGGAATGACAGTGAGGAGCCAGTCATGGTCACCTCAGAGAATTAGATGGGCACATAAAAGGGAGAACGGCTGAGAGGAGTACTCAGAAGTTAGCACACAGGTGCCATAGAGTGTGCACAGGTTGCAAGGAGAGTACTGACTACGTGCTCTGCAGTCCAGATATTTGTCACCTTCCTGGCATTGTGGGGGGGCAGAAGAGGACCTCCAGGTCGGCAAAGTGAGGGGCAGCCCTGCCACAAGTTCCAGCCCTCTGCCTTTCCTGCTCTATGACTGATGTTGCAATTGAATTAGCAGAAGTAATGGCTGCCGTATTGTGTCTGCACCTCTTCAGTTCCACTTCCCTTGACTGCTAACTTGCTGCCCAACCCATCCTCCAGCCAATTAACAGGCTGCCCCTCGTGAAAATCATGCCTGTGACCGAATCACTCGAGAGCCAACTTTGCAACCAAGGAACAATCCCGACATCCGTTTCCCAACCCCAGAAGGACAACTGGTTTCAGAGCCAATAGGCAGAATGAGGGACATGGGAAATACAAAAATAGGGACAGTTAAGAAAGACCTTATAAAGATAAAAGAAATAGGGAGGCTCATTGTCAAAATAAAAACTGTCTAGTAGCTGATCCCTTGCTTTTCTGATTTAGGAATAATAGAGAATAGTTTAACATTCAACTGTTGTGATTTTAAAGGTTCCTCTCTTCTTTTTACATTTATTGCAATCCCAGCACCTTGGATAGATAGGACACCACTCCTTGTCAAGTGGAAATGACGACAGTAAATACATTATACATAATTGTAAATTTGTATTTATGTTAAGTGCAAGGTTGTTAGAAATTGATTTTAGCTCATTTTCTGGTCTCAAATAGGTGGCAAGCTGAGAGTGTACCATGAGTCAGAGGACTGAGACAGAACCGTGAGCATATTGCCGATTTCATAAGGGTGAAGATGGGCTGAATGTGACCCTGAGGTAACTCCTAGGACAAGATGATAGACGTTTGGAGAAGGGGATAGAGGGAGTAGATTGGTTGAGAGGGGGTTGAGCAAGGACTAAGCCTGTGATTGCTCTGCAGTTGGGAAGAGCAGAAGGTTTTCTTCCAGTCCCACAATCAGATAAATATTTTCTTTAAAACTGACCTTGGGCAGCTTTTAAGGATTGCTGGGTAGGCCATAGGTAGAAGCTGCTTATCCTGAATGCAGCAGGCCTGACATTGCCAACAGCTTCCAATAGGACAGATGCTTTTTTAAATGACAAATGCTTCCAATACACAACATGCTGTGCTTTACCAAGAGCTCTCTCCTGCAACTTTCGACATGATATAACAATGGTTTGAGATAAACCTATGCTAGTGCTTGCTAAAGTGGTAAGAGTGGGTGACGCAGAGAGCTGTGAGGTACTTGGTTGAGATTGTACTTTGGGCTCTTGTGCACCTACAGAATCAAGTAGTGAGGACCTGGGGAATAAAATCCACCGAACAAGATTGGCTGAAAACACCAACACATTGATCGGAGTTTTCCGGCCCATTGGCGTCAGGTGTCATGGCGGATGGGGGTGGACAATATGGTGAGAAGGCCAAAAATCAGTTTCATGTTGTCATGAAACCAGTTTGCAATCGTCCGCTCCACCAGTCAATGGCAAGCTGCATTTCCTGCCACTGCACATCGGGAACCTACTTTCAATACCTTAGCATCTCATTATAAACCCTGCTCACCGGAATTAACACCACATGCTGGATCATCGGGCACATTGACATATTTCACAACTGTACATAAGTGACGTGCACCTGGCGAGCTGCACTTTGCTCAGGACTTCGGGATTTGTTTTTCTACCTTGCCTCGGGCAGCACTCACAGTCATCAGTCATCAGTGCCAGGCTTCGCAGGCAGCACCACATCACTTTTAGGGAGGCTCACAGGCATGTGTCTACCCATCAAACCAGCCATAAGGTGGGGCTGGCTTTTCAGCAGCTGCAGGACTAGGGTTTGCTTGGGGAAGGGGGAGTAGAGGCCTCAGGCAAGTGAAGAGGCTGCAGGACAAGAGCTGTACTGAGTAAGGGGGGTATCCCAGGGTATGTGTTTGGGGGGGAGGGGGGTGGTGGGGGTGGTGCACATGTCAATCTGTGCAAGTGGCCTCAAGATGGTAAGGGCTGAGGAGGCAGTTTCCAGAGGAGATGAGGCCAGATGGAGGTGTGAGGGTGTGTGTGTGAGAGAGTGAGTTTTGATGTCCCTTGACCTGGCAGTGAGTGAGATGCCAGTGAATGTGTGATGGCCTTGTGAGCGTGTGAGGTCAGAGTGATAAGATGGTTGCCTTACCCTGGCAGCATGGATGAGATCATTCATCCATTTTCTGCACTGGATGGCTGACCTCTTGTGTGCAGCATTGGTACTGACCACCTCTGCCACTGCCTCCCAAACCGGAGTGGTGAGATGATGGGCCTCCTGCGGCCCAGAGTGTGGGTAGGGGGGGGGGGGGGGGGGGGGGGGGGGGGGCGGTGGGGGGGGTGGTGGGGCCCGGGGGGATGAGGGTGTGGGGGGGGTGGGGGGGTGGTAGTAGAGGACATCAGGGCACGCCACCATGGCATCCACAGACGTCCCAGGGATGTGTCACTGAATCCGGGGACTGCACTCTTTTGGCTTTTGGGACCATGTCTGTACCAGAGCGGTCCTGGGCTGTAAGCATCGAGAAGTGTGCACACGGCTGCAATATAAATATGATGACCTGCCTAAGGAAGCTGCAAGGTAACGGTGTGGTGGGAAAATCGGAGGCCACCTGCCAGCAAGACGGGGTGTTTCCTGTGGTTGCATAATTAATGCGCCAGAAATGGGACAATATGCCACGGAAACCCGCCATTGCGCTCGACAGGCAAAACCACTTTTTCCTGTACTTTGTGCAAATCTGGATGATTCCGCCCATCAGCCTTTTATGTTACTCTTACAAACATGGGCTGAAATGGGAATGTTTTCAGATGTCAGTTGAGAGGAAAGTTGACTGGGGCCTATAAGTGGTGGTCAATTCTCCGCTGTCCCAGTGGAGTTTCGCTCCCTTTGTGTATGTATAAAAAGTGGGATGTGAAACATTAAAAGATACACTAAGCAACATGGCAAGGCTTAAAGTTTTCTTGGGGAGACTATGTAACCAGGTGACCCTAGGAAAAGACATCACCCATGACGTACTTTGCAATCCCTTGCAGAACTTCACCACTATCAGTGAATAAATCAGAAAAAAAGCATGAAATTCTTTAATCTTATGTTCTTACTCTCAGTTTTTGTATCTTCTAGGAGATTGTTTAACTTGAGACTGGATCAATGGCTGCACTGGGGTCGCGTGATGCTTACATGGGAGTCAACTTTAGCCATTATAGAATAATGCTAAGATTCAACCCCAACCTGATGGAAAACAGGATTGAAGGCAGTAAAAATGGAGTGGAGGATCGGGCTGACTGCAATTTTAAATGCCAAAACCGAGGCCATCCACCAGTGGGGGACTTTTTAAACATACAGATAGCCTTCCAATTACTTAAATCAGGCTCGTTCTGGTATTTTAAACTGAGGTCTGAATGGGGAGCTGCCCCTCCAGCTCTACCTGCTGGGAACAGGAACCAGACTCAGAGAAGCCCCAGTGATTTAGGTTTTTTTTAAACTAATTTGTTTGTGGTTCCTTGTTCCTTGTGGGCCTGGGGGAAAGGCAGTTATGACACAGGACTTATAACCCAGAGATTGTTAGCTTAAGTTCCATGATGACAAATCATGAAACCAAATTCATTAAGTCTGGTCATTTGTGAGCATCAGGAAAAACATGATCATGGGAGCTATCAGGTTCCCATAAAATTCAACTAATATTCTTCAGAGAAGGGAAGCCACCATTTTTATCTACATGTGACTCCAGTCCCACACTACTTGACTGACATTCAAGTGAACTGACCAATCAAGCTACCCAGTTGTATAAACAATTACTGTACTCAGGGCAATTAGGGAAAAGCCCTGACAAGGATCACTCGCATCCCAAGAAAAGGTTTACAAGATAGGATGTGGTAGACTGGATGGATCAGTTGGTCTTTTCCCATTTATGTGTATGTGTTTGGGAGAGGCTTCTGACTTTATCCAGCTCTTGTCCCTCCATTGCCTCCAAACTCAGCATCTCCAGTACCATCTCTGCATAAACAGCCGTGGATTGTTCCCTAGGTTCATAGGTGTCAGTTAAGTGTAGCTTTCTTCTGTAAAGAAATAAAACAATGACATATTAGAACAAGGAATACAAGAGAAAATCTGTGTCCTTGACCCAACCTCCCTGGGTTGCAAAATCGGTCAACATGTGCCATAGAGGTGCCCTGTGTACTCGGGCCTGAATTTTTCCCGCGTTGGGCGGGCTCGGCAGGAGCGGGCGGAGGCAGCCACAGAGCCGACCACCCCCACAATCAGCTCCGCACCGCCATTTTACATGGGCGGGCCAATTAAGGTCCGCCCAGTGTAAAACATGAGTGGTAGCACTCAGTGCTACCTGTGCGGGTGGGGGAGGAGGAGGAATAGTTGGGGCCAGCGCATGCACGCGAAAGAGTGCTTCATTCCCCTTAAGGCATGGAACTGCCTCAGGGAGATTGAAGAGGCTTTTAAAAGAACAAAGAATAAAGAAAAGTGCAGCACAAGAACAGGCCCTTCAGCCCTCCAAGCCTGCGCCGATCATATTGCCCGTCAACTAAAACATTTTGCACTTCCGGGGTCCGTATCCCTCTATTCCCATCCTATTCATGGATTTGTCAAGCTGCCTCTTAAACATCACTATCCTATCTGCTTCCACCACCTCCTCTGGCAGTGAATTCCAGACACTCACTACCCTCTGCGTAAAAAACTTGGCCTGCACATCTCTTCTATAGTTTTCTCCTCTCACCTTAAATCTATGTCCCCTAGTAACTGACTCTTCCACCCTGGGAAAAAGCTTTTGACTATCTACTCTGTCCATGCCACTCATAATTTTGTAAACTTCTATCAAGTCGCCCCTTAATCTCCATCGCTCTAGTGAGAACAATCTGAGTTTCTCCAACCTCTCCTCATAGCTAATAACCTCCAGACCAGGCAGCATCCTGGTAAACCTCCTCTGCACCCTCTCCAATGCCTCCATATCCTTCTGGTAATGTGGCGACCAGAATTGCACACAATATTCCAAGTGTGGCCTAACCAAGGTTCTATATAGCTGCAGCATGACTTCCCAGCTTTTATGCTCACTACCCCTGCCAATGAAAAAATAAATAAAATCAATAAAAATTTAATGAAACATGTCCCCTCATTTGACTGTGTCACATGAGATGGGACATGATTTTATTTTTCAGGAAAACTTTTTATTTAATTCATAAAAGCCTAAGCAAACCCCATGCCGCTCGTGGATGAGGTTTCCTAAAAAATGTGAAGGCTACTTGGTCTTTTCGCCTGCCCGCCAACCATACGGTTGGACCGGCAGCATTAACTTGACATTAATTAATTCATTAATGACCTTAATAGGCCTATCAATTATCAGTGGGTGCGCAGCCAACTTCAGTGCGTGTCTGCCGAATGAAACATCGCTACTCAGTGCGATGACATCGGGATGCACGCCCGATGTCATCGCCCATCATTTTACATGCCAGTGTGTCAGGTCCGCCCCCGCACACCAACTGAATAATCCAGGCCTTGGTGTTGGTACCTGTTGCCTATAAAAAAAGCGACATCATTGTGATGAAGGCAATGATTCCCAGTGAATATTGATCATTCTTGTGCACTTGGAAAGGTGAACAACTGCTAAAAAGTGAGGTATTGTTCCTGTGTGATGCTACTTTACACTCAATGTTGTCTCACAAAGATCCTAATAGTATTTCACTGTTAAATTTGTGCAAAGTGCAAGTAGATTTACTTTGGCAACGTTATGCAACAAGGCAAACTACTTTCTCAGCTTTTCCTATGTTCAAGACACTAGCATTAACTCTTAGTTACCACCCGGCACTCTCTGGCAGTACTCTAGACTGGCAAATGGTCCTCATGGACCCATTCTTCAATGCAGCACCTCCCATGGGAGTACTTCTAAATCAACATCTAGAAATGTTGCTGCTTTGTCTCTATGCTTTACCAGCCAATGGCCAGGATATTGCCATCGGTGTGCGGGGATGGGCCCAACGTGCCAATGTGTAAAATGATGCAAGGTGACGTCAGGCGTGCATCCCGATGTCATCACTTGTTATTTTGATCTTTCGTTTCGCGGGCATGTGCCTGCCGAAATGTCAACAGCCTATTAAGGCCATTAAATAGTAATCAAGCTTATTAACAACGCTGCCTATCTAACCTTAAGGCTGGTGAGCAGGCGAAAAGCCAAGCGGCCTTCGCTTTTTCCAAGAAAACTCATCCACGGGCGAGATGATGCTTCCTGAAGATTTTATAAAATAATTTAATAAATTTTGCTACACTCACAAACGTGTCCCAGTTCTTGTGACACTGTCACAGGAGGGGATATGTTTAAGTAATTTTTTACTTTATTTATAACAAGAATTTTTTATCAACTTAGTCTTCCGGAGGCAGCTCCGTGCCTCAGGGAGATTGCAGCACTCTTTCACAAGCAAGCGTGGGCCCTGAATTTTGCTCCTCCTCCCCGTCCGCACAGGTAACGCTGAGCGCTACTGGCCGTGCATTACGCTGGGCGGGCCTTAATTGGCAGCGCATAGTCGATTGTGGGTAGTGATAAGCTCCGCGCCTGCCCCTGCCCCCACCTGCTCTCGCCCAGCCCGCCTGTCATAGGTAAGATTCAGCCCAATGTTTATTAAAGTTAGATCCAATTTTCCTTCAAGGGTGACGTTCAACCCTTTAGAAGCTTGTGGCACTGATTACTCCACCCCAACCCCTAGACAGTCAAAACAAGTCATGGCCTAATTTCTGAGACCACCAGAAAGGCTTGAGCTGCAGCACAAGGTTACCTTTGTGAAGTGTAAGTACTCAGCAGGCAGTGACCAATGATCCAGACATTACGGAATCAGCACTATATTTGCATTCACAAGGGACAAATACTGCTCATGACAAATCAAAGCATTCACGTTTTAAAGTTTTGGTAACTCTGAGCAGTTGAAACTTTATAATACATTTATCATTTGTTTGCTCTGAATCTATCATAGACAAAGTCATGTGCACTACTGCTGTAAGCATTCTGACTAACATAGTATTCAGCTGAAAGTTGTTTTCCTAACATCGTTTTGTGATCAGTTCATCCTACTGAGATCCAACTACACAACAGGGGCTTAAAAAAGCACTGTGGCAGGGCACAAAAATAGAAAAGTGTTGGAGTGCATTAGAAATTTGTAATTCCATTGACAGACATCAAAGAGGAAAGAATACCAATGAGTATTTAATTATCCTAGCGGGAAAATGATACAAGATACATCATGAGCATTTAATTAGACTTGGTCCCTATGTGGATCTAAATTATTCCCAATTACATAAGCTAGTGAAAGACAAGGCTGCAGGTGGTAACAGAAGGCAACAAAGACTTGTTTTGAATTGTAAAAATAATGGTACAAGTCATGTTTTGTAATTATTGTGCTTCATTTTTGATTTTTGATTATTGTGGATTAGTAGTCTTTAGTTTCAGACAAGAATGTTGAGTGGATTTAAAATGCGCTTAAGGTGCTCCCGGGTGAAAAGTTGAGGAATAAAATGGTGAAGCTGGATTTTAACTCAGCAAATGAGACTTGACTGATGCCGTTAAAGTTTCTTGGTTCAGACTAGATAAAAGGTCACAAAGTTAATGCCATTTCACCTGTAAATGTAATCCTGATATTGCAGGAATCAGTCAGTGGCAGTGTTGCCTCTGATTTGGGGCTTTTTTCTTATTCGTTCACGGGACATGGGCTTCGCTGGCAGGGCCAGCATTTATTGCCCATCCCTAATTGCCACTGAGAAGATGGTGGTGAGCTGCCCTCTTGAACTGCTGCAGCCCATGTGGTGTAGGTACATCCACAGTGCTGTTAGGAAGGGAGATCCAGGATTTGGACCCAGCGACAGTGAAGGTCACTGTCGCTGGGATTGGAGTGGTATGTACAGTGGTAGGATTTAAAGACCTGCAGCAGCTTAAAGGGACAATTAAAGATTCATTTTGGCTGCACTAGTTGCATTTACTCATCTTAGGAATGTTTGTAAGACCTGAAGAAATGCTAAACCCTGCCCTCAATCCTCACAGCTCAGTATGGAAACCCTAGGCATTCATGAAATAAGGAGGGCTGTCATATTTGGGTCTAGAGGGCTGCAGTTGTAGGAAGTAGCAGTAACAGTAAGTGGAAAGTGGCCATGCATAGCAACTTGGTGTAGCAAAACATTTACTTAGCTTACTAGGTTACCACCTGGCCAGTGTAGGCATAAATTTATCCCACAAGTCAGCAAGGATACACATCAGTGACTGACACAGGCCAATACTCACTGTGATAAAGCGAATGAACTTCTTACCACCAATGTGAACAGCGCATCAGTTTTGACGCCTTCATGGATTTCTTCCCTTATACATTTAAACCTATTGTCAGTCATGGCTCAGTTAGTAGCACTAAATCTTTGAGTCAGAAGGTTGTGTTTTAAAGTCCCACTTCAGAGACCTGGGTAAAAAAATCTAGGCTGACACTAAGGGAGGGCTCCGCTGTCAGAGGTGCCATCTTTAAGGATGAGTCTTTAAACTATAACCTGACCTGGTCACCCATTTGGACATACAATGCTCCAGGTACCTAAGCAGCAGAGTTCTCCCAGGTGTTCTAACCAATACATATCCTTCAATCAACATCACTAAAAACAATTAATCTGGTCCTTATCACATTGTCACTAGCAGCACCATCCATTCTACACAGTTGACCAATCAGCAGCAAGAATGGTAACATGAACTGACCTATTACAAAAACAATAGCCTGACCAATCAGCAGTAAGATCCTGTCCATGTTCCCATCCTCCCACTTTCACCTGTTTCAGAAATTCTCCAGACAATGGGTATAGTATGCTACCCAAAATATTGAGGCATATTAATTCTTACAAAGAACACTTTTATGGTAACAACTGTTCTTTTCAAAGCATTGCTTGATGTGGTGTAACTGTAAATTTGTCTTTCACAATGTTACTGCTCTTCAAACAACTTTTATCACATTGTTATTTGTAGGAGCTTGCTGTGTACAAAATGGCTGCTGCTTTTCCCACATTACAACAGAAATTACACTTCAAAAGTACATCATTGGCTGAAAAGTGCTTTGGGATATCCTGAGGTTGAGAAAGTTGCTATATAAATGCAAGTTTTTCTTTCCTTACCTTCACATGAGTAATTTGCATGGTGTATCAAATTCCTATGGGCTGCTTGCATACCTAAGAATTTTATGGATCCTTGGTGCATCTGAGTGCAAATGGAGAAGTAGGAGGACAGTTTTTAGAGAAGCTAGAATTCACTTGCATGATGTGGTGCTGCCAGTCACAATGAGCTGGACATTGAATGAGTGGAGTCTTTTCCTGATAGTATTGATATAAAGGGAGCACATATGGGCATTTTTGTTAAGTCTATGGCACGTGGTGCAGAGGAGGCCAATCGGCCCATTATATCTTTGGTCTTCAGTCCCTGTCACAAACTTTGTTCCCTGGTCACCAATTCCAGCCCCTGTTCCTGGCAACTGCCTGAGATGGACCAAACTGTTCAAAACTTTGGCATCTTATTTGATCCCTTGATAAGCTTCCAATCACATATCTGCACCATCAATGAAATTGCCTATTTTCATCTCTAACATTTCCTGACTCTGCCCCACCTTAGTTCACCTGTTGCTGAAACCTTCAATGCCTTTGTTACTTCTGGACTATTCCAACACAATCCTGGCCTCCAATGTTCTACCCTCTATAAACATGAAGTAATACAAAACTCTGCTGTTCTTGTCCTAACTTGCACTAAATCTCTTTCATTCATCACCCCTTTACTCACTGACCTGCATTGACTCCGGTTAAGCAACAGGGCCATTTTAAAATTCTTATTCTTGTTTTCCAATTCTGTCATGGGTGTGCTGCCCCCATTATCTAATCTCCTCCAGCCCTACAACCTTCTGATATCTGTGCTCCTCCAATTCTGGTCTCTTAATAATTTCCAATTTTAATCGCTCCACCATTGGCAGCTGCTGAGGCCCTAAGCTCTGGAATTCCCTCCTTAAATCTCTTTATCTCTTTCTTCCTTTAAGATGCTCTTAAAGCCTACCTCTTTGACCAAGGTTCTGGTCGTCTGCTGCAATATCTCACATGGTTCAGTCAAATTTTCTTCTGTGAAGTGCCTTGGGATGGTTTACTACATTAAAGGCACTATATAAATGCAAGTTGTTGTTGCTTTTATTTCTGGTTCTTTTCTGGAACAATCCAAATCTATTTCCACTGCCCTGTGCTTCCACTTCCATATGCTTTTAACTTACTCTGTTTCAATTAGTTCTCCAAACTTTCCTTAAAGGATGCAAATGTTTTTACCTCAACCACTTCCATGGCAAAGTATCCCACACACCAACAATCCTGCAAATAAAAGCATGTTTCACCTAACCTCTTTGCTCAGAATGAATTTCAAAACTTCCCTTAAATCTCTTAAAAATTGTTTTTCCTTAAAATCTATTCTCAAGATATGAGCATCGCGAACAAGATTGGTATTTATTGCCCTTACCTAGTTGCCCTTGAGAAGTTTGAGCTGAGCCATTTTCTCAAACTGCTGCAGTCTATAGCGAGGCACTTCCACAAGCAGGTTAGAGAGGAAGTTCCAGGATTTCAACCCACTGATCATGAAGGAATGACAATATATTTCCAAGTCAGGTAGCTGTATGACTTGGAGAGAAACATGGAGGTGGTGATGTTCCCCTGGGTATGCTACCCTTGTCAGCTTAAGTGGTGTATGACAGTGATGCTCTTATTAGTTAATAGTTCAATCCTGTAAATCAATTAATTTCATCATTACAACAGCACTTTAAGGATCAGTTAATACACCACTGCAGTACAAATAGTAAAGGGAGCTGATAAGAAGATGGCAATGTAGCATTAAACTTAGATGGAGGAACAGGAGAAAGAAGTGCCGTTATGACAAATGATGGTGCAAGAATAGGTGCAGGCTGTTACTTTGATCATGAGGTTTCTTATTTTATTCCTAGTGGAAGAAGCAGGTGTGTGGTCAGGGAGAAAGGGTCATTTTGTTCTGTAGTAAGGAAACACATGTTTGTGTCTCAGGAGTTGTTTCAGCAGTTGTCAAGGGGATTCATGAGCCTGAATTTTACCTTTGGCAGGCACACCCAATGGCTCGGGAACGGTCAGGAAATGGGCCCCTGACCGCGAATGGCCCCCAACCGTGATTTCATGATGGCTGAAACGCGCGCTGAAAAGCTCAGCGCTGCCGGGTTGGGGATGGGCAATGACATTTCTGCAGGTGTGGGTGAGCGCTGCGAGAAAGCTCCCTGATGGTAGAGAGCTGCCTCAGGGAGCTGGAGACCTGAAAAAGCTAAAATAAAGGTTTTAAAAGCTGAAAAAAGTGTTCTTGCATCATAATTAATCACCTAAAAATATAACTAATGAAAATGCTGTCCAAAGAAATTTATTTTTATTTTATTTCATCACAGAAATTTCATCCTGCCCTTGGATGAGGTTTGATGAAAAATGCAAAGGCTGCCTGGCTGATTTGCTCATCCGCCAACTGTAAGGTTGGACAGGCCATGAAAAATCAGAGTCAATTGCGCCATTAATGGGCATAATTGCCCTTTTAGTTGTCAGTGGATGCACTTCTGCACGCGCCTGCTGAGCGAAATATCGTCTGAGTGCGCGGTGACATCGGGACGCTCGCCTGATGTCTTCTCGCGCGATTTTATGCCTGCTCGGGTCTGGCGCACGCCCACCTGCAGGATGTAAAACTCTGCCCAGGGTTGTTTTCCCTCATCTTCAGATATATTCTGTGTAAGACTATATAAATGCAAGTTGTTGTTTGCCCAGACAAGCCATATTGTAAAAAGATGGGCAAAACTATGTTACTGAATGCAACCTCCATCAGTAAGCGTAAAGGAATAACAATATGCTGCAGCAGGTATCTACAGCAGCAAAGCCATTTATTATTCAAAAGCCCAAATTAAAGGCTTATTTTGACAATATGCCCAATCTCCTGCTGTAACTTCACAGGAGATTGGCAGAACATCCAAAGAAATTACATTAGTGGCCTTTTATACTATTTGTGCGGGTGGTTTGCCAATGCGCTGGTAGAGAATCCTAGTGGAAACCTGGTGTAAATTATTTAAGGCTATTTGTTTTGAGGGGAATAAATCATTGGGTTTATTTGGTCATTAGGTCAAAGGATTATGATTTGAAAACATTGCAGACAAACGTTAGGGATGTAAATAATGCAACCTTTCATATAAACTGTTTTATATGAAAACAAGCTTCTTGGTAATGTCACAGAAGTTCCAGATTCTTAAAATTCTGAAAGCTCTTCTGTGCATTTGCAATATAGTGAGTGAATGATGGAAGCTTTGGAATATTCCATGTTGTCAGCCATGCACAAAGTTATGATTCCCTTTTAGCTACTGTGTACCAAAATGATTTTTTAAATTTTCAAGTTGAAACATTCATGAGAGAAATTTTGATTTGCCTCAATTGATAAAGAAGAGAACATTCAAAGATGAAAAGGTTTTTCTTTATTTACAGTCATACTCTGTGCACTTTTGATCTATAAAGTCTAATACAGATCTATGATAAAAATTGTATTGCCAAGATGAAAGCCAAAAGCAACAAATTGACAACGCGCACTTTGACTAAGTAGGGTCTGGAGCTGGCTGCTCTATGTTAAGCAATATAACTTGAGAAAGCATAGTTAAAAATAAAAACCTCAGAACAACAGTGCAAAAATATTTAAGGCTACTTTACATAATGTAAGAGAAGTCATTCAAATTTTTTTAAAAAGCATAACAAGACCCCCATTTTATTGGTTTAATGAGGAACTTGGAAGAAATATGAAAAAGAACTTTAGAAAGACTGAGGTTCCTAACAAAAGGAAACCAAGGAAGTATCAGAAGAAGTAAGTGGAAAGACAAATTACAAAAGGCAGCATTGTGTGCAAATACCATATGTTAATGGCAGAGGCAAGGTCAGCAACGCCCACATCCCATGAATGAATAATAAAAAAAGACATGAATTTGTTAAAGTGTAAATTCAGATAAACTATTTGGATCCTTGACCTCAGTCTTAACAACAGCGGACAAATTCATTGTAAATGGGCTATGAAAGAAAGAACTTGTTTAATAATTCTAGCACACATTTTTGAGCACATGGTGACACAAAGTGTGCCTAAGTGGTGAGGCCTGAGGCACCTGAATATTACAGGGCACTGTGGTCCCCGCACCCCCAGCTAGAACAATGTTGTATGGGTGAAGATGGTGGGTGGAGTGGGGGGGGGGTTGTCCATGATCCTGACAGCTGTCCTGCAGCAATGTAATGCTGGAAGCAGCATTAATTGCCTTGATGTGAGTATAGTATGTTGCAAGGTCTTAAAGTTTTGTTATATTGTCCTCTCTGCAGCCCCCTCTGTTGGGGAGGTATAAATACAGTTGCACTTGTATTTACAGTATAAATACAATTGACTGTATATTGACTGAATTGACTGAATAATGGCTACCTGCAGCTGAGTATGCATTAGCCTTAACTCACAACAGAAAGATAGCGTTGAGGCTGGGATAGAATTTTCTTTTGCATTTTATTTGAGAAATTAGGACTGAAGGACATTGTGACACATTTTTTGGGACTTTTTAAAAAATTCATTCATGGGATGTAGGCATCGCTGGCTAGGCCAGCATTTAATGCCCATCCCTAATTGACCTTGAGAAGGTGGTGCTGAGCTGCCACCTTGAACCATTGCAGTCCATGGGGTGTAGGAAGGTAATTACATTCCTAAAGTGGATTTTGAGGAAGTTTCAACAATTTAAAAGATTGCTTCGTGTGCACATTGTATCCAGGTACACAGTGAGTCAGCATGGTTCTTCATAGGGAAAAATGGCACTGAAGACATATTTGGAGTCAATGGGGAAATACAACCCGAACAAAGAGGATTGGTAATTATGAACAAAGATTCATTTGGCTGAACACAAAAAATTGGGAGATGAGGATAAAGTAAATGTTTTCCTCACCGTGATGGGGTCAGATGCTTTTGAGGTGGTGTTTAACCAATGTTGCCACTTGACTCCAGTATTATAGAATATGCTGAAATTCTGGACTTGGCTTATGGTACAATTAAGAATAAGATTGTACTGAGTTCCATTCTGTGAAAGTGAGACTATTGCAGATTACATTCTCGAATTAAGGAAACTCACTCATCACTGTGGGTATGGCGCGAATTTAGAAATCAACTTTAGAAACATGCTTAAAGGAGGCCTAAAGAACAGATTAAGCTTTTGAACAAAGGCAATAAGCTGACATGGAAGTAGGCCTGCGATAAGCCACTGCTATGGAAATGGCAGAAAAAGAGAGTTGAAAATTGCAAAGTAGTTTGTTTCCTGAGCCAGCAGAGGAGGTCCGCCAGATTTCAGCAAGATCTAGGCCATATGGTAGCCAAGTTTACAATCAGAAATTTAGTTGCTACTGTTGCCATGGTAGTCACCAATCATTGAAACGGTGATGTTTCCAGTCAAAGTGCTATGCCTGTGTGAAAGTCAGTCATATCCAGAGGGCATCCAGGTGTAGAGGAAACAATAATGCTCCAGGTCATGGTGAAACTCCAGGTTACAAACATGCACCAGGTTGAGGTTGTGGTAGATCCAAAGCTAGTTCAGGAATTTGGAAATCCTGACAGATATGGAAAAAAAAGTTGATGTTATTGAGCAGGATGATTGAGAGTTGTATGCAGTCCGACAGCAAGTAAAACAACACATGGAAGATGAGAGTATTTGGGGTCAAGATAAAATTACAGCACCCACGGTAGAAATGTAAGTTGGAGATTCACAACTTACTTTTAACTTTGATACAGCTGCAGCCGTGTCTGTTATTTTTGGAAGGAGAGTACAAGAAGCCCCTGAGTCACATTCCATTCTGCAAAATTGATGTGAATTTGACAGTGTTCCAGTGCTAGGTCAAACTCGTATTAGGGTGGAATATGATGATACTTTCTATTGCTTGCCATCAGTAGTAATAGGAGGGAAAAAGTCTCCCTGATGGAAAGGAATTGACTTAAGATACAGTTAAACTGGGCCAAGTTATTTACAGAAGGGACCAGTAAGAATATGTCTGACATTGAGGAAGTGCCACAGGAGCACAGTGGTCTTTGCAGAAGGAGGACCAAATGATAAAATTAGACATTACAGGGCGGATGTCAAGATAAAGGACAATATACAGCTGACATTTTGCAAGGCTAAAGTATTTAATGAACGGCATGGCACTAGGAAGTTCTGAGGAACAAAGGGACCTTGGCGTGTGTGTCCATAGATCTCTGAAGGAGGAGGGACATGTTAGTGGGGTGGTGAAAAAGGCATATGGGACACTTGCCTTTCTCAATTGAGGTATAGATTACAAAAGTAGGGAGGTCATGTTGGAGTTGTATAGAGCCTTGGTGAGGCCACAGCTGGAGTGCTATGTGCAGTTCTGGTCGCCACATTATAGGAAAGATGTGATTGCACTGGAGGGGGTGCAGAGGAGATTCACCAGGATGTTGCCTGGGATGAAACATTTAAGTTATGAAGAGAGATTGGATGGACTTGGGTTGTTTTCGTTGGAGCAGAGAAGACTGAGGGGTGACCCGATCGAGGTGTACAAGATTATGAGGGGCATGGACAGGGTGGATAGGGAGCAGCTGTTCCCCTTAGTTGAAGGGTCAGTCACAAGGGGCCATAAGTTCAAGGTGAGGGGCAGGAGGTTTAGTGGGGATGTGAGGAAAAACATTTTTACCCAGAGGGTGGTGACAGTCTGGAATGCATTACCTGGGAGGGTGGTGGAGGCGGGTTGCCTCACATCCTTGAAGGGTCATGAGGACTCGAAACGTCAACTCTTTTCTTCTCCGCCGATGCTGCCAGACCTGCTGAGTTTTTCCAGGTAATTCTGTTTTCCTTTAAAAAGTACCTGGATGAGCACTTGGCACATCATAACATTCAAGGCTATGGGCCAAGTGCTGGTAAATGGGATTAGATAGGTCAGGTGTTTCTCACATTTCGGTGCAGACTCGATGGGCTAAAGGGCCTCTTCTGCACCGTGATCCTGTGATTCTGTGATCAGTGCTTTATGCACAGTTAGAAGCAGTGAGTAAAGAAGTGAATAGATTAGAAAGAATGTGGTCAAACACTGAAAACCATTGGAACAAGTACGTGTTGAAGTGGAAGGGAAAGATTACCTTATTTTTGTGGATAGCTATTGCAAACGGATAAAAGTTGATTCTATGCCCAATACAACAAGTGCCAAAATGAATGAGATTTTGAGATAAAAAGAGAAAGTGCTGGAAAAACTTAGCAGATCTGGCAGCACCTGTGGAGAGAGAAATGGAGTTAATGTTGAGTCCAATATGACTCCTTTTCAGAACACAGTTCAACTCAAAAAGTGAACTCTGTTTCTTTAACACAGATGCTGCCAGTCCAGCTGAGTCTTTCCAGTATTTTGTTTTTATTTCAGTTCTCCAGCATCTGCTGTATTTTGCTTTGATGAGGTTTTGAGAAGTAGGTTTGCAATTTATGGGTTGCTATAGGTGTTGAAACATTTCTGAGTAAGAATGGAGTCAAACAAACTCTAAAACCACCACATCAACCAGCACTGAATGACAACTTAAGGGCCTCAATAGGCGCAAGGCCGAGCAGGGCCCCTAAAGCCTCTCCCGCTTCTCGTAACATTTCAGAAAGTTTGGAGGCAGGCGAGTAGGGGATGGGCAGACAGTCCATTAGATTTTATAAATCCTCCTCCTTCAAACCAGCTGTGGGGGAATGCAAAATCCAGCCCATTGATCCAGCCTATTGTAATGATTCATGCAAGTGGTGTCACTTCTACCATTCTCCTGTTCCTCTGTAGCTTTCTTCACTTCACTAGGTTTCTTATGCCTCCCACCACATTGTGTTCCACTTTAACCATTTTACACAACCTACGCATTGGGATGTACCACATCTCTAATTATTTGCTTCCCTTTATCACATCAGTTTCACTCCTGATTCAGAAAAAGGGAGAATGTTCAAAGTAAACTAGTTGCAACAGCAATGAACTGCAATTAAAACAAAAAACAGTCAAAGCAATTGTTTTGCCACTGGCACACGTCACTGAACTGAAACAGAGCAGATTAATCTTTTTGAGTACCGGGTGTCTTTTGAAAGTTGTACCTTCATTAACTGCTAAAAATGATTTTTCTTAAATAACCATGTGCCCACCACTCTACTTAATCGCAGATCATTGTGTTTTCCTTCCCACTTCACTTTCTGCTCCTCCTTCTAAACTATGTACCTTGCAGTATTTTATAATGTTCAAGGTGCTATATAGATGCAAGACATTGCCGTTAAAATGTTAATCTTAACATTTTTCAATTCTGTCACAGGGTTATAGACTTGTGATGTGAACCCTGAACTTTTCTCTCCATAGATGCTGCCTGAACTGCTGGATGCCTCGAGCAATTTCTATTTCAGATTTCCAGATCTGCAGTATTTTGCTTTTATGTGGGCAAACTACAATCACCACCTTTCTTGTTGGAATTGATTGAGGGATAATTGTTTGCCAGAATGTTAAGAGAACTCCCTGCTCCTCTTTGCAGTTAATGAAATTTTTAAAGATCAAGAGAAATGTAAAACAAGCTGCAAATTCGCTTTGCACTATAGCAAGGATTTTGCACCAACTCTGAAAATAACAATGTATCATGGGAGTTGTAGTTTCCACTCAATACTTAATTCAGCAGATTTTTGTTTTAGTGAACAGCCTAGAGGCAGGTGTATCCTGTGCAGCACATCCCGTGCAGCTAATGCACATAAACACACATAATGGGGCAGAGGCTTTCAAGGTTAAAACCAAATAAGCTCAATGAGACTAATTACTCTTTTAATGTCTGGGATACTTGAAGCTAGTGCCTAGTTTTAGTTGATTTAATTGGATATGATTGAACCAAAATCCCCAATTGTTTACATGCATTGGTACATTGGCTGTTCGCTTTTCAATGTATCATGTGGGGCTTTCTGCTGGTGTGATTTCCAACCATAATTTTCCCCACATTTTTTTAAGAGACAGAAAAAGTTCCTGCCCTAAAGTGAAAATCCCCAATCATCATGTTAACAATAATACAGAAACTTTTAGCCATTAAAGCAAATGTAGAAAAGCACTCAGCCAAATTATAGAACTAAGCAGACAAAACACTAAAAATTGTCACCTCTAGATAACTGTATCACAGAAGTTTAGGAGAGGCAACATTCCCCATGGAAAATTCTGACTGGATTGTGGCCTAGAAGGGAATAAATTTTAGACAAGATACACAAGGTCACCCACTTACAAGATCATCTTAGATGAATAAATCCTTTTGCCCATTTAAATTAATCTATCCAGAGAGATGCTAAACTCCTCCATTGCATCATTTATTTGTTTCTAAATGGGTTGCACAGTTTGATTCCTCCACTTTAACTGGGAGCTCATTCCATGTTTTGAGCCCTCTTTTTATGAAGAACTTTCTGATCTTGCTCCTAAATTTATGTGCCCTTGACATAACCTCTCAATTTAATTTAAAACAACATGCAAGATTTCTTTTTTCCATTCCCATGACTAACTTTATTCCATATTAAATAATTACGATTGGCCCTAATATTCTAATGTTAGTGTCCCTGAAGGAGCTGGGTGAGGGTCACATCATAGGACCCATTAAATACAGTGGGGCTCCCCAAACATTATGTGACAGCTCCACGATATAAAGCATCAACATTTGCCAAGAGTAATAGTCTGACCAAATTTACCAGAAACCAGTGAATGCTCCATTTTATACCGGCGGCATTAGTTTTGTGTAAATCAAATGAGTCCAAAATGAACCATTGACATTTTTGATGAACTTATTAAGCATGTCCCCCTTAAGAAGCATTTCACTCAGAGAACCAATCTGGAATTCTTCTTGTACTACTGGAGAAACATCTTGGGTCTCTTGCCACACCACTGCTGAGAATTACTCAGGATTTCTCTGCCTTATCCTCCATTATGGGTGGAATTTTCCCAGAATTGCACCAAGCGCATTAGTGGGTGTGCAAAATGGAGTCCCACCCACCGACAGAAATGGTGGGTTTTCACGCCATGTCGACCTGAGCCCGCCTCATTATTTATTCACTCCTGTGAAACATGCCGTTTCCATGGCGAACAGGCTCTCTTTCACCTGCCCTCCATTGCCCCGATGTTGCATCACGTTAGCCGCCAACTTTAAAAGGCAACCGCCAGCAAAACACTCATCACCACCAGCTCACCACCGCTGCCTGGGAGACATGGTCAGCAATGGAAAAAAACTGCAGCCCCCCCGCTTTGACAACGGGTCACTGGAGCGACTGCTGGATGTTGTGGAGGCCCATCAGGATGAGCTCTACCCCGGCTCTGGCCGCAGGATGGGCAGCAAAGTAACCAACCCAGCTTGGGAGATGGTGGCCAAAGCAAACACACTATAGTGAAGGACAGCCACCCAATGCCACAAAAGAATTAATGATCTCCTCCGTTCCGCCAGGGTAAGTCACTCTTCTCACACTCTCAACTCACACACTCACAAACCCAGCACACATCCAGATACCCTCACTCACTGCCAGTGCAAGGGATATCACTATTCACTCTTTCACATACACCATCATTATCCTCATCCCGTCCATGAGACCACTCACCACCCACAGGAGCCAGGCATACTTATCATCTGGCCCGGCAGGCGTCCTGATACACTCTCCCCATCTCTATCCATGCAGGACAAACTGGCTCACAACTGGAGGAAAAGGTCGCAGACAGTTGGACCGATGCTGGAGATCAAAGTTCTGACAGAATTCAAAAACAGAGCCATCCAGCTGACCGGCGATGACTGGGCTTGGTCCTGTGCTGACGGTGCGGGTCCAGCAGTGCAACATCTATCAGATAACCATGCTGTGAGTTATGTGTCCTCTTTCACAGGCCACTGCCATGCACTAATTATCTCCCCTTGCTTTTGCAGGCACACCTGCCAAACAGCCGACAGAGTCCATGACCCAGGGCCTCCAATCAAGCTCCAAAGAAACCTCTGAAGAGGAGCCTGAAGGCAGCCTCCCTGAAGTCCTGTCATAGTGCTCACCCACACCCTTCACCAATGCAGAGACACACATCTCGGTGGGAACTAGCTTCGAGATCACAATCTGGTGAGCACATCATACTTTCTGATCCACAGAAGGTGGAGGCAGGGACTTCCCAGATCCCCAACACTCGGAGGCCATAAAGTTGCTGAGTCCAAGTCAGATGATGAGCCTCTGGACTCAGTCATGTCACAATTGCTGGAGCTGCAAAGGCAAGTTCGGGAACAACAGGAAGGGATGTCTGCTGCACTCCTCAAATTGAAAAGCCAGATGGAGGAGTCCGTCTGTCTTCAGTCTGAGCTAATAGCGCCGTCATTGCAAAGCACTGAGGTCTACATTGGTAGGATGGCAGGCGTCATGGAGACCTTGGTCCAGTACGTCACTCCTATACTGTTGCGCAGACTTAACTCCATCGCTGATGCCATAGTTGACCTCCAACAGTGTGTACGCGAGAGGGGCGCTAGGCAGCTCAATCTCACTCCAGCTACCCCATCTGCTCACAGAGTCAGCCAAGGGCCCTTGGGCACCCATAGGGAGGATGATCAGCAGGTGCACGCTCCGGGGCCAACCACCCAGGTGGCTCTGGGAGTGATCAGCCCATCCTAATCCCCTCTTCCTGTGACCTCTGCAGCTCCAGCTTCACAGATCCAGGAGGGTGCCACTGCCACAAAGCAGGACCCCGAAAGCAGGGCGGGGCCCTCCAAGTCTCAGCCCACCAGAGGACACCAGCCAAAGTCATCACAGACAGGGCGTCACAATCAGCAGGCTGCCTCCACCTTTGCTGTGGATGTCCGGGGAGCACCAGGATAGCAGCAGGGTTAGGAAAGTTATGTAAAAGTAGTTGCCCAGCCTGGGCATGGGTGTTGATCACTTGTACACATTGTTCTCTATTTTCAATAAACTCCAAAGAATGTTTCCCTCTCTATGGCTCCTTGCTCTGGTGAGCAGTGTTCTTGTCACTCAGATGTAAAACCTTTCTGCACAAGATAAAAGGCAGGTGTCTCAGTCTAGGATCTCTTCCCTGTGCTCTGTGCAGCTTCAGACCACAGTGATTGTCCAGCCTCACACTCCCTGGAAACATTACCGATGCCTGCACCTTGGTGGTGCTGGTCATTGCTGCCAGAATGTAGTGGGCAGGCGCCACAGAGTTCTCTCATTCTCTCTGTGTGCTTTCAGTACGTTTAAGGTTGGGCTGGCCTCCATCACACCAGCATCTGCGACCAACGATGCTGTGCACCAGCTCTTGAAGGGCTGAGGTGCTGAAGGCGGACACAGCATCAAATGCGTTTAAAGTTTCATGGCTGCATCCCTGAGATGGCCTTGATCATCGAGCGCAAGCGAGCTGCCCTCGGCCAGACAAACGTCAGACATTCTTAGAGGCTATGTGAAGATCCATGGAGTATCCTAATTGCATGTTGTCATCATCCTTCTGCGATTGAGCGACTATTAGGGCCTCCACTGAATCTCCATGATAAGAGAATTCTCTCAGAGGTTATTGGCGCTGAGATAAGCCAGACTGGAGTCAAACGTTCACAACTGCGATGTGAGGATATACAGGGATACCTCACTGTGTGTTATCATTATCCATCACAAATCTGGCAGCTATGAGGGTCTCCTGAGTGTGCTTACCTCATCTAGCCAGTGTGAGGGCCTCATCTCTGTTGTCGTCACCACTGAGGACCCCCTCACCCTCATTCCCATCAGTGTCATCCTCATTGGAGAAGACATGCAGCTCCTCCATCTCCTCCTCAGCCAGCTCCTCTCCCTGTTGCAGTGCCAGGTTGTAAAGGACGCAGCAGATGATGACGATGTGTGACATCTTCTGCGGACCGTATTGCAGGACTCCACAAGAGCAGTCCAGGCACCGGAACGGCATCTTCAGCATCCTGATGATCTGCTCCAGCAAGTTGTGAGTTGCAGCATGAGCCTCATTATAGCATTGCTCTGATGCAGTCTGAGGCCACCACATGGGTATCATCAGCCACGGCCTCTGTGAGTAGCCCTTGTCCCCGAGAAGCCTCTGTGGATCCTGGAAGACTGCAGGGACCTGTGAGTGACTCAGGATATGGGTGCACACTCCCTGGAAACCTGCAGGATGCGTTTCTGGTTGTCGCATACCAGCTGCACATTCAGTGAGTGGAAGACCTTGCGGTTGATGAAATCCACTGAGTGTAGCGATGGAGACCTGGGTGTCACATGAGTGCAGCTAATCACACCCTGCACCTCTGGGAATCCCGAGATCAGGGCAAATCCAATGGCTCCTGCATCCTGACTGTTCCAGTCCCGGGCGAAATGCACAAAGTGTGTGCCTTCGCGAAGATGGCATCCGTGACCTCATGGATGCATTTGTGGGTGGTGGATTGTGAAATCCCACAGAGCTCACCTGTGGAGCCCTGAAAGGAGCCACCAGAATAGAAATTGAGCTCTGTGGACACTTTCATAGTCACTGGCAGTGGATGCCCTCCATGTCCCCTTGGCGCCAAGTTCTGCAGTAAGTGGCAGATGTGAGCGACCAGGTCCCTTGACATGCTCAGTTGTCAGCCACACTGGTTCTCAGTCATCTGCAGGAATGGCAGGGGGCATCTATAGACCCTAGGTGTCACTAGATACCAACCAGCCACGGCTTGCTGTCACTCCTGGGCAGTGTGTGCAGGTGCCCCTGCTGCCCCTTCTTCCTTTATATGCTGATGTATTACAATTAGCCCGCTGCCAACCGATGGCGGGGAAGGCAGTCTGCCATTGGCAGGCTGAGCGGATGATTGTGACCTGCCTTCTCGCTGTCGTGAAGCAGGTCACACCATATTTTCCATCATGCCACTTATCAAGCCCACCGCCAGCGAGCTTGGATAATTCCACCCTGTGTCTCTTGCCCATAGAGAAACAAATTAGGCTCTTCTTCCTCTTCTATAAAGTCCACTAGCCTCCTGGTGAATACATGCCTACGCTACACTTTGGCTAATATTGAATAGGTCCGTGCCTCAGCATTAATAACTTTGTGGCATAGTCGTGTGTATAACCAAAGAGTGAGGAGTACAGCCAGATAGCATTGCCTTAATCAGTACGACAACAGCAACAACAACTTATATTTATGTAGCGTCTTTAACATGGAAAAATTATCCAATGCACTTCACAGGACATAACCAAAGCAAGTTACATACTGAACCCAAGAAGAAGAGATTATATATAAGATTCCTACCCCTAGAGCTTTACAGTCCTGTCAACTGTTAAGTTTAGTGGTTGACACAAAAGCTTAATGGTGCAACAAAATCCTTTAGAATGTCCATGGACTAAGCAGTCCCTTATACTGTTCGTGGACAGGTGTGGTGGTACTTTTAGGTTTTAATATCTGTTAGCAGATGTTGATAAAATGTTTCCCCTACAATTTTTTCTTAGTTGAAATAATTAAGAAATTATTTTCTTAATAATACCGAGGATGCTGGAAATCATTTAGTGCAAATCTGGGATGATTCCGCCATTAGCTCTGTTTCTCTCTCCATAGATGCTATCAGACCTGCTGAGTTTTTCCAGTACTTCTTGTTTTTATTTCAGATTTCCAGCATCCTCAGTATTTTGCTTTCTGCCTATTTCCTATACTGTACTCAATCCCATTCACCCATCACCCCTGTCCTCACTAACATAAATTGAGTTTATAGTCCTCTAACACCTTAAATTGTGTTTAAGTCCATTCTCGGCCTCACTTCTCACTATGTCTGTATTCTTCGACATTTTACCTGCCGGCCGCATTGACAGTTTTTCACGTCAAATCATCCAAAACCCGCCGCATTAATTATGCATTCCCGGGAAACACACCGTTTCCATGACGGGCGGGCACATCTTTCGCCTGCCAGGCCATCACGCCGTCACTTCATCACACCGGGCACCACATTTAAAGTCCAGCTGTGCGCACACCTTTCAGTGCTTCCAGCCCACACCTGCTGCACGGAAGACATGGCCTTGAAAGGCAAGAAAACCGCAACCCCCCGGTACAATGACGTGTACCTCGAGTGCCTTTTGAATGCGGTGGCGGCTCACCATGATGTCCTCTACCCACGCTCTGGCCACACAATGGGCAGCAACATCATGAATCTGGCTTGGGAGGCAGTGGCAGTGGTGGTCAGCGCTAATGCCCTGCCACCCAGTGCCGCAAAAGGATGAGTGATCTCTCATCTGCCAGGGTAACTCACCCTTCTCATCACACTCAACTCACACATTCACAATCCCATCACATGTCCACAGGGCCCTCACTCACTGCCAGTTCAAGGAACATCACTAGTCACTCTCTCTCACACATACCTTCATTGTCCTCATCGCGTCCATGGGACCACTCACCACTCACACAAGCATACTCATCATCTGGCCTGGCAGGATCCTGCTTACACTTTCTCCTTCTCTATTCATGCAGGACAAGCTGGCATACAACAATAGGGAGAGGTCACAGACCGGTGGAGTAATGCCTGAAATCAAGGTCCTCACATACTTTGGAAACAGAGTCATCCAGTTAGCTGGCCACAATCTGGACCGATCCTGTGCTGACAGTGAGGTCAGTGCTGCTCTACCAAGTGAGGATCCAGCAGTGCAACGTCCATCAGACAATCATGCAGTGAGTGATGTGTCCTCTTTCACAGGCCACTGCCATGCACTAATTATCCCTCCTTGCTTTCACAGTCACATCTGCCAAATAGCCGACAGAGCTCCTAGACCCAGGGCTTCCAATTAAGCCCCAAAGAAGTCTCTGAGGAGCAATCTGAAGGCAGCCTCCTTGAAGACCAGTCACAGTGCTCACCCACACCCTCCACGAATGCAGAGACACACACCTCGGTGAGACCTAGCTTTA
This sequence comes from Carcharodon carcharias, assembly GCF_017639515.1. Taxonomy (NCBI): domain Eukaryota; kingdom Metazoa; phylum Chordata; class Chondrichthyes; order Lamniformes; family Lamnidae; genus Carcharodon; species Carcharodon carcharias. The sequence goes on along the minus strand of NC_054471.1, from coordinate 141,446,587 downwards.
GGGTAGTCTCGAGATCACAATCTGGTGTGCACATTGCACTGTCTGATTGACAGCAGGTGGCGGCAGGGTTTTCCCAGAACCCTGGCACTCGGAGGACTACTGGAGGCCAGAAATTTGCTGAGTCAGATGAGGAGCCCTTGGACTTGGTCATGTTACAGTTGCTGGAGCTGCAAAGGCAAGCTCAGGAAAACCAGGAAGGGATGTCTGCTGCACTCCTCAGATTGCAAGACACAATGGAGGAGTCCTTCTGCCTTCAGGCTGAGGTGATAGCGCTGGTATGCCAATGCACTGAGGTCAACACTGGCAGGATGGCAGCCGCCATGGAGACCTTGGTCCAGGACGTCGCTCCTGCACTGCTACGCATGCTTAACTCCATCGCTGACACCATGGTTGGCCTCCAATAGTGCGTACGTGAGAGTGGTGTTGGGCAGCTCAATCTCAATCCTTCTCCTCAAAGAGTCAGCCCGGGGCCCTTGGGCACCCTTAGGGTGGAGGATCAGCAGATGCATACCTTGGCACCATCCACCCATGTGACTCTGGGCATGTCTGGCCCACCTGAATCCCCTCTTCCATAGCAGCTCCAGCTCCACAGCAGGCCCCCGAAAGCAGGCCAGGGCCCTCCAGGTCTTGGCCTTCCAGAGGTCACCCGCCAAGATCATAACAGACAGGGCATCACAGTCAACAGGCTGCCTCCACCTCCGCTGTGGATGTCCGGCGAGCACCAAGACGTACCGGCAGGGTTGGGAAATTAAGGAGAATTACTTACATGTCCTGGGCATGGATGTTGACCACTTGTACATACTGTTCACTATTGTCAATAAACTTCCAAGAATGTCTCTCTACCTATGACTCCTTGTTCTGTCTGATGAGCAGTGTTCTTGTCACTCAGATGTGAAACCTTGCTGCACAAGATAAAGGCAGGTGTCTCAGTCCAGGGCCTCTTCCCTGTGCTCTGTGCGGTCTTCAGACCAAAGTGATGGTCCAGCCTCTCACTCCCTGGACACATTACTGATGCCTGCACCTCGATGGTGCTTGTCATTGCTGCCAGAATGTAGTGGGCAGGCGTCAGAGTTCCATTATTCTTTCTATGTGCTCTGAGCCCCTTTAAGGTGGGGCTGACCCCCATCTCTTCAGTTTCTGTGACCACTGATGCTGTGCCCCTGAAAGGCTCAGGGCTGAAGGCATACAAAGGATCAGATGCTTCTAAAGTTTCATGGCTGCGTCCCTATGATATGACCCTGATCACAGAGCGCAAGAGAGCTGCCCTCAGCCAGACAGGAGTCAGACATTCTCAAAGGCTATGTGAAGATCCATGGAGTGTCCTCACTGCATGTTGTTATCATTCTCCTGCAATTGAGTGACTATTAGGGCCTCCACTGCGTCTTAATGACAGGAGCATTCTCACAGAGGGTATGTGCAATGCTGTAAGCCAGACTGGAGTCAAACATTCACAGATGCAATGTGAGGATTTTATGGTGTCTTCTCACTGAATGTCATCATCACCCTCCACAAATCTAGCAACTATAAGGGCCTCCCGAGCACACCTGCCTCATCTGGCCAGTGTGAAGGCTTCATCGCCATCGTCAGCACCTTCAAGGACCTGCTCAACCTCATCACCATCGACGTCCTCCTCATCAGAGGAGACCTCTAGCTCCTCCATCTCCTCTTCAGCCAGTTCGTCTCCCCATTGCAGTGCCAGGTTGTAAAGGGCACAGCAGGCGATGACAATGTGTGACACCCCCTGTGGAATATATTGTTTGGCTGCACCAGACCAGTCCAGGCATTGGAACCTCATTTTCAGCAACCTGATGGTCTGCTCCACCAAGTTGTGAGTAGCAGCATGAGCCACATTTTACCGTCGCTCTGCTGCAGCCTGAGGGCGCTGCACGGGTGTCATCAGCCACAGCCTCTGTGGGTAGCCCTTGACCCCAAGGAGCCATCCCTGCAGCCTCTGTGGACCCTGGAAGATGTCAGGGTTCTGTGACTGACTGAGTATATAGGAGCCATGCATAGTCCCTGGAAATTGTGCATAGACCTGCAGGATGTATTTGTGGTATTCGCACACCAGCTGCACATTCAGCAAATGGAAGCCCTTGTGGTTGACATACTTGAATGCTTGTTCCAGAGGTCTGAGTGCCATGTGAGTGCAGATGATGGTGGCCTGCACCTATGGGAAACTTGAGATCCAGGCAAATCCAATTGGTCTTGTAGCCTGGATCTCCGGGTGAAATGCACAATGCTGTGTTCCTTAGTAAGGATGGCATCTGTGAACTTATGCATGCATTTGTGGATGGAGGCTTGAAAGATCCCTCAAAGGTCACATTTGGACCCCCAAAAGGAGTCACTGGTGTAGAAATTGAGCACTATGGTCACTGTCATGGCTGGATGCCCTCCATGTCACCGTGGTGCCAAATCCTACAGTAGCTGGTAACTGTGACCGACCAGTTCTTTAAACATGCGCAGTCTTCAGCGACACTAGTTCTCAGTCATCTGCAGGAATGAAAGGTGGATTCTATAGATCCTGGGTCTAGCTAGACCCTAAACAGCAACAGCTCACTGTGGCTCTTTGGCAGCGTGTGCAGGAGCCCCAGACATCCCTTCTTCCTGTGCAGCCAGGAGCCTCAGTCACTCCCTTCCCCATTGTCTACACTCTCTGTAAGCCAAGAAGCATACAGCTAGTTCACCAGGTTCCATGATCCTGATGTATTCCTGCAGAATGAAAGAGGGAAACATGTGGGTTAGCATAGGTGTACTAAAAACCTCTCTTGTTTAAGTCTGAAGGCCCTTTAATGCATCCCAGAGACTGCTGGCCGCCACTTGGATGGCCAGAGTTAGTGCGCTGCATGGCTGCCCGAAGCCCCACCCATCTCTGCCTCACTCTACCTGACCGACGGGCGGCAGCTTTGCCTATTGGACTGCATGCTGTGCTCTCAGCTCAATTGCAGGCATTCTCCAAACCTGCACTGCAAGGCTGCACTGTTACCTTGAACCATGGGGGAGACTGGTCCAAATTGGGATGATGACATTGCAGGGGGCTGTGGGCATCTCCACCAGTGACTGCTCCATGGCCAGCTTTAGCAAGGAAATTGTATAACATGCCCAGTCGTCCAACTGTTCTTCAGTCCATTAAAACGCTGATTAGTTTGCAGTCTGTGCCTGAGTTGAAAAGCCCTGGAGCACTCGGTGGCACTTTGATGGCTCTGCGTTGCTTGAGTGGGCAGATAAGGTAGAGGCCTGACGCCATTCTTATCAATGTGGCTGCACCTGGACTGTCTCAGCTGCAGAGGAATGGTCACTTTATACAAGGGGCAAGATTTTCGGTTCAGTGGGCGGCCGCGATCGGCGGGCCCGGGAGTGGCCAGGGAACAGACCACCACCCGCGATCGGCCCCTGACTGCGTTTTCATGCTGGCTGGGTCATTAACAGCCAGCCAGTGTGAAACGCGCGCTGAAAGGCTCAGCACTGCCGGGGTGGGGGCCGGAGGAGGGCGAGCACTGAAGTCAGCGCGAGCTTGAGTGAGTGCGGAATGAAAGCTCCCATAAGTAGAGAGCTGCGTCAGAAAGCTGAAGAATTCAATTTCAGTAAAAATGGATTTTAAAACCCGAAAAAAATACCCATGCATCAGAATGAGTCACCTAAACATATGGATGCTAAAATTTGTGTCCATTTTTATCTTTTCTTAAATTAATCTCAGAAACCTCATCCCACCCTTGAATGAGTTTTCCTGAAAAATGCAAAGGCCGCCTGGCAGATTCACCCACCCACCAGCTGTAACATTGTATGGACAGCGAAAAATCCCAGTTAATTGCGCCGTTAATGGATTTAATAGCCCTTTTAATTGTTGGCGGGCGCACGATGACGTCGGGGCGTGCACCCGGTGTCATTGCACGCTATTTTATGCTCGAATGTGCCAGGCGCCTGTCCGCATGCTGAGCGAAAAGTTCTGACCAAGTGCCCCTAATGTGTGGCCACTTCCCTCGATCATCCACCCCCCACACCCCCACCCCCCGCATGTTCTTGTGCACTACCTTCAACCCTAGGACTGCCTTCTCAACACCCCCACCCCATGTCACCTCAACCACAGAGCAGCCTTTGCCCCCACCCCCAAAGTCACCTTAATCACAGGGCAGCCTTTTCCCCCCACCAATGCCCCAAATATGGGAGTCTAGTCAGGAGGGCACTGGAATACTCAAATCTGGAAGTGACAAAGGCATGGAGGAGGTTTTTGGCTGACGTAAGGGCAGGCAATATTACTGAGATGGAAACAGACTTTGTAATAGCGAGGATATTTGGTCAAAAGGTTACAAAGTTTTTTTTATAATAGTTGAATAGGATGCTGAGTTTTGAAATGGTAAGTAGCAGAACTTTCCATTATCTTTTAGATGAAACACATTTTTCTTTGAACATATTTCCTCACCAAGGTCCTCAAGAGAACTTCTATGGAAGGTAATAACTTATGGGCTCCATTTTCCTTTAATGCAGCCTGGTACGTCTTGGTTCCATCAAGTGCTGCTCATTTTCCCAGACATTCAAGGAATTCCGACCTCCTGCAGCAAAGCCCTAATGTAGGTATAGGCGGGATAGAAAGTGGGTCAATCATCTCAGCTCCAGGACATCACTGCAGGAGTTCCTCAGGGTAGTGTCCTATACCCAACCACCTTCAGTTGCTTCATCAATGACCTTCCTTCCATCATAAGGTCAAAAGTGGGGATTTTCACTGATGATTGCACAATGTTCAGCTCCATTCGCGACTCCTCAGATGCTGAAGCAGTCCATGTCCAAATGCAGCAAGACCTGGACAATATCCAGGCTTGGGCTGACAATTGGCAAGAAACATTTGCGCCACAAAAGTGCCGGCCAATGACCATCTCCAACAAGAGAGAACCTAGCCATTGCCCCTTGATGTTCAATTGCATCGCCACTGCTGAATCCCCCACTATCAAGATCCTGGGAGTTACCATTGACCAGAAACTGAACTGTACTAGCCATATAAATACTGTGGCTATTAGAACAGGTCAGAGGCTGTGAGTCCTGTTGTGAGTAACTCACCTCCTGACTCCCCAAAGCCTGTCCACCATCTACAAGGCACAAGTCAGGAGTGTGATGGAATACTTTCCACTTGCCTGGATGACTGAGGCTCCAAGAACATTCAGGAAGCTTGACACCATCCAGGACAAAGCAGCCCACTTGATTGGCACCCCATCCACAAACATTCACTCCCTCCACCACCAGCACACAGTGGCAGCTGTGTGTACCATCTACAAGATGCACTGTAGGAACTTACCAAGGCTCCTTAGACAACAACTTCCTAACCCACAACCATTACCATCTAGAAGGACAAAGGCAGCAAGCCACTCACCATCCTGCCTTGGAAATATATTGCCGTTCCTTCACTGTCGCTGAGTCAAAATCCTGGAACTCCTTTCCTAATGTGGGTGTACCTACACCACATGGACTTCAGCGGTTCAAAAAGGCAGCTCACCACCACCTTCCCCATATTTACTCTATCAAGACCTCTTTATTGTTACAATCCCAGCTGATATTGGACAAGTCAGATCCCAGAGTGGAACCTGGCTTAATAGACCCTAGCTTTGTTTTTTTTGGAAACCATGGAGGAAAGTTACTGAGCAAATTCACAGGAGTCTGCTAATAAACTTTTAACACAAAGAATAAAGCATTTATTAAACAAGAAAAATGAACTATATTACACCAGACGAAGCAGTTGGAAAGATATCAATATAAACACAAGAAAATGATTCAAACTCACGTTATTCCTTTTACCTCAACAATTTCTTTGCAGACACATACAAATTCAGAAAGATAAAACAATTTGCAATATCTATCCTATACCCTAATATTCACAGTAAGAATGAGGTACATGTGAATTAACAGGCAGACTGTGGTCAGACACATCACACGCCGAAGTAAATCACAATATCTTTACAGTGCAGAAGGAGGCCATTCATCCCATCGAGTCTGCGCTGGCTCTCTGAAAGAGCATTCCACCTAGTCTCACTCCCCTGCCTTATCCCCATAACCTTGCACATTGTCTCTTTTCAGGTAGCAATCCAATTCCCTTTTGAATACCTTGATTGAACCAACCTCCAACACCCTTTCAGGAAATTTGTTCCAGACTCTAACCACCCTCTGGGTTAAAATATTTTTCCTCACATCACTTTTACTCCTTTTATTTTGAATCTGTGCTCTCTATTTCTTGGTGCAGAATTTTTCGTTCCAAAGGCGCACATGGCAGTTGGAAGTGTGCCCGCTGACAATTAGTCGGGCAATTAAGACCATTAACAGCACAATTGTCAGCGATTTTCCGTGGCCTGTCCAACCTTATGTTTGGCGGACGGGTCAATTGGCCAGGCAGCCTTTACGTTTTTGATGAAACCTCATCCAAGTACGAGATGACATCTTTGTTAGGAAATAAAATGATGAGAAATATCTAGGGACAGCATTTTTATAGGTTTGTTTTCAGGTGCTCGATTGTGCTGCATGGACATTTTTTTTGCAGCTTTTTTCTGCTTTATTTTATTATTTGGCGGTCTGCAGCTCCCCGAGGCAGCTGTCTGCCTTCAGGAAGCTCAGTGGAAGTGCTCACCTGCTCCTGCGGTGATGTCGCTGCCTGCCCTCTTCCTGCCCTTGCCCTGGCAGCGCTGAGCTTTTCAGCATGTGTTTCACACTGACTGTCCGTTAATTGGCCAACCAGCGTGAAACCGTAATTGGAGGCAGTTGGGACCCATTTCCTGACGACTCTTAGGCCCACCGATCGCGCATGCCCGACAAGAGAAAAATTCAGGCCTTGATGTTCTCTTGAATGGGAATAGTTTCTCACCATTTACCCTGTTCATACCCCTCAGAACCTTGAATATCTCTATCAAGCCTTCTCTCAGCCTTCTTTTCTCCAAGGAAAACATTCCTAACCTCTCCAGCCTATCCTCATAGCTACATCCTGGGACCATTCATGTGAATAAATGACAAATGTGACCAAAGCAGATTCCATGGATTTCTCAACAACCCACCCAGGCGTTTGTCGCATTGTGAGCCAACCAGTCTCACTGAAACTTTGTCATTCTCATGAGGGATAATCTGCATATTCGTAGAACTGGCCTTGGAATTCTCCCCAAAGATCGCTCCCACTCAGATGGCTTCGACAGGGATCCACCTCCAGGGTTTCAATCTCGCCTTCCAAGATTCCTTCCCCCCTAATCTCCATGTCGACTCAAACTTCACCTTCCAAGGGCAATTTCAGACCCTCAGCCATGCCAAGCAGAACACTAGTACTCCAAAAACCTGCAGTAGGGAGTCATAAATCTTCAGCTGCCTCCTTGGAACTTCCGGGCTTCTGTCAAACCCATTTTGCTTCAAGTCTGTTCCTGCATTCCCATCTCTGCTCCTTTCTTTCAACTTGACATCTGGAACCTCTTTCGGACCCCTGTCTTTGTCTGTGCCTGGAACTGTTTTGTGAGCCACTTCCTGTTCTCCCTTCCAGTGCCCTGCTCCCTGGGACACCATTCTGGTTCCAGGTCTCATGACCTGCAGCTTCATGCCATTTCAACTTCTTTGTTTCCTTTTCTTTTTCCCATGTGCCAATTCTCAGCCTAAAGGCGTGAAAATGGATGAACTGTGCATGTGCGGCCATTTTCCGGCTGGCACATGTGCAGAAGGCCCTAAGTTCTGACCACTGACTGCCAATTTCGGTAAATTTTTTTAGTTTCAATACATCATGTCACCTCTTAACCTTCTTTGTTCCAAGCAACACTATCCTAACTTTGTCACCTCTCTTCATTATCATTAATCATAATCATTAAACAATTACAACACAGAAGGAGGCTATTTGGATTGTCGTTTCCCTTCCAGATGTCTGCAAGAGGTTCTCACTAATCCCATTCCCTGCCCTTTTCCCGTAGCCCTGCCATTTTTTTCCCCTCCAGGTGCTTATCCAATTTCTTTTGAAAGTCACAGTTGAATCAACTTCCACCATACACTCAGGCAGTGCATTTTGGATCTTCACCACTTGTTGCATAAAAATGTTTTCCCTTTATGTGCCTCATCCCTGGTGATACCATTATCTGTACCCCCTCTAATGCCCTTACATCTTTCCTGAATTGTAGTGTCCAGAATTGTCCACAATATTTCAGTTGTGGCCTAACTATATATTTTTTTATTTTTCATTCTTTGGATGTGAGCATCACTGGTAAGGCCTTGGCAATTTCTAGCACGATCTCTTTGTTTTCACAGTCTGACCACTATAAATCAAAGTTATCCATACACTTTTTTAACCACCTTATCAACTTACACTACCACCTTTAAGGATTTGTGTATATGGACTCTCTGTTCATCTATATTTAATCATGCCATTAATAATGCACTGTTTCAATATTAGTACCCCCAAAATATGTTATTTTATGTTCTCTGCATTGAACTCCATTTGCCATGATGTCTGTTTCATAATCCTGTCTGTGTCATTCTAATAGTGGCATAACTTTAGCAACCCTCAGTTCTTTGGCACTGCATTCTAGATCTGCTATTTCTACCTTTGCTTCTTTCAGCAACCTAGGATCCATTCATTTCGACCAGGTGACTTATCAACTTTCAGTAATAATTTTTTTGGTATGTCTTCTCTCTCTTTTTATCCAGTCAATAACTTCTCTTTCCTTCAGTTCCTTATTCTTGATATTCCACCCCCTTACCCCACAAACTTTTTCTTTTTTTGTTAATGCTCCATTCTCCTTAAAGTATGCTCTACTCTCCCTTGCTTCCTGTGACATTGTATTGCCCCTGACTCTGACCTTTTCCACCTGTCTGTCTCTCTAACTCAGTTGTTTAACTTAATCTATTCATGCACTTGCTGATTCTATTCCTCTGCTATCCATTCTTCATTCCTTTCTAACATACCTGCACAAATCATTGGTCTAAAAACAGTTATTGGCCTCTTGCCTAATCTCTTGCTGTCAGCACCACAACTTCACAGGAATGAAAACTAGAAGAAATGACACATTGTTTGCATGGCAAGTTCTAGATAGCATTGCAAGGATTCTATTCTGAGCAGCACCCTAGGATCCTATACAGAGACTGACCAGGGAATTCCTTGGAGCAGCTCCACCCTGTTACGTGCAAAATCGGGTTCCATTGCAAATCTAGCAAAGTAACACCCATGGCACAGGAGGAGCTGACAGATTTCCCAGCCTCTGTGTTGATAGCAGAAATTTCCAGACTAATAAGGCCTTGATAGATCCATAATTTCCTTCCAATGCAAGAAAAAAATAGATTAAGCAATGAAATATCAACTATCCCAAAGCGACAGCTTTAATTACAAAATATTCAGTTCCTAAACTGAGGGACTGGATTTTAATAGAAATTACTATTTACCATTCCAGTTTTTAATTATAAAGAACACTATTCGTGATTCCATTATTACTTTCTCTTCTTTCTCTTGATAGGCACTTGAGGGAACTAAACTTGCAGGGCTGAGGATAGAGCGGGGGAATGATACTAACTGGATTACTCCACAGAGGGGCAGTATGCACTTGATGGGCCAAACAGCCTCTTCTGCTGCAAGGATTCTCTAACTCTGTGACTCTTGCCTCCCTGTTCAGTTTTCTGTTTTCTTACAGCGTGTGTACAGTGACACTCTCTGGGCAGTAAGAGAATTGTAGAACAGCTTTCCAGCCTCCACTTTCTCAACAGTCCCTTCACATTGACACAGCATTTCCTCGTCTTCAGCACTTATATCTAAATTATTGCTGAAATTATCATTTCAGCATGATACACTGCTTCTGCATGATTATTGCGCTGAACACAAATGTCCTTTTAACAGTGCAAATCTTCAGGGCTCATTTGTATAGCTGCATTGTTCAAGAGCACGAAAATTTCCTGAGTTTACGCTGTTCCTGTAACCACTGTAACTTTACACCCAACAAAAACATGTCTAACTGCTCCGCCTAGTATTTCAGACCAGTGTGAGGAACTGAAGAAGGTACCAACTTCATTTATTGACTACAGCCTTCTGGACAACTTTTATTTAACCCCCACCTTCCTTTACATGTAGCAGTAGTGATTTGCTTTCTTCCCTGAAAGGATTTCAGCACCTCTGACTTCGCCATCCCCAAACCCAAACTCAAAATGAATTCAGTGAATGGATGGGTTTCCCATGAATATAACACTTGGCCGTTCTAGTGGACAGGAGTTGGAGAATCGGGTAGCCTGGCTGAGCCACTTACTCCCAAGTTCAAATTGATAACATGCATTTCCCTTCAAAGTATTGCTGCAGGCCTTTAACCACCTGCTGCATTGCTGGCTTGCACTCCTTCCTAATCAACAAGCAATCTCCTGGAAGTGTGTTTCACGTTAGAACCTCACTTCTGATTTAAAACAGGGCTGAATATGAAAATTGCATGGCCCCATGTAGGCAACCACCGTCCAAGTCCCATTGAATGTCGTTCGAGTTGGCTCTCAAATTCAGCAGCAATTTTTTACAAATAAATTTAGTATTTTTTACCATATTGTATAGAAGTTTTTTAAAAAAAATTTTGAACAGGACAGAAGGACAGGTGAAGGAAGTGCCTCTTATAATTAATGAGATGTGTGCTGACTAAACATGAAAACTATACAACTGGTTAAATTTGCCAATTTTTATTTTGAGGTTTCTTCTGGTGAAGTACATCAAGCAATTTGCAACTCGCATCATTATACAGACTTATAAAGTAGATTGCTTTACTAAGCAGAGAGTGAAAGGCAAGAAAATTGTGTGGATCTTATAAAATATTTCAGAGTTTAAAAACTAAGCAAATCTGCAACAATAAGAAATGATCATTAAAGCTTTTATATCTCAGTATTTGTGACTTGGAAAATTGCTTTTCTGTTGCTTCACTTTGGAACTATGTTTGCATGAGGTCTTTGGTGCAATCATAAATTACAACACATTTCTTATGGATTGTCATCGCCTCACTTTTTCATGATGGAAGAAAGCTCTAGAAGCATGCCCTGAAAGAGAAAAATCAAAAAGTGAAGAATGCATTTTTATCACTTATTTTAATAAATTTAAGAAGAGACATAGAATCATATTGATGTACAGCACTGAAGGAGGCCATTTTGTCCATTATACCCTTGGCTCTTTGAATTAATATTTTTATTCATTCATGGATTGTGGGCATCGCTGGCGAGGCTGCATTTGTTGTCCATTCCTAATTACTCCTGAGAAGGTGGTGGTGAGCTGCCTTTTTGAACCACAGCAGTCCATGTGGTGTAGGCAATCCCACAGTGCTGTTAGTAAGGTAATTTCAGGGTTTTAATCACTGCGACAGTGAAGGAACGGCGATATAGTTCTAAATTGGTGTGGTGTGTGGCTTGGAGGAGAAATTGTATGTGGTGTTCCCGTGCACCTGCTACCCTTGTCCTTCTAGGTGGTAGAGGTCACAGGTTTTGAAGATGCTGTCAAAGGAGCCTTGGTGAATTCCTGCAGTGCATCTTGTATATAGGACACACTGCTGCCATTGTACGTTGGTGGCGAAGGGAGTGAATGTTTGTGGACGGGGTGCCAATCAAGGGGCTGCTTTGTCCTGAATGGTGTCGAGCTTCTTGAGTTTTTTGGAGCTACACTCATCCAGGCAAGTGGGGAGTATTCCATCACACTCTTGACTTGTGCCTTGTAGATGCTGGACAGGCTTTGGAGAGTCAGGAAGTAAGTTATTCACCGCAGGATTCCTAGCCTCTGATCTGCTCTTGTAACCATAGTATTTATATGGCTAATCCAGTTCAGTTTCTGGTCAATGGTAACCCCCAGGATGATAATTGTGGGGGATTCAATGATGGTGATGCCATTGAATGGCAAAGAGAGATGGTTAGACTCTCTCTTGTTGGAGATGGTCATTGCTTGGCACTTGAGTTGTGCGAATGTTACTTGCCATTTATCAGCCCAAGTCTGAATGTTGTCCAGGTCTTGGACATGGATTGCTTCAGCATCTGAGGATTCCCGAATGGCACTGAACATTGTGCAATCATCAGCGAATATCCTCACTTCTGACCTTATGATGGAGGGAAGGTTACTGATGAAGTAACTGAAGATGGTTGAGCCCAGGACACTACCCTGAGGAACTCTTGCCATGATGTCCTGGGGCTGAGAGTTATTCAATTGGTTATTCAATTCATCCCATTCCCCTACTCTTTCCCCATAGATCTGCATTTTTTTCCCTTTTTGATATAAATCCAACTCCCTTTTGAAAATTACTATTGAATCTGTTTCTACAACCTTTTCAAGCAGTACAGTCCAGATCATAATCACCCTTTGGGCAAAGAAATTTCATCTTTTTTCTCGTTCTTTTACCAACTATCTTAAAAGCATCCAACTAAAAATTCTATTTGGCCATGTATCTCATTAATTATAATTGAAGCTTCTTGAATACTTAACTGGACATTCACAACTATTTTGTCTTTTATCTGTTATTGCATCATTTTCAAACCCATCCTTGCACCTTGTCTAGCACGTAGGTTTGTTTGCAGCTACATATTATAAATTTAAATTACTTCAACACATCCAAATGCAAATGGTCATTTTACTGTATCATTCATGAATAATAAATGGCATTTTGTTTTTTAAGCAGACCTTTAAAAATTTTTCTTTAATAATCCCCCCACTACCCCATTTGCCTCAGTGTGAACCATGCAATGTTCCCTGGAATGTGAAATTCCAACTTTGGCACATTTTTTGTGGTTGCCTCACCCCTCTCTATGATGCTCAGAACTGACTCGGCAAGCCTTCTGTGAGAAATTACCTCAGCACCCCAGATTTGCAGGGCCTCATACAATTCGGTTAGTGACTTCTACGGCACTATGTGTTGTAATGCTCTGATCTCCTCTTCCTTTAGATGGTTGCCTCTACCGTTTGTACCACCAATCCTCCTACCTGAAACCACCACCACCACCATCACCCTCAGCATCTACATAATTCTCTATTAAAACATCAAACAGTATACAAAAATAAACTCCCACTTTTGTGACTCATGCATAGCCAAAATATTCCAGACAAACTCTGACCATGGGTACTTCACTGACCAGCCAGTGTACCACAACCTCCCTACTTGCATCCCATTCAGTATGAGCAATAAGAGTAACTGTTAATCTATCTACATTGGCAATCACAGTATAGCTGACCTTCCAAATTCACATGGCCTCCCAGTTTGCCTTGCAGAATTTTCCGGAGATTAGTGATGATTTACCTGCTGCACTGCTTTGCCGTAAACACCTTTAGATCTCTGACTTCTGCTTGATGACCCTTTTCAGCTTCACCTGTTACAAGCTGAGCAACTGGCGGTTAGCAGTTTGTCACCAAGAGGCATCTAGTCACTCACCATGCAATAGTTCAATCTGCTCCCAAGCCCACAATAATCAGCAACATGCCCCTTGTTGCCTGGGAGTTTTACACACCTAATTAAGCATATGTTACAAAAACATTGAACCATGTTAGATGCCAGTGGTTTGTTCCACAGAGAACTGTCAAACTCTGAATAAATTGCCAGCAGGTCAAATGAATGTGAATTACCTGCAAGTATTCAAAGAGGAGCTCGAGGGGTTTCTGCATGTGGTAAACCCCTGCATACGTAGGAGGCAGGTGAGTCAATGGGGCTAGTGTCTCCAGTTCCATGATCACCTTTATTGATTTGGAGAGGCATTTCCCCAGAGCTGATAATAGCATTACATTCTTGTCCCGCCAAAATAAAGTGGAACATACTATTTGGATCTTCTTTGGCTAAGTTACCTGTTCAGATCAGTTCTGCCCAAAAATGACCATCAGACTGGCATTTGTATGTCATAGGACCCTGATTAATATTTTAAATAGTTCCAAGCATTGACTTGGGGCCTCCCAAGCTGTCTATCATTAGACCCAAGGATTTTGTTGCATTTATGACAATAGCATTACAAGTTATACTTGTAAGTTATACTTACCATTGACATTCTGCGTCCTGAAGAAGCATGGGTAACAGGTGGACTCTCTTCTTTATATTTTGACTCAGAACTAGAGACATTTGTGGAATCTGGACTTTCAGGTCGGCTGGCCAATGCGCTTTCAGAAATCATTTTTGATTTAGACCCAGTGCAGCTGATCTTCCTGACAGTGGAAAGCTGACTGCAATCTTGAGCATCAGTAGAATCTTCTGGATAGTCTTTGTAAGAACTGACTCGACTCTGTTTGCGGAGAGTATTATAGGAGGGGGCTGAGATTTCCATTTGACTAGGAGGGTATGTTGTTAGTTTAGTTTGTTCCAATACGCTATCAATACTATGGCTGGCTTTTGAACTAACGTCATTCTGTTGGGGCTTTTTAGAGGCATTAACACCACTGGCTGAGTGATTTTGAATCTCTAAAGTGTGATGGGTGCGTTTCATTTGATTTGAGCGCTCGCCAATATGCTCATCATGACGCCATCTTGTGTGTTGTTCCAGGTCTTGTTGAAATTGGTCTCTTCCGGCCTGATCAGTTGGTTCTAAAAATCATAACCAAAAATGTTAGCCATTTATCTGATAAAAATAAAATACTGCAGATGCTGGAAATCTGAAATAAAAAACAGAAAATGCTGGAAAAGCTCAGCAGGTCTGACAGCATCTGTGGAGAGAGAAACAGAGTTAATGTTTCATGTCTGTATTTGAAGCTGCTTTGAAGAAGGACCATACAGACTTGAAATGTTAACTCTGTTTCTCTTTCCACAGGTGCTGTCACGCCTGCTCAGTTTTTCCAGCATTTTCTGTTTCTTTAGCCATTTATCTGAGTTCAATTAAAATGTATTTGCTTGGATGCAATGGATTAAAATATTCTCTATTTGATAAGTACATGTTTGTTAGACAAGAATCTTATAACTACATGAAACAATGCAATGACTCCATTCTACTTGCATGCCAGTTGATCTGTTTAACTGTTGCAACATATTGTTTAAAGTGCATTCAAACCTGCAGGCAGAAGCACTAATACTACAAAAGAACAGAGGACTCCTTTATTTGATGCTGTAAATACTGAAAAGATTGTTTTTTCTAAATGTAGAGATGATAAGCTATCAGTCTTTTTTTACAATAACATGTACTCTTAATTAGAAGTGGTCAAATCATTAGTTCATTTGGTAATTTTGAAGCAAAAAAAGTCACATTTGCTACTTTTTACAAAAATTGCCTTAATTAGTCCAAGCTCCAATGTATTGGGAAAAAGGCCATTCTCCATGCATGCTATGATTTCCACATTCACATTATATGGTAAGTTTAGACTTCTTTTTATACTGTAATCCTTTTTCCATTCATTTTTAAATATATTTTCTTTTACTTTATAATTTGTTCTGAAATGCTGTATCATGCAGATACAATCCAATTTCAGTAAGAAAGGGTCAATAAATGAAGCTGGCTCATCATGGAATTGGAAAACTGTTACGGAAGTAGATTAAACTGGTAATGAAAACACAGAATGGCTATAGCACTGAAGGAGGCCTTTCAGCCTGTTGTGTCTGCACTGGCTCTCCAAAGGGGCAATTTACCTAGTGCCACTCCCCATAGCCCTGCATATTATTCCTTTTCAAATAATAACCCAATTCCCTCTTAAATGCCCCAATTGAACCTATACCCACCACATTCTCAGGCAGTGCATTCCAGATCCTAACCTGGAAAACCTAAGCCAGTTTTTGTCACTTGCTGCATGAAAACAGTTTTCCTCGTGCTTCCATTGCTTCTTCGTCCAATTGCCTTAAATCTGTGCCCTCTTGTCCTTGATTCTTCCACTAATGGGAACAGTTTTTCCCTATCTACTCTGTCCAGACGCCTCTGGGACGATTTTCCCCTCATTAGGCAGGCTCGGCGAGGGCGGGGAGGAGCGGTCGGAAAGCCAATTAAAGCCCGCCCAGCATGAAATGCGACAGCGCTTAACATGGCCTATGGGGGGGCAGGAGGGTGAGTGTGAACTTCATGCATGCATTTGGGTGCGCGCTTGAAAATCCCGAGGCACAGAGCTGCTGCAAGGAGATGAACTTTTCTCAAAATAAAATTAAGGTTCCTAAAACATTATAAAACATGTCCCCGCATATGATTCTATTATATGAGCAGTGACATGTTATTAATTAAATTTTAAAATGTTTCTTTTTTTTTGTTGCTGGAAACCTCATCCCGCCTGTGGATGAAGTTTCCTAAAAAATGTGAAGGTTGCTTGGCCTTTTCGCTTGCCCTCCAACTGTAAGGTTGGACGGGCAGTGAAAAATTTATTTTAATTACCTTTTTAATGGCCTTAATAAGCCTTTTAATTGTCGGTGGACATGCTGCTGACTCCGGCGCATGTGCGCCGACTGAAATATCGCACGAGTGCATGATGACGTTGGGACACTCACCCTACGTCATTGTGTGTCATTTTATGCTCGGTCAGGTCGGGCGTGCACCCGCCCACCGAGGTAAAAATTCTCCCCCTCATCATTTTGAATACCTCTATCAAATCTCTTCCCAACCTTCTCTTCTCTAAGGGAAAACAATTAACAGATACTTTGGAAAAGTTGGGATACAATGGAAAAGTTGAGGTTTCTCATCCCTGGTACCATCTTGTGAATCTTTTCTGCACTCTCTTTAATGGCTTCACACCTTTCCTAAAGTGTAGCACCCAGAACTGCACACAATACTTCAATTGATGTCAAACCAATGTTTTATACAAGTTTAGCATAACTTCCCTGCTTTTATATTATGTGCCCCTATTAATAAAGCCTAGGATGCTGTGTGCTTATCATCCACTCTCTGAAATTGTCCTGCCACCTTCAATGATTTATGCCTAGGTCCTTCTGTTTCTGTACCCCATTTAGAATTGTACTCTTTATTTAAATTGTCTCTCTATTTTTTCATGCCATATGAATCATTTCACACTTCTCTGCATTAAAATTTATCTGCTAAATGCCCACCATTCCATCAACCACTCTACATCCTTTTGAAATTCTACACTATCGTCCTCACAGTGCTTCCAAGTTTTGTGTCACCTGAAAATTTTGAAATTTTGCCCTAATTTTGACCTAAGGCCTAGGTCATTAACATATATCAGGAAGAGTAATGGTCCTAACACTGACCCCTAGGGAACTCCACTATAAACCTTCCTCCAGTCCAAAAAAAATCTATCAACCACTGTTTCCTGTCACTCAGCCAATTTCTTATCCATGTCAGTACTGTCCCTTTTATTCCATGAGTTATAATTTTGCTCACAAGCCTGTTGTGCAGCACTTTAACGAATGCCTTTTGGAAGCCCACGTACATCATATCAACACCTTTTGGAAGTCCACATCAACATCGCATTCCCTTCATCAAATCTTTCTGCTACCTCATCAAAACAATTCCAGCAAGTTAGTTAAACACCCTTAACAAATCTATGTTGGCTTTTCTTAACTTACTGGCATTGGCCCAAGTGACTATTAATTTTGTCCCAAATTATTGTTTCTAGAAGCTTCTCCACCACTGAGTTAAACTGACTGGCCTGTAATTGCTGGGTTTATCTTTGTACCATTTTTTGAACATATTGAAAAATAAACTGATTGTATTTGGAAATAACAAATTACATATATTTATGAACATATTTGGATGTGATCTTTATTAGGATCTCAAGAATGAATTTTTTTTACACTTAAATCCAGCAATGGTGAAAACATACATCATCATACGTTGGCATTAAAATTTGCTCACTATTTTATGAAGCACAAGTGCAGTACTCCTTGACAGGATTCCCCATACTTTATTTTTTCCATTCCTCCATCTTTTACTGCTAATTTTCACACCTCCCTCTTTTCCTCGTGAAAGCGCTGACTCCTTGCTGGGTGGGCACCCTTCATGTGTGAGCTGAACCATGAATGTCAGCCACTTAAACGTGTACACTTAGCATACAACGTCTACAGTTTTTGCAGGAGTCTGTCTAGTAA
Source organism: Carcharodon carcharias (assembly GCF_017639515.1). Classification (NCBI taxonomy): domain Eukaryota; kingdom Metazoa; phylum Chordata; class Chondrichthyes; order Lamniformes; family Lamnidae; genus Carcharodon; species Carcharodon carcharias. Next base: position 141,428,672 of record NC_054471.1, on the reverse strand, counting down.
TCAACTTTCCCTTCTCCAATTGTCCAATATGTTGTCCAAAATCCATGACAAATTGAGAATCCAGATGTGGGGAATTGCAATTCCATTAGTGAATAAAATGAGTAATGGACACAGTTATCCACCAGAATACCAAAGTATGGTGAAAGAGAAAGTTTGGAAAGTTTTGTACTGAATGTCGATCCATGATTATTAAGTAAATATACTCAGGAAATGGATTTATGAATATTGTGTATGGTTTTTATTCGTATATATGTTGTTAATACAGGTGTCACCTATGTTTGTGACTTGTCAGCTATTTCTATTGAACAACATTGCTCTAACCTATGGATGCTGAGGCCAATTATGTCTACACATGTCTTGGCTAAGAACAGTTAAACTGGCACAAAAACAATTTAAACATGAGTAAAGATTGTTTTTTAAAACAAGTATTTAAAACACGTTGATAAGTTTAAAAAGATGAATTAAAAATAAAATCCCTACTATTTACTTAAAGAATACAGTGAAGTTAACTGCTTCACCAGTTTATGCGGAAACTCGAACCAAATATCTGATTGAATACTTAATCTAGATTGTCCCAACTGACGGATTTGACTCGCCCTGAGTCAACTTAATATTTTTATTTTCTAACTTGTATATTAAATGTAAAAAAGCCCATTCTTCATATCTGAATATTTCATGCAGCAGAAATAAAGGCAAATCTATGCTCTAAATAATACAGACCTCACCTTTAATTACATTAAGCGAAGTCGGAGTCAGCAACATACGAGGGTTTCCAGTATCCCCCTGCTGTTCTGGTAAAAGCTTATAACCACTTAGGGCCATTGGGACAAGTTTGTGAGGTGAGGAATTAGTCAGAATGCAAACTTGCTGCACAACTGAACTCTTCTTCGATTTGTAGATGCTCAACTCTGACTCCAGGTAAAGCCCCTGTTTGATCTTTCTGATTCCTAAGTGAATGATTTCAAGTATATTCAAAAACAAGGAGATGGCGGCTATGCTGAGCATGAAGACGATAAAAATAGTCTTTTCTGTGGGCCTGGAAACGAAACAATCCACAGTATTGGGGCAAGGCGATCGTATGCACTTGTAGAGAGGATCAAGTCCAAAACCGTACAGAAGATATTGACCTACCATAAAACCAATTTCCATCACTAATCTGGTCAGTATCTGGAAGATGTAAGTGCGTAAAAGTGTACCTCGGAGAGGTGCCTTATTTACCTTGCGCTGCTCTTCCAACTTTCTCAGTTCCTTTTCCAACCTTTTGTGCTCTTCCATTATCAGCTCAATTTCTTCCAGTTCGGCTCGGAGGTGAGCTTTCTTCCGCTGCCTTTCTTTCTCGAGTGCTCTCAGCCGGTAGAGTGCGTGTCCCATGTAAACCAAGGACGGCGAAGACACGAAGATGATCTGTAACACCCAGTACCTAATGAGAGAAATGGGGAAAGCCTTGTCGTAGCAGACGTTCCTGCAGCCTGGTTGCTCTGTGTTGCAGATGAATTCGGCCTGTTCATCATCCCAAACATCTTCAGCAGCAACCCCAAGAACCAGCATCCTGAAAATGAATAGGATTGTCAACCAGATCTTTCCCATGATCGTTGAGTGAACGTGCACCTCTTCCAAAATGCTTCCGAGCAAATTCCAATCACCCATCTTCACAACCTCATTTCTTCTCACTTAGAAAACAATGAATATGTAAACCTTTTCACCAATTAATCTTATCTATCCACTTCTCTAACCTCTCAGTGCTCAATGTTGTTCTCTCTGCCTGTTATTATTCCCTCTCCGTGTTTATTTGTCGATCGATCCTTTGGATTAGGGTCAATACTGCTGCACAATGTGTGACCCCCTCCCTCAATGGACACTGAACAATTGGAAAATGCACTATTTCAATGAACTGCTTATAAAAACTCGCTCTCTGCTTCAATTTTTGTCAGCTATTATCATTAAATGGTAGAATGGAGATTGTTCGTTCCATCGTATCTTTTTTGGTAGAACTATCTAATTAATTCCTGTCCCTTGTTAATTCCTCATAGCAGTTTCAAAGTTTTCCCTTCAAGTATTTATCAAATTGTCTTGAATGTTAACATTGAATCTACTTCCACCACCCTTTCAGGCAGGGTATACCAGATCATAACAATATTACGTAAAAACAAGGATTTCCTGAGGTCTTCTCTGGTCCCAATGACCTTAAACCTGTGTCATGTGGTTACTGAGACTCCTACTGGGGAAAAATTTCCTGGTTATTTGCTCTATCAAAGCAATTCATGATTTTGAACACCTTTGTCAAATCTCCTCTTAACCTTCTCTACTCTAAGGATAATAACCCGTTTCTCCAGTCTCTTCACATAACTAAGTCCCTCAACTTTAGTACCATTTCATGAAATCTCAACTCCAACCTCTCCAACCAATGAAGGCCTTAATATTTATCAACATTAACACCAATCAGCTTTCCAGAAATTTATCTCTAATAATCCATCTGCATTAACCTCAATAGTACTATGAACAATTTACCAGATTTGCTACAACTTTATTTACTACAATTTACTATTTACAATTTACAGATCCCCTACAATTTGCTGCAACAGTTCAAGAAGGTGGCTCATCACCACCTTCTCAGGGGTAATTAGGGATGGGCAACAAACACTGGTGACGTTTACACCCCACAGAAGAATAAAAAGAACCTAACTGATTATTTCAATTTCAAAACATTTAATGAAAAAGATAAAAGATTATCACATTAGAATACATATATCATGCTATGACTAAACTAAGTGCTCTTCATTGCTATTAATATTTGGACTTGACACTTACCAAATTTTTAAAAATTGATAACAGTTTCAAATTAAATATCAGGTCTCAGCAGATGTGCTTTTTTAGCTTTGGAGCTAATTTGTCTTGAACAGCAGAAGAAGAATACACACAATTGCACGATTCAAAGTCAAAAATCTAGGCTGACACTCCAGTTCTGCACTATTGCAGATGTTGTCTTTTGAATGAGATCTCAAACCAAGACCTTAATCAACTCTCTCAGATGGATGTAAAAGATCTCATGATAATATTTTGAAAAATAGGACAATTACCCCTGGTGTCATTGTCAATATTTATCCCTCAATCAACATCACAAAAAAATTGCTATTTATGGGAGTCTGCTGTGTGCAAGTTAGCCACTGCATTTCCTCAGAGCCAATAAAGTACTCTTAAAGTGTAGCCAATGCTGCAGGAAATGTAGTAGCTAATTAGCACACAGCAAGCTAGGCCATTTCCAAGGGCAGCTAAGAGTCAACCATATTGCTTTGGCTCTAGCAGTCACATGTAGACCAGGTCAGGTAAAGATGACAGATTCCCATCTCTATAGTGCATTAATGAACCAGCTGGGTTCATTAGTATTGAGACTAGTTTTAATTCCAAATTTATTTTTCATTAATTGAATTTAAATTCCACCAGCTGCTATGGTCAGATTTGAACCCATGTCCCCAGAGTAGCCCTGGTCTCTGGATTACTATTGCAGTGATATTACTGCTACACCACTGTCTCCCCAGTTTGATTTTACAATGTCTCGAATTCAGAATGAATCTATAAATACTGGAGGCAATGGCAACAATACTGAAAGAGTCCCTCAGGCTGATAAGCTATTCATTAGCACTGTTAGTATGTCCCCACAAATTACACTCACTGCATGCACAGCATTCTGGTACCAGGCAAGAAAGCCTGCAACAATCTAGATAAAAAATGGTGTTTCTTTTATTCTTTTACAAATTTTGAATGGCATGTACTTTTCTTCAGGTGATTCCATGAATGAAGTTTAAATTGTGATTTTTTAAGAAACAAACACTTTCAGAATGTTTAGCTTTTTTGGGAACTGTAACACGACCAGCAAGAAATCAATTGTTTTGCAAACTCTAGGACGCAGATCAATCGGTCATGTCCGATTTCATAGTTAACTGCTCGCGTGTTCTATTTTTGAGAACACTGTTAGATGTATTATTCTTATTGGTAATATCAACATAATAACAGGCATAATATTTCTTGTCTAATTACAGGATTAACTGCTTAATTCAGTAACTTGTTCTGCAGTCAAGACTATCAAAGATTTTCAATATATATTTAATCGTTTCTGATCATGAACGCTGATTGTAATATATTTATACATATCACATTTTGATCCTTTTATTAGTTCTACAAAAACATTTGTATCCATTTGTTCTTAAACTGATTATTTCCTTTACATTGCACTTCAGAAATAACCAGTAAACTTGCAGTTGTTCAGTTGCTTTTCATCTTCTTAACAATGCACATTGTGCAAAGTTACCTTGCACAGGCGTTTCAATGGACTATCTCTAATAGTACAGAATCTTGAAAACAGATGCTTATTTCCTAAGTTGGAAGGTCCTAATTTATTCAGGCCTGCAATGTGGCAGACATCTAATTCTTCCGGAGCAAATTCTGGCATCTTCCCATTAAATGAAAGCACAGCTAATAAGTATCAGACTGCCTGCCCAAACTAACAGTGGCAATGTGAAATTTGTGCAGCTTGTACTGTTAATAGATTGTGATGCTCATCAGTTGCAAAAAGCTTCTAGACTTGGGTAGACTCCCACCAGCAGACCCATCAGGAATCCTCTGATCTGCTCTGCCTCCATGATAGTACTCTCCAGGTGAGTTTTGGCCATAATGTGAAATGCAGCCATTTCAGATAATGGGATAAGTGCAATCTCTGGCACTGTAAGTATATTCTGACCAGATAGTTATGCAGTATTAACATCCATAAAGTGCATAAGTAGTCACTGCTTACCACTCTTTTCATGTAGGTCAGTAGGCCACTGCACCACATGGTTTGAATCTTATTCCAAAGAACTCCTATTTCATCAGCAGTCAATAATAAAAAACATTAACAAAAGTCTAGAAGCAGTTTAAATTCCTGTTCTCTTGAGCTTACATAAGAATCTACAGCACAGAAACACGGCATTTGGTTCAACTGAACTATGCCAGCTTCGCAAAAGCCATCTTCTATCCCTCTTCTACCTTCTACTCCTTTCTCCCTCATGTACTTACCTGGCTTCCACTTAAAAGCATTGATGCTACTTGCATCAACTATTCCTTGTAGTAGCGAGTTCCGCATTCTTACTACTGTTTGGTTAAAGAAGTTGCTCCTGAATTCTCTATTAGATTAATTGGTGATTATTTTTAATTTTTAGTCATTATCTTTGGACTCCCCCACATCTCTATATCTATCCTATTAAACCGTTCCAGGATTTTAAAGACCTTTATTAGGTTACCCCTCAGCCCTTCCATTTCTACAGAAAAGAATGCCAGCCTCTTCAGCCTTTCCTGATCAGAATAGCCTCTCAGTTTTGGAATCATTTTTGCCTACTGTCACCAGTGCCTTGATATTCTTTTTGTAATTTGGAGACTGGAACAGTGCACAGTACTTCATGGAGTCTAACCAAGGTTTGATACAAGTTTCACACAATTTCCTTGCTGTTCAATTCGATCCCTCTAGAAATAAACCCCATGCTTGGTTTTTTTTTTGCGGTACTGCAAGTTCAACAGTGAAAGTGAAGCACAAAATAAAGAATAAAAGCAAAAAATTAAAGTACTTAGAGATGATGAATGATTAGAAAATTGAACAGGCTTCTTTATGGGTGTGCGGTCTTTCTACTTAATTTTCCCAATGCATTACAACTTAGTAAACCAATATGTCTAAGTGCAGGAAGAGGAAAATCTATTCTTTGTTTTTCCAGAAAAAACTTGTAATGCTTTCAGAGCAAAGTATTTTAGTTTTGGCAGAACTTACATACATTTTACCAAACATTTTTGAAGACTCCTTAAATTCATCAGTTTTCAATTTATAATTTATTAAGGAAAACATGACAAACATAGCCTTTACTGATATTCTTAAAAATAAACTGAACAAAGCTTGATTGAGGAATTATTTTAATTGCATGTACATCACAGTTGGTATTTCTCTAAGTGCAGCTCTTTTCTTACTTTTGACCATTACCGTTATGAGGGAACAAGAAATTTATATTTAATTAAGCTGCTGGATCAGTGGAATTGTAGAAAAATATTAGGCTGCTTGGTTGACACTTAAATAGTCCAATTATCTGTTTAGTGTCATTTTTAAGTCTATATAATTTGCAGCTACATCTGCCTTTCTTTGATAACAATGGGAATTACATAAAGTATGCACACTAGCAACATAAGCATCATATTCATGAGTTCATAGATAACAACTCTGAGAAGATGACAAACTCCCATCACCTCTGCAAGTGAAAAAAACATGGCATGTTTTTGCATATATCATCCAAAATATACAAGCATGAATTGTACTCACATGAAAATTTATGACAATAAATTTAAAAAACTGTGGAATACTTGACTCAATATCAATTAAAGAACTTATTGATTCACAACTTGTAATTCTATGAGGATAATGTATCAATATTAAATAAGATGCTTGAAGACTTTGCATTTGGGAAATGTGCATTTCTTCATTTGTTGCTTCTTGCACTTTCATCCAGTCTATTTCATTCACTCAGAAACGAATTGTAAAGGATCTAAAAAAAAAGTTATTAAAAACAAAAAAAAAATCCATTCCAGAAACTCAATTTTTGTTGAATTATTCCCTTGGGAGGTCTTATAATTCTGTATTACACAGGACATACAGTGAGGGATATCTTCTGCTGTACATTAATAGTGACAAAAATGCTAGATGTATGTAAATAGGAGAGAAAGATCAATTGAATTGCTTTAGTTATTCATGTGGGCATCACTGACTGACATCTATTGCCTATCCCGTTGCCCTTGAGAAGGATGTGGCCACCTTCTTGAACCACTGGAGTTTGTGTGGTGAAGGTACTTCCACAGTGCTATTAGGTAGAGAGTTCCAGGAGTTTGACCCAGTGACAATGAAGGATGGTGGTATATTTCCATGTTGAATGCTGTGTGACTTGAGGGGTGCTTGGAGTTGTAGTGTTTCCATGCACCTGATGTCCTTGTCCTTTTAAGTGATAGTAGTCGCTGAATTCAATGAAGAGTGCAGGAGGGCATGCCAGCAGCAGCACCGGGCATACCTAAAAATGAGCTGTCAAGCTGGTGAAGCTCCAACACAGGACCACTTGCATGCCAAACAGCAGAAGCAGCATGCAATAGACAGAGCTAAGTGATCACACAAAAAACAGATCAGATCTATGCTCTGCAGTCCTGCCACATCTAGTCGTAAAGGGTGGTGGATGATTAAACAACTAACTGGAGGAGGAGTCTCCACAAATATCCCCATCCTCCATGATGCGGGAGCCCAGCACATACTGCAAAAAAACCAGGCTGACGCATCTGCACTACCTTCAGGCAGAAGTGCCGAGTGGATGATCCATCTCAGCCTCCTCCTGAGGTCCCCAGTGTCACAGATGCCAGTCTGCTGCCAAATTGATTCACTCCACCTGATATCAAAAAATGGCTGAAGGCATTGGATTTTTAAAAATGAATTTACAGGATGTAGACGTTGCTGGCTAGGCCAGCAATTACTGCCCATCCCTAACTGCCCTTGAAAAGGTAGTGGTGTGCTGCCTTCTTGACCACTGTAGACCATGTGTTGTAAGAACAGCCACAGTGCTGTGAGGGAGTTCCAAGAATTTTACTCAGCGACAGTGAAGGAATGGTGATATAGTTCCAGGTCAGGAAATTGAAGGTGGTGGTGTTCCCATGTATCTGCTGCCTTTGTCCTTCTAGGTGGTAAAGGTCGTGGGTTTGGAAGGCGCTGTCGAAAGAACCTTGGTGCAGTGCATCTTGTGATGGTACACACTGCTGGCACTGTACATCAGTGGTGGAGAGAGTGAATATTTAAGGTCATGGATGGGGTGACAATCAAGTGGGTTGCTTCGACCCGGATGGTGTTGAGCTTCTTGAGTGTTGTTGGAGCTGTACTCATTCAGGCAAGTGGAGAGTATTCCATCACACTCCTGACTTGTGCCTTGTATATGGTGGACAAGCTTTGGGGAATCAGGTGAGTTACTCTCCACAGAATTCCCAGCCTCTGACCTGCTCTTGTAACCACAGTATTTATATGACATTTCCAATTCAGTTTCTGGTCAATGGTAACCCCCAGGATGTTGATAGTAGGGTATTCAGTGATGGTAATGCCATTGAAATCAAGGGGAGATGGTTAGACTCCCTCTTGGTGGAGATGGTCACTGCTTGGTACTTGTTACTTATCAGCCCAAGCCTGAATATTGTGCAGGCCTTGCTGCATATGTACATGGACTGCTTCAGTGTCTGACGAGTTGCGAATGGTGCTAAACATTCTACAATCATCTACAAACGTCCCCACTTCTGACCTTATGAATGGAGGGAAGGTTATTGATGAAGCAGCTGAAGATGGTTGGGCTTAGGACACTACCCTGAGGAACTCCTGCAGTGATTCCATGAATGAATAAGAAAGGCAGCATGGCAAGTTGCTGCAGTACATCTTGCTGTGGCTGTGTGCCAGTTGTCAAGGGATTGAATGTTCAATTATAGTGAACAGTTGTCAATCAAGGGGCTGCTTTGTCCTGGTGTCGAACTTGTTGAGTTTTGTTGGAACTGCACTCATCCAGGCAAGAGGAGAGTATTTGGTCACACTCATGACTTGTGCCTTGAAGATGGTGGACAAGCTTTGGGGAGTCAGTTGAATTATTCACCCCAGATTTCCCAGCCTCTAACCTACTTATGCAGTCACAGTATTTAAATGGCTGGTCCAATTCAATTTCTAGTCAATGGTAAATCCTTAGGGTGTTTATTTTGGGTATTCAGTGATGGTGATGCCATTGAACATCAAGGTGTGATAGGAATTGGATTCTGTCTTGTGGATTCTGTTCAGTGGACTGATCACCCGGGAACGAGCTCCTGTATGCAGCTTACTAAGAAAATGGTGTTGTAAGTATATACTGTTGCTTAGTAGGTTAATAAAGGTTTTCAACATAAAGTGTATATTGCATCCAAAGTTTGTTTTGTGTCATTAATACCTAGTAAGGGTTCCGGTTGCACGAGGAAAGTGAAGACCCTATGTTTAAGGGTCTTACGATGTTCAGGACCGTCACTCTCAGCTCATCATTTGAATACAGCTCTATTGTCCATGTTTGAATCAAGGCTGTAATGAAGTCTGCAGCTGAGTGATCTTGGCAGGGCTCAAAACGAGCATTGATGAGCAGGTTTTTGCTGAGAAAGGGCTACTTGGTAGCAATGTTACCAGCACCTTCTACTAATTTGCTCATAATTGAGAGTAGACTGATGAGCTGGTATTGGCCAGATTGGATTTGTCCTGCTTTTTGTGGACAGGACATATTTGGGCAATTTTCCACATTGCTGGGTAGGTGTCAATGATGTAGCTGTGCTGGAATAGCTTGGCTAGAAGGCATGGCTGGTTCTGGAGCACACGCCACTGGGATATTATCAGGACCCATAGCCTTTGCTGTATTCGGTGCCTTCAGCTGTTTCTTAATTTCACTTCTATTAGCCTTGTATATTCTTCATCAACTACATTTGCATCTTTAGCAAGTGAGCAAATTAGCTATGTAACTTTTAAGACAATTTATTTTAAGTTTAGGCTGAGTCAGTTTCAGAAAATGCTCTAGTCAGAAATATGATCAAAAATTCGATTTGCTAACAGGGACAGTATGGCAGTGTGTTATGGAATTAAATGGAAGCAAGGGAAGAGGTTCAATTATTGTTTGTAAAACAGAATGGCTTTTTGATTTAAATTTGGCCTTATCTAAGCAAAATATTAATCAGCTTTCTGTCAGAAGATTGGAGAACACATAGTGGCAAATGCTGAACTGCAATCTTCAGTTCATATAACAAAGGTTTCTTTGTAATGGGCTCTTTTCTCATGCTATTATAGAGTTAGATATTGCATGGTGAACATAATTGTATGACTAGATATGGGGCAGAATTTTTCAGTTGACGGGTGGGCTTGGCAGGAGCAGGTGGGGGTGGCCACGGAGCCAGTCACCACTTGCGGTCAGCTCTGCGCCGTCATTTTACGCGGGTGGGCAAATTAAAGCCAGCGCAGTGTAATACGCGAGCGGTAGTGCTCAGCACTACCTGTGTGGGCGGAGGGAGGAGGGAGAGTCGGGGCCAGTGCTCTTTCGAACATGCGCGCGAAAGAGCGCTTCAATCTCCCTGAGGCATGAAGCTGCCTTGGGGAGATTGAAGGGCTTCTGAAATTATTAAATAAAAGGTTTATAAATTTATTTAAACATGTCCCCTCATGTGACATAGTCCCATGAGATGAGACATGTTTTTATATTATAAAAATTTATTTATTTATTCATCAATCTTAAGGTTGGATGGGCAGCGTTTACAATAACCTTAATTAGATCCTTAATAGGTCGTTTACTCTGGCGCACGCCTGCCAAACAAAACATCGCTACTCAGCGTGATGACGTCGGGACGCATGCCTGACGTCATCGCACGTCATTTTACACAAAGGCGTGTTGGGCCAGCCACTGCACGCTGACTAAAAAATTCTTCTCATGGTATAGTGAAAGTAATTTTTGGACTAGATTTTTCAATGAAAGTAATTGTTGGACTAAATATTGAAGCAAATGTAATTGTAGGACAGATATTTCAGTGAAGGTAATTGCAGAATGAGGTATTGCAGAATGAACCTAAATGTATGGCTAGACAAAATGCAGTGAAAGTAATTGTAGGACTAGATTTTGCAAAGTGTAAGTATTTGTAGGACTAGACATTGCAATGAATGTAACTGTCAGAGTATAGCTACTGACAGTGAAGGTAACTGTCGAACTAGATGTTTCAATGAAGGTAATTGTAGAAATAGATAGCATGCAGGTAAATTCCTGATCATAAAGGCTTGAGATCTACATACACAGGAAAACCAGCAATGCTGAACCTAAACAAATATCTAACACAGACCAGAAATTTGTAAAATGTCTTTAAGGCCATAAGATGTAGGAGCAAAAGTAGGCCATTTGGCCCATTGAGTTTGCTCTACCATTCAATGAGATCATAGCTGATCTCATAATCCTCAATTCCACTTTCCTGCCTTTTCCCCATAACTCTTGATGCTTAACAACCCAGCCTCTACAGCCCACTGCGGTAAAGAATTACACAGATTCACTAACCTCTGAGAGAAGACATTTCTCCTCATCTCTGTCTTAAATGGGTGGCCCCTTACTCTGAGATTATGCCCGCGGCTCATGGACTCTCCCACAAGGGGAAACAACCTCTCAGTATCTTCCCTATCAAGCCCCCTAAGAATCTTATAGCCAGAATTTTTGGCTCGTCAGGCAAGTGCCTGACCTGAATGAGTGTAAAATGACACACGATGACATTGGGCGAGCTTCCGGATGTCATTGCACACTTGCGCAATATTTCAGTCGGCGGGAGTTGGCAGCATTCCTGCCGAAAATTAAAAGGCTATTAAGGCCATTAAAGTAATAATTAAGTTCAATTTTTCACTGCCCGTGCAACTTTGCGGTTGGCAGGCATGCGAAAAGCCAAGCGGCCTTTGGATTTTTTAGGAAACCTCATCCAAGGTGGGATGAGGTTTTCAACAGCAAAGAAAAATTAAATAAATATGTTTAAATTTCATTCATAACATGTCCCCGGAACATGTTTTTTAACATTTCCAAATTGTTTATTTTTAACTTTTTAAATCTTCAGCTCTCTGAGGCCTCAGGGAGTTTTCATTGCGCACACCTGTGTGTATGCACGAACTTGTGCACTCGCCCTCCTCCGTCCAGCCACACAGGCAGCACTGAGCACGACAGCATGCATTTCACACTGGGCAGGCCTTAATTTGTCCGCCAGTGTGAAATAGCAGTCGCGGCCCAATTGCGGGTGGCAGTTGGCTGCCTGACTGTCCCTGTTGAGCCTGCCTGACAAGGGCAAAGTTCTGCCTTATATGTTTCAAAAAGGTCACCTCTCATTCTTCTAAACTCCAATGAGTTTAGAAGACTCAGCCTCTCCTCATAAGAAAATTCCTCCATACCCAGGATCAACCTAGTGCACCTTCTCTGGACTGCTTTCAATACAAGTATATCTTTCCTTAGATAAGGGGACCAAAACTGTTCACAGTTTCTAGATGTGGTCTAACTAGTGCCTTGTATAGTTTTAGCAAGACTTTCATATTCTTATACACCATTCCCTTTGAAATAAAGGCCAACATTCCATTTGCCTTCCCTATTACCTGTTGAACTTGTATGCTAGCTTCTTGCGATTCATGCATGAGGACCCCCAAATTCCTCTGTCCTGCAGCTTTCTGCAGTCTTTCTCCATTTAAATAATATTCTTCCTGCCAAAGTGCATAACCTCACATTTTCCCACATTATATTCCATCTGCCAAGTTTTTGCCCACTCACTTAACCTGACCGTATCCCTCTGTAGACATTTTGGGCGGAATTTTCCGAGCCTCTGGTGGCGGGCACGATAGGCGGCATGCTCGGAAAATATGGCACGACATGCTTCATGATGGGACGAGGCAGGTCGCGATCGCCCGCTCAGCCTGCCGACAGCGGGCCGTGTTTCTTGCCATCGGTCGGCGGGGAGCTAATTGTAATACATCAGCATATAATTAAAAGACCATCCTGCCCTATCATCTGTCCACATCGGCGGGAAAGCACACGGATGTGTTTCACAACAGCAAGCAGACAACATGCACTTGGCGGCCTTCACTTTGGGGAAAATTAGGTGAGTGAGCAGCAGCGTTCTCCACAGCTCACCTGTTTTTTACAGGCCTCAGGGGCGCCGGGGGCAAGTACTGACCAGCCTCGGAGGCAACTGCTGAGCGAGGTGGATGTCCGGGGGCAAGTGCTGGCCAACCTCGGAGGCAACTGCTGAGTGGGGTGGATGTCTGGGGGTAAGTGCTGCCAGCCTTGGAGGTGACTGCTGAGAGAGGCGGGGTCAAGTGCTGCCCTGGCGCTGCATCCCATGCACGGGCAATCGAGGTGGGGATCAGGGTAAATGAGAGAAGTGGTCACGCATTAGAGATACCGATATAAACTGACCATGCCTCTGCAACCGAGACAGATCAGGCGCAGCTACAGGGGTATGGTGTGGGGTCAGGCTCCTAGCCTGCCCACCAATGCAAGCAACACTGCTCACCAGAACAAGAAGCCATTGGCAAGGGGATATTCTTAGGAGTTTATTGACAATAGTGAACCGTATGTACAAGTGATTAACACCCGTATCCAGGCTATACAACTACTTTTACCTAACTGCCGCTATGTCTTGGTGCTCCCTGGACAACCACAGCGGAGGTGGAGGCAGCCTGCCGACTGTGACACCCTGTCCTTGATGACTTTGGCGGACGTCCTCTGGAGGGCGAAGACTTGGTGGGCCCAGGCCTTCTTTCGGGGTCCTGCTGTGTGGCAGTGGCACCCTCCTTGGTCTGTGAAGCTGGAGCTGCAGTGATCAGAGAAAGAGGGGGTTCGGATGGGCCAGTGACTCCCAGGGACACCTGGGTGGGCGGCCCTGAGTGTGCACCTGCTGATCTTCCTCCCGACGGGTGCTCGAGGGCCCCTGGCAGACTCTGTGAGTGGAAGGCGTAGCTGGAGTGAGATCGAGTTGCCCAGTACCCCTCTCGCGTACACACTGTTAGAGGCCATCTAAGCCCGCACAGCTGTGCAGGAGTGATATTCTGGACCAAGGTCTCCATGGCAGCCGTCATCCTGCCAGTGATAAAAGCAAAAAAACTGCGGATGTTGGAAATTCAAAACAAAAACAGAATTACCTGGAAAAACTCAGCAGGTCTGGCAGCATCGGCGGAGAAGAAAAGAGTTGACGTTTCAAGTCCTCATGACCCTTCAACAGAACTTGAGTTCGAGTCCAAGAAAGAGTTGAAATATAAGCTGGTTTAAGCTGTGTGTGGGGGGGGGGGGGGGGGCGCGGGGAGAGAGAGAGGGGGAGACATTCTCGCTCTCTCTCCCCCCCACCCCACACACCTTAAACCAACTTATATTTCAACTCTTTCTTGGACTCGAACTCAAGTTCTGTTGAAGGGTCATGAGGACTCGAAACGTCAACTCTTTTCTTCTCCGCCGATGCTGCCAGACCTGCTGAGTTTTTCCAGGTAATTCTGTTTTTGTCATCCTGCCAGTGTTGACCTCGGTGTGTGGCAATGCTGGTGCTCTCACCTCAGCCTGAAGACGGACGAACTCCTCCATCATGCCTTGCTATCTGAGGACTGCAGCAGACATCCCTTCCTGTTGTTCCCTAGCTTGCCTTTGCAGCTGCAGCAACCGTGACATAACCAAGTCCAGAGGCTCGTCATCTGACTCAGACTCAGCAACGTTCTGGCCTCCAGCAGTTCTCTGCGTGTCGGGGACCTGGGAAGTCCCTGCCTCTGCCTGCTGTGGATCAGAAAGTGCGATGTGCTCACCAAATTGTGATCCCGAGGCTACTCTCAAGTTAGGTCCCACCGAGGTGTGGGTATCTGCGCTGGTGGAGGCTGTGGGTGAGCGCTGTGATGGGACTTCAGGGGGGGTGCCTCTAGATTCCTCTTTAGAGGTTTCTTCAGGGCTTGATCGGAGGCCCTAGGTCATGGACTCTGTTGGCTGTTTGGCAGATGTGCCTGCAAAAGCAAGGGGAGATAATTAGTGCATGGCAGTGACCTGTGAAAGACACATCACTCACGTGCGATTGTCGGATGGATGTTGCACTGCTGCATTCTCACTTGGTAGAGGAGTGCCAACCTCATCACCAGCACAGGACCCCAGCTATCGCCAGCCAGCTGGATGGTTCTGTTTTCGATTTCTGTCATAACTTTTATCTCCGGCATCCTTCCACCTGTCTGCAACCTTTTCCTCCTGTTTTGTGCCAGTTTGTCCTGCCTGGATATAGATGAGAAAATTTATCAGGATGCCTGCTGGGCCAGGTTATAAGTGTGCCTGGCCTGTGTGGGTGGTGAGTGCTCCAATGGATGGGATGAGGACAATGACAGTGTATGTGAAACAGTGAATGGTGATGTCCCTTTTACTGGCAGGGAGTGAGGGCCCTATGGATGTGTGATGGGTTTGTGAGCGTGTGAGCTGTGAGTGATGAAAATAGTGAATTACCCTCACGGAAGGGATGTGATCGTTCATCCTTTTGCGGCACTGGGTGGGTGTCCTCCACTGCAGGCCACTGCCTCCCAAGCCAGGTCGGTGTCTTTGCTGCCCATCCTGAGGCCAGAGCAGGGGTGGCAGAACACATCTAGGCGGGCCTCCACAGCATTCAGCAGTCTCTCGAGAGACCCATCATTGAAGCGGGAAGCTGCAGTCTTCTTTCCTTTGCTGGCCATGTCTCCTGGGCTGAGATGGTGAGCTGGTGGTGATGAGTGCTTTGCCTTTTAAAGATGGCGGCCAGCGTGATGCAACAGTGGGGTGATGGCGGGCGGGCAAATGAGAGCCCGCTCGCTATGGAAACAGCATGTTTTGAGGGAGTGAATAAATAATGAGGCAGGCTTGGGACGACACGGTGTGAAAACCCGCCACTTTCATCGACGGGAAGGACTCCATTTTTCCCGTCCGCTACCGCACTTAGTGCAATTCTGAGAAAATACCGCAGCCTGTGTCATCCTTACCACTTGCCTTCCCACTTATTAATATATATTGTAAATAATGTGGCCCCAACACTGATCCCTTTGACACTCCACTAGTTACAGGTTGTCATTCCCCTTATCCCAACTCTCTGTCTTCCATGAGTTAGCCAATCCTCTATCCATGCTAATATACTACCTCCAACAACATGGGCTCTTATCTTATTAAGTAGCCTTATGTGCGGTACCTTATTGAATGCCTTTTGGAACTCCACATATATTACATCCACTGGTTCCCCTTTATCTATCCTGCTTCTAATTCTAATAAATTTGGCAGGCATGATTTCCCTTTTATCAACCTATGCTGACTCTGCTTGATTATATTATTTTTTTCTAAATGTTCTGCTATTACATCCTTTATAATAGACTCTAATATTTTCCCAATGACAGATGTTAAGCTAACAGCCCTATAGTTACCTGTTTATTGTCTCCCTCCCTTTTTGAAAAAGGATGTTACATTGGCAGTTTTCCAATCCTCTGGAACTTTTCTAATCTAGGGATTGTTGTGAGATTGCTACCAGGCATCCATTATCTTTGTAGCTACTTCCTTTAACATCCTAGGATGCAATCCATTAGGTCCAGGGGACTTATCGGCCTTTAGCCCCATTAGTTTCCCTAGTACTTTTTCTCCAGTGATAGTTATTGTTTTTATTTTTATTAATGTCTTTGGTCTGAAGTGGTTATCCTTGAACGACTCTTCCGAGAGATTTTCTCTCATGCTGCTGGAAAATGCTATCAGCCAGCTGTGGGGTTGGAAGTCTTACTGGATTAATAATGGCATGTTGTAGAATGGATTTATGAACAGGCCTGAAGCCTGTCTGCCAATTCAGGTGAATGCAAAAATAAATCCAAGACATGTTTTTGAAGAAGAACAAGAAGATCTCTGGGTTCCAAGCTAACATCTCTCAGCCACCACTTGCTATTTACAAATTGGCAACTGTGTTTGCCTGTAAAACAACAGTGACTACAATCAAAAGCAATTCATTGAGTATGAAAAACATTCCCCCGTTGGGGGAGTTGAGCGGGGGCAGGTGTGAACCCGATTGTCGCCCCCGATCAGGTCCATGCCGCCATTTTATGTGGATGGGCCAATTAAGGCCCGCCCATCATGACACGTGCCCAGAAGTGCTGAGTGCTCCCTGTGTAGGTTGGGGGGGGGCGGGGTTCTCTGAGTGGTTCCCTGCACTCTTTTGCACATGCGCGCGAAAAAGCACAGAGATCTCCCTGAGGCGCGGAGGTGCCTCAGGGAGATTTGTTTCAGTGTTAAACTTTTAAATAAAGGTTTTTAAAACTTTTAAAACATGTCCCCTCATGTGACACTATCACATGAGCTGGGACATGTCAAAGAATAAACGCGTAAACTTTTATTAGATTTTAAACACTTCATGAAACCTCATCCTACCCATGGATGACGTTTCATGAAAAATGCTGGGCGCTTTGCCTGCCTGCCTGCCAGCCTTAAGGTTGGATGGGCTGCTCAATAAATTGAGTTAATTAGGTTTTCAATGGCCTTAATAGGCCTTTGACAGTTCGGCGGGCATGCAGCCAATTTGGCTGCGTGCCCACCAAACTGAAAATTTAAATGATGTGCGGTGACGTTGGGATGCCTGCCTGCGCCCCCCCCCACCACCCCCCCCACCACCGCTCACCGACGGGAAAATGTTGCCCTTGGATATTCTGAGGATGCGAAAGGCAATATATAGATGCAAGTTCCTTCTTTACACCAAAAAATCCTGAAAGTTACAAACTGCAAGTTTAGCAACTTGAGAAGGAAAACACTGGAGTCCTTTTTGGGTTTGTTCACATGCTTCCTAATAAAACATAAGGGGACTGCAATTCATTGGATTCTTTCAGGCCTGGGACAGAATTTTACAGCGGAGGAATTTTATGGTGGGTCCTGTCGAAGTCAATGGAATTTTGAATTGCTCACCGCATTTTATGGTCCCACCCCTGCCCCAACGGTGCTGTAAAATTTCACCCCTGAGCTGGATTACAACAGGAAAGTGGTAAAAGCCCAGCAGAATTCTAGCTCCCTGGGGCAGAATTTTCTATGTGGCGTGTGGGAATGGGCCCCGCACATCTGCGCATAAAATGATGTGCGGTGATATTGGGCAAGCGCCGCCATGATACTGCATGCCACTGTGATATTTCACTGGGGTCGCGTGATGATGTCCGACACGCGCCTGCCATTAAGTAACGGGTCACTTAAGGCCCTTGAGGCGCCAACCAATGTCGATTTTTTTCGGCACCTGTGCAATCTTCAGGTCGGCGCATGGGCGCAACAGGCAGGACGCATTTGTCTTAACCTCATCCATGGGCGGAATAAAAGAGAGCTCTGGGGTCTCATGTGTGCATAGTCAAGCAGTACTTGAAAACGCATACCAGCTGCTTTTTCTGGACTCTTAACCTTCAGGTCAGCACTCTGCAGTGAGTAATCTTTTCTGGGCCTGCAGGTTTCAGGAAGCCTTCCCTTAGCCTGGGAATGGGAGATGAACTGTCCACTGGAGGCAGCTCCTCTAAGCAGGAAGGGAGGGCTAGAAGGGGGAGGAGGCCAGGAGTGCACATCCAAACTCCAGGGGAGCCATCTTTGGGAAGACAAGCACAGGCACAAGGGGTTCAGGACCAAGAGGTAGTCCAAGGCAGAAGGGGCTGCAGAAGATGCCACTATCCTGCTGCCAGGGTATACAGGCGGCGAAGCAGCTACCTCAATATGTCTGAGGTGCAGTGCTGAAGGAAGCTTCATCTCTCAAGGGAGACAGTCAACTGTATCCGTCAGATGATAGGGCCTGAGATCTCCACTAACTGTGTGGATGGACAGCCCAAGCCAGTGGCTCTGAAGGTCACAGCTGCCCTCAACTTCTATGCCTCTGGCTCCTTCCAGGGGTCGGTGGGTGATCTTTGCGGTCTCCCAAGCAGCTGTCCACACTTGTGTCAAGCAGGTTACAGATGCTCTGTTCAGGTGTGCTTTGACCTTCATCCACTACCATTGGGACCAGGCAAGCCAGACACAGCTAGCCAGAGGTTTCACGGCCATTGCTGGCTTCTCCCGTCCAGGGTGCAATAGACTGCATACATGGCCATCAAGGCGCCAGCAGGTGAGCCTGGTGCCTTCATCAACAGGAAGGGCTTCCACTCCATGAACGTGCAGATAGTGTGTGATCACAGGATGCAGATTTTACAAGTCTGTGCAAGGTACCTAGGCAGCTCTCACGATGCCTACATCCTCAGACACCAGGTGCCAAGGCTCTTCAGTGCTTTAGCCCGGCTTGATGGATGGCTGCTGGGTGACAAGGGCTATCCCCTCAGAAGGTGGTTAATGATGCCTCTCCACCATCCAAAAACAGAAGTTGAGCTGCGGTACAATGGGAGCCACGCCTCCACAAGGGCTGTGATGGAGAGAACCATTGGTCTTCTCAAGATGCGCTTCTGATGCCTGGACCACTCAGGGGGCGGACTCCAGTACCCTCCAGATCTTGTGTCGGTGATAGTGGTTGCGTGGTGCGCTCTCCCAACTGGCCTGCTCACCAGAAGCACTCTGGTGAGCTCTTCCACTTGACATTGTGAGCAGCCTTGCAAAGGCTGCCAGCGCTTCAGATAAACAGGCTACTGGACCTGGCACTCCCGCTGCTGCCCGCCCACTCCCACTACCCTCGGGAGTCGGGCATTACGCTGGGCGGGCCTTAATCGGGTCTGCACCTGCCTGTGCCCGCTCTGCCTCCCTGCCAAACAGAAAATTCAACCTATGATAAATTTCCATTGTATTAAATCAAGCAACCTCAAAATCAAGTATTGTTTTAATGGCTTCTAGTTCAAATTAACTTTAAATTCATGTGTTAATTGAAATAATTGGTGTAATTGAAACAAGGTTTCTTATCCTCTGTTTATTAGTTTGAGCAAAAATTTTAGATACAAACCTTAAGTGATGAACACTGCTTGAGATACATGTCTAATTTTTTTTGCCAGTTTAGCAAATGGAAGATAATAAAAGTTAGTTTATTACGCCTTTGAAAAAATGGAAATAATATGTATTCTGTATGCTAAACCAATTTTTTTAAGCTAAACTTACTTTTAATATGACTTACTTTTCAAAGTCAGGTGATCTCTCAATTACATTTTGAAATTCTGCAAATGACAACATTCCATCATTATTTAAATCTCCTTCAGCCAAGATCTGTTAGGGATTTTTAAAAAAAGAAGTGCCGTTACAAATTATAACTTTGAATTATTTAGTTTGCACACCTAGTGTCATACGTAAGTTCTTAAAGCTTGATAATGCTGAAAAAAGACATTTTGTCAAAGCTTTTCATTTTGTACTCATCAGGACAATCGCAGGAATACTAATGTCAGGGGTAGCAAATTTTATACTGTATGTGAAGAGAGTGCTGTTTGGTTGGCAAGTGGACTCTGATTTGTAGAGGTGTTGCCATGGAGAATGCACTAGTTAATGGTGACTGACAGTTAACTGACAGCCAAGCATTGTTTGAAATTTAAACCAATTAGCTTGATTCTGACTAGACAAGGCCTCACCTTGAGGAATAAACCAATGAATGGCTATCACTTTTTTTTTAGCTGAAACAGGTGCTATGTGTCTACATGTTCTTTCTGTCTGCAAAGGACAGGACCCTGTGTATTAACATACGTAGCTTGCAGAACACGCAAATGTGCCACACTGTGAGCCTTACTGACAATCTTAAATTGGTTGTCAGCATAACTTTTAGCACACTGAGGATTATGTGGCAAATGTAGCGGAATCAAATCTAATTTGGACACTGTTTTGAATTTTACAAGCTTGGTTTGTTGGGTCCGATCTGTACTTTGCCCATTGCAAACAGCGGAAGGGACATCGAAACATGCTGTTTGATACAATCCGCCATGACACCTAACCTCCAACCCTTCGCATATTTCCAATATATGGATGATACCTTTGCTCTATTTAAATCTGTAGCAGCATGTAGTAATTTCCTTGAATGTCTTAATTAGCTCCAACCTGCGCTCAAATTCACCTTTGAAATGGAGCAATCGAATGAACTCCCTTTCCTTGAAGTAATAGTTGAGAAACCTGCCAGGGGGGTTCTCTACCACAATCTACTGCAAGCCTACCTTCACTGGTCAATACACGCGTTGGGATTCTTACAGTTCTGCATGCTATAAAATTGACCTTATCAACAACCTTGTAGATAGGACCCAAGCCATTTGTTCATCAGGCAAGCTTGATGCTGAAATAGGGCACATCAAAGACATCCTGCGGGATAATGGCTACCCTGATCAGATCATTTTGCACTGTATATCATGCAAACCTATGACAGTGTATATCGCACAAACTAAGGCTGACACCTTTGGCCCTGAAAAGTGCCCAGTCCACCTCAGATTACTGTGGAAGGGTAAGGTATCTCGAAAATTTGAGCAACAGATGAAGTCAGCTGATTTACATTGCTACTATGCAGTAGCAACACGCGTGGTATTTGCCACTAACAGGATGCTGCTGTCAAGCCAAAAAGACGTCTGCCTATCACAAAAATTAGTAATGTGATATATGAATTTCAGTGTCAGTGTGATGCTAGACCATACATCCCAAAGACTGGCAGATAATATCAAACATCATGTCCCTTCCGCTGTTCACAGCAGCCAAGGTATAGACTGTACCCAACCAGCTCGTGCTTGCAAAACTCAAAACACAGTGTCCAACTTTAGATGTGATTCTACGATTGGACAACATTTATAAAATAATTCTCAGTGTGCTAAAAATTACACTGACAACCAATTTAAGATTGTCAGTTGAGCCCACAGTGTGGCACATGTGTACTGGAAGCTACATATATTAATACACAGGGCCCCGTTTTTTGCAGACAGAAAAAATGTACATACATTGTGCCTGTTTCAGCTAAACAAAATAAATGATAGACATTCATTGGTTCATTCCCCAGGGTGATGCCTTGTCCAATCAGAGTCAAGCTGCCAGATTTAAATTTCAAACAATGCTTGGCTGTCAGTTAACTGTCAGTCATCATTAATTGGTGCATTCCCCATGGCAACGCCTCTACCAATCAGAGTCCACTTGCCAACCAATCAGCACTGTCTTCTCATACAGCATAAAGTTGTTGCTTCCCCGACATTGGTATTTTTGTGATTGTTCTGATGAGTGCAAGATGAAAAGTTTTGACAAAATATTTTTCAGTAATACTCAAGTTCTCTACCACCAAATGACTATTTATAAAGCTTGATAGATAAGGTAAGATACAAGAAAAGTTAATTGGAAATTCCCATAAATTGTACTGTGAATGAGTGGCAGTTACATTTCATTTAACTGTTTTTTGACAAACTGGAAGATAAACTGGAACCCAAAGTCATCTTTTAATCATTGAACCTATTTTCAATTTGGCAAAGCAGTGGATCTAACATTTTGATCATTAGAATCTAATTATGTTCCAAGTTAATAATTGGGATTAGGTCATTGACATATAATCGACTTAAATTTCTTTCCACTGGTACCCAAATGCTCTTATTCAACCTCATTAATGTAGTTCTATTCCTATTTTATCTTGTAGAATTCCTAATTTCTAATTCATATTTCAATCACTCTATTCATTCACTTCTTATGTAATTAACATTTAATTTGTTTGCATATATATTTAAATTGCATTTTCAACAGTATACATTCAAAAGTGATATTTGTATTTGCCAACAGGCTGCAGCTGTACTTTGAGAGGCCCAGGGCATCCAGCCAGGACCAGTCCATCACAATGTTGGCAGCATCGAAAGAAGGTAGCTGAGAAGGAGAGGCACAGATCCCTGAAGGCAGGGGGAGTCAAGCAACAATTGCTTTAGTGGGATCCTCTTCGGTGAACCACCAGCTGATGCCCAATGAGGGTGACTAGTGTGTGCTCTGCCAGTTTAATACCAAAAATGGCAGAATCCTATGTAAGTCATGAGTTGCCCTTTAAGTGGGTCTAGCACCTGAATTGGGAAGCACTCTGGCCTGGAGAGGCATTGACACAGCCATAGGGAAAAGAGCAATGTGATGGCAATCATTACCCACCAAATTCAGGGTGCTACCACCCTGATTCCACTGAGCAAGGGGCCTGAAAATTCAGCCTGACATTTCTCAAAGATAACAGTCAATATTTGTGTGTGGCGTAGATTAGGCAGCAATGCATCTGATCTGCCTATCCTTGCAATCAGCAGGAAATCCAAGCTAGTTTCCTCATTTGCATACAACCAGTATCAGACTTTGAATACACTTCCTCACACCCTGTTTCCTGTAAGGACTCAATTCCATTCTCCAAGTTCCTTTGTCTCCGTCATTTTCTGTTTCAATGATGGAACCTTCTATACTAAAGGTTCTAATACATCTTCCATATTCTTTAACTGAGAATTCCTGCCACCAGTGTGTTTGACAGAGCCTGCGACTGCCTCTATTATATTTCACACACTCCTACTCTCACCCCTTCCCATCCTTTCCAGAAATACAGTGGGGTGCCCCCTTGTCCTTATTTTCCACTCACAAGCCTCAATGGATTCAATGGATCATCCCTGCCAATTCCACCACTTCCAGCATGATGCCACCACCAAACATATCTTCCCCTCCCCATGCAGCATTCCATAGGAACTATTCTATGCGTGATACCTTTGTCCACTCTTCAGTCACCCTAACACCCTCTCCACAGCACCTTCCATGTAAGTGCAGGAGATGCAACATATGCCCTTTTACCTCCTCCATTCTCAATGTCCAAAGACCCAAACACTCTTTCCAGGTTGTTATGAGGGTTTTTTCTTTTGAAAGAAAAAGATACAATATCTAATTTCTTTTTTTTTGGCTGGATTTTAATATATACCCATTACCCATTAAGACAATGGAAAGGCTGCCAGCCAGCTGAGTATACAACTTGCATTCCACCACAAGTTGGATGGAAGGGAACAGACACTCACACCCTCCTGAGGAATGTGAAAGACCTCAACTCCTGTTGACTTTCACACTATCTTGAAACTCTTCAAAAGTTTCAGAGATGAGATATCAAAATGTAATGATCTGCTCTTTTTTTTATTCACTCATGGCATGTGAGGGTCACTGGCTAGGCCAGCATTTATTGACATCACGAATTGCCCTTGAGAAGGTGATGGTGAGCTGCCTTCTTGAACTGCTGCAGTCCATGTGGTGTAGGTACACCCACAGTGCGATTAGGGAGGGAGTTCCAGGATTTTGACCTAGCAACAGTGAAAGAACAGTGATATATTTTCAATTTTCAGACTGGTGTGTGGCTTGGAGGGGAACTTCCAGGCGGTGGTGTTCCCATCTGTTGCCCTTGTTCTTCTAGATGGTAGCCATCATGTGTTTGGAAGTTGCTATCTAAGGAATCTTGGTGAGTTCCTGCAGTGCATCTTGTAGATGGTACACACTGCTGCCACTGTGTGTTGGTGGTGGAGGGAGTGAATGTTTCTGGATAGGGTGCCAATCAAGCAGGCTGCTTTGTCCTGGATGGTGTCAAGCTTCTTGAGTGGTGTTGGAACTGTACTCATCCATTTAAGTGGAGAGTGTTCCATCATACTGTTGACTTGTGCCTTGCAGGTAGTGGACAGGCTTTGGGAAATCAGGAAGTGCGTTACTCACCGCAAGATTCCTAGCCTCTGACCTGCTCTTGTAGCCACAGTATTTATATGGCTTGTCCAGTTCAGTTTCTGGTGAATGGTAACCCTCCAGGATGTTGATAGGATGTCCTACAACACAATAAGTACAGCACACACAGTAGTTAAATTCCTCTGGAATATACAGCCAGCAGGACTTTAAGTACTGTGTACCTCGCCAGAAGAGCAGCAGAGATGGAAATGATATACTGAAAGGCTGCAAGAGCCGTGTCTCTCTCTCTTTCTTGGAAGTATTGTGCACAGATATGGCAGAGTACCCATCCTATGAAGAGCAATCTACTGCAAACCAAGATCTTTTGGGGATAAAATGTGTAAATCTGCTCTGTATAGCTACACCTAGTAAGACAACTGAGCAAAATGGCTGCAATGTAGAAACGCCACATCAAGATCAGCAAAAATCAGTTAACCATATATTTCTTTGATTGTTTATTTTCTTCACGAATTGGAAAAAACATTTCAGTTTATCCTCATATTCACCCATCTGTACTAGTGTGTGTGTGTGAACCCAGGGAATGAGTGCAACGTGTGAATGAGGGTTACAATTTACCTACACAGAAAAATGCTGGATAAATGGTCTCAAAACGTTAACTCTTTTTTTTCTCCCCAGGTGCTGTTAGACCTGCTGAGTTTTTCCAGCATTTTCAGTTTTTGTTTCAGATTTCCAGCATCCGCAATATTTTACTTTTATCTTACAATTTACCTAGATTTTTTGAATTTGGGAAGTAGGGTCAATAAACTTATCTTGTTCTTTGATTTAAACACAGGAAAACTGTTTAATTAATTATTTATAATCAGAAAACATAAATTGTGGGACTCCTGCAGTATTGGCAAGGCACATCCTCACTAAATTCACAACTACCCTATTACAACCAGGTCTGGACTGATAAATTAGGGGAATCAATTTTTACCCCTCTTCACATGGTCGTAACAGTGATATATTTGTACTTCTTTCAATTTAGTATACCGTATTCATGCTGTGGTTTCCTCCTAAATTGGGGAGAACAAACACAAACTGGATGACCACTTTGTAGAACACCGCTGAGTTTCCAGCTGCATGTCATTTTAACTTTGCGCTTTGCTCCAACTCTGATCTTTTTTTCAATCACTCTTGGGGTGTGAACATCGCTGGAAAGGCCAGCATTTCTTGCCCATCCTTAATTGCCCTTGACCAGGCCTTGATGAAGCGTCTACAACTGAGCTTGCTAGGCCATTTCAAAGTGCAGTCAGGAGCCAAACAGATTGTATAAGTCTGGAGCCACCTGTAGGCCAGATTGGATAAGAATAGCAAATTTCCTCCCTTGAACCAGATGGGTTTTGACAGCAATCCAGTAGTTCCATGATCATTATTTTTGAGACTAGTTTTTAAAAATTCCAGATTGACGAATTGTATTTAAATTCCTGCAGTTGTCATATGGTGGGAGTTTTGAATTCATGTTTCCGGAGCACTAGTCTGGGCCTCTGGATTACTGGTCCAGTAAAATTACCACTATGCTACTGTCCCCTGTCTTTGGCCCCCTGTGGTGTTCCAAGGAAGTTCAATGCAAGATCAAGGAACAGCACCTCATCTTTCTACTGGGCATTTTACAACCTTCTGGATTCAACATTGAGTTCAACAATTTTAGATAGTAACCTCTGCCCCTATTTTGCTTACTTTTTCCTTGCTGGTTTGTTTTTCTTGCTCTCTTGTTTCTCTCTTTTTTCTTTTTCTTTGCTTTCGGATGGCAGCTATTCATTATCCTACCATTCACATCTCCTTTAGATACATCTTTTGTCTTACTTGTTCCAGTACCACTCCATTTGGCCTCACAGCATGCAGACTTTGGACATTTAATCTCTCCTGCTCTCCAATCTATCACAAACCTTCCCTTTTGTTACTTGTCCTATTTTCACTTGCTCAAACCTACTGTATTTTTAACTTTTCGCAGTTCTGATGAACGGTCACGGACGTGAAATGTTGGGCTGGATTCAATGGGGGCCTTGGGAGTGCACTGCGGGGAAGGGTAGTGGACAATAAGGAAGGAAGGTTGTGGATAGAATGCTCATTGCCATGGAATTCTCAGTGGTGGTGAAAATGGAGGGCAGCAATTAAGGGCCACTGAAGGGCCTGTTCCCTTTGTCACTGGCATTTTACCAGAGGTGGGGATATGCCTTCTGACGTTTAGGAGGAATGCTTAGGGTGGTAGCGCCCTTCTGATTGTGCACTCTGTGGTCCACAGAGGGCCCCCGATCGCAAGGGAAACACCTTGCCCTGCTGCCCTTACCAAACACCTGCCCACCCCATTGCAGATACTGGCCCTGGAGACCCAAAACCCACTTACTTTGGTACTAGAGCAACATTCATACACTTTCTCCTAGCTGATGCAGTCCCAGCAGTGACCACTGATTTTAGTGATGCTGCTGGTACTGAAGAGCTGCCAGCCCTCCAATTACCATATAATTGCCTAATTGATACAGAATCAGTTTAGGGCTGTCTGAAATGGCTGAGGCAGGTTTGCACTAGCTTTCATGCCCACCATCGGGGCCACTGCTGCCCTGACAAAGTTCAACCTGTTAACTCTGTTTGCCTTGTCACAGATGCTGCCAGACTTGCTGAACTTTTCCAGCACTTTCTGTTTTTATTGCAGATTTCCAGCATCCACAGTATTTTGCTTCAATGTCAGGCCTTTTTTGAACACCAGTACAAAGTGACGCCTTAAAGGCTGCTTGCGAATTGGGAGGGCAGGAAATCTAGCAGGCCAGCAGCTACAAAAGCAGCCTGCATTCTTCAAAGGAGTCCTACACATTTCAATGGTGATTAGTGGAAAATGATCTTCTGACACAGCATTAATCATAACTTCATCCAGGAGGGCCAAATTTTCTGACACAGCTCGTGGGTGCTCATAGAGCAAGCGAGCAGCAGAAAGAATGTCTTCTCCTCCTCTGATTGTGACAGGTAAGTAAGTGGTCAAAAGCAATGGAGCAGGTTATCAAAGTCAACCAATGCCACCTGCACTTTTCACAGGACCTGGCTGTAGTGTAGGAAAACATTTAACAACCTTAGCATGACTACAAAGAAAAAACTATTTTTCACTTTTCCCTTCCTCACTACACAGCATTGCATCACCTTATTTAACCCCAGAGCTATCAATCCTGCACTCACCTTTTTATTTATTTGTTCATGGGATGTGGGCATCGCTAGCCAGGCCAGTATTTATTGCCCATTCCTAGAGAACATGATGATGAGCTGCCTTCTTGAACTGCTGCAGTCCATGTGGTGTTAGGAAAGGAACGCTGGGATTTTGACCCAGAGACTGTGAAGGAACAATGAAATAGTTCCATATCAGGATGGCGTGTGGCTTGGAGGGGAATTTGGAGGTGGTGGTTTTCCCATGCATTTGCTGCCCTTGTCCTTCTAGGTGATAGAGCTTTCAGGTTTGGAAGGTGCTGTTGAAGAAGCCTTGGTGAGTTGCTGCAGTGCATCTTGTAGATGGTACTGTCATGAGGCTGTGTCCTTTATTTCAAATGAGATTTTTCAACTTTCAATTGATTGGAAATTTTGCAATTTGAACTGAGGCAGAGCAAACTGCTTAAAAATTCAAGGCCACGTTCCAAGGTGAAGGTGAGAAATGAACTAGTCACCTTCAGGGGAGTGTGAAGGGAGACGTATCCTACACTACAGACACCCATCGAAAATCGTAACTGTCTAAGGCAGAGATATTAAAAATGCAAAGTGGTGGATACTGAAACAACGACTGCCACAGACAGACATACCCAAAACCTCTTGGGAATACATAATGGGTGAGGTATTTCAAGGCAAGACTGCCCAGCCACTAGAGAGAGATTACAAGTGACACAGGCAGTGTCAAGAAAGACTTCAGCAAAGGAAACTGGCTGAAGGCTGCTCTCTCTCCCTCTCTCTTTTTGAGTAAGAGTGTCACCTGGTTCAAGAAGCCAACTCGACCAGAAGCCTACCAGCCAGCGAATGAGATCTCGTAATGATTGCAACACCTTCTATAGCTGACCGAATCGAAGAAACTAGCTAATCCATCTAGGTAGCAGCATTCAGCCATTCAGCCCTTCGAGCCTGCTCCGCCATTATGATCATGGCTGATCATCCAACTCCATAGCCTGCTCCCACTTTCTTCCCATGCCCTTTGATCCCTTTTGCCCCAAGAGCTATATCTAATTCCTTTTTGAAAGCATACAATGTTTTGGTATAAACTACTTTCTGTGGTAACAAATTCCACAGGCTCACCTCTGGGTGAAGAAATTTCTCCTCATCTCAGTCCTAAATGGTCTACCCCCTATCCTCAGACTGTGACCCCTGGTTCTGGACTCCCCCACCATCGGGAACATCCTTCCTGCATCTACCCTGTCTAGTCCTGTTAGAATTTTATAGGTTTCTATGAGATCCCCCCCTCATTCTTCTGAACTCCAGCGAATATAATTCTAATCGACTCAATCTCTCCTCATATGTCAGTTCCACCATCCCAGGAATCAGTTGGGTAAGCCTTCACTGCACTCCCTCTATAGCAAGTACATCCTTCCTCAGATAAGGAGACCAAAATTGCACACAGTATTCCAGGTGTGCTCTCACCAAGGCCCTGCACAGTTGCAGCAAGACATCCCTGTTCCTGTACTCGAATCCTCTGGCTATGAAGCCAACATACCATTTGCCTTCTTTACCGCCTGCTGCACCTGCATGCTTACCTTCAGTGACTGGTGTACAAGGACACCCAGGTCTCATTGCACATTCCCCTCTCTCAATTTATAGCCAGTCAGATAATAATCTGCCTTCCTGTTTGTGCTACCAAAATGGATAACCTCACATTTATGCACATTGTACTGCATCTGCCAAGCATTTGCCCACTCACTCAACTTGTCCAAATTGCCCTGAAGCATCTCTGCATCCTCCTCACAGCTCACCCTCCCACCCACCTTTGGGTCATCTGCAAATTTGGAGATATTACATTTAATTCCCTCATCTAAAAGATTTTAGGTGTTTTCTCTTTGCAGGCCAGGAGCTTTCTGCTACACTGCTCTCACACAAACCCTCGTCACCAGGTCAGAAGCTAATTAAAATGTTGTTGTCATGCAGCACCCTTGGTCTAGGACTCCTTACTGGTACCATCCTGTCTTTCATGGCACACTCTGATCCAGGAGTTTTTAAAAATTCATTCATGGGATGTGGGCTTCGCTGGCTGGGCCAGCATTTATTGCCCATCCCTAATTGCCCTTGAGAAGGTGGTACTGAGCTGCCTTCTTGAACTGCTGCAATCCATGTGATGTAGGTACACCCACAGTGCTGTTAGGAAGGGAGTTCCAGGATTTTGACCCAGTGACAGTGAAGGAATGGCGAGATATTTCCAAGTCAGGATTGTGAGTGACTTGGAGTGGAGCTTCCATGTGGTGGTGTTCTCATCTATCTGCTGCCCTTGTCCTTCCAGATGGTATTGGTTGTGGGTTTGGAAGGCACTGTTGAAGGAGAATTGTGAATTCCTGCAGTGCATCTTGCAGATGGTACACACTGCTGCTACTGTGCATTGGTGGTGGAGGGAGTGAACGTTTGTGATGTGGTGCCACTCAAGTGGGTTGCTTTGTCCTGGATGGTATCAAGCTTCTTGAGTGTTGTGGGAGCTGCACTCATCCAGGCAAGTGGGGAGTATTCCATCACACTCCTGACTTGTGCCTTGTAGATGGTGGACAGGCTTTGGGGAGTCAGGGGGTGAGTTACTCATCGCACAATTCCTAGCCTCTGACCTGCTGTTGTAGCCACAGTATTTATATGGCTAATCCAGTTCAGTTTCTGGTCGATGGTAACCCCCAGGATGTTGATAGTAATGTTGATGGTAATGCCATTGAACATCAAGGGGTGATGGTTGGATTCTCTCTTGTTGGAGACGGTCATTGCCTGGCACCTGCGTGGCGTGAATGTTATTTGTCACTTGTCAGCCGAAGCCTGGATATTGTCCAGGTCTTGCTGCATTTGGACATGGACTGATTCAGTATCTGAGGAGTCGCAAATGGTGCTGAACATGATGCAATCATCAGTGAACATCCCCACTTCTGACCTTATGATGGAAGCAAGGTCATTGATGAAGCAACTGAAGATGGTTGGGCTAAAGACACTACCCTGAGGAACTCCTGTGGTGATGTCCTGGAGCTGAGATGACTGACCTCCAACAATCACAACCATCTTCCTTTGTGCTAGATATGACTCCAGCCAGTGGAGAGTTTTCCTCCGATTCCCATTCACTCCAGTTTTGCTAGGGCTCCTTGATGCCACACTCTATCAAATGCAGCCTTAATGTCAAGAGCAGTCACTCATCTCACCTCGGGAGTTCAGCTCTTTTGTTCATGTTTGAACCAAGGCTGTAATGAAGTCAGGAGCTGAGTGGCCCTGGCGGAACACAAAATGGGCATCGGTGAGCAGGTTATTGCTAAGCTAGTGCCACTTGATAGCACTGTTGATGACACCTTCCATTACTTTACTGACGGTGGAGAGTAGACTGATGGGGCGGTAATTGGCCGGGTTGGATTTGTCCTGCTTTTTGTGGACTGGGCATACCTGGGCAATTTTCCACAAAGCTAGGTAGATGCCAGTATTGTAGCTGTATTGGAACAGCTTGACCAGGGGCACGGCAAGTTCTGGGGCACAAGTCTTCAGTATTATTGCCAGACTGCAACATTGTGTATATCTCTCATCCTGTTCCAGTAGACATGTCTTTCAAACTGCAGCATTGTAGGTTTAAATCCACAGTCCAACAGAAATAGAAAAAAATAAAAAGGATATGTTCTTTATACTAGTCTCAGTAATGGTAATCATGACAAGTATCATGAATTGTTGTAAAAACCTATCTTATTCACTAATGTACTTTAGTGAAGGAAATCTGCTGATCTTACATGTGACCCCAGACCCACAGCAATGTGATTGACTCTTAACTGCCCTCTGAAATGGCCTAGCAAGCCACTTAGTTCAAGGCAATTAGGGATGAGCAACAAACGCTGGCCATGCCAGTGACGTCCACATCCCAAGAAAGAATGAAAAAAAAATCTCCTAGCTTGATGGTAATGACAGTGGGGGATATGCTGGGCCATGAGGTTACAGATTGTGATTGTATAGAATTCTGCTGCTGCTGCCCACAGTGCTTCGTGGGTGCCAAGTTTTGAGTTCCTGGGCCTGTTCAAAATTGATTTTGCCTGGTGATAGTGTCATACAACACGGTGGAGGGTATCCTCACTGTGAAGATGGGGCTGTCTCCACAAGAACTATGTGGTGGTCACTCCTACCAATACTGTGACATGTAGAATAGTGAGGACAAAGTCAACTAGTTCCCTCACCAACTGCCGTAGACTCATTCAAGCAACCATGTCCTTTAGGAATCGGCCACTTTGGTCAGTAGTGGTGCTACCAAGCCACTTTTGGTGATAGACGTTGAAGTCCACCACCCAGAGTACATTCTGTACCTTTGCCATCCTCAGTATGTCTTCCAATTGGTGTTCAATGTGAAGGAGTACCGATTCATCAGCTGAGGGTGGCGGTAGGTGATAATCAGCAGGATGTTTCCTTGCCCATGTTTGACTTGATGCTATGAAACTTCATGGCATCTGGAGTCAACGTTGAAGAGTCCCAGGGCAACTCCGTCCTGATGTATATCACTGTGCCACCACCTCTGGTGGAACTGCCCTGCCAGTGGGACAGGACATACCCAGGGATGGTGATGGTGTGTGGGACATTTTCTGTAAGGTATGATTCTGAGAGTATGACTATGTCAGGCTGTTGCTTGACTAGTCTGTGGATGGATTTCCCAGTTTTGGCACAAGCCCCCAGAAGTTAGTAAAGAGGACATGCAGGGTCAACAGGGCTGGTTTTGCTAGTGCTAGTCTATTATTGTCATAGTGGTTCATAGATGTGGTAGTTGTGGGCCTGGGCTTACAGACAATGCTGGAGGAAAGGCACCTATTGAACATTATACTAACTGTGTACAATACAGACTTAGCACAAGGTTCTACATAGAACTATCTCTCTCCTTGCTCTGTTATCATGTGTTCTTACATCACTGGTGGTGTAGACATATATTTAGATAATTAACATTAATCCTTTACACCAAATCTCCCTCCCAAGTTATCTAATAAATACTATTTACATTATCCTACATCTCCCTCTGAATTCTCTATCTTCATCTTTGATTCACAGAGATAAGCATTGTGATAGTTTCACCAATCGTCCTGATCTTGTTTTCATCTCTCTTGGGGGTTGTATAGGATGCAAGGTCTCCACCTTCTCTCTTGAACTCTGTAGAGTAGCACATGAATCTTCAGAGACTATTGGTTCTCTGTTCAAGTTGTCTTCCTGATTATATGGATAGTTACTCCATTCAATTGATAGTCTTCTTCTTGTAGATATGAGTGTGCTTCTATTTCTTCTCATAATCCCATTCTCAGTCTCTACAAGGTAAGATCTCAGACTTTGTGTCTTTTTCAGTACTTGGCCTTCTCTATTCTGGTCTCTAATCCAGACTGATTCACCTGGTTGGAGTTCTGGTAACTCACACACACTCTGGTCAGATTTGCACAATACTCATCCTCCTTCTCCCTTACTCTCTCAATGTCAGTGGTTTTTAATATGGCATGAACATATAAGGAAGAACAGGAAATTGAGTCCATGGTCTTCTTCCCATCAGAAGTTCTGACAGAGCCAAACCATTCTGAAGTGATGTGGAATGGTAGCTCAACAGTGCTAAGCTGATATCATCATGCATTTTCAACAAAGCTTTGACTATTCTTACTCCTCTCTTCGCTTCACCATTTGCTTATGGGTACCTGGGCAAACTAGTTGTGTGGACAAATCCATAGTTTTCTGTAAATTTCTTTAACCCTTCACTCACATACTGTGGATCATTGTCTGAAATGTTAAGATTTGGAACACAACGTGTGGCAAAAATTTCTTTTAGCAAATTAATGTTTGCTTTGGATGTTGTTCCATGAAGACATTTAACCTCAATCATCTGGAGTAATAGTCAACAACTATGAGGAGTGTCTTCCCCTTGAGCTTGAAAATGTTAATTCTGAGACTTTCCCAGGGTCTGGAAAGGAATGAGGATACCATCAATGGTTCTTTTTGCTCTTGATGATGGATTGCACAAGTGATGCAGCTTGAAATCATGTCCTTCTGAAATTCCTGGCCACAGAAATGAATTTCGTACCCTTGCATGACATTTTGTAATGCTTAGGTGTCCTTAGGTATTCTTTGAGGGATTTTGAGTCTGAGGACGCTTAGTATGACCAACCTCCCATCGTACATTAATAAGTTGTCAACAATACTGAGATCTCTGCATTGCCCAAAGTACTGTTTCAGGATGAGATTGTTTGGAACATTTTCTGGCCACCCATTTTTGTAGTATTCTCTAATTATGGCACATTCTTCACCTGTTTTCTGTACTTTGCTTGCTGTATTACGTTCAGTCTCTGTAGTTGCTGGTAGGAATTTTGTAGTTAATGAGCCATATGATTCTACCTCCTGAACAAGATTCAATCCCCCTGTTCAGGTTTCCCAACAGGGATGCGACACAATGCATCTGCTGTTGTTTGCTGTTTGCCTTGCACATGTTTGTCTGGTTCCTTCACCCACTGTTCCAGGGAAATCTCCTGTTTTGTTTCCTCAAGATTTTCCAATTTAACTCATTTAAAGATGAATTGTAGATCTGTGCAAGCTATTCAACTTAACAGTGGACATTCTTCATTCTGGATCACATACACATTTTCTATGATTTCTCTTCCTTTCCACTGGAGTTTAGCAGTCAATTGTCCCTTGACCTTCAGCTGAATACCTCTTGGACCATGGAGTCTTATGGTCAATGGCTAGAGTAAGTCTGGTTATAACCACTTTTCTGTGTCTGAAAGAAGTGAAACTCCTGCTCCAGTGTCCAACTTGAAGTTTGTTATGTCCATTGACCAGAATATCTGCACTCCAATAGTTCCCATTTGATCCTGTAATTCCTCACAAAAATTGTACTTCTGGGTCTTTTTCTTCTTCATCTTCTTGAATGCCTTACATTTCTTGAATCTTGACTGTTTCTTTTTTAATTGTTTTGTTGAGAGCTGTTTGCTGCAGCAAACTGATTTAAAATGGCCTTTCTTTTTTGCAGAAACGGCACTCCACATTTTTGGCAGGGCATTCTTTGCAATGTAGCCTTTTCCCGCCACACTGAGAACACTAAAAAATGGTGGCTACCACGCCTTCTTCTCTTTATCTCTGTTTGGGGTTAAGTGCGCTGCAATTTCTATGTGTGATAAATTGGACTGTCTCAACCGTTTTTCACCATAATATTTCTTTCTTGCCTCAAATAAAAATTTTGTTTTGCTTTCTCTCTTCTGCTTGCCTTGTTATCTGTAGAGCTTTTGATATGGTCAAATCTTCCCTTGACTGCAGAAAATCTGACAGTGTCTCTTCTAAGACTCCCACAACAATGCAATCCCAAATTAATTTGTCTTTCAGGGCTCCATATTCACAACTTTCAGCCAATCGATGTAGCTAATTCATAAAGGCATTTTTGCTCTCTGCTAGTTTTTGGGTGCAACTATTGAATTTTGCTCATTCCATAATGGAATTTCTGAAGACTAAAGTATCAAAGGCTTTGATAACTTCTTTGTATGTTGCTGTGTCTTTGTTTATGCCCTATCTGACCATTTTGTCGCCTGCACTACTGACTGTGGTGTAGAGTAAGAGACTAATCTGCTCCTTGCTAGTCTTCTCTGCTAGTCTTGATGTTGTTCTGTACCTGGCAAACCTGTGACACCAGTTCTGCCACTTTCAGCTTGATCTGGGCCTTCCACATGGTCGAAGCACTCTGGTAAAGGTCAGATTTTTTCCATGTCTTCCTTTAACTGTTAGCTTCTCTGGAGTATGTTTGAAGGTCTTCCCATGCTATCCTCATCCTGAGGTCATTTCTCCTGCTGCTTCTTCCAGTCACTGGGCTCTTCACTTTTTTCTCCTTTTGTCATGTTTTTCCACTGTCACTATCTGTTATTGTAGTTCTGCATCTGGAGTTACAGACAATGCTGCAGGAAAGACTGTTGGTATACTCTACCTTTACTGAATATTATATTAACTATGTACAATAGCCTCAGCACGGGTCTCTACATAAAATTATCTCTCTCCATGCTCTGTTGTCATGTGACCTTATATTACTGGTGATGTAAAATATGTATTTACATACTTAACCTTAACCTTTAAACCACACCTAGGCTGTTTCCGTTCAATCCCGGATAGTCTATCTGGTTTCATTCCTTTTATACTTTGTAGCGATTTGATACAACTGTATGGCTTGCTAGGCCATTTCAGAGGACAGTTAAAAATCTGCCACATTACTTGGGTCTGGAATCACATGGAGGTCAGACCAGGTAGGGTATTAGTCAACTAGATGGATTTTTTTCAAAAACAGTTTCTTGGTGGCTTGTAAACTAGCTTCTAATTCATTAATTGAATTTAAATTCCACCAGCTACTATGGAAGGATTAGAATCCATGTTCTCTGGATTACTAGCTTAGTGATATTACCACTACACCACCGCTTCCTGCTCTTCCAATAGCTACTTCCCACATACCTTTCCCCCCGATCATAATGGGACATGCCATTAAATTTCTTACTGATTGTATTGTTACAGTCAAGACCTGCTATTGCTTTCGCAACTACTTGTTCTATTGGCCACGCTTAATGCTCCTTATTCATCACACACATTATCCTAAGCTGCCTCAGACTTCTACAAAACTCTTCAACAGGACACAATTTAACTCACTTCCAGTATTGCAGAAGTGCACACACAAAACACACACAATAAAAGGGTGAATGCCAGAACTGGGGGAAATTCTGCCTTTATACACAACCTAATGCCAATAGAGGAATCCATCATCACCATTATTATCAGAGAAAGGACATGCAAGATTGCACATAGCCAGATATATGTTATATAGAGCATATGCTTGGGCATCATCCCTTCCTTTTCTCATTATATGTAGCCCTCACAAACTCAACATGGCAATCTGGTAGTGCAAAGAACTGTCAATCATCTGCTACTGCTTACCCTTCTTACAATGTGTTAACTCTGTTGAATATTTTTCTAGGTTTATCAGATATTTTGAGCCATTCAGAAGCATAGACAGAGAGAAAACGATCTGGAAGATGTACCATTACTTCTTCTTACCCTTTTCAAGCACAGAAATCAGCACTCCAAAGTTAGTGAGTTGGGGGTATCCGCACTGGGTGATTCACTGAGAATAAGAGAGCAGGAGCAAATTCAAGGGGTAAGATGCTCCTGAAAACATCTCACCGGAGTATAAGCTTACGCTCTAACTCTATTGAAGAAGATAAAGATGGAACTTGGGCCTTAATGTTTAAAAAGAAAGATTCTTTCTGTGCACCATCAATTGCTTAATGCATTGGACTGTTTTTGAGAAAACCCCTACTGCATGTTGCAAAGTGTAGAGGAATCTACCAATTTGTGTGGTGTTTTGGTGTATGCCACCAACACTGGATGCAATCATGGAACATGTGATCACCTTAAAACATACTGCAGCAGGGAGCTTCCTGCAGGAGTCTGTAGCACTAATAATAGCATCACACAGAAATGCTTATACTGGGGCCATACACTTAACCAGCTCCTGTGCCTTGGATAGGATAGGAGACCAAATGAATCGGGTTTTCTTTTGGATCACTGATCTACATTCTGCTCTTCCCCAGATCAATGAAGTGTGTTCTAATAGTAGGAGCAGTCATGCAATGCGAAAGAACTGTGTTGTCATCTCTCAAGATAAAAGCATGTTTGGATTCTCAATCAATGCCCATCCTGGTGACAGAAAGCCAAGTTGCCCCAGATGCTGTATTATCGCTACCTGCAGCCACTGCCGAGATCCAAGACTTCCCAGATCATGAGCATTTCAAGGCTTTTTATTTTGACTGAACTACATAGCCTTCCAGCTTTAACACTGCACCATTTGGAGTGCACATGGACTTAAGATAGGCACTAGGGCCTGACAACAGAGTGATAAAAACCATTGTACATTTGCATAATGTGGTAAAATTATAGTTTTCTTTGAAATCTTTGGGGTAAAGTTTGTTAGTGGCAGCTTTGGGTGCAAAATTGGCAATGAGGCTAGAATGTACACTCAAAACAGGAAACCAGATGCCAGTCTGAAATTGTGACTTGAGGCTCATCTAATCCGGGCAAGCTGCTGATGCCTGTAACATCTCCACAGACTGTCTGTCTAGTACATGATTGAATTTTGATCCACCAATCTCATTGACAACTACCACAGGTTAATGCAAGAAGCAGGGAAGCAGAAGAACAGTGCATGGGGTACCAGTTGTAACCATCAGTGACAGTAGGAGTGCCATGGGGCTGAATTTTTTCTTTGGCATGCGGGGCCCACCCATGCACGCTAATGCGTAAAATGACGTGCAGCGATGTCGGGCATGCATCCCGACGTCACTGTGCGTCATTCCAATCTTCAGTTCAATGGGCGCACACCAGAGTTGGCTGCACTCCCGCCGAACTGTCAAAGGCTTGTTAAGGCCATTAATAATCCAATTAAACAAATGACAGGGCTGCCCATCCAACCTTAAGGTTTGTGGACAGGCGAAGAGCCCAGACAGCCTTTGCATCTTTTCGTGGAACCTCATCCACGGGTGGGATGAAGTTTCATGAAGCATTTATTAATGAAATAAAATTTTTTATTAAAATTCATAGACATGTCCCAGCTCATCTGACACTGTCACATGAAGGGACATGTTGAATAATTTTTAAAATTCTTTTTTCCAATATTTCATAATCAAATTAATCTCCCTGAGAGGCAACTGCGTGCCTCGGGGAGATTTCTGTGCTCTTTCACGTGCATGCACAGGTAGTGCTGGGCGTTTCCGGATGCATGTCACGCTGGGCGGGCCTTAAGTAGCCTGCCCACATGAAATGGGGACACACAGCCGATCGCGGGCAGCAATCAGCTCCGCGCCTGGTCCCGACCAGGCTGCCTGATGGGCAGAAAATTCTCACCATGGAACTGGAAGGAACAACCCTTTTCCACCTGGTTTAACATAAATATTTTAAAAGTTACTAAAATTCACCTTTTCATTGGCATCCAATTTCTAGGCCACAGTCAATTAAGCTGAGTAGTGCAGCCTGCCACCTGCTCTGCCCTAAGATTGCATATTTCCTGAGGAATTCCCAAAAAGCCAATAAACCCCTCATTCATGTTTTAAGGGGATGGTGTCAAATGGGTGCTGATTTTTTGTGAGTCTGTTTTGAACTACTGGGGAAGGCCTATCTCACCTGCCTCGAGGCTGTACCAGGGTAATTACAGCCAAGGAGACAAGGATATTAAAGGTGGAGCTGAGGATCAATTGATCAACAGCTGGAGATATTATGGTGAATAAGGAACCAAAGGCTAAATAGTTTTAGGGTATAACTGAAAATGACTTGGCGGGGGGGGCAAAGGAAGTTAAAATGAGATATGTGGGACGTGAAAATTACAACAAAGTGATCAGAGATGGTCTTGTGATGATTGAGCCTAGATGAATGGTGAGACCACATGAAAGATGTGGTGATGGGTATGGAGATGTAAGATATGGAGGAAAAGGTTTAGGAAGGACACAGGATTGGTGAATTAAGAGAAGCAGGTGGTTAGGAAGACAAATGGAATATTGTTGTTTATTGCAAGGGGAATTGAATATGAAAGTAGGGTTATTTTGCTACAGTTATATAGGGTAATTGAGGGACTACATCTAGATGTGTGCACAGTTTTGCTCTCATTTAAGAAAGGAGATAATTGCATTAGAAGCAGTTCAGAGAAGGTTCACTCAACTGATATAAAAACAGAAAATGCTGGAAAAACTCAGCAGGTCTGACAGGATCTGTGGAGAGAGAAACAGAGTTGATGTTTCGAGTCCGCACAACTCGTCTTCAGAGCGGACTTGAAACGTTAACTCTGTTTCTCTCTCCACAAATGTTGTCAGACCTGCTGAGCTTTTTCAGAATTTTCTGTTTTGATTTCCTAATTCCAGTATCTGCAGTATTTTGCTTTTATTTCACTCAACTGACTCCTGAAATGAGGGGTTATCCTCTGAGGAAAGGTTGGACAGATTGGGCCTGTATCCATTGGAGTCTAGAAGAATGAGAGGCAATCTTATTGAAATATATAAGATCCTGAGGGGCCTTGATAGGGTGGATGCCGAAAGGATGTTCCCTTTTGTGGGAAAAGCTAGAACCAAGGGACACAATTTAAAAATAAGGGGTCTTCAATTTAAGATGAAGATGAGAATTTTTTTCTCTCAGAGAGTGGTGAGTCTGTGAAACTCTTTTCCCTGGAGAGTGGTGGAGGGAGGGTCATTGAAAAATTTTAAAGCTAAATTAGACAGATTCTTGATTGACAAAGGAGTTAAAAGGTATAGGGGTAGGAAGGAAAGTGGAGTTGAGGCCACAATCAGATCAGCCATGATCTTATTGAATGGCAGAGCAGGCTCAAGCGACCAAATCGTCTGCTCCTGCTCCTAATTCATCTGTTTGTATGTTCGTAAGAGAAGGCATGGCAAGAGAAACTGACATGAAACTCAGTTATTGTAGAAGCTGGAGGATGAAAGGAGAGTGGATAATCCAGGAAGAAACTTGGGATGAAGCTTGAAGGGACAATAATTAATAAGGATTTTAAAAGAAAGATGACATGACTGAAGCAGGGCAAGGTGCTTGAAGGAGTGGATGCCAGAAGAGTAGAGGGAGACCAACCTTTAACTAAGTGAAAAAAACCACATGGCCACTTAGTGGTTTGGTTGGGTAGAGAACATATCATCTACCTTTAGGAAGAACAAATCTCCGGAAATCTCTGGGACTGGAACTAGCAAAAGAAATGTATGAATTTTTTAAACTTAATTTTGTACACGTTTTGTGGGTTTTGTTTGCATGACTTGAACTTCATGGGCTGAATTTTACTGGTCACCTGCAGGCAGGAAAACAGTTGGGGGGACCCATAAATTAGGAAGCCATGCCATTGACAGTGTACCCACCTCCAGTACACCCACCCCAACATGATTTTACAAATGCCGAAGGAGGTCAGGTGGGTCACCTGCCATAGCCCAATTGATGCCCTTAAATGGGTAATTAATACCCAATTAAGGGGCTCATCCTACACTGCCTCAATATGGTAGTGGGAGAGGCCTGCACCCAACTTGTAGCCTGTCAGGTTTAACCCTGCAGGCAGCTGGTCAGTGAAATGAGGATGCCTCCTTCCTGGGCCCCCTGTGTCAATTGGAGGCCACTTCCACAGTTTTGCCTCCCCACATCCACCTTCCTCCCTGCCTGTCCAGTATGTCCCTGACAGCCTGGCCCCAGTGATATCTCAGACTCAAGGCATTGTCCAGGTCCATCACTGAACACCACCTCCTTGGCCTACCTGCAGCACCAGCAATGGCCATCACTCCTGCTTGGTGTTCCAATTGGCCGGCAGCTCAATGGGGCATGATGTCCTCCTGGAGATGGATGGAAATCCCACCTCATATTAATTCAAGGATTGTTGCCTAAAAAATTAAAGTGGTGCGAGCTGCCTAAGCGGAGGCGAGCTCACCCATGAAATTTATACTGGGGTGCGGGTTGTACCTCAGTGTAAAATCCAGCCCCATATTATTGTGCTAAATTATGACAAATTTAAATAAAACAGTTACTTACAAAGTGAGTCAATGTTAATATGTTTCTTTCATCGATCATCCCATTAGTTAAGCGAAGTATGATATTCCGTATATCTTCTTGATCAATGTAGTTATTTCCATTTAAATCTATGAGCACAAACAAGGAAGATTATTACAATATAGTCTGCTAAACAAAAAGAAACAGATAATATGTGCCGGTTAGGTTTTACAAGAAATACATGTGCAACAGGCATATAGGAGTTTGACTCAGTGACAATACCTATAAAATAATTGAAATTAGCAAATCAAAAACACAAGTAAATATTTTACAATCCCAATCCTGTAATTAATGCTGGAACAGATTCATCTGTAATTAAGAAATCTTAACTGGTAAATCTTGCTGATGTTTTGATACCTCCTGGCAATAGCGTTGCCACACTATACATATCATTAACTCTCAAACTAATTTACAAAAAGAAATACAAAGTACAATAGTAACACTTCATATTAGCTTGACTCCTGTTGCTCTACAATCTATACCTTCATAGAAAAATGTATTTTCTTCTATTTGTTTCCAAATTATCATGCTACAGGAAGCTTCATAAAACAATTTTACAATGAAAATATTTGATGTTAAATGTGCTTCACCTGAATGTCAGAATGTTATGGGTTCAGTTCTCACTCCTATGACTTGAACTCAAAATCTAGGCTACTATTCCAATGCAGTAAAGAGGGAGCATCGAACTGTTGGAAGTGCCATCTTTGGGATGAGTGGTGAAACCAAAACTACTTAGGAACATTGGAACAGGAGTATGCCATTTAGCCCTTTAGCCTGTTCCGTCATTCGATGAGATGATGGCTAATCTGTGAACTAACTTCATGTACTGCCTGGCTACTCTGATAGATGTAAGAAATTAAATTGGAACCAACTGAAGAAAAATAGGAGGAAAAATAGAAAAGTACTTCAACCAACAATCCTTAAATAGTCATGTTTCTTATGTTAAACAAACTAGTGTACTTTGTATTGCTTTTTTCGTAAATTAGTTAATGATATG
Organism: Carcharodon carcharias; assembly: GCF_017639515.1. Classification (NCBI taxonomy): domain Eukaryota; kingdom Metazoa; phylum Chordata; class Chondrichthyes; order Lamniformes; family Lamnidae; genus Carcharodon; species Carcharodon carcharias. Next base: position 141,386,759 of record NC_054471.1, on the reverse strand, counting down.
TAGAGTGTGACCACAGTATAAAACATCATTGACTTTATTGAGCTTTGGGACATCCTGAAAGGCGCTACATTAATATAAGTTTTTAAAAAAATTCTGCTGGCTGTCAATTATGATTAATATAATAACATATTCCTGGATATAATGAGCTAATTTGTATAATGTTTTCTTATAGGGCAGCATTTTCCCATCAGCAAGCAGGGGGGCGGGGCCCACTCGCCGACGTGTAACATGATGCACGGTGAAGTTGGGCATGCATCCTGATGTCACCGTGCATCATTTAGATTGTCAGTTCGGTAGACGTGCAGCCAACTCGTCTGCGCGCCCGCCGAACTCTCAAAGGCCTATTAAGGCCATTTAAAAAATAATTAAAACAATTAAATGGGCTGCCAGTCCAACCTTAAGGTTGGCGGGCAGACAAAGAACCCAGGTGGCCTTCGCATATTTCATGGAACCTTATCTATGGGCAGGATGAGATTTCATGAAGTGTTTAAAAAAAATCAGTAAAACTTTTTCCAAAATTCATTAGCATGTCCCAGCTCATGTGACATTGTCATTCTTTATTCTTTATTAAAAATGCTTTATTTAAAAATTTAACACTGAAACAAATCTCCCTGAAACATGGGATCTTTGGTGCATGAAAGAACGCAGGGAACCACTTAGGGAATTCCTCCCCACCCGCACTTGGAGCACACAGCGCTTCCGGGTGAGCGTCACGATGAGTGGGCCTTAATTGGCCCACCCATGTAAATGGCGGCACAGACCTGATCGGGGGTGCCAATCAGGTTTGCGCCCGCCCCCGCACAACACCCCCCCCCACCCCCCCCCCCCCCGCCATAAAATTAATATAACAATTGAGATTAAACTTTATATAAGGCAGGATTATGGACATTTTTACATTTTAAGGGCTGATTTTAAGCCTCACTGGCTTGAGAAAAGATTGTGAAATTGAGTCCACAGGCCAATGCTTAGCATGTTGTATTTTGTGGCAAAGAAATTTGTGAGTTAATTTTGAGGCTGTGCTGCTAAGGGACATGAACCTCATTAGAAACTCTAAAATTATGTAATGGATCCCTCAGGATTGATCTATTTGTTGGTTATGCCATTTAAGTTAGTGGACAGGGAATTAGTTGGCAAGTATTGCTGCTTGATTACCATTCAATCTTGGCTTTGCTTCACTCTTAAGTTGAGGATGGGCATTGGGAGCCCCAGTGCACAGCAGGTGAAAGTTTTATGAAGCTATTTAACAGGGCACTTTAAGTGCAGTAGCGGGCGGATAAAATGACGTTTTACCCGCTGGTGCGATGACGGGTTTTCACACTGTATTGTCCCAAACCCGCCACATTATTTAATCATTCACGGGAAACAAGCTGTTTTCATGGTGGGTAGGCTCTCATTTGACCACCTGCCATCGCCTTGCCGCTTCATCACACCAGGCGCCATATTTAAAGTCCAGCCATGTGCACACATCTCAGTACTTCCAACCCACGACTGCTGCAGGGAAGATATCCAAGAAAGGCAAAAAGACTGCAGCCCCCAGGTTCAGCGACATGTCACTAGAATGCCTTTTGGATGATGTGGAGCCCCACTGGGATGTCCTATACTCCTGGCCTGGCCGTAGGATGGGCACCGGCGTGACCAACCAGGCTTGGGAGACAATGGCAACTGTGGTCAGCGCCAATGCCCTTCAGAAGAGGACAGCCAACCGGTGCCACAAGAGGATGAATGACCTCTGTCCATCAGGTTAAGTCACTCTCCTCATCACTCTCAACTCACACACTCACAAACCCATCACACATCCACATGGCCCTCACTCACTGCCGGTTCAAGGGACATCTTGGGCAGAATTTTACGTACTGCGGGCGTGCCTGACCCGATCAGGTGGGAAATCGAGTGAGATGACATCAGGCAAGCATCCTGACGTCATCGCACTCTCATGCGATGTTTTGCTTGCCGGGTGCGCGCAAAAGTTGGAAGCGTGCCGGCCGGCAATTAAGAGGGCAATTAAGCCCATTAACGGCCCACATGTCTACAACTTTTCATGGCCTGTCCAACATTATGGTTGGCGGATGGGTGAATCAGCCAGGTGGCCTTTGCATTTTTTGATGAAACCTCATCCAAAGTTGGGATGAAATCTCTGTTAGGAAATAAAATAAAAAGAAATATCTGGGGATAGCATTTTTGTGAGATATGCTTGCAGGTGCTTGATTGTAATGCATGGATATTTTTTTTTGCAGCTTTATTTTATTATTTGCAGGTCTGCAGCTCCCCGAGTCAGATTTCTGCCTTTAGAGTTATCGTGCAGCTCTCAACCTGTGCTCGCTGTGACGTTGTTGCCCGCCCTCTTCTTGCCCCCACCTCAGTAGCATTGAACTTTTCAGGCCCACCATTCACTCCCTCACACTCACCATCATTGTCCTGTCCATGGGACAGCCCACACATGTCAGGCACACTTATCATCTGGCGTATCAGGTGTCCTGATTACACTTTCTCCATTTCTATCCATGTAGGGCAAGCTGGCACACAACAACAGGGAGAGGTTGCAGACTGGTGGAGGAATGCCTGAAATCAAGGTCCTCATGGAGTTTGAAAACAAAGCCATCCAGCTGGCTGGCCAGGATCTGGATGGGTCCCGTGCTGACGATGAGGTTGGCGCTGGTCTACCAAATGAGGGTCCAGCAGTGCAACATCCATCAAGCAACCAAGGCTGTGAGTGATGTGTCCTGTTTCAGAGGCCATTGCCATGCACTAATTATCTCTCCTTGCTTCCACAGGCATATCTGGGAAACAGCTGACGGAGTCCATGACTCACGGCCTCCAATCAAGCTCCGAAGAAACCTCTGAAGAGGAATCTGGAGGCATCCGCCTGAAGTCCCATCACAGCACTCACCCACACCCTCCATCACGCAGAGACACACACCTTGATGGGACCTAGCTTTAGAGTAGCCTCGCGATCACAATCTAGTGAGCACTTCGCATTGTCTGATCCACAGCATGCGGCGGGCAGGGACTTCCCAGGTCTCTGGCACTCGAAGAACTGCTGGAGGCCAGAAATTTGCTGTGTTTGAGTCAGATGATGATCCTCTGGACTCGGTCATGTCACAGTTGCTGAGCTACAAAGGCAAGCTCACAATCATCAGGAAGGGATGTCCTCTGCAGTCCTCAGATCGCAAGGCACGATGGAGGAGTCTGTCTACCTTCACTCTGAGGTGATAGCGCTAGCATGCCAATGCACCAAAGTCAACACTGGTAGGATGGCAGCCGTCATGGAGACCTTTGTCCAGGATGTCGCTCTTGCATTGCTGTGCGGGCTCAATTCCATCATCAATGCAATAGGTGGCCTCCCATAGTGTGTACGCGAGAGGGGTGCCAGGCAGATTGATCTTATTTCAGCTACCTCTGTTCCTCAAGGCATCAGCCTGGGGCTCCCAGGCTCCCATAGGGAGGAGGGGCCATCCACCCAGATGACTCCGGGAGTGTCCAGCCCATCCGAATCTCTGCTTTCTGTGATCTCAGCAGCTCCAGCTCCACAGGCTGAGGAAGGTGCCACGGCCACACAGCAGGACCCCGAAAGCAGGCTGTGGCCTTCCAAGTCTCGGCCTTCTAGAGGACACCCGCCAAGATCATCACAGACAGGGTGTTGCAGTCAGCAGGCTGCCTCCACCTCCGCTGTGGATGTTCGGGGAGCACCAAGACATAGCAGCAGGGTTAGGAAAGTTAAGATGAATTAGTTACACTGCCTGGACTTGTGCATACTGTTCAGTATTGTCAATAAACTCCCAAGAATGTCTCCCTGCCTATGGCTCTTTGTTCTGATGAGCAGTGTTCTTCTCACTCAGACATGAAACATTACTGCACAAGGTAAAGGCAGGTTGTCTCAGTCCAGGGCCTCTTCCCTGTGCAGCCTTCAGACCAAAGTGATGGTCCGGCCTTACGCTCCTTGGGCACATTACTGAAGATCGATGGTGCTTGTCATTGTTGCCAGAATGTAGTGGGCAGGTGCCACAGAGTTCTGTTGTTCTCTCTGTGTGTTCTCAGCCCCTTTAAGGTGGGACTGGTCCCCATCTCTTCAGCATCTGTGACCACTGAAGGGCAAAGGATCAGATGCTTCTAAAGTTTCATGGCTGCATCTCTATGATATTACCCTGATCACAGAGCACAAGCAAGCTGCGCTCAGCCAGATAGGAGTCAGACATTCTCAGAGGCTAAGTGAAGATCTGTGGAGTGTCCTCACTGCATGTTTTTATCATCCTCCTATAATTGAGCGATTATTAGGGGCCTCCACTGCATCTCCATGACAGGCACATTCTCACAGAGAGTATTCGCGCTGCTATAAGCCAGACTGGAGTCAAAAGTTCACAGATGCAATGTGAGGATCTATGGGGTCACCTCACTGCAGGTCATCATCATCCTCCACAAATCTAGCAGCTATGAGGGCCTCCTGAGTGTGCCTGCCTCGTCTAGCCAGTTGAGGGCCTCATCCCCATCATCATCACCTTCGAGGACCTCCTCACCCTCATCCCCGTCGGCATCCTCCTCATCGGAAGAGACCTTCAGCTCCTCCATCTCCTCCTCAGTCAACTCGTCTCCTCATTGTAGCACCAGGTTGTAAAGGGCGCAGCAGATGATGATGATGCGTGGCACCCTCTGCAGATTGTACTGCAGGGCTCCACCAGACTGGTCCAGACACCAGAATCTCATCCTCAGCATCCCGATGCGTCTGTTCCACCAAGTTGAGAACTGGAGCATAAGCCTTGTTATACCATCGCTCTGCTGCAGTCTGAGGCCGCCACAACGGTGTCATCCAGCAGGGGCAGTGGTCGGGGGGAGGAGGTGATTCCAGTGGGCTGGCCTAAAAATGATATACAGACGTGTTACAATGAGGTTCCCGATGTCCGACGGCAGGAAACACGGCCTGCCATTGGCAGACTGTGCGGACGGTCGCAAACTCAAGCTGCTGTGAAACTGATCATGCTTATTGTCCACTCATGTCATCAAACACGCCCGACTCCAGCGGAGTCAGCCAGCCCAAGTCACAAATGGACCCATGTGAAAACTAATGGGAAGGACCTACAAAAGGCCCACATATGTTGAAGTGCATGTTTTGGGCTCTTTTTGGGTTTTTTTATACATTTACTGGCACTTAGGCTTTCATTTTCTGAAGGCATTCATTATTTGTTTCACAAGAGGCTTGTTAGCAAATTTGGGCATTAGTTATGAGGGGAATAAGAGAGCCTTGGATAGCAAGTTGGTTGATAAATAGGTACAAAAGAATTACGATAAGTTGATATTGTTTAGACAGATGACAAATTAAAAGTGGCTTATGCTGAGGTCAGTGCTGGGATCTCTTTTGTTTTTGGTATATATAGAACTAGATCTTTTGAATTTGGGTATTATGAACACAAATGGTTTGGTAAACAGTATGAAAGTCTGCAAAATATTTCAGAAGTGTAAAACCAGGTTATTAGAAAAGCAGACAGTTGGAGGAAAAATAAGGATGGGAATATATACTTAATGGAAGGGCTGTAAGTGACCAAAGACTTCTTAAGGTTCAAGCGTATACTTCTATGAACGTGTAAGTATATGAATATAAAGCAATACCCAATTCCCTATTTGTCCATCTCTGGAAAAACTGTTCCCCACAGCATATACAATTATATTTTAAGTTGTCAAAAGTCTTCCTTTTAGTTCCCCATTAACCACAATACTGCTGCAGCTGTTGTCCTGGTAAACATTCTTTCTCTTCCAACTCTGATATCCTTGTCCTCAATTAAAATCTTATCTTCTCCTATCCTGGTAACTTTCCCAACTATAGCCCAACCATCACTCCCTTAATTCCAAGGGATGTATCTAGAGCATCTATGGCGCACAAAAGGTTTAACCATTTCTCACTAGATATGGCCAAACCACATCAAGTACCATGAGGTCTGACTATATGCTACCAAGATCACCTACGACTCTAGGATCATTGAGAAGAACAAAAATGGCTCATGGCTTCTTTCTGCTACTCCCAACCACTTCCTTTATTGCCTCTTCTCTGTCCTGTCTCCCCATCCCACTCCAGCAAGGACAAGGAACTATATGGACATCTTTGTTACTAAGAATGTGGCCATCAATGCAGCTACCTCTGCTGAACCCACTGGTTGGAGTTGTACCTAGCACAAAGGAGGATGGTTGTGGTTGTGGTTCCAGGACATTACTACAGGAGTTCCTCAGGGTCGTATTCTTGGTCCAACCATCTTCAGCTGCTTCATCAATGACCTTCCTTCCATCATAAGGTCAGGAGGGGGATGTTCGCTGATGATTGCACAATGTTCAGCACCATGCATTCGAACATATGAAATAGGAACAGAAGTAGGCCATTTGGCCCCTCAAGCCTGCTCTGACATTATATAAGATCATGGATGATTTGTTTGTGTTTGAATTCTATATTCCCATCTACCTCTGATAACCTTTGATTCCCTTGCCTAACAAGAATCTATCTGCCTCTGACTTAAACATATCCAATGACCCTGACTCCACCGCCTTCAGAAGCAGAGAGTTTCAAAGTCACACAACCCTCAGAGAAAAAAAAATTCTGCTCATCTCTGTCCTGAAAGGACACCCCTAATTTTAAAACAGTGCCTCCTAGTTCTGGATTCACCCACCAGAGGAAACATCCTTTCTACATCTACATTGTCAATACTGTTCAGGATCTTATATACTTCAATCAAGTCACCCCTCACTCTTCTAAACTCCAGTGGAAACAAGCCCAGTCTGTCAAACCTTTCCTCATAAGACAACCCTCTCATTCCAGTATCAATCTAGTAACCATCTCCAACGCATTTACATCCTTCCTTAAATAAGGAGACCAAAACTGCACACAAATTTCGAGACGTGGTCTCACCAATGTCCTGTATAACTGAAGCATAGCATCCTTACTTTTTTGTTCAATTCCTCTCATAATAAAGGATAGCATTCCATTAGCCTTCTTAACTACTTCCTGTATCACAATACTAACTTTTTGTGACTCATGCACTAGAACACCTAGATCCATCTGCACCTTGGAATTCTGCAGTATTTCTCCATTTAAATAATACTCTGCCTTTTCATTCTTCCTGCCAAGTGAACAACTTCACATTTTCCTACATTATGCTCCATCTGCCATATTTTTGCCCACTTACTCAACCTATCTATATCTGTCTGCAACCTCCTTATGTCCCATTCACAACATAATTTTCTACCCATCTTTGTGTCATTTGCAAATTGGTCACTGATATAAATTGTAAAAAGTTGAGGCCCCAGAACATATCCCTCTGGGACTCCACTCATCACATCCTGCCAATCAGAAAAGGATCTATTTAAGCACACTCTGTTTTCTGCCAGCCAGCCAAACTTCCATCCATGCTAATATGTTACCCCCTCCACCATGAGCTTTTTTTCTCACAATAACCTTTTATCAAATGCCTTCTGGAAATCCAAGTACATTATGTCTACAGGCTCCCCTTTATCTACAGCGCATGTTACTCCTTCAAAGAACTCCAATAAATTGGTTAAACATGATTTCCCTTTCACAAAGCCATGCTGACTCTTCCTGGTTACCTTGAGTTTCTCTAATTGCCCAGCTATAACCTCCTTCATGATCGATTCTAACAACTTCCCCACAACAGATGTCACACTAACTGGCCTATAGTTTCCTCCCTCCCTTCTTGAATAGAGAGGGGTTATATTTGCTACTTTCCAGTCTGATGAAACCTTTCCAGAATCTAGCAAATTATGGAAAATTAATACCAATGCATCTACTACCTCATTAGCCACCTCTTATAAGACACTAGGATGATGTCCATCTGGACCCAGAGACTTGTCAGCCTGTGGCTCCATCAGTTTGCTCAGTATTGCTTCCCTAATGATTGTAATTTCACCAAGTTCCCCTCTCCCATCACCTCCTGATTTACACCTATTACTGGAATGTTTTATGTATCCTCTATAATGAAGACAGAAGCAAAATACTTGTACATTCCATCAGCCATTTCCTTATTATCAACAACTAACTCCCCACTATCCCTCTGTAGAGATTCAACACTCACTTTACTTACACTTTTCCTTTTTAAATTCCTCTTGCTATCCGTTTTTACATTTCTAGCTAGCTTCCTCTCATACTCTAATTTCTTTCTCCAGATTAACCTTTTAGTCATTCTCTGTCATTCTTTATATTCTGACAATCATCTGACCTGCCACTCAGCTTTGTGCAGTTATATGCTTTTTCCTTAAGTTTGATGCTTTCCTTAACTTCTTTAGTTAACCAGGAATGGTGGGTCCTCCCCTTAGAATTTTTCTTTATAGTCGGAATATACTTTTTCTGAGTATTCTGAAATATCCCTTTAAATGTCCGCCATTGCTTCTCTATTGATTTATCCCCTAGCCTAGTATCTCAGTTCACTTCAACTAGCTCAGCTTTCATACCCACATAGTTGCACTTATTTAAGTTTAAAATAATAGTCTTAGACCCACTCTTCTTCCTTTCAAACTGGATGTAAAATTCATTAAAATTGTGGTCATTGCTACTTAGGGGTGCCTTTACTCTGAGGCTATTAATTAATCCTGTAACATTACACAATACCAAGTCTAATATAACCTGCTCTCTGCTTGGTTTCAGAACGTGCTTCTCTAAAAAACCTATCTTGAAAGTATTCTATGAACTCCTCAGCTATGCTACGACTGCCAGTCTGATTTTTCCAGTTTATGTGCAGATTAAAATCACCCACGATTATTAGCAACTCCTCAGATACTGAAGCAGTCCATGTCCAAATGCAGCAAGACCTGGACAATATCCAGGCTTGGGCTGACAAGTGGCAAGTAACATTCGTGCCACACAAGTGTCATGCAATGACCATCTCCAACAAGAGAGAATCCAACCATTGTCCCTTGATGTTCAAAACCATTACTATCCCCCACTATCAAGATCCTAGGGGTTACCATTGACCAGAAACTGAACTAGACTTGCCATATAGATACTGTGGCTACAAGAGCAGGTCAGAGGCTAGGAATCGTGCGACAAGTAACTCACCTCCTGACTCCCTGAAGCCTATCCACCATCTACAAAGCACAAGTCAGGAGTGTAATGGAATACTGCCCACTTGCCTGGGTGAGTGCAGCTCCAACAACACTGAAGAAACTGGACATGGTCCAGGACAAAGCAGTCCTCTTGATTGGCACCACATCCAGAAACACTCACTCCCTCCACCAATGACCGCAGAGTAACAGCAGTGTGTACCATCTACAAGATGCACTGCAGAAATTCACCAAGGTTCCTTAGACAGCACCTTCCAAACCCATGACCACTATAACCTAGAAGGACAAGGGCAGCAGATAGATGGGAACACCACCATCTGGAAGTTCCCCTCCAAGTCACTCACCATCCTGACTTGGAAATATATCGCCATTCCTTCACTGTCACTGGGTCAAAATCCTGGAACTATCTTCCTAACAGCACTGTGGGTGTACCTACACCACATGGTCTGCAGTGGTCCATGAAGGCAGCTCACCACCACCTTCTGAAGGGCAACTAGGGAATAAATGCTGGCCCAGCCAGCGAAGCCAACATCTCATGAATGGATTAAAAAAAATACTAATAAACCCTACTAATAGTAATAAACCTTACTTAAAAATAAAGGATAAGACTCAACAATTATTCCCTTCTGTTGGCATCAATTAAATACTTAAAATTTTTAACACTTAGGCCTGAATCTTCCAGTTGGCGTGCAGGGGTGGTTGGTGGGCAGGTGAAGAGCCCAGGAGGCCTTCACATTTATCATGAAACCTCAGTCACGGGTGGAATGAGATTTCATGAAGGCTTTATAAATTAAATAAAAATTTTTATTAAAATTCATTGACATGTTCCAGCTCAGGTCTGAATAATTTTTTTTCTTTATTTCAATTCTTCAAAGTAATCTCCCTGAGGCAGCTCTGTGCCTCAGTAAAGAGCGCAGGCTCCGACTCTCCCTCCTCCCCCTGCCTGCACAGGGAGCACTCAGCACTTCCAGGCGCGCGTCACGCTGGACTGGCCTTAATTGGCCCACTCATGTAAAATACCGGCATGCAGCTGATTGTGGGCGGCAATTGGCTGCACGCTTGCCCATGCCTGCTCTCACCCAGCCCGCCCGACGGGGAGAAAATTCTCCCCTTAATTTCCCGGCTGCTTAGACTCAATCCCTAATTTTGAGGAAGGGGAAAACAGTAAAAACACTCACCAGCCAATCCACCTCACCGCTCTGGGAAGAATACGTATATTATATATTTAACCCCAATATGAATTAAGCTTGGCATAATCCTTCTTCCTCAATCAAAATATAAATTGTAGTGATTTCCTCTCAAGTATCAACTTATTCTTTTTGTTAAATGGTTGGACTTTTATGCTCAATATTGGCTATACTTAATTTTGATCAAAAAAAGTATTTTAATGGTGAAAAACATACCATAAATTCGAAAGGCATAGTCTGCTTTTACAGAAAGCGATGCATTTTCACTAAAGGCTGACATCATTTCCAGGAATTCATCAAATGAAAATAATCCGTCTTCATTCCAACTAAACACCTTACATATTTGGTCTCTAAATGGATTCACCTGTTTCAGAACACAGATGAGCGACATTAACTGTAAATAAGGGTTAGATACTAAAATATTGCTCATGGTTATTAATAGCTATATTTTCTTCTTCCAGGAGTGCCAAACTCTCACATTTTCTTTCATCTCAATGATGACCAAACAAAATTTGACTTTCTTCCACTTGGTGGGTTGTGGTAAATAAATTTGCAATTATTAACAATTAGTCTCTTCAGTTCCAACACACTTAACGACTCTTTGTTAGGTCATTTTTTACTTTGAGTTTTTGCACTGAAGGAAGCAATCAACTATTAGGGCATGCAAATCTATTGTTTTCATGTTGATATCTTGGCTGCTGCTAGGGAAATCTGGCCCAGTTAGCTTTCTGGAAGTAGATATTTGTCAAGGTGACAAAAGACCAGACTTATTATATCACACAATTCCATTGCACCTCTGACATGCACATGAGGCTGGGCTCATCAGTTCTACTCATCTACCCATATCATCCACACAGAGTCCTTTTGTGAGGGACTGACTGCAGCATTTTGCACAGAGCCACATTCTCCCAAGGTAGAATGCAGAGTGCCAATGCCATGCAAGCTGTGAACACACAGATTAGAAGCAGACTCCTCCATACTCAGCCATAGCATTGAAGCCTCTTGACAGCCTATCAAATGAATTACATAACTCCTTGTGTGATGCCAACGGTTCTCTTTTCAGGGCTGTGCACCTCTATCCACATCTATAGCCTCCTCGGCAGAACTGGGAGGAGGCCTCATCCTCTGGCAAGCTGTCCTAGGATGTGCCTATTGCTGCTCATTAGTACTGGGTTAATTTCGGCACATGTGTTAATTTCAGCATGTGCAGGCCCTTCTGTCTCACTATTTAACCTATATAGACTGCCAGTGTCTGATCTCGTTTTAACAGCATGTGACAATGAATCCTCAGGAGGTCTGTCCTTCTCTGAGGTGCCTACTGCAGAAAATTCTTGCTGCTCAGAAGGACCTAGAAGAAAAAGAGACTATAGTTAGGGTGGCAGATTGAAGCTGGACATTTGCAGGTAACGATCTTGAGAATAGGACTTGAAGTTCTGGTATTTGCTGTATACGTGGTGAGGTGTTGATGGTTATAAGTAATATACAAACACTCTACTTAGCTAGAGCACCAGTTTCACTTTCCCCAAGGTTGCTGGCTCTGCCTGAGTCAATAATCTTCAGGACATTCTGCTGTGCTTTAGTGAAAATGATAATGTTGCCAACTCCTCTGCAGCCTTGTTTTTTTCCTTCCTGTTATGTGTGATCCTGTTCTCCTGAAAGAGTGAGAGAGTTGTTGAAAGGTGTGTGTATATCGTGTATAGCGAGAAATGGAGAAAAGTGAAAGATTAAAGCAAGATGAAATGAGGATGAGGAGTTGATGAATGTAAAGCCAAATTTGAGGAATGTGGTGAGAAGAGTTGGCGGCTATTCAAGCGATAGTATGTTAGAAGAGAATGTGTGGTGTAAATAAAGGTAAGGAAGAAGAGAGTTTGGCGGGCGTGAGAAAAATAGGTGTTACAGTTTGCATTGTGATTGTATGCAGAAAGATGTGATGGAGGGGAGTAGGAGGTGACAGGAATGTTATGAAGTACTGTTGAGAGGTTGAAGTGGTGAAGAGCTGAGCTCACCCTGGCTGCTCATTGAATCGAGATCCAGAGGGTGATGCTGGTGGCACTGACTTTTTCAGCCATGTCTGTCCAGGCAGGCTTTCTTATGGCCTTGGGATTCCTCTTGTGGCTTTTGGGGAAGTTTCTCCCTCCTTACCCTCACATGCTTCACCAGGACATTCAGCAAAGCATCAGAAAAGTGGAGGACAGCCCTTCAACTCATCTCTGTAGGTAAAATGAGTCCTCAAAATGTCCAAAGAAAAATCCAAGCAGGGGATACAATCTTGCTTTAAGACCCATTTTAATTGGGCCTTAAGAGTCATAGCAATTGTGCACATCGTAAGACTGAGCACCCTGATTCTCAAAGCTACCAGGAGGAAAACCCTCAATCATATTAAAATGAGGCACAGGAGTTAAAGTAAAAGCAAAATACTGAGGATGTTGGAAATCGGAAATAAAAACAGAAAATGCTGGAAAATCTCAGCAGATCTGGCAGCATCTGTGGTGAGAGAAACAGAGTTAACATTTTGAGTCCTTATGACTCTTCTTTAGAGTTGAAGAGAGGTAAAATGTGATGGATTTTATGGAAGAGAGGGAGTAGAGTAAGTGGGTTAAAATAGAAGGTAAGGGATAGGTGGGAGTTCAGGAGAGACATGAGAAAAATGTCATGGACACAAGACAAAGGGAGTGGTAATGATAGTGTTAAAGACTAAGGCAGGTGCTAATAGTGGCATAAAGGTCAGATAGCAGCATGTGTTAACAGCAGAACAAGGGTCAGTGTTCTCTGAAAGCAAAACATATGTACAAGTTACAGACTGGCTCTTTGTGGGGAGGGGGTTGAACAAGAATATATATATCAAAATGGAGGACAGAGTTCATGGTCTGAGGTTGTTGAACTCAGTATTGTGTCCAGAAGGCTGTAAAGTGCCTAATCAGAAGATGAGCTGCTGTTCCTCCAGTTTGTGTCAGGCTTCACTGGAACACTGTAGCAGGCCAAGGACAGGAATGTGGGCATGATAGCAAGTTGTGAATTAAAAAGGCAAGTGATAGGTAGGTCAGGGTCATGCATGAGGACTGAGTGAAGGTGTTCCGCAAAGCAATCACCCAGTCTGCGTTTAGTCTTCCCAATGTAGAGGAGACCGCATTGTGACCTATGAATGCAGTAGACTAAATCAAAAGAAATGCAAGTGAATTGCTGCTTCACCTGGAAGGAGTGTTTGGAGCCTTGGATAGTGAGGAGATAGGAGGTAAAGGGGCAGATGTTACACTTCCTGTGATTTCATGAGAGGGTGCTATGGAAAGAGGATGAGGTGTTGGGGGTGACAAAGGAATGAACCAGGGTGTCACAGAGGAAACAGTCCCTATGGAATGTTGACAGGGGAGATGAGGGAAAGATGTGTTTCGTGTTATAACAGGAGTTAAAGTGCCTGGGCTACTTGCTGAAAAGATACTAGGAGCTGGCCACCTGCTTCTCAACCTCAAGCTGATTCACGAACTAATTTAAAATCGGGGCTACAGTGAAAGTATTGCAAAGCAGACTAAGCATACTTAGAGCACATGTAAATCTTTTATGTCTGATAAATAGGGTTGCTGAACAACTCCACTGGATAATGATACATTAGCAAAATGGAGACCTGGCTTAACCAAGGGCAGAAATGGGAACTTGGCTACAAAGCTTTCAGGAGCACTAAAAAGGGGGAAAAAAAAGGCAGAGATGACAGCATTGTTCAAACAAGCTGTCACAGGTTGTAAAGTGACTTGTAAAGTCAAAAATGCTTGAGACTCAAAAACAAGCGGGCAAAATTTTCATGTCCCAAAAAGATTGGAAATGTGTGCGGGTTGAACAAAAAACAATTCTGCAGGTCTGCAATTTTGAATTTCCGATTGGAATAGTAACCCACAGAAACTTCCCATTGGCGCGAAGAGTTCTGATCAGGTTCAGGTTGTGAGCCTGCAGGCACGTCTTCTGACATCGGGGTTACCATTGACAGCCCTAGGTGAAACTTGTTCTTCATGCCCCCAGTATTTTTCTTGGGTCAGGCGGGTTTTGGGAAGCTTCTGAAAATCCACCTTGTTTGACAGTTTGTGAATCTGGGGGAAGCCTGCTGAGGAGTTGGGAAAATTCTGACAGGTAAGTGTTACATGGTTTGGCAGCTTCAAATATCATTATTAGATTATGTATTATAAGTTAGATGTATTTTTACTGCAGTTATTGATTTATAGCGCTCTGTTGTGCAAAGGACCATTACATTGATCAGCATTGTGTAAGTGTTGAGATGCATTAGAGTACTTTTCCGATTGGGAAACATTTTATTTATGCATTCAAAGTTTGGGAACTCTAGCATCATGATCTGAAGTAATTTAAATGTCCACAGCCCTTTAAATTTTGGGAAAATAAACTGGTCTGCAGTTTTCACTTAGAGAAAAAAATAGAGCCCTGCTCCTGGATTGCTTTGATTGACAAGACATCTCTTGTAGCATAGAAAAAAAATGGGCCATCTGTTTTTTGCAGTTTCAATAGGCCCCATTGTTTGCATTTCCAAGAGTTTGTTTTAACAGCTGGGGCCATTATGATGAGTGTGGGCAGAGGTGACAGACTCAGGTTTCTTAAGTCAGGAATTGACCTGACTCGCATTTCCTGAGCCCAACACGAAAATCCAGCCCAAAGTCTATTTGTTTAGAATTAAACAGAAGCTATTATGATGCTGGATGTATATGATGGGTCACAAAATATTGGAAAGAAGATGGAAAAGCAAATCTACAAGCAAATTTCAGAAAGGCGTCAAAATGATAGAGAAGGGATAATGGAGGTCTTGAATTATTCTAAAATATACTGGGGAAAACAGTGTAAAGGGCATGAAGGGGAAGGAATTCTGAAATGTGTACCAGAGAACATTCTGTTTCTTAGCCAATTTTATATCTATGTTGCCACTGCCCCTTTAATCTCATGGGCTTCAATATTGCTAACAAGTCCTTTATACTATACAATTTCTTTTGAAAGGTCAAATACACATCAACCCTACCACTCACATTAACCTTCTCTATTAGTTTATCAAACAACTAGTTTATCAAGTTTGTTAGCCATATTTTTCCTTTAACAAATCCATGCTAGCTGTAATTTGTTAGCTCATGTTTTCCAAATGGCAATTAATTTTGCCTCAGATTATGATCTCTGGAAGATTCCCTACCAACTATTTTAGCCTGACTAGCCTATTGTTACTGAATTTATTCCCTCTCCTCTAGTTTTGGACAGGGGTATAATATTTCCAATTCCAGTCCTCTGGCACCACTCCAAGGAGGAAAAGCTACTGCAATTTTCATCAGTACTAGGATTGCTTAGGATGCATTCCAGCTGGACCTGCTGATTTTTCAGCTTGGACTTTTTATTCCCACCAGGGGAAGGACTGGAGGTGGGTGGACAATGAAAATAACAACGCCAGCTAGCATGCTGGTTTTCTGTCACCATTCCTGATGCCAGCGAGTTCCATCAGAGTGGAGGGTGACCAGCTCTGTGAACCTACCTGATTTGCAAAGTTCAATTAAGGGAGTTAAGGAGCTCATCGTGAGCTTTTAAAGACCACGTGCAGATTTTGATTCGGGTGCACTCGCAGCACATTGGGTTGGGGGCAGACCAGGTGCATGGAGGTGGAAACGCAGCTGGGAGCCAGTCACAGCCATACCAAGAAATTAGGTGGACTCATGAAAGGGAGAACAGCTGAGAGGGACACTCAGTCATTGGCACAAATGCACCATCAGGTATACACAGGTTGCAGCGGGAGTTGTCACGAAGCACTCAGGCAGTGCAGGGTGTCATCACCTTGCTGGCAGCTTGGAGCATAAGAGGAGGAGGCAAAGGTTCCAGATACAAGTGGAAGTCCAACTGAGTGCAAGAA
Source organism: Carcharodon carcharias (assembly GCF_017639515.1). Lineage (NCBI taxonomy): Eukaryota > Metazoa > Chordata > Chondrichthyes > Lamniformes > Lamnidae > Carcharodon > Carcharodon carcharias. The sequence continues at coordinate 141,370,646 of NC_054471.1, read as the reverse complement.
GGTCACAGCTGGCAATGGGAGCATGATTCTCAGATTATTTCAGGTCTAGTGGCAATCCGGAGCAACATCCTTCACTGCAAGGGCAGAGCCCTGGGCATGAGGAAGGCCAAGGAGAGGAACAAAGGTTAGGATTTCAATGGAGTCCATGTCCCTCAGAGGGCTTGGCTCTTGAAGATGGCAATTTGCTAGATCGACACAACTAATTGAAGAAGTGGAGTTGCAGGATGTGGAAGAGAAGGGGTAAGATGCAGGATACAAAGGTGCCCCAACTGTACAGGGAGGTGGCTGTGGCAGCATCATGGGGCCTGGCTTCACAGATGGTCTCTAAATCAAAAGGGGTCAAGGAGGCCAATGATATCGATGCCACATGAGGGGAGGCACCGTCATCGTCCTCAGTGACTGCCTCAACCCATGACTAGCATTCCAGATAACTGGAGGGGCCCACCAGCTGGGGCGCAACTGGCACTCCAAACCTCTCTCTACCGCCAAAACCACTGACTGTTACAAATGCTATAGAGTGTGCCATGATTTCTGTGAATGTCAGTGCACAGTTCCTGCATGCACTCCATGTGATGTCACATATCTATGAGCTTGACCGTTCTCTCAATGGAAGCAGAACAACATAAAAAACTCAAGCAGGAGTAGACCATATAGCTCATTGAGCTCATTCTGCCATGCAATACAATCATGGATGATCCTTGGCTTCAAATCTACTTTCCTGCGCACTGCACATATCACTTGATTCCCTGAGAGACCAAAGCTCTATCTCAGCCTTAAATATATTCAATGATGGAGGATTCACAACCCTCTGAGGTAGAGAATTCCAAAGATTCCTAACCCTCAATTCTCCTCATCTCAGTCCTAAATGATCATTTCCTTATCCTTAGACTGTGCCCCTGTGTTCTAGATTCCCCTGAGTAGAGGAGCTCATGCACTCAAAGCTCTGAGCCATGGTGGCAGATATGAGCTGAACAGAGTCCTCCATTCTCAGTCCATGACTCGTACTACCTCAGGCTACCCTGACATATTGGAACACATGTGTTACTGCTGGTCCAGATAGTGCATCCTTTCCTGTGACTGCCAAGACTCTTCATCTGTGCCCAGCTGAGCAGAGCTGTGCCTGTTCTCCATCCTCTGAGGGGACTGCCCACAGCTGCTTCTGCCTCTGTCACCTTTACCTGTTTATCTACAACATACTTATCAACCAGTGCCACCTTATCTATGTGTGTGTGAGGACCCACCAAGGTGACTGTATCTGAGCTGGTGGAGGTTGCACTGTAAGTTGTGGCTGTGATTGTTCTGATGTCCCTGCAGAGCTTGGCCCGGTGCAGACACAGGAATCTGTTTTTCACCCATGATGTTTGAACTTGTGGGAGGCACAAGAAGAGACCATAAGAAGCCCTGAAGAGTAGAAACCTCTGCAGTGCTGAGGCTTCTCAATGCAGCTGAGACTTCAGCATGCTGTCGGGCCTTGCTACCAGCTCCATCAGGCTCCATTAAATTCCATCAGTGTCTCTCTCTTCTGCTTCTTTATGTCTCTTTGTCCCTTTTCTGCCACTTTTCTCCTCTTAACTCTTCTTTTTGCTATTGATCTAGTACACTAAAATTCTCTGAACTTGAATAAGTCAGGTGTATCCCAAAGAGGAAAGTGCATGCAGAGTTTGAAGGCATCTTAGGTGTATATTGACAAAGCCAACATTTAGCCACCCACCCACCCCACCCCACTTCTTCCCCCACATCCGTCCCATCCCATCCCTTTCCCACGTCCCAGCTCAATAAAACCAGCTACATCTGTCTAGCTTACTAGTAGAGATTACTGGTAAACTTCCTGCTACTTGTCCAGTTAGGACCACCCAAATGGTTGGAACATGGGTGAACAGGGTTACCTGGAGGTGAAAAGAAAGAACTAAGGCCCTCTCTTATAGCTCTTCCCCAGAACAGGACTAGCTGGTCAATCATCAACACGGCTGTAGAATACTGCAAATGGGCCGCTGGAAAATGACGCTGGAGAAGTAGTAGTGGGGAACAAAGAAATGACGGAGGAACTGAATAGATACTTTGAGTCAGTCTTCACAGTGGAAGACACAAGTAACATCCCCAAAATTCAAGAGAGTCGGGGGCAGAAGTGAGTATGGTGGCCATTCCCAAGGAGAAGGTGCTAGGAAAACTGAGAGGTCTGAAGGTGGATAAATCACCTGGACCAGATGGATTACACCCCAGAGTTCTGAAGGAGATAGCTGAAGAGATAGTAGAGGCATTAGTGGTGATCTTTCAGGAATCACTGGAGTCAGGGAGGGTCCCAGAGGACTGGAAAATCACTAATGTAACCCCCCTGTTTAAGAAGGGAGTGAGGCAAAAGACGGGAAATTACAGGCCTATTAGCCTGACCTCGGTCGTTGGTAAGATTTTAGAGTCCGTTATTAAGGATGAGATTTCGGAATACTTGGAAGTGCATGGTAGAATAGGGCAAAGTCAGCATGGTTTCATCAAGGGGAGGTCATGCCTGACAAATCCTTTAGAATTCTTTGAGGAGGTAACGAGTAGATTAGACAAAGGAGAGCCAATGGATGTTATTTACTTGGACTTCGAGAAGGCCTTTGACAAGGTGCCGCACAGGAGGCTGCTCAGTAAGATAAGAGCCCATGGTGTTAGAGGCAATGTACTAGCATGACTAGAAGATTGGCTGTCTGGCAGGAGGCAGAGAGTGGGGATAAGGGGGTCCTTCTCACGATGGCCGCTGGTGACTAGTGGAATTCCGCAGGGGTCAGTGTTGGGACCACAACTTTTCACTTTATACATTAATGATCTAGATGAAGGAAATGAGGGCATTCTGGCTAAGTTTGCAGATGATACAAAGATAGGTGGAGGGACAGGTAGTATTGAGGAGGCGGGAAGGCTGCAGAAGGATTTGGACAGGATAGGAGAATGGGCAAAGAAGTGGCAGATGGAATACAATGTGGGGAAGCGTGAGGTCATGCACTTTGGTAGGAAGAATAGAGGCATAGACTATTTTCTAAATGGGGAGAGAATTCAGAAATCTGGAGTGCAAAGGTACTTGGGAGTCCTAGTCCAGGATTCTCTTAAGCTTAACTTGCAGCTGAGTCGATAGTTAGGAAGGTAAATGCAATGTTGGTATTTATTTCGAGAGGACTAAAATATAAAAGCAGGGATGTGCTGCTGAGGCTTTATAAGGCTCTGGTCAGACCATATTTAGAATACTGTGAGCAATTTTGGGCCCTATATCTCAGGAAGGATGTGCTGGCCTTGGAGAGGGTCCAGAGGAGATTCACGAGAACGATCCCAGGAATGAAAGGCTTAACATATGAAGAACGTTTGAGGACTCTGGGTCTATACTCGATGGAGTTTAGAAGGATGAAGGGGGATCTGATTGAAACTTACAGAATACTGAAAGGCCTGGATAGAGTGGACATGGGGAAGATGTTTCCATTAGTAGGAGAGACTAGGACCCGAGGGCACAGCCTCAGAGTAAAGGGAAGACCTTTTAGAACAGAGATGAAGAGAAACTTCTTTAGCCAGAGGGTGGTGAATCTATGGAATCCATTGCCACAGAAGGCTGTGAAGGCCAGGTCACTGAGTGTATTTAAGACCGAGATAGATAGGTTCTTGATTGGTAAGGGGAGCAAAGGTTACAGGAAGAAGGTGGGAGAATAGGGTTGAGAAACTTATCAGCCATGATTGAATGGCGGAGCAGAATCGATGAACCGAATGGCCTAATTTCTGCTCCTATGTCTTATGGTCAAATATGTCTGGTTCTGGTGTCAAATTACAAGTTAATCACAGAGGGTTGACTGTATTCTGCATTTCCACCAGCAGATGTCATTATGGAGTCAACCCAATGCTAAAAGGACGCTGCTTATTTCCTGAACATTAGTCGATAACTGACAAGCAGGGTTTGATCACCTCCTAAATAGACAGCAGGTACTAGGACCTTCTTACACTCATTGCTTAAGACACACAGCTAAACTTAAAATATGAAAATGCATTTACCTCCTTGGTCCAGCAAGCTTCCATATTACATACAAACTAGTAGAAAGACAACTTGAATAACAAGATAGGCATTCCAATGCTGGACACTTTACAGTTAACAGATCCTTCCACACACACCTTTATTGCTGGAATACTGCTGACCTGTTCCGATGTGATAACATGTGTTTTGAAGTCAGTTACTTCACCAGCCAACTGAATAAATTTTTGGCGAACACTGAAACATAAAATACATTTTTATGATAAATTTGTTAACTGGAGTATGAGAATACAATCACAGATTTTTTTTTACTCCCAATTTTCTCCAATGAAGCATTTCCCTATATTAAAACAGTAACAACACTATAAAAGCACTTTGAAACACTTGAGGTTGAGAGAGACACTGTGTGGAATTTTATTTTAACTGACCCACAGAGCGGGGAGGCTCTTTTTTAATTATTCATTCATGGGATGTGGGCTTCACTGGCTGGGCCAGCACTTATTGCCCAACTCTAGTTGCCCTTGAGAAGGTGGTGATGAGCTGTCTTCTTGAACCGCAGTAGTCCACTGGTGTAGGTACACCCACAGTGCTGTTAGGAAGGGAGTTCCAGATTGTGGGTTGGGAACCTGCTTATTCCATCAGTGAGCTTTGCAATTGGCATTAGCATCTTGCCTCTGGTTATCCCAACCAATTAGAGAGGGTCAGCAAGATAAGGGACTGAATCTATAATGGAAAGATCTGTGGTTAAAGCCTGAGCCCCCTGACGCACTGGTGCTCACAAATGTTGAGAGAACTGATCTCCTATCCATAGGCCCTGTGTTGGGAGTCTCGCCTCCTTTGAGCTGGATCTCTGAGTCCAACCCCTCTGTCCTGTAGAGCGACATGTGGCTGAAAAGACAGCTGGTGCTGCTGCTCCTTTAGTTGCATCAGAGGTGCAAGTTAGAACTGCATAAGCTCTTCTCATGCCACAGTGAAGGCTGACAGCAGAGAAGTGCAGATCAAGATGAGTGAAGTCTAAGGAAGGTGAATGGTTTCAAAGAAGTTGCAAATCAGCGTCAAGCAGGAAGAGTACACTGTCAGAAGAACTGCTGTAAGCACCAGTCTCTCACCTAGGTATAGTCACAGCTGTTTAGTTGCTCAGTTTGAAGGCTTCCCAGCCTGTCAGTTACGTTGAAAAAGCACTTCCTGCTCTTGCCTGGTTGATCCTGGCAAACTCCACAAAGTTTGAGAAACCTGTGCTCTGGCTGTTCAACAAGGCTGAATGCTGGATTAAATCCTCAGATAATTGCATCTTTGAATATTTTAATTACTTACCCGACAGATTCACAGGTGTTTCCCGCTCACCTACAAATCCACCCAGGTTGAACCAGGAAGTGGGCGGGACCCAACACACTACTTTAAAGATTTAAACACCACCCCCTCCACACCCAAATATGCCTCCCCTTGGCAGTTAAAATTACTTACTGTGTAAAAGATACATGTTTATTTCAGACTTACTAGGGTACAATTTCAGAACACCAGAAATGCTCTGGTACACCACTCAACATGACTTTTCTTCACAAAGTAACCAAGACAGTGTCAGGGTGTTATTTAGCCACAGAGGTATCATAGCTGAGTCTAATCACATCCTCAACTGATGTCCACATATATAGGCATTTTTCAACAGGAAATCAGGACACAGAGATCAATAGCCTGAATTTCCTTTCTGAGCCCAGGGGTTGGGTTAATTGTAGAATTTCAAGTGCTATCCTGACTGAGTTCCACTAAACCAGCATAGATCTAGAATCAATTCTGAGATCTTTTCATGTGTTGTAGTGCTACAATAGACACTGTCTATCTAGCTAGAGAGCTTTTATAAAAGTAGGCAAGGATTTGGTATGAAATTTAAATACAAACATTTAGTTTTGATAAAGTTGGTAAATTTTCAAGAGAATTCCACATGAAAGACTATGCATAAACTTAAGGAAAATGATATTCTAGATTAAATTTGAAAGTGAATAAGTGGTGCTCTCTAACAAACTGAGTATTTCCAGCATTTTCTGTTTTGATTTCAGATATCCAATATCGTGGTATTTTGTATCTTTTAATATTCCTCTTTCCAAGCAATTAATTCCATTAAAATAATTTATTGACTCTGGTGCAGCAAATTTGTAACTTTTTTTTATTCTTTCACAGGATGTGGGTGTTGTTGGCTAGGCCAGCATTTGTTGCCTTTGGTTGCCCCTAAGAAGGTGGTGGCGAGCCACCTATGCAAAGAAATCTTTTCTAACATCCCCATTATTTTTGTTTTGTGATTGTCTTAATATGATGCCCTCCCATTAACTCCTCATTTACTAGTGGAAACAATAGACATGATACCTGCAACAAACAGAGAGAGTGCATGTGAGGCTGAAAAACTTCACAAAGCCAGGAGGCAGGCGGGAAGGAACACTGGCAGCTGGAGACCTTTGGGGATAATCCCCAGTATATTGAAGGGGGGAGGGATGTGTGATCAGGAGGCCTGCGGGAAGTTGACAATTGGAGCAGGCTGAATACTTCCTTCAGGAGCCCAGGGTGAGCATTACTGTTCCTCCCAGCGCACAAGGAGTGCTGAAGAAGGCTCTTACCTTGGGGAGGCCTCCATTTCACAGCCAGGTTTTCCAATCTCTAGGAAACCCATGCAGCAGTAGTAAATTTCAAATTGGGTTCTCAAATGCATTGTGGGAGCCCAACCTAAATATGCTCATTCAGCATCCCACTTCTTCACAGTGGAATAGTCAAATGTCCCTATATCCACTGCCGTAAAAAAAATTCAAGTTCTAAAATTATGTACTTTCTGGATAATTCAAAACAAGAAAACAATTCTTTCAAAAGCCACTAGACTAGAGAGGACACTGAAAGACAGTGCATGGTGATTTGTGATTGCATTCCATATATTTCATTTTTTAACTCACACCTCTCCCCCCACACCATCGATCCTCTCCCGCACCTTGTGAGGTGGTTAATATTGACGCCAATGTCCCCTTTTACTCTAGCATAGCTCTTTTTCATTTCAAAGAATTCTGAGAGGTCAGCTGCAATGAAAATCTAACTTCTTGGGTACATAACTTCTGCAGCCTTATCTATTACCTTTGTTATGACCAGGTGAGAAGGGGTGAACTAGCTTCCCTCTATTAAACATCCTCGTTTGGTCACAGCAAAAGTTTAAGTTTATTTTTAAACTAGGATATGCCTTTTCCAAATCAGAAGGTATTTAACAATTTGAGCTGTGGGCAATAAGGAGCCAATCAAATAAGGTTTACTTGAGTCAAAGAAAAAGCAAATTTATTAACCACTGAACCTGAGAAAATTAATATAAACATGATGTTATTTGAAGGAGTAACATTCGCTGTGGATAAAAGGGAACCTGTAGATATGCTGTACTTGGAGTTCCAGAGGGCATTTGATAAGGTGCCACATCAAAGGGTATTTCAGAAAATAAAAGCTCATGGTGTAGGGGGTAACATATTAGCATGGAAAGAAGATTGGCTGGCTGTTAGAAAACAGAGAATATGCATAAATGGGTCTTTTGCTGATTGGCATGATGTGACGAATGGAGTCTCGCAGGGGTCTGTGCTAGGGCTTCAACTTTTAACAATTTATATCAATGACTGAGATTGGGGAGTGAAGGCATAATAGCTAAATTTGCAGATGGCACAAAGATAGGTAGGGAAGTATGTTGTGAAGTGGAGATGAGGTTGTAGATGGATATAGATAAGTTGAAGGAGTGGGAACAAATCTGGCAGATGGAGTATAATGTTGGAAAATTTGAAGTTGTTCACTTTGGCAGGAAGAATAAAAAAGCAGGGTATTATTTAAATGGAGAATGGTCGCAGAATTCCAAGGTACAGAGAGATCTAGGTGTTCTAATGCATGAGTCACAAGAAGTTAGTATGCAGGAACAGCAAGTAATTAAGAAGGCTAATGGAATGCCATCCTTTATTACAAGAGGAATCGAACATAAAAGTAAGGATGTTATGCTTCAGTTATGCAGGGCATTGTTGAGATGACATCTTGAAATTTGTGTGCAGTTTTGGTTTCCTTATTTAAGAAAGGATGTAAGGAGGTGGTTCAGAGGGGGTGTACTAGATTGATAACTGGAATGAGCAGGTTGTCTTATTAGGAAAGGTTAGATAGACTAGACTTTACAAGAGAGAGGGTTGATTAAAGTATATAATGTCCTGAACAGTATTGACAAGGTGGACGTGGAAAGGATGTTTCCTCTTGTCAGTGAATCAAGAACTAGGGGGCACTGTTTTAAAATTAGGGGTTGCTCTTTTTGGACAGAGGTGAGGAGAATTTTTTCTCTCAGAGGGTTGTGCAACTTTGGAATTTTCTACCTCTGAAGGCGGTGGAGGTGGGGTCATTGAATATTTGTAAGGCAGAGGTAGATAGTTTCTATTTTTTTTATTCATTTGTGGGATGTGGGCTTCGCTGGCTGGGCCAACATTTATTGCCCACCCTAGTTGCCCTTGAGAAGGTGATGGTGAGCTGCTTTCTTGAACCACTGCAGTCCATGTGGTGTAGGTACACCCACAGTGCTGTTAGGGAGTTCCAAGATTTTGACCCAGCAACAGTGAAGGAACGGTGATATATTTCCAGGTCAGGATGGTGAGTGACTTGGAGGGGAATTTCTAGTTGGTGGTGTTCCTATCTATCTGCTGCCCTTCTCTTTCTAGATGGTAGTGGTCATGGGTTTGGAAGGTGCTGTCGAAGGAGCCTTAGTGAATTCCTGCAGTGCATCTTGTAGATGAGACATAGAAAATAGGAGCAGGAGTAGGCCATTCAGCCCTTTGAGCCTACTCCGCCATTCATTATGATTGTGGCTGATCATGCAACTCAATAGTCTGCTCCTGCTTTCTCCCCATATCCTTTGATCCCTTTTACCCCAAAAGCCATATCTAACTCCTTCTTGAAAACATACAATGTTTTGGTCTCAACTACTTTCTGTGGTAGCGAATTCCATAGGCTCACCACTCTCTGGGTGAAGAAATTTCTCCTCATCTCAGTCCTAAGTGGTTTACTCCATATCCTCAGACTGTGACCCCTGGTTCTGGACTCCCCCATCATCAGGATAATCCTTCCTGCATCTACCCTGTTTAGTCCTGTTAGAATTTTATAGGTTTCTATGCGATCCCCCCTCATTCTTCTGAACCCCAGCAAATATAATCCTAACCGACTCAATCTCTCCTCATATGTCAGTCCCGCCATCCCAGGAATCATTCTGGTAAACCTTCACTGCACTCCCTCTATAGCAAGAGCATCCTCCCTCAGATAAGGAGACCAAAACTGCACAAAATATTCCATGTGTGGTCTCACCAAGGCCCTGTATAATTGCAGCAAGACATCCCTGTTCCTGTACTCGAATCCTCTGGCTATAAAGGCTAACGTACCATTTGCCTTCTTTACCACCTGCTGCACCTGCATACTTACATTCAACTATGATAAATGCAAAAAACTGCAGATGCTGGAAATCCAAAACAAAAACAAAAATACCTGGAAAAACTCAGCAGGTCTGGCAGCATCTGAGGAGAGGAGCACAGTTAACTTTTCGAGTTCGCATGATTCTTCAACAGAACCTTCAACGCCTGGTGTATGAGGACACCCAGGTCTCATTGCACATTCCCCTCTCTCAATTTATAGCCATTCAAATAATAATCTGCCTTCCTGTTTTTGCTACCAAAGTGGATAACCTCACATTTGTCCACATTATATTGCATCTGCCATGCATTTGCCCATTCACAGCTTGTCCAACTCGCCTTGAATCATCTCTGCATCCTCCTCACAGCTCACCCTCCCATCCAGCTTTGTGTCATCTGCAAATTCGGACATATTACATTTAGCTCCCTCATCTAAATTATTAATATATATTGTGAATAGCTGGGGTACCAGCACCAATCCCTGCAGTACCCCACTAGTCACTGCCTGCCATTTGGAAAAGACCCGTTTATTCCTACTCTTTATTTCCTGTCTGCCAACCAGTTTTCTATCCATCTCAATACATTACCCCCAATCCAATGTGCTTTAAGTTTACACGCTAATCTCTTATGTGGGACTTTGTCGAAAGCCTTCTGAAAGTCCAAGTAAACCACATCCACTGGCTTCCCCTCATCAACTCTACTGGTTACATTCTCTAAAAAATCCCAATAGGTTTGTCAAGCATGATTTCCCTTTCGTAAATCCATGCTGACTCTATCCGATTCTGCCACTGTTTTCCAAGTGCTCAGCTATTAAATCTTTTAAAATGGATTCTAGAATTTTCCCCACTACTGACGTCAGGCTGACTGGTCTGTTTTCTCTCTAACTCCCTTCTTAAATAGTGAGGTTACATTAGCTACCCTCCAACCTGTAGGATCTGTTCCAGTCTATAGAATCTTGGAAGATGACCACCAATGTATCCGCTATTTCTAGGGCCACTTTCCTAAGTACTCTGGGATGTAGATTATCAGGCCCTGGGGATTTATCGGCCTTCAATCCCATCAATTTCTCCAACACCATTTCCCTACTAATACTGATTTCTTTCCTCCTTCTCACTAAACCCTGTGTCCCCAATATTTCTGGTATGTTATTTGTGTCCTCCTTTGTGAAGACAGACCAAAGTATGTATTTAGTTGGTCAGCCATTTCTTTGTTCCCCATTATAAATTCCCCTGTTTCAGACTATAAGGGACCTACATTTGTCTTCACCAATCTTTTTCTCTTCACATACCTATAGAAACTTTTACAGTCAGTTTTTGTGTTCTCCGCAAGCATACTCTCATACTCTATTTTTCCCTTCTTAATCAATCCCTTGGTTCTCCTTTGTTGAATTATAAAGTACACCCAATCCATAGTTTGTTGTTTTTTTCTGGCCAATATGTGTGCCTCTTCCTTGGATCTAATACTATCGCTAGTTTCCCTTGTAAGCCATGGTTTGGCCCCCTTCCCTATTTTACTTTTTTGCCAGACAGGAATAAACAATTGTTGCAGTTCACCCATGCGCTCTTTGAACGGTTGCCATTGCCTATCCACCGTCATTCCTTTAAGTAACGTTTCCCAATCCATCATAGCCAACTTGCATCTTATACCATCATAGTTTCCTTTATTAAGATTCAGGACCCTAGTCTCAGAATCAACTACGTCACTCTCCATCTTGATGAAGAATTCTATCATATTACCACAACTAGATTGCCAATTATTCCTTTCTCATTACGCAATACCCAATCTAGGATGGCCTGCTCTCTAGTTGGTTCCTCAACATATTAGTCCCGAAAACCTTCCCGTATACACTCGAGGAATTCCTTCTCTATGTTATTGTTACTAATTTGATTTGCCCAATCTATATGCAGATTAAAGTCACCCATAATTACAGATGTTACTTTATTGCATGCATCTCTAATTTCCTGTTTAATGTACAGGACATACCTGGGCAATTTTTCACATAGCTTGGTAGATGCCAGTTTCGTCGCTGTACTGGAACAGCTTGGCTGGGGGCACGACAAATTCTGGAACACAAGTCTTTGGTCTTCTTGTTAGGCAAGGGAATCAAATTTTATCAGGATAGATGGGAATGTGGACTTCAAAACATAAACAGATCAGCCATGATCTTATTGAATGGTGGAGCAGGCTGAATGGCCTAGTGGTGCTCATATTTCCTATGTTCATATGATGTCAAGCATTCGACCCTCATAAAATCATTCGGGCCCATACACAGGCAATCATCATGCGTGATTTTAATATGCATATAGACTGGACTAATCAAATTGGCAAGGGTAGCCTTGAGGGAGAGTTCATAGAGTGCATTAGAGATTGTTTCTTGGAGCAATATGCTGTGGAGCCAACCAGGGAGCAGACTGTTCTAGATTTGGTTTTGTTTAATGAGATGGGATTAATTAATGATCTCATAGTGAAGGATCCTCTAGGGAAGAATGATCATAGCATGATAGCATTTCAAGTTCAGTTTGAGAGCGAGAAACTTGGGTCCCATACTAGTGTTCTGGAGTTAAACAAAGGTAACTACATAGATATGAGGGCAGATTTGGCCCTAGTGGACCGGGCAGGAAGACTATAAGGTAGGACAGTTGATGAACAGTGGCAGATATTTAAGGAAAGATTCAATTCCTCCCAAGTAAAATATATCCCAATGAGGAATAAAGATGGTAAGAGGGGGAAAAAGCAACCATGGCTAAGCAAAAAAGTTAAAGATAATTCAAAGGCAAAAACTAAGACATACCAAATTGCAAAGGTCAGCGGCAGGCTGGAAGATTAGGAAACTTTTAAAGATCAACAAAAGGTTACTAAAAAATTAAAAAGAGCAAAGATAAATTATGAAAGAAAACTAGCGCAAAATGTAAAAACTGATAGCAAAAACTTCTACAAGTGTATAAAAGAGAGTAGCTAAAGTGAATGTTGGTCCCTTGGAGGACGAGACTGGGAAGTTAATAGTGGGGAATGCAGAAATGGCAGTGATGCTTAATCAATACTTTGCCTCAGTTTTCACGGTGGAGGACACTAGTACCACCCCAATAGTAACAGGTAGTGCAGAGAGTATAGAGGAGGAACTTAGAACAATCACCATCACTAGCGAAAAAGTAATGAGCGAACTATTGGGATTAAAGTGTGACAAGTCCCCAGAGCTGATGGCCTACATCCCAGGGTCTTAAAGGAAGTGGCAGCGGAGAAAGTGGATGCATTGGCTATAATATTCCAAAATTCCCTGGATTCTGGAAAGGTTCCAGTGGATTGGAAAAATGCTAATATAACACCCTTATTCAAAAAACGGGGGAAGCAGAAAGTAGGAAACTATAGACCAGTTAGTTTAAGGTCTGTCGTTGGGAAATTGTTGGAATCCATTATTAAGGAAGTACTAATGGGGCATTTGGAAAGTCAAAATGCAATACATCAGAGTCAGCATGGTTTTATGAAGAATAAATTGTGTTTAACCAATTTGCTAGAGTTCTTTGAAGATGTGACAAGCAAAGTGGATGATGGGGATCCTGTAGATGTAGTATATCTGGGCTTCCAGAAGGCCTTTGATAAGGTGCCGCACAAAAGATTAATACACAAGGTAAGATCACATGGAGTTAGGGGTAATATATTAGCTTGGATAGAGGATTGGCTAACCAACAGAAAGCAGGGAGTCTGGATAAATGGGTCTTTTTCTGGATGGCAAGCTGCAACTAGTGGGGTGCCACAGTGTTCAGTCCTTGGGCCCCAACTATTTACAATCTATATTAATGACTTAGATTCAGGGATAGAAGGTACTATAGCTAAATTTGCAGATGACACCAAAATAGGTGGGAAGGTAAGTTGCAATAAAGAATAAGAAATTTACAAATGGATATGGACAGGTTAGGTGAATGGGTCAAAATTTGGCAGATGGAGTTTAACGTGGATAAGTGTGAGGTTATCCATTTTAGTAGGAAGAATAAAAAGGCGACTTATTATTTAAATGGAGAGAAACTTCAGAATGCTTCAGTGCAGAGGGATCTGGGTGTCCTCGTGCATGAATCGCTGAAAGCTAGTATGCAGGTACAGCAGGTAATAAGGAAGGCAAATGGAATTTTGGCATTTATCATTAAAGGAATAGAGTATAAAAATAGGGAAGTGTTGTTGCGACCGTACAAGGCATTATGAGACCGCACCTGGAGTATTGTGCACAGTTTTGGTCCCTTTACTTGAGGAATGATGTAGTTGCACTGGAAACCGTTCAGAGGAGGTTCACTAGATTGATGCCAGAGATGCAGGGCTTGTTTTATGAAGAGTGATTGAGCAGTTTAGGCCTATACTCGCCAGAGTTTAGAAGGATGAGAGGAGATCTAATTGAGGTATATAAGATGCTAAAGAGGATGAACAAAGTAGATGTGGAGCGGATGTTTCCCCTTCTGGGGCATTCTAGAATGAGAGGCCATAGTTTTAGGCTAAGGGGTGGTAGATTTAAATCAGAAATGAGGAGGAATTACTTTTCTCAAAGGGTCATGAATCTGTGGAATTCACACCTACCTCAGAGTGCAGTGGATGCTGGGACGCTGAATAAATTTAAGGAGATAGACAGATTTTTAATTTGTAATGGGTTGAAATATTATGTGGAGAGGGCAGGAAATTGGAGTTTAGGCCAAAATGAGATCAGCCATGATCATAATGAATGGCGGGGCAGGCTCGAGGGGCAGAATTGCCTACTCCTAGTTCTTATGTATCAGAAATGAGGGAAGTTAGACTCCAATGAAAATAAGTAAAAGAATATATGGTTGTGTTCTTTGCTTGTCTTTGAGGCATAGATTTTTAAATGTTGCAGGCAATTTAGGTTAGCTACTTTCTTGGATGCAATCAGATTTAGAAGATGTTACAACGATTACGAGATCTCGGTTCGCTGGTGGGTTTCCAGTAGATTTCGCTTCTCGAGCTGGGCAACACGCTTATTCCAAAAGAGAGAAAGTGAGCCCTCAGCTTTTTTCCTCTGCTGAAGATTTTCTTGACACCGCCTATGTCACTTGCAATCTCTCTCTTATGGCTGGCAGTCTTGCCTTGAAACATTTCACCCATTGTATATTTCCAGGAGGTTCTGGGTGTGTCTGTAGGTTTCAATATCCAGTATTTTGCATTTTTAATGTCTCTCCCTTAGAGAATTAGAAGTTTTTATAGGTATCTGGATTATAGGAAATGTCTCTCTCATCATGCTGCCCTCAGGGTGATTTGTTGGTTCTTCACCTTCACCTTGGGAGGTGGTCTTGCATTGTTTTATGCAATTTGCTCAGTCTCAGTTAAAATTGCAAAAGTAAGGGCAATTGTTGGTAAGAATGAGAGGCAAGTATGCATATTAATTAAGTGGGTTTGTATGATAAGTAAATGAGTAAGTCACGATAATGGAACCATGGAATCATGACAATGGAACCTGATAGGTGCAGGAACAGGAAAATCTGCTGCAAAATCTTATCACTGAAGGTGTGCTTCCTCTATTTTCATTTCTAAATCAAATCCACTTGAGAGCATAAAATAAAGCATAGCTATGTGCTCATGCATATTATATTTTGAGTACTTTGGTTTTTTAACAATAGCAATGAATAATGAAACTCATTTTGACTTCAAAATTTAACAAAAAGATGAGCTACTGTTACACATCTCACACTGCTCGAGGTGTATTATGAGTAGCTGATCTAACATTGCCTGTTTTAAAATGCCAAAGTAAAAATTCAGTTAAAGTAATGTCTCAGTTCAGTGCAAGAAATAAACCAATTTACAACAGGATCAGTATAAGCTAAAAAATTACAGCTGCAAATAGATGTATATTTAACACCATTATATGATATTCTTATGTCTTTTATTTTTTAACAGCAATATTAATTGATTTATTTGAAATTGATTAAGCTTCTTGTTAAAATAGAAGGCAGGAGAATATCATATGCATGCATTTGTACATAGCTTTGTATATTGTCATCAATAATCATTTCCAGTCTTATGCTTTAAAATTTTAAAACTGAAATTGCTCAAAATGTATAGATTGATGAGCATCTAAGAGGCTGCTTTGAACCCAAGAAGCAGTTGGTGCGTACTGAATTACTAGGCCATAGTTAGAATAAGCTCAAAAATGATTGAAAATGCTGCAAATAAAGTATCATAATTCAACTGAATGTCACTTTGGAAGTGAGAGCATAAAGGGTTTGATGAATGGGGGAGTTCAGTAAGGAGGTGTTCCTTTCCTTTTTCACCCTGTTGGAATTGGATTTTACTCTATTACAGGGAAAGCAGCTGGGTGTTTGGTGAATATCTGATCAGTGGTTAAGGTCTGTTCTAGTCCTGAGGTTTAAAACAACATACAAGCTGCTGGTAAACTAATAAAACATATAAAAAAGGAAAATAAATAATGAATATAATTAATTAATTAAAACACATTAAGGGTAGCAGAACTTGTGATGAGTCATGGCAGCAGCATTTGGGAGCTCCTGGGTGCCAATGTAATCCAGGGCAAATACGTCTGCAGTAAGTGGTGGTAGTGGTGGACAGTATAGTGAAGGGGATTGACACTGTTCTCTGCAGCAAATGCTGAGAATCTAGACAGCTGTGTTCCCTGCCCAGTGCCAGGCTTCAGGACATCTGCTTAGGGCTGGAGAGGAACTTGTAGTGGGAGGGGGAGGATCCAGTTGTCATTGTCCATGGAGGTACCGAGGCATAGGTAGAACTAGGAATGAGGCTCTGCATAGAGAGAATGAGGAGCTAGGCACTAAATTAAAAAGCAAAACCTCAAAGGTAATTGAACCATAAGCAAATTGGCATAGTGTACATAAAATTAGAGAGATGAATATGTCGCTCAAAGACTGGCGTGGGAGAAGTTGGTTCCAGTTCGTGGGGCACTGGTCAGTAGTGGGGAAGGTAGAGGCTGTACCACTGGAACAGTTCACACCTGAACCATGCTGGGATGAGCGTTCTAGCGAGCCACATAATTAGGGAAATAGAGAGGGTTTTAAGCTAAACAGTGGAGATCAAATTTGGGAAGATGTGGTAAATCAAAGAGTAAAGAAAAGACAATAGAGGAAGGTATTAATGTGAGAAATGATAAACAGACAGTGACAGGAAGGGACAGAGAGTGCAAATCTAAGGGTAAATCAGCAAATAAGGCTAAAGGTTACAAAAATAATAAAATGACAAAACTAAAGGCTCTGTATCTTTAGCATCCAAAACAAAACAGATGAACAGAGAGTGCAAATAGAAATAAATATGATCTGATAGCCATTACAGAAATATGGCTGCAGGATGACATAGATTGAGACCTGAATATTGAAGGTATTGACATTTAGGAAGGACA
This sequence comes from Carcharodon carcharias, assembly GCF_017639515.1. Lineage (NCBI taxonomy): Eukaryota > Metazoa > Chordata > Chondrichthyes > Lamniformes > Lamnidae > Carcharodon > Carcharodon carcharias. Next base: position 141,353,866 of record NC_054471.1, on the reverse strand, counting down.
ATAAGCTAGGAAATGTTGGAGGCGTGGGACTGTTACATAATGATGGTATTAGCACATCAGAGGGGGATGATCTAAGTTCAGGACACCAGGATATAAAAACAGTCTGGGTAGAGGTGAGAAGTGATGAAGGCAAGAAGTCACTTAACGGTGGATAAAGGGGAACCAGTGAATGTACTGTATTTAGCTTTCCAGAAAGTATTTGAAAAGGTGCTTGTCAGGAAGATATAATAATTTTCATAACGTTATTGGAATATATTGTAGAATAATAGTGGGGTGTGTGTCTGTGGGTCTGTGTGTGTGTGGGACTTAACTGAATTACAGGCAGCTGGTCTGAAGGGTTTGATGTATCAGAAGATAAGCTAGTTTTGAAATGTTAAGTAGGTAAACATGGGTGAAGTTTTAGAATGTGAGGTGTAAAGGGAACATTTGCATTTTTAAATAAACCAGACTAGCTTGAATTCAAAAGAGGGGGTGAAATGTTTCACTTAACCAGGAGAAGTTAAGAAACAGTGGACAGAATTTTTGGCTCATCGGGCAGGTGTGCACTTGACTGGAACGAGCATAAAATGACATGCGATGGCATCAGGTGAGCGCCCTGACGTCACTGCGCACTATTTTGGTCAGTGGCCATGCGCAGGAGTTGCCAGCGCGCCCGCCAACAATTAAGCGGCCTGTTAAGGCCCTTAATGAACTAATTAATTGAAATTTCTCGCTGTTCAGTTGGCAGGTGGGTGAAAAGGCCTTGCGGCTTTTGCACTTTTGGCGAAACCTCATCCATGGGCGGGATGAGATCTTGTCCTGTGATTTAAAAAAATAAAAACTTTTTGCACTCATATTTTACATGTCCCAGCTCATGTGACAGAGTCATGAGGGGATATGTTTTCAATATTTTAAAATTCCTTATTTTTAGTGATAAAAATTTTCAGCTCCGAGGCAGCTCTATGCTCCAGGGAGCACTTATTGCATGCACCCACCACATGTGTGAACTTCAGCGCCCCCGCTCCTCCTACCCCTAACCCGGCAGTGCTGCAGCGTGCGTTTCACGCTGGCTGGTTGTTAATTGGTCAGCCACTGTGAAATCATGGTCGGGGCCCAATTACAGGTGTCAGTCCGTTTGGCAGCTGCTCCCACTCGTCCCCGCCTGATGACCGGAAAATCCTGGCCAGTGTGTTTATTTTTCCCAAAGATTACTGGTAAGATTGGTACTATGATTGATTTTCATTATTAGAGAGGTAAACTCCTAAGACATAGTGAAACAACGGGAATTTGCATTTAAGGTAAAATATGTATAAAGGAGAGAAGGTTTTGTGCAAGGGAAGACATTTTAAGATCTAACAAGAGTGAAAAGCCTCCAGTATCTAAGCCTGAAGCTGCTATCTACAAGAAATCAAAGCTGAGAGAAACTCACTCTGAATTCGATTGTTCAGAGTATCTTGTTACTTTGCCTGGGTCTTTTAAGATATACAGGTAAAATTTTTCGCTTGGCGGGTGGGCGCGTGCCTTGGACAGGGTGAGGTTTCCAAAAGCAAATAAAAATAAAATAAAAACTTAAATTTTTCATGATAACATGTCCCTGCTCATATGATAGAGTCACATGAGGGGACATGTTTCATTACATTTTTTTTTCATATCGCTTCATCTCCCTGAGGCACGGAGCTGCCTCAGGTAGATTATGAAGCGCTGAGTGCTGCCGCTTGCGTTTTATGCTGGGCGGGCCTTCATTGGCCAGCCAGCATGGAATCACGGTCCAGTGCCAATCGTGGACAGCGGTCGGCTTCCCGACTGCCCCCGCCCGACATGGGTGAAATACTGCCCTATGTGTTTTACTGTTGCCTTAACGGAAGTGTAACTAGGAGTTAGATTAATCAGGGGAGCTACAAGTTATTATAGTAGTAATTTGTAAACCTGTGCATGTGCTTAAAATCATTTTTTTATTTAATAAAGGTTTAATTTAGTCTTGTAAGAAACCTATAAGGCTTGGTGGTTTTATTACTACTGAATTCAAAGCATGCATCTCGAAATATGTGCAAATTGCAAAACAGTTGTTTCAACTTTCCCTTTGGAATTTCAGCAGCTCAGCAGTTACCATCAGTTATGCCAAAGCAAAATTGGGGGCTCTTTGTGGAATATATTTGAAATTCCTGGATTGGTTTGGAGTTGGGTAGGAGTATGAGATGCACCTTGAATTCAGGAGTTGGTGTGAGGTTTTTGTTTTGAAGTGGTAAAACTGCAATATGGCTTTGGCAGTTGGTAAGACTTCCCTAGGAGTTAAAGTTATAACTCTGGGTGGTTTATGAAGGGTAAATAAAGTTAGGTTAATGGAATTGGTGGATAAGTTACATTTGGGATTACCTGCAAGGGTAAGGAAATCAGGCATAATTGAAGGTATAGCACAGCATTTGAAATTGAAAGGAATACCTGAGAGACAGAGTTCTCCAAGGGGTGGTTCATTGGAATGGGCTCAAATTCAGTTGCAAATGAAAAAATTGGAACTAGAGGCAGCAGAAAAAGAAAAGGAAAGTGAAAGGGCATTCCAAAAGGAACAGGTAGAAAGGCAGGAGAGAGAAAGAAAACAAGAAAGGGAATTAGAAATGGCGAGGTTAGAAAAGGAGAGAAAAAAAGAGAGACAGAGAATTCCAGCTTAAACTGCTGGCAGATAAAAAGGAAACACCAAGTGAAGAAGGACTTATTTTTAGAACAGAACCCAGTGGAAAGATGTTTAAATTTGTTCAAGCTCTTCAAAGTTTGAGGTAAAAGATGTTGAAGCATTCTTTATTTCACTTGAGAAGGTAGCTAAACAGATTAAATGACCACGGGAAAACTGGACATTGTTGTTACAATCCAAGTTGGTATGTAGAGCACATAAGGTTTGTGCTTCACTGTTGGTGAACTATGATGTGGTTAAAAAAAAGGCTATTTTGAGTGCATATGATATGGTTCCTGAGGGCATACTGGCAGAAATTTAGGAATATGAGAAAATAGCCTGGACAAACTTATATTAAGTTTGAGAGAGTAAAGGAAAGTAATTTTGACCGGTGGATATGGGCATTAAAGATAGAGACAACATGTACAGCTCTTAGAGATGTAATTCTTTTGGAAGAATTTAAATATTCAATTCCTTCGATAGTGAAAACACATGTTGGAATGGTAAGACAAGCAGCAGAGATAGCTGATGATTGAGTTAGTTCCAGTTCTTTCTCGTCACCCTTTTAGATCAAAGAAGGACAGAAAGTGGGAAGGTGAAAGGAAGGTGGGTAGTCAGGGAAGAGGAGTAGGTGGAAATTCCCAGGAAGCTTCTTCTCAGGATATAAAGGAAGGTGCTGAGGGTAGAGGTGGCACTCAAAAACTGAGGTGTTTTCATTGGAATAAAGTTGGGCACACAAAGTCAGTGTGTTGGAAATTGCAGGGAAAATCCGTTGGAATTATAGGGGTGCAGGAAAGTACTGGAAGTAAAAATACTATGGGTTCTGAGGTTCAGGCACAGGAAAAACCAATGGTTTGTGCACAGGTAAAACTGGAAGAATTGGTGATAAGTAAAGAAGTGTTTGCAATTTTCCCAAGAGAGTTCTGAGGAGCAGGTTGTAGAAATGTTTAAAGATTTTGTATGCAAAGGGAAAGTCTTTCCATGTGTACAGGGTGGAGTAGGATGTTAAAAGATGTTAAAATTTTAAGAGACACAGGGGCTAGTCAATCCTTAATGTTGTAGGATAGTGACACTTGTTGTTCAGAGGGAGTATTGCAGGAACAGGTGATAATGAGTGGGGTTCATGGAGATGCTAAATCTATTCCCTTGTGGAAAGTAAATTTAAAGAGTAAATAGAAAACAGTGATTGTTGGAGTAGTGGAAAAATTGTCCATTGTTCTGGTACCGAAACCAGATGGGACACAAAGTCTGTGTATGGACTATCGAAAGGTGAATGTGATGACAAAAAGAGATTCATATCCTATACCACAGTTGGAAGATAGCATTGAGAATGTGGGACAGTCAAAATTTATCACAAAGATTGACTTGCTAAGAGGATATTGGCAAGTACCGGTAATGGAGAGAGCAAAGGAGATATCAGCTTTTGTGATGCCAGATGGACTAAATCAGTTTAGTCATGCCATTTGGGATGAAAAATGCACCTGCAACATTTCATAGATTGACAAGAAAGTAATTGCAGGTCTGAGCAATTATGGCATTGATATTGACAACTTGATGGTTTTCAGTCAGACGTGGGAGAATTTATCACATCTGGAAGAATTATATGCTCGATTACAAGAAGCTAATTTGGTTTGGCTAAAAGCGAATTTGCAAAAGCACAAGTTATGTATCTAGCCCATAACATTTGAAATGGTAAGATGGCTCCAAGAGATGTGAAAGTCAAGGCTTTCATGGATTTCACTGTGTTTACAACAAAACAAGAAGTTTTGAGATTTCTAGGCATGAGTGGGTTTTACTGGAGACTTGTACCAAATTTTAGAGTGTGGTTGCTCCATTGGCTGAACTATTAAAAAGTAGCAAGAAGGACACAGGAATGTCAGAAGGCATTTTTATAGTTTGAAAACTGTATTAACTACGACACCAGTTTTGGCAGTACCCAATTATGACTAGCAATTTGATGCAAACAATAGGCATTGGGGCTGTATTGTTATGACGACACTAGAATTGAGAAATTGATAGGATATTTTCCACAGAAGTTGAATGTACAACAGAGAAGATATTCAACGATCAAAAAAGAGACTTTGGGGTTGGTGCTAGCACTGTAGCATTTTAAAATTTATGCTGCAAACAATTCATCAGAAACAACTGTTTATACAGACCACAATCCTTCAAAGTTTCTGGACAAATTTCGAGACATAAGTGCAAGGCTATTCAGATGGAGTTTATTACTGCAACCACTTAATCTACAGAATGTACATATGGCAAGAGGAGAAAATCTGATGGCAGATACATTGTGAAGGGTTTGAAGCTTAAAGGGAAAATTGGACATTTAAAACCTGGACACAGGAGTGGAATGATTTTTGTTGATATCAAAGATTTGTATATATATTATGTTAATGCATGCACCTGGTAATGTAATAGCACAGTAAGTATAGGGGGTAATGTAAGATGGGTTTAGAAAATGAAGCCATCTTTTTAAACGATGACAGTTTATTTCTTTAATAAGGAGGGGGAGTGGTAGGAAGACATATAATTTTCATAGTGTTATTGGAATTTATTGTAGAGTATAAGTGTGGTCTGTGTTTGTGTGTGTGTGTGTGCGTGCGCGTGTGTGTGGGACTTAGTTGAATTAAAGGCAGCTGGTCTAAAGCTATCAGAAGATAAGCTAGGTTTGGAATGTTAAGTAGGTAAACATAGGTGAAGTTTTAGAATGTGAGGTGTAAAGAGAGCATTTGCATTTTTAAACAAACTAGACTAACTTGAATTCAAAAGAGGGAGTGAAATTTTTCACCCAGCCAGGAGAAGATAAGAAACAGTGGGCAGAATATTGCCCTTGGTGGGTAGTCTTGGCAGGGGCAGGTGGAGGCAGTTAGGAAGCTGACCGCTGCCTGCAATCGAGAAGCTGACCGCCGCCCGTGAATGGGACCGGATTGAGATTTCACGCTGGCGGTCTAATTAAGGCCGCCCAGCATGAAAAGCGAGTGGCAGCGCTGAGCGCTACTTGTGCCAGGGGTGGGGGGTGGGGAGAGATGGGTGAGTGGGCTGAACGCGAACTTCATGCATGCACGCGAGTGAGCGCTTCATAACCTCCCAAAGGCGCTGAGCTGCCTCAGGGAGATGAAGCGTTGTTAAAAAAAGAAAATATAAATGTAATAAAACATGTTACATGTGCAGGAACATGTTATAAATTCAATTTTAAAACTTTTATTTTATTTTTATTTTCTTTTGGAAACCTCATCCACCCTATGGATGAGGTTTCCAAAAAAATGCAAAGGCCACTTGGCCTTTTCACCTGCCTGCCAACTATTAGGTTGGATGGGCAGCGAAAATTTTAATTAATTGATTATTTAATGGCCTTAACAGGCATTTTAATTGTTGGCAGGTGCGCAGAGTTGACAGCGAACTATCGCATGACTGCGCATTGATGTCGGCACGCTCGGCTGATGCCAACGTGCATCATTTCACGCTCGAGTGGGTCGAGCATGCGCCTGCCCGCCGAGCGAAAATTTCTGCTCAGTTTGTTTATTTTTGCCAAAGATTACTGGTAAACTTGGTACTATGGCAGAATTTTATTATTAGAGAGGTAAAGACCAAAGACAAAGGGTGGAATTTTCCCAAATTTGGAGGTGGGCAATATGACGTTCCACCCGCCGACAGTGAAGGCCAGTTTTCATACCATAATCGTCCCGAGCCCGCCATGTTACTTATGCATTCCCAGGAAACACGCCATTTCAATGGTGGGCGGGCTCTCATTCATCCGCCCACCATCATCCCGCTGTTGCATCATACCGGCCGCCATTTTAAAATGCAGCCACCAGTACAGCACTCATTGGCACCTGTTCACTGCCACTGCCCGGGAGACACGGCCAGCAAAGAAAAAGAGACCACAGCCATCTGCTTCAACGACGGGTCCCTCGAGCGGTTGGAGGCCTGCCAGAATGTCCTGTACCCCCACTCTGGCCACAGGATGGGCACCAACGTGACCAATCCAGCTTGGAAGCAGTGGCAGTGGTCGTCAGTGCCAACGCCCTTCAGTAGAGGACAGCCAACCAATGCCTCAAGAGAATGAATGATCTCCTCTGTTCATCAGGTTAAATCACTCTTCTCATCACTCTCAACTCACACATTTACAAACCTATCACACATCTACAGGGCCCTCACTCACTGCCAGTTCAAGGGATATCATCAGTCACCGTCATTGTCCTCATCCCCTCCATGGGACCACACAGGCCAGGCATACATATCATCTGGCCTGGCAGGTGTCTGCTCAAACTTTCTCCATCTCTATCCATCCAGGACAAAATGGCACACAAGCGAGAGAGAGGTTGCAGACCGGTGGCGGAATGCCCAAAATAAAGGTCCTCACGGACTTTGAAAACAGAGCCATGCAGCTGGCCGGCCATGATCTGGACCAGTCCTGTGCTGACGGTGAGGTTGACGCTACTCTACCAAGTGAGGATCAGCAGTGCAACATCCATCAGACAATCATGCAGTGAAATATGTATCCTGTTTCACAGGCCACTGCCATGCATTAATTACCTCTCTTGCTGTCGTAGGCTAAAAAGCCGACAGAGTCCATGACCCAGAGCCTCCAATCAAGCTCTGAAGAAACTGCTGAAGAGGAATCTGGAGCATCCTCCCTGAAGTCCCATCACAGTGCTCACCCACACCCTCCACCAGTGCAAAGACACACACCTCAGTGGGACCTAGCTGTAGAGTAGCCACAGGATCACAATCTGGTGAGCATGTTGCACAGCAGGGTCTTTCAAGGTGTCTGACACTCGCAGGACTGCTGGAGGCCAGAACATTGCTGAGCCTGAGTCAGCTGAGCCTCTGGACTTGGTTATATCACAGTTGCTGGAGCTGCAAAGGCAAGCTCGAGAACATCAGGAAGGGATGTCCGCTACACTTCTCAGATTGCAAGGCACGATGGAGGAGTCCGCCTGCCTTCAGGCTGAGGTGATAGCGCTGGGATGACAACACACCGAGGTCAACACTGGTAGGGTGGCAGCCGCTATGGAAACTTGCTCCAGGACTTCACTCCTGCACTGCTGTCAGGCTCAACTCCGTCGCTGATGCCATATTTGGCCTCCAACAATGTGTACGTGAGGGGGGTGCCGGGCCACCTCTGCTCCTCAAGGAATCAGCCGAGAGCCCCCGGGCACACATAGGAAGGAGGATCAGCAGATGGGCTCTCCAGCCAATCCATCCAGGTGACTCCGAGTGTGTCCGGCCCCCTGCATCTCCTCCTCAGCAGCTCCAGCTCTACAGGCCGGGAAGGGTGCCACTGCCACACAGCATGACCCCGAAAGCAGGCCGGGGCCCTCTAAGTCTCGGACCTCCAGAGGACGCCTGCCAAAGTTATCACAGACAGGGTGTCACATTCAGCAGGCTACCTTCATCTCGTCTGTGGATGTCAGGGGAGCAACAAGATGTAAGTAGTGGCAGGGTTAGAAAAGTTAAGGAGAATTAGTTGCACAACCTGGGCACGGGTGTTAATCACTTGTACATATTGTCCACTATTATCAATAAACTCCCAAGAATGTCTCGCTGCTTAGGACTCTATGGCTCCCTGTTCTGATGAGCAGTGTTCTTGTCACTCAGATTCAAAACCTTTCTGCAGAAGATAAAGGCAGGTGTCTCAATCTAGGGCCTCTTCCCTGTGCTCTGTGCAGCTCTCAGACCGAAGTGATGGTCCAGCTTCACACTCCCTGGAAAAATTACCAACGCCTGCACTTTGGCTGTGCTTGTCATTGTTGCCAGAATGTTGTGGGCAGGAACTACACAGTACTCTCATCTTCTCGATGTGCTCTCAGCGCCTTTAAGGAGGGGCTGGCCACTATGTCTTCAGCATCTATGACCACTGATCCTGTGCTACAGCTCCAGAAGGGCTCAGGTGTTGAAGAGGGACAAAGCATCAGATCCTTCTAAAGTTTCATGGCTGCATCTCTATGAGATGGCCCTGATCATGCAGCGCAAGTGAGCTGCCCTCAGCCAGACAAGAGTCAGACATTCTCAGAGGTTATGTGAAGATTTATGGAGTGTCCTCACTGCATGTTGTCATCATCCTCCTGCAACCGAATGACTATTAGTGCCTCCACCGCGTCTCCATAACAGGAACATTCTCACAGAGAGTATTCGCACTGCCATAAGCCAAACTGGAATCAAACGTTCACAAATGCAATGTGAGGATCTATGGGGTCACCTCACTGCATGTTGTCAACACACTCCATAAATCTAGCAGCTTTGAGGGTCTCCCAAGTGTGCCTGCTCATCTAGCCAATGTAAGGGCCTCATCCCCCTCATTGTTGCCTCCGAGGACCTCCTCAGCCTCATCAGAGGAGGTGTGCAACTCGTCCGTCTCCTCCTCAGCCAGCTCATCTCCTCGTTGGACCACCAGGTTGTAAAGGGCGCAGCAGATGATAACGATGCGTGACCACCTCTGGGGACTGTATAGCAGGGATCCACCAGACCGATCTAGGCACCGGAACCTCATCTGCAGCATCCCGATGGTCTGCTCCACCAAGTTGTGAGCTGCAGTCATTATACTGTTGCTCTGCTGCAGTCTGAGGATGCTGCACTGGTGTCATCAGCCACAACCTCTGCGGGTAGTCTTTATCCCCAGGGAGACATCCCTGCAGCTTCTGTGGGCCCTGAAAGACTCCAGGGATCCAACGGAGGATGTAGGCATTGTGCACATTCCCTGGAAACTGTGAGCACACCTTCAGGATGCATTTCTGGTGGTCGCATACCAGCTGCACATTCAGAGAGTAGAATCCCTTGCGGTTAATGTAGTCCACCATGTGTCATGACGGAGACCTGAGTAACACGGCAACACTGGTTCTCAGTCACCTGCAGGAATGACAGGTGACGTGCAGAGACCCTGGGTGTTGCTAGGCACCGACCAGGCACAGCTCGCTGTTGCTAATGGACAGTGTGTGTGACAGCTCGAGCAACCCCTTCTTCCTGAGGTTGCTGCTCCTGCCTTTGTGCGGCCAGGAGCCTCAATCGTCCTCTCCTCCGTCTTCTTCGCTCTCTGTAACCCATCAGGGATACAGCTAGGTCACCAGGCTCCTGATGTGGCACTCCTGAGGCATGAAAGAAAAAGAGAGAGACATGGTTAACACAGGTGTAGAGCACCTTCTCTTGCCCTGTGAGACAGCCTCTTAATGCTTCCCGGAGAGAGCTGGCCACCCCTTGAATGGCCAAAGATGAATGCGCTGCATGGCTGCCCTGTCAGCCTGCGACATGGGGGTGTCTGCTCCTAACCAGGATGCTGAGATTGCAAGGGGCTGTAAGCGCCTCCAGCAATGACTGCTACTTGGCCAGCATTGGCGAGGAGATGGTACAATGTGTGCACTCCAACTGCTCCACAGCCCAGTAAAGTAGTCGCAGACTCGCAGTCTGTGTCTGAGGGTGGGGGCGGGATGGAGTTGGGTAAAGTCTGGAGCACTTGGTGGCACTTTGGTGCTTCTGCATTGCTTGCATGGGTAGGCAGTCTAGGAGCCCGCCCCCAATCATATCACTGTGGCTACACCCGAGCTATCTCAGTTGCAGAAGAATGGTCAGTTTATACAGGTGTCCCTACTGCATGGCCACTTCCCCTGCCTACCGTTCCACCCACCTCGATTTCTTGTATATGGCATCCAATGCTGGGCAGCAGTTGTCCCCTTCCCTGACAAAAGTTGCCTCCCAGGTTGGGCAGCTGTTGCCCACAGGCAGCCCCTCCCCCCGACATCAGTCCCCTCCAAGGCAGGACAATAGTTCCCACCGGTAACAGTCACCTCCGAGGCTAGGCAGCAATTGCCCACAGACACCCACCAACAGTCGCCTCCGAGGCTGGGCAGCAGCTGCCCCTAGACTCCCCCCAACACTGACAACAGTCGCCTCTGAAGCTGAGCAGCAGTCGCCCCGGGACAACAGTCACCTCCATGGCGGGGCAGCACTGCACCCCAGACCACCCCCCACCTCCCCCGCCCGAGGCCTGCAAAGCAAAAGGTGACCCTGGCGGGCTCTGCAGAATGAAGCTGTTCACTCACCTAAGTTCCCCCTAAGTGCACATCACTTCTGCGCTATTGTGAAACATGTCGACGTCCTTTCCCACCAACGTGGACAAATGATCCGGCAAGGTTTCAAGAGCCTGGCAGGAACCTGCCTTCCCATCATCGTGAAACCAACTCACACCACCTATCATGCCCTTTGCCAGTGGACACAGAAAATTCTGCCCAGAGTGGAATTATGGGAATTTGCATTTAAAACGGAAAATATGTATAAAGGAGAGAAGGCTGTGTGCAAGGGAAGGCATTTTAAGATCTAACAAGTGTGAAAAGCCTCTAGCATCTAAGCCTCAAGCTACTGTCTACAAGGAACCAAAGCTGAGAGAAACTCACTTTGAATTCGACTGTTCAAGGTATGGTGTATCTTTGCCTGGGTCTTTTAAAATGTGTTTTTTACTGTTGCCTTAACAGAGGTGTAACTGGGGGTTAAATTAATCAGGGGAGCTAGAAGTTATTATAGTAGTAACTTGTAAACCTATGTATGTGCTTAAAATTATTTTTAAAAATTTAATAAAGTTTTACTTTAGTTTTGTAAACCTGTGACTTGGTGGCCCTATTACTACTGAATTCAAAGCATGCATCTTGAAATATATACAAATTGCAAAACAGTTGTGGCAGTTGTTTCAACTTTCCCTTTGGGATTTGAGCAGCTCAGCATTTACCATCAGCTGTACCGTAACAGTGCTACATCAAAGGTTATTGTGAAAAATTAAAGCTCATAATATAGGGGCTAACAAATTGTTATGTATAGAAGATTGGCTAACAGGAAACAGAGGGTAGACATAAATGGATCTTTTTCTGGTTGGTAAGATGTAATGAGTGGTGTGCCACAGGGATCAGTGCTGAAGCCTCAATTTTTTTACAATTGAAATAAATGACTTGCATGAAGAGATTGAAGGTATGGTTGCTGAACTTGCTAATGACACAAAAAGAGGTAGGATAGAGAGATGTGAAGAGGATACAAGGAGGCTACAAAGGGATATACATAGATTGAGTGGGCAAAGACCTGCCAAATGGAGTACAATGTGGAAAAATGTGAAATTGTCCATGTTGGCAGGAAGAATAAAAAAAGAGCTCTGAGATGCAGAGAAATCTAGGGGGCCTGATGCATGAATTGCAAAAGGCTAATATGCAGGTACTGTAAGTAATTAGGAAAGCTAATGGAATGTTACCGTTTATTGCAAGGGGCATTGATACACAAGTAGGGAGGTTATTCTTCTTTAGTGACAGCACATTTGGAGTACTTGGTACAGTATTGGTCTCCTTATTTAAGGAAGGATGTAAATGCATCGGAAGCAGTTCAGAGGTTTACTAAACTAGTACCTGGATTTGGTGGGTTGTCTTTTGAGGAAGGATTGGACAGACTAGGCTTGTATCCACTGGAGTTTAGAAGAGTAAGAGGCGATTTGATTGAAAAATAAAATCCTGAGGGGTCTTGGTAGGAGAGGATGTTTCCTCTTGTGGGAGAACCTAGTACTAGGAGCCACTGTTAAAAAATAAGGGGTCACCCATTTAGGACAGAGATGAGGAGAAATGTTTTTCTCTCAAAGGGTTGAATGTCTTTGGAACTATCTTCTTCAAAAGGCAGTGGAAGCAGAATCTTTGAATATTTTTAAGGCAGAAGTATATAGATTCTTGATAAACAAGGGGATGAAAGGTTATTGGGGATAGGCAGGAATATGGTGTTGAGGTTACAATCAGAATAGCGATGATCTAATTGAATGGCAGAGCAGTCTCGAATGGCCGAGTGGCCTATTCCTGCTCCTAATTTCTATGTTCATAAAACATTTTTGGTGAGGGACGACATATTAGTGTTCTTTTACAAATTCTGAAATAAATTTTAAACAAAATAAGATGCATCCAAACTATGTAAAAACAAGAGAAGTATTAAAAATAAAGTCAACTGGATCTGAGGTTACATGGATACAAAATTGATCAAGAGAAAATGCAGAATTTTTTTTCTGCTATGGTGTGAAAGTTGCAAGGCAAATGTACAGAAAGGCTTGTACATGCCCACATCACCCCCTGTGACTTTTTGAGATTTCCTGAGCATTCCTAGTAGTGACCCACCTGCTCCTGCTTATTTGCGTTTTGTAGGATGTGATTGCAGAAGAGAGAGCACAGAGGAGCTTTACCAGGATGTTGCCTGGACTGGAGAGTTTTAGTTATGAAGAGAGATTGGATAGATTAGGGTTATTTTCCTTGGAGCAAAGGAGATTGAGGGGGCACATGATTGAGGTGTATAAAATTATAAAGGGCACAGATAGGGTGGACAGGAAGGAACTTTTCCTCTTGGTGGAGGCATCAATAACCAGGGGGTATAGATTTAAGGTAAGAGGCAGGAGGTTTAGAGGGGATGTGAGGAAGAATTTTTTCATCCAGAGGGTGGAGGGAATCTGGAACTCACTGGATGAAAGGGTGGTGGAGGCAGAAACCCTCATAACATTTAAGAAGTATTTGAATGGGCACTTGCGATGCCTTGGCAGACAAGGCTATGGGCCTATTGCTTGAAAACGGAATCAGAATAGTTAGGTACTTGTTTGATCGGCGCAGACTCGATGGGCTGAAGGGCCTTTTTCTGTGCTGTAGACCTCTATGATTCTAATTCACCCAGTGTAGCCAACTCAAACTGACCCTCTAAATCCCCTGCACTTAGTGATCCTGTGCTCGTGCTTGTAAACTATGGTGAACGTTATGCTGATTGCAGTAAGCTACTAGTTAGTTGGGTAATACTGGACTCTGCAGCTCTTCATTGAGAATGCTGAAAGAAACACAAGAAAAAATGCTGCAATAGTGGATGAAAGCACCCAGTGAAATAGATGTTAGCAATCTAAAGACATTATGGTGGATTGTTATATCTGTGAACAAATAAAGGGTAGATAGTAGTAACCAGCTGTAAGGTTTGAGGACTCCAGCTTCATAGTCCTCTATGGGTTCAGCCTCCACCTTTTCAGCATGGCCAATTATACTAACTGTGGCCATCTTCAAATTCTGGTTCACTCTTCCCTGTAATTCAACACTCTGTCCTACAAAGGAGTGTTGAGATGTTGGAATTTTGATAGATAAATGACAGCCAAATGTTCAACCTACATCTATCTTATGTGTTTAAACATTCACCATGTAGAATAGTTCTACACTAAAGTTGGTTAGTTGAGTTCATTCTTTCAAATGGTTATGCAATAGAATTTCCAATTTTTAATGGCTCTGATAAAGTGTACCCAATCAAGCAGCTTGGATATTTCTTCGGTGAAGAAAGTGCCCTGGAATATCAAATGTAACCTTTCATTGTTGCACTTCATCCAAAAACAAGCACCATCAAACATGCCTCAAAATATGGTATTTCTCCTTTTGTGCATGAGCAAATAAATTTCCTTTAAAAGCAATTGCAATTTTTCCAGCTGCATGCTCCTCACTTCCTTTCTCCCCTGCTGACAGTGAGCTCTGTAGACAGACCCAATATAGGCCGGAAATCTTTAAGGATAACCTCAGATAAGTCTGCAAGACCAGCCTGATCTGCTTGTGGCAATATTACATTCAGTGCTTAGAGGTTCCATCACTTTAGTGCCACGCTTGGAAAATTTACATGATACATTTTTATGTAAACAAGAAAGAAAAATGAACTTAAAAAAATTATCAAATTAATTCAAGTTCTGAACATTACGTAGTCTGTGATTTGCTTTCCTTAAAACCTCTTTCCCCTATTTGTCTACTATCAATTACACAAAGCAGGCTCAGATTGAGGTGAAAGATATATACACTGAAATGCGCATCATTTGCTTCTCAGTATGCCTGCAAAACTCACCTTGTAAAAGATTAGCATACAATAATGATCTGTGCTACAGATTATATATTAGTTCATTTACTCATGTGATTGATCAATTACTCATTAATTTAGGCTGATTCTTGCTATGGTAACCACATTAACTTACATGAGATTTTAACCACTGGGTGGCAGACAAGGCTTGGTCTGGTGAAACAAAGCAAAAACGATGGAGATCGGAAAGCAGATTTATGAGAAGCACAAATAATAGATATCGATAGATGCTAATTACAAACAGAGACAGTTTGAAAGCAGGAATGCAGGGATTAAGCAATATGAACTATAGTCTGGAGGGATATTAAAGCAACTGTTGTGATGAATGGTGTGCTAACAGAAACGTAAGAAAGCATAAGAGGAATATATGAAATCATTCTCAAAAATTTGGAAATGTTTGACTATTTTGTAGATCAAAAGAAAAATATACTAATTTATTTTTAGATTCTTTTATAGAATGGTAAACTGCAGGATATAATGGCACCAAAATTTCTTGGGCTTTCATTGGACACCTGTCGTAAATGTGCCAGAATGCACTGGGAAATTGCAGGCACCTTGTGTCAGGTCCTGGCAGTTTCTGAGATTTTCTGGTTGGCCAAAACTAAAGATTTCTCCTTACAAGGTGAATGACACAGAGATTCTCTACAACAGAAATTCCTACTTGCTAGCTCAGTTAAGACGTGGCATAGGACAGACCAGTCGGCCAAATTAAGATGATATCTAGCTCAGGCACAATGGGGAAATGGCCTCTGTGCTGTAACCATATAATGATAATGGCCTGGAAATGGGTTGAAGTGGGTCCCACTGAGGGATCCAGGCCACGTCAGTGATCTAGACTTCTAAAGGCTGGGGAATTTGGATCATCCCCTTTCCATTGTGCTTTGACTGAGAACATGGGCCAAACATTCCATTGCTGAGCGAATGGATATTTTTGCTAATAAGATGCAGGAAATCTTTTCTTCAATAATGGATATGCTCAATGCATAAATACATATAAATATATAATGTCTGTAGCACATCTTCCCCGTCCACTGTACCTTTACATAAATTTATGAGGCTCCTGTTTGCTTTAGGTGGAAGTTTCAACCATCTTCAAAACCCTGTTTTGACAGGAAAGGCTTGGGAACTAAGGGGGTAAAGAAAGCAGCTTGTTTTGAACTACTCTCCTGCCCATATCCGTCCAGCAGATAGGGTTAAAATTTACCCCTCTCTGTCTGTGCCTGTTTCTTACCACTGTCCATTGGTGCCAATGTGAAGTCTGCATTCTTTATCCTAGCTTCATGCTTCTCCCAAGTGTTAGTTGAGGCCCAAGTGTCAGTACATGACGATCAGATGACTGGCTTTTATATTAGCAGAGAAGCCTCATGGCAGCCAAATCCCAAAATGGACATTCTGCAGATTATATTTCTTACCTGGCTACATTGGCAAACTGACTCTGAGCCCTTTCCATAGCCTGTGGTATTTGAGGTGGCTGGCTGGTATGGGTGTGTGCATGTAATGCCATCCTGTGCAGTAGCATCATTTATTCCCATTTCTGCCATGTTAATAGTATTGGAGCTGTCTCTGAGTGGCAACTGATCTGTAAGAAAGCCCTTTAGTACTCAGTCGAAGGACCTCTGCTGCAGATTTCACCATATGTTTCAAGATGTACTGCAGTGCAGTGAAGTCATGTAAATGAGTATTGCATGTGTAGATAATCCTCCAGACTTAGCATTGGTAGCACATTGCCTGATACAGCCCTCAGTTAAGGGTCTACAAGCATCCTTTTTATACAAGTAGTGCCCACAAGATCTGGAACCCCAGGTTTTTCAGCCAAGGGGCAATATATCCTCAAGTTCGACCTTCAAATGCTTCTCCTCACTCGTGCTTTGTATTTTACCAAGTGCGCCCTTTTTTAGTTCACATTGGTTGTATTGGGGTTGACATCTGGGTTGATTTTTGGATGGTACAGAGTGAGTGATAGTATACGGCCAGATGCAAAGAGTATTGGCTCTTTCTAGGACACATCTAGAGGAAGAGAAGGTATAATGAGTCACTCAGATTTTAAACACCAACCCCATACCATACTCTCCTCCACCCAGCTCACCTCTAGCAGACAGAAAATTATCAGACAATGGAGTTACGATTAGTTGAATAGATTTTCTCATCTAGAAATATCTTGTGAGCTATAACATACAGCTCTTCAATGCGTTTCATATTTATAGGCAAAATTTTGTAGCATGCATGCTCTGACCATCTACTGTGCACAAATTTGAAGGTATGGTACCACACATTGTTTAGTAGAACAGCTGGCTCATCTGAGTTCCCAAAAAAACAAACAGCTACAGTAAGACAGAGTACTGTTATTTTAGAATTACATTATGTCTCAATCTCATCATAACAACATACATTTACTTGGCACCTGTAATGCAAGAAAAAGTCCAATGTGCCTCAGAGGCATAAGGAAAATAGACACCAAGCTCAAAAAACATGGTCACATGTGCATAGGTAGGTTTTAAGGAGGGCCTAAAGGGAAGGTGAAGATGTAAAGAAGGAATTCCAGAATAAGGGGCTAATGATGGTGTGAAAGAATATGAGAGATGTAGAAGAGGCTGGAATTCGCAATAGGGTAGGGGTAGGGGGGTGCAGGGGAAGCTTTGGAAGAGATTATAGAGGGATTTAAACAGAAGGTTGAGAATTTTAATTTTGTTATTTTGGAGGACAAGGAAGGAACCAGTGGGGTAAGGGGCCAGGAATGCATGTAGAATATGGGCAACGGAGCTTCGAATGAACTGAAGTTTACAGAGAGTCAATGGTAGGAGACTGGCTAGAAAGGCATTAGAGTAATGCAGTTTGGAGGTGACAAAGAAAAATGTATAAAGGTTTCAAAAGAAGATGGTCTGAAGTAGGAGTAAAGGCATGCAATGTTATGAAGGTGGAAGTAAATGGTTTGCTATGATCAAAAATGAGGGTAACCCCTGCAGAAGATCCAGGTCCTTGTTTTATTTTCTGTTTCTGTTTCTATTTTGTAATCCTGCCTTTTTAATGTACTATTTGATTTGCAATATTTGCTTTCTCTTTAAAGTTGCCTTGAATTAATTTCTATTACATTTATTTTTCTCAATGTTCCAATTTTTGCATAACTTTTTTCATCATCATGCCTAGTTTTTCTATTTGTTATTTACATTTTTGTTGTTTTTATTAATCCCTTCCATTTTACTTCAAAGTTCTTTTAATTTTGCCATATTTTCCATTTTTTTTCTTTTACGGAATTTCTATTAAAAAAATGGATGGAAAATCAGACAATAAATTAAGCAACATAGGCCCAGATCTTCCAGTCTCCAGATCATCCGAGACTGGACATACCACAGAAGATGCACTACAGGATCCCTTGGAAGTCCCAAGGCATTGAATCTGTGGGAATTGCCCAGGAAGTTTGAACTTCCGATGGGAAATTCCCTGCTCCCCAAGACCTCCCGAAAAAGTCTCCAGCTCCGAGTTAGAGTTGGAGACTTCAAACGGTTCCGCCTTACTCACCTGGATAGCTACCCAGGAAATGTTGACAGTCTAACTCATGGTTAACTAGACAACTGACCTCGCCCCCCGCCCCCAGCAATCATTCACAAGGAACCCCCAATTCATCCCAACCCACCTGACCCCGATAATCGTCCTGACACCGTCTTCTCCATGACACCGCGACTCCAACCCAACCTGAATAGCCCCATCATCCAATTTCCCCCGACCTGACTCCCTCCTGACCTGACCCAATCCCGCAATCTGACCCCTCCACCGCAACTCATCCCGACGAGACCAGACTACTCACTTGACCCACCTTCCCACTCACCCTCCTGCCACCCTACCCA
Organism: Carcharodon carcharias; assembly: GCF_017639515.1. Lineage (NCBI taxonomy): Eukaryota > Metazoa > Chordata > Chondrichthyes > Lamniformes > Lamnidae > Carcharodon > Carcharodon carcharias. The sequence goes on along the minus strand of NC_054471.1, from coordinate 141,335,509 downwards.
CCTGGCACTCTATCTACCTGCCACCTCACCTACCTGCCAACCTACAATCCCACCTAGCAACCCCTGCCACCCTACCACCTCACCTTTATGTCATCCGATCCACCTACTACCCTACTCAGCTTTCGCTCTGCCACCCTACCCCCTTACCTCACTACCCTATGCCTTTACCAACTTATCTCACCCACCCTAATTTGTTACACACTTATCTTCTCTCTGTAGCTTTACAAAGAAGCTTTGAGACATTTAAACTCTTTACTTACCAGAATACAGCAGCTAGTGCCGTAAAAAGAGACGTGACTTCTGCATGGATTCCCTTCGCTGATGTCTTTGAGGTTTCCTACACTGACCGAGTTCTGCAGGATCCTCCATTGGAAGATTGGTGAGAAAAATTGGAGGAAGGTAAGTGGGTATTTTTTTTTGTCTGATCATGGTCAGAAATAGATGTTCTGATCCTGATCAGAAGATTTGGGCCAATGGTTGAGGGAATTCAATTGGAGTTTTCCTTCTTAATGTTGCTATAGCATCACGATGGAGTTAAAGTTGACAAAAAAGCAATGCAGTTGACCTCCAATGGAGTCACTTGGTTTTCTTCATAAGACACAAGATGCAAAAGTAGTTCATATATTCAAAGAAACAGCAAAATAATATTGTTTTACCAGGTTACAAAATTTACAACATAGAGAATCGATATTGACATACAGTAGTGAACAGATAAATGGCTAAAGCGATAATTATATAATTTTGACTAAGGTTCATGAGCTCAAATCATAGAAATTGACACCATAATGTTGTATCTGTACTGGTGCTAGCGCGTCATCTGAAGGTATACTTTAATCACATTTCCCTACTGGTAAGGAATCATAAAAAGTACAGCACAGAAAAATGAGCATATGCAACACAAAGCAGCATTATAAATAAATTTTCTTACTGTTGGATTTCCATTGTTGTCAAAAATGTTAGCTCCTGCGGAAATATAAAAACGATGATTAACACATAGCATTTTTCTTCAAGGCATTCTCAGCGGCTTGAAGAATATTCTACAGCCAATAATACAAAGCTTGCTGTCTATTGCACTGATAAGTAACAGATAGTCAATCTTGTTTTGTCTGGCATGAAGGCATCAGCCCTTTTCCACATCCACTGTGACTTGTTAATCAAGCCTAATGAAGTGGGCATAGGACAGCTTGTTAAGGCTCCAGAGGTTGTTCAAATAAGATAGCTTCACTGCAACATGAGTGCAGTGCATAAGGTAGGTGGGAAGAGTATACTTTTCCTGGGTATTCCTCTCCTCGATATGAAATAATCTTCATATATCTATACTTTGCAGATTTTCAACGGCTAATTCTGAAGTGAAGATCATTGCCAGGCAAAATATTGGTGCTCTATATGCAGCCAGCAGCCTTTCATCATCGGCTGGTATCCTATATTCCAACCCGAGTCCCAAGTAACTCAGCATCAAATTACATGAATGAGCTGATCTGCATTATGCAGTGGCGGTGGTGGTGTTCCCACACATCTGCTGCCCTTGTCCTTCTATCTCAACTACCTCCCCTTTCATTGTGATCTAGGCAGCAGCACCACCCTTGATAAGGACAGATATAAAGTACTCATTTTTTGCGTGAAGGTGTATGTACACCAACAGGTTCAGAGATGGGCTACAGTAAGGTTGAAATCAAGGCCTGCTTCGGTGCTTGGCACGAATCAATGAGTAGAAGTGTGAGAGAAACACTCGTGGGTTGTACAGTTGGCCATTTACTTGGTATCTGGTCCTCTTACATTACATTCCTAACACAACCCCAGCAGAAACCCCCCACCTCCTCAGCCCACCCCCTTCCTCAAACCATACCAGGCACCTATTCCTTCCTTGAAGCCCACCAGCTCCCTCCCCATTTCCTTGACACCCCCGTTCCTCGACACCCTCCACCCATCCACCCCTTCCTCGATAAACATTCCGGCAACCCCCCTTCCTCGATACTCCAACTTCCCCAACAACCCACCCCCATCCCCAGACTCCCCTATTTCCACAAATGCCCCATCCCCTCCTCCTCCTCAAACCCCCCCAAACTCCAGCCCCTCCTCCACACCACCTCTCTCCCGTTCCCGGCCACTCCTCCTCCTCCACAAATCCCCTGCCCCCTCCTCCTCCACAAAACCCCCATCGCCAGTCCCCCTCCTCCTCCATAAAACCCCCATCACCACCCCCTCCTCGACCAAACCCCCGCCCCTCCTCCCCCTTCCCCTCGACCAATACCCCCCAGTGACCAACGCGCCCCGCCCACTTCCTCGACGACCAACACCCCCGCCCGCCCCCTTTCTCGATGACCAACCAGTCACCCGCCCCCTCCTCAACGGCCAACTCCCCCCCGGGCCCGCCCCCCTCGACGGCCGACTCCCCCCCACACCCGCCCCCCCTCCTCGAGGGCCGACTCCCCCCCCCCGCCTGCCCCCCCCCTCGACGGCCGACTCCCCCCGCCCGCCCGCCCCCTCCTCGACGGCCGACTCCCCCCCGCCCGCCCCCCTCCTCGGTAACCAACCCCCCTTCCTCGATGTCCCAACCCGCTCCTTAACCAGCCAATACCCCCCACTCTATCCTCCCCCTTGATGCCCAACTCCTCCACAAAACCACACCCCGGCCCCTCCTCCTCCTCAACCAGCCCCACCACCCAACCGATCTCTTCACTCCCCCTCCCCCAACAACTTCCAGCCCAACCCACAGCCCGCTCCATATCCTTCCCCCCTCTCTCTCCCCAGCCCAACCGGTAAACTCCTTCATTGAAGGTGACCTGGTAATCCCAGAGCTCCTCGGTGCTCATGGGGTTTTCTACGTGTGATCTATGAGACTGGCCCATGGCTACCTCCCCTTCCGTTACCCTTGAAATCTCAGCGCTACTCCAGGTGGCCCAATGGGCGCGCGTTCCGCCCAACCCCTCACGTAAGCGATCCCATCCCCCGACCCCGTGTGCGCGCCCTCGCTCCCCGCGCAACCCCACCCCCTGCGCCCGTCCTCTCCCCCCCCCCCCGCTCTTTAGTCAGGTTGTTCTTTCAACACCCCACTGTGAAATATTAAAGTCTGATCACTAGCTGGTCCAAAGGAATGGAGCAGTGTTTCTTTTTGTTCAAATAATGTGTAGTGGTCCAACAAAAGCTTTTGGTCCAACACCAACAGGATAGGTGTCACAACTTCAGAACATGGTGAGGACAACTCTTGGTTCTTTCCTTGAACAAGGCCTGGCACAAATCCTGGGTCTGTGGCCAACCACATTGGAGATCCAGAACAAAAACAAAAATACCTGGAAAAACTCAACAGGTTTGGCAGCATCTTCAGATTCGAAACGTTAACTGTATCCCTCTCCGCAGATGCCGTCAGACATGCTGAGTTTTTCCAGGTATTTTTGTTTTTGTTCTAGATTTCCAACATCCGCAGCATTTTGCTTTTATCACACTGGGGATCGCTTGGGCTCACCAAATATTGGAAAACCAGACAGGCTAGAGTACATAAATGTAAAGGAATTTACCTGCTTTTCCTTTATTGACTCCATTCCTACATACCTCATTTTTTGATACTCATTGCCCCCAGATGATCTAGTGCACCCGGGCACTGATGCAAGAAACTCTTATTGATCTTAAACCTCCAGGAAAGTCCATAAAAGAGTATTGTTAACCACAGAAATCCAGCTCAATTCATATGTACGTTTCATAATTTAAATACTCACATATTAATTAAAGCACATTATATGCTTATAAGAAAATATTTTGATAATGTTGCCCAATAGCCAAAAGACAATAACTATACGCATGTTATTTCATTTTTGAAAGTAGTTAAACAACTGTTTCCTTGGATGAAATCATAGCAATTTGAATGATTATGGGTTTTTACATTAAAATGTTGTCACCTTAAAATCACCAGCATATTGTGATAGTACTTACAGATATTTAAATAACATAAGAATTACCATTATGGATTTGGTAACAGGAATGAAGTAGCTAGATCATTGCTACTTCCAATAATTTGAAATCCAGACTCAGTACTCCAGCTAGTTATTTGATTTGTAATCTCTCTGGTGCCAAGAGCAAAATCTTGCTGTGGTCTTGGGGGTCTTGCCTGCAAGCCGGAGAGCTTTGGGAAGACCCACCGAACCAATCAGGCAGTGCAAGGCCACCAGCAGGCCTTCCCTTGGAATCAAGACCCTTGGGGCAGAAATCTTCCCTCGTTAGAGCTGCCAGGCAATAAGCTCTTGCACTCAGCAACTCCACTGGGAGGCCGTGGCTGCTGCTGGAAGGACAGGCAATGGAATCCCAAGATTGTGGAGCAACCCAGACTACAAGTATGTTATATTGGGGCAAGGGTGAAGTGGCAGTTTGCAAGATGGAGGTCATGGGAAGAGATTGCATGGGGGTTGGCGGCAAGGGCAAGGGGGTTTGCTCTCAGTGCCCAGCCCCTTTTCCCGATGTCCAATCCCTCAATCAGGCATTGAGTGCCTTTGATCTAAGACACCCCCTCAACACTTCTGGAGGTGACAAACTGGCTGCACAGTTTCCCTGTCGTGCACTCTGTGCAGTGACAGATCTGCCCGCCACTGGGTTAATACCAGCAGTGGTGGGATGAGGCCCTTAAGTAGTCATTAATTGGCCACTAAAGGACCTCAAATGGCGGTGGGGTGGGAAGGTTGGCAATGGGACTTCCTGCCCAGAACTTAATTCAGGTGGAGGTGGAAAGATGATAAGTTTCAGGTACATTACCTCTCCACCTATGTAAATGCCCTCCCTGCCTCCAAGCTTGCCACCATTGAGAGCAGAAGATTCTGCTACAAGTTATAATTTATAGACCATTCCAGCACTTCACTTAATGCCATCAGTGCTTCCAATTCCCAAATTAAATCATCTATTTCTCCAGTTTTCAAATATTTTTTTCTCAAATACTTAAAAGTTTTGAATAAACTCTTCAGGCACAGAAAGATGTGCAAATTATGAGTCAAAGATTGTTGGAACATGTGTGTAGTTCAGTAGAGTTCATTACGAGATTCTGAGTCTTGTATAGTTTAACAGTAAGTGTATATTAACAAGTAGTAACTATATACAAAAAAGGGTGGAATCATCCCCTCCCACGATAAGTTCTGTGGCAGGAGCAGAAAGTTGGAGTGACTCCCGCTGAGGAACGGAGCAGGCTGTTATATGCAATCGTGCACTTCCCGCCTCACTATCCATGCACGCAGTTCGTGTTGAGTCTCATCATGGGGCAGGTAGGAAGTAGAGTGCCTTGTCATGATGTCCTGGAGCCATAATTGAAAGGCACCCGGACAGGCCTTCACTAAGAGGAAGAAGGATGAGCAGGAGAAGGCAACAAGCCTGCTTCAGTGACGCATCCCTGGAGCACCTTCTGGGGGCAATACAGGAAAGACAGGATATCCTCTTCCCCAAAAATAGCCTCAGGCTGACCACCGTGACTGTGCTGTTTAAGGAACCTTGGTGGATTCCTGCAATGCATCTTGTAGATGGTACACACTGTGCATCGGTGGTGGGGGGAGTGATTGTTTGTGGATCATATGTGCCAATCATATGGACAGCTTTATCCTGGATGGTGTCAAGCCATTGGAGCTGCATTCATCCAGGGAAGTGGAGAGTATACCATCACATTCCTGACTTGTGCCTTGTAGATGGTGAACTGGCTCTCGGAAGTCAGGAGGTGATTACTCGCTGCAGGATTCCTAGCCTCTGACCTGCTCTTGTTGCCACCGTATTTATATGGCTAGTCCAGTTCAGTTTCTGATCAATGGTAACCCACAGGATGTTAATAGTGGGGGATTCAGTGATTATAGTGCTTTTGAATACCATGGGGCGGTGGTTAGATTCCCTCTTGTTGGAGATGGTCATTGCCTGGTACTTGTGTGGTGTGAATGTTACTTGCCACTTGTCAGCCCAAGTCTGGATATTTTTCAGGTCTTGCCGCATTTGGACATGGACTACTTCTGTATCTGAGAAGTCGTGAAGGGTGCTGAACATTATGCAATCATCAGTGAACATCCCCATTTCTGAACTTATGATGGAAGGAAGGTCATTGATAAAGCAGCTAAAGATGGTTGGACCTAGGACACAACCCTTTGGAACTCCTGCAGTGATGTCCTGGAACTGAGATGACTGACCGCCAACAAACACAACCATCTTCCTTTGTGATAGGCATGATTCCAACCAGTGGAGAGTTTGCCCCCTGATTTCTATTGACTCCAGTTTTGCTCGGGCTCCTTGATGCCATACTCGGTCAAATGCTGCCTTGATGTCAACGGCAATCACTCTCACCTCACCTCCAAAGTTCAGCTCTTTTGTCCATGTTTGAACCAAGGCTGCAATGAGGTCAGGATGGTCAGCAATGAGGAGCTGAGTGGCCTTAGTGGAACTCAAACTGAGTGTCAGTGAGCAGGTTATTGATTAGCAAGTGCTGCTTGATAGCGCTGTTGATGACTCCTTCCATCACCTTACTGATGATTGAGAGTAGACCGTTGGGGCTGTAATTGGCCAGGTTAGATTTGTCCTGTTTTTTATATGCAGGATATACCTGGGCAATTTTCTACATTGTCGGGGAGATACTAATGTTGCAGCTGTACCCTGGAGCAGCTTGGCTAGAGGAGCAGCAAGTTCTGGAGCACATGTCTTCAGTATTATTGCTGGAATATTGTCAGGGCCCACAGCCTTTACAGTATCCAGTGCCTTCAGCCATTTCTTGATATCACTTGAAGTGAATTGACTTGCACATGGTGGTCGGACCTTGAGATGTCACGAGTTCAGTTAGCAGCCACAGAATTAGCAGCCTAGGAGCTGCTCTTTCATCATACGGGCTCACAATCCATTTATATGTCTTTATGCTGGAGAAAGAAATTTTCAACAGGAGGGTGAGAGAGAAAACGCGAAAGGGGATGCCTGAGCCCAGGCCCTTCACTGCATTCGAACAGCAGGCTACTGAGATGGCAGGGGAGGATCGTGACCGTGCCTGTGTTGATGGTGAGGTTGGCCTCCCCCAAGCTCTAGTGAGCAAGCATGCATAATCCAGACAACTTGGAAAATCAAGGCCAACATTCTCTTTCCCATTTTTAAATGATCTTGTCAAGGTGATGGGGCTGCTGCCTTATTGAACCCTTGCAGTTCATGTTCCATGCTGTTAGCGTGGCAACTGTAGGATTTTCACTTAGCCACAGTGAAGGCACAGGCATGGGGTGGAGTGCAAGGCAACTGGCAGATGGTATTGTTCCCATGCATCTGCTGCCTATGTCCTTCTAGCTGGTAGAGCCTGTAGGGTTGGAGAGTGCTGTTGAAAGAGCTTTGGTGACTTGCTGCAGTGCATCTTGTAGATAGTACACATTGCTGCCATAAGTGCCAAGTTTCAACCAGCCTAGGCAGCCACTCATTCTCTTCTCTCCATTCTAGGTGCCAGCAAGAAGAAGGGAGGCCAGCCCCAGCACTTGAAGTAAGCCCTAGCACCCAGGACACCTCTGAGGAGGACGAGGACAACTTCACACCCGTAAAGCCGTCACAGCGTTCACCTGCACCCACTACCAGCCCTGAGACACACACCTTGATGGGCCACATATCTAATTTAGGCTTGAGCTCACACTGTGGTGGTCACCACACAGACACGTGTCCACAGCAGGAGGAGCCAGTGATGGCCAAGATCTCTGCCACTCGGCGGACTGCTTGAGAGGAGGCTTCTACTAAGTCTGAGTCAGATGATAAGCCTCTGGAAGCATTTATAGATGAGATGCTTGAGCAGGGGAACATCAGGCAGAGGGGACAGAGGCCCTCAACAGAGTGGCACGACAGGCAGAGGAGTCCATCCGTGTGTGCTGTGATGTTGTGGTTCCGACATGCATGCAGATCAAAGTCCACATGGGGAGGATGGCAGATGCCATGGAGAACCTGGTCCAGCAGAATGTCCACCAGAATGTGATCAAACCTGCATTCTATCACGCTAGCCATGGGTGAGCTTTTTCAGTGACTAGGCAGGAAGGGGATGGGGCACATTGACCTCCCTCCAGGTGACCTTCACCTCAAGGAGACGGGTCGGGGGGGGTGTGGGTATTGGTGGGCGGGGGGCGGGGGGAGCCCTCGGGCACCCAAAAGAAGGAGATGTATCAGGCAGATGCCCCAGGGACATCCACCCAGGACACTCCAAGGGTGTCCAGGAGTTCTCAATGCCCTCTGCCTGTGACCCCATCAGCTCAGGCCGAGAAGGGTGCACCTGCCCTTCATCAGGAGATCCAAAGCAGTTCGGGGTCTACCATGTCTCGGAAGTCAAGAGGATGCCCGCCAAAATCATCCCAGACAACAGGGCATAGTAGTCAGCAGACTGTCTCCACTTTTGCTGCAGATGTATGGGATGTGCCTAGATGTAGCAGCAGAGTTAGGAAGATTAAGAAATATTGAATTAACACAGGTTGCACAGATGTACAATCATTTTATATAGTTTTTGCACTTCTAAGTATACATTATCTTGTACTAGTTGAAAGTCTCCTGGATTCATTCTTACTGCTAGTTGTTTTCATAATCACGTGCACTCCACCTCTTCCAGAGGGGGACCAAGGATGGGCCTTCCTCCCCTTAATGCTTGGCTGCGCATCAAGACATCACTCTCGATGATTGCCATGTGCAAGAGGCCTCCCACTCCCATGATCCTGCTTGCCTTCATTGACCTCGAGACGCTATGGACAGACCTTGTTACAATGGAAAGACAAACACAAGAGCCCTGGCCAAGCAGGTCCATTCCCTTGGGACTGGCCTGTTATGAGGACATGTAGTAATATTCTATGATGAGCAATTTTGCATAATTTATTTGAACCTTGAAAATAGTTTTAATGAGCTTTCTCCTTCGCCAACCAACCCCTTAATTTAAAACTGAAACCTTAAATGGCATCTTAGTTTGCAGCTGTGAATTGGCTGCCATTCATCTGCATGCCCCGAGGCATCTCTTTCCCTTCTTCACTTCTTCCCTAACTCTCCCCATTGCTGTAATCTGTCCCACATCCTTGTCCCCATCAATGACCCCCTCAGATGAGAACTATACCTGCCATACCCAGATCCTGCCCCTTCGCCCTCTCACAGTTCCACCTCCTCCAATCATCAGCGCCCCCACTTCTCCCCACAGGATTCCAACGTTGACTCAACCAACTGCTCCCTCTAAACACTCTCTCCCCATACCAACTCCCCTTCCACGCCCTTTCCCTTATCCTTCCACCATCCTCCCTCCTCCTTACCCTTCATGCTTTCCTTCCCCCCTCACTCTACCCACCACCACTTCTTCTCCCCTGGACCCCCCTACCCTTTTATCTCATCCAGCTCCCACCCCTGCTTCTCATCTGGCACCCCCCACCCCCCCCCCCCCGCCCCCCAACATTTCTTCTCCTCTGGATACCCACCCACTTCTTGTCTTCACCCACCCCCACCCCTCATGTCTTCCACTCGACCCCTTCTTTATGTCTTGCACCCCTCCTTTGTCCCGACCTTCCCCCCTTGGTGCCTTCTGCGCTCTCCGTACCTGCAGTCAGCTCCAGTGATGCAGCCAGTAAGTATTTTAAAATTTTCCTTCGCTGGTTGCATGCCATAACTGTGTAGTCGGGTAACAGAATTGCATGAATTCCCGCTGGTGTGGCTGAAGATTTAACGGGGTGCACAATTTGGGTTTTAATGAAAATGCAAGATGGTTTCCTAATGAGCTTCAGCTAGAAGCACAATCCACCATTAACCTGCCATGAACAACAGGAGGGCAAGCTCCCAACCTGATTTCCGGACATCAGGAAACTGTTTTTTTGCTCCTTGCTATTTCTTTTGCCTCCTCCCGCCATGAATCCTGCTGGTGGCAGGAGGAGACAATTCTGCCCATAGAGTATGAGGCCTAAGCTAGGAGATTGCCTCCATGCTTGTCTCTACGCTCATCTGTATCCAGTACAAGACTGCATACTGAACTCGGGTCATGTGTCCCTTTACATCACAGCGTGGGTATTACTGTACATTAGCCTTTTCTATGCCAGACCCTTATACTACAAAGATCTCCTGCAAGAGAGTCCTTTGTAGAAAAAATGCAATTTTGTTAGTCAACATGCAAACATACAAACATACAAATTAGGAGTAGGCCACTCATCCCCTCAAGCCTGTTCTGCCATTCAATGGGATCATGGCTGATCTGATTGCAACCTCAACTCCACATTCCAGCCTTTTCCCAATAATCTTTCATACAAACATATGAATTAGGAACAGGAATAGTCCACTTGGCCCCTAGAGCCTGCTCCACCATTTAGCAAGATCATGGCTGATCTGATTACAACCTCAACTCCACATTCCTGGCTACCCCTGATAGCCTTTCAACCCCTTAGCTATCAAGAATACATCTATCTCTACCTTAAAGATGTTCAGAGACTCTGCTTCCACTGCCTTTTGAGGAAGGGAGTTCCAAAGACTCATCACCTTCTGAGAGAAAAAAAATTTCCTCATCTCTGTCCTAAATGGGCAACCCCTTATTTTTAAACAGTGACCCCTTGTTCTAGGTTCTCCTACAAGAGGAAACATCCTCTCCACATCCACCCTGTCAAGACCCCTCAGGATCTTATATGCTTCAAACAAGTCACCTCTTACACTTCTAAACTCCATCGGATACAAACCTAGCCTGTCCAACCTTTCCTCATAAGATAATCTGCCAAATCTAGGTCTTACCTGAGTAAACCTTCTCTGAACTGCTTATAATACCTTTACATCCTTCCTTAAATAAGGAGACCAATACTGTACACAGTACTCCAGATGCGGTCTCACCAAAGCCCTGTATAACTGAAGCATAGCCTCTCTACTCTTGTATTCAATGGCCTTTGCAATAAACACAAACATTCTATTAGCTTTCCTAATTATTTGCTGTACTTGCATACTAACCTTTTGTGATTCATGGACTAGGGCATCCAGATCCCTCTGAATCTCAGAGCTCTGCAATATATCACCATTTAGTTAATACACTTTTTTTTATTCTTCCTACCAAAGTGGACAATTTCACACTTTTCCACATTATATTCCATTTGCCAGATCTTTGCCCACTCATTTAACCTATCTATATCCCTTTGTAGCCTCCATATTCCTACCTATTGTTGTGTCATCAGCAAATTTAGCTACCATATCTCTATCCCTTCATCCAAATCATTTATATAAATTGTAAAAAGTTGAGACCCCAGCACTGATCCCTGTGGCACACCGTTCGTTACATCTCACCAACCAGAAAAGGACCCATTTATGCCTACTCTCTGTTTCCTGTTAGCTAACCAATCTTCTATCTGTGCTAATATGTCACCTCCTATAACATAATCTTTTACTTTCTGCAATAACCTTTGATGTGGCAACTTATCAAATGCCGTCTTGAAATCCAAATAGAGCACATCCACCAGTTCCCACTTATCCACAACACACATTACTTTCTCAAAAATCTCCAATAAATTGGTTAAACATGATTTCCCTTACACAAAATTATGTTGACTCTGCCTGATTACCTTGAATTTTTCTAGGTGCCCTGCTAAAGTGTCTTTAATAATAGGTTCTAACATTTTCCTGTGACAGATGTTAAGTTAACTGGCCTGTAATTTCCTGCTTTCTGTCTTCCTCCTTTTTTGAACAAAATAGTTACATCAGCTATTTTTCAATCCAATGGAACCCTCCCCAAATCTAATGAACTTTAGAAAATTAATATCAATGCATCAAATATCCCCTTAAGCATCTGCCACTGCATCTCTATTGATCTATCTTGTAAACTAAATTGCCAGTTCACTTTAGCTAGCTCTGCTTTCATGCCCTCATAATTGCCCCTGTTCAATTTTAAAATAGTAGTCTTAGATCCACTCTTCTCTCCCTCTAACTGAATATAAAATTCAATCATATTATGTTTGTTATTACTTACGGGCGCCTTCACTATGAGGTCATTAATTAATCCTATCTCGTTGCACAATAGCTTGATCTCTGGTTGGCTCAGAATGTGCTGTTCTAAGAAACTATCCCAAAAACATTCTATGTATTCGTCATCTATGCTACTTTTGCCCATCTGATTTTTTCAGTGTATATGTAGATTAAAATCCCCCATGATAATTCCCTTACCTTTCTGACAAGCTCCCACCCTTTCTTTTTTGATACCCTACCATGTGATTACTGTTAGGGGGCCTGTACACCACTCCCACAAGTGACTTCTTGGCCTTTATCATTCTTCATCTCCATCCAAACCTCTTCTCTATCATGGTAGCAAAATGTAAAGTTGTTCATTGGCTAGAAGAACAAGAAAGCAGAATATTACTTATGCAGAGAATGGCTGCAGAATTCTGAAGGTGCAGAGGGATCTAGGTGTTCTAGTGCATGCGTCACAATAAGTTAGTATGCAGGCACACCAAGCAATTAAGAAGACTAATGGTACACTACCCTTTATTATGAGAGGAATTGAACATAAAAGTAAGGGTGTTATGCTTCATTGGTGGGACCACATCTCAAATATTTTGTGCAGTTTTGTTTTCCTTATTTATGGAAGGAAGTAAATGCATTGGAGATGGTTCAGAGGAGGTTTACTAGATTGATACCTGGAATGAGCGGGTTATCATATGAGGAAAGGTTAGACAGACTGGGCTTGTTTCCACTGGAGTTTAGAAGAGTGAGGGGTGAAGTGATTGAAGAATGTAAGATCCTGAACAGTACTGACAAGGTGGATGTGGAAAGGATGTTTCCTCCGGTGGGTGAGTCCAGAACTAGGGGGCATTGTTTTAAAATTAGGGGTTGCCCTTTTAGGACAGAGATGAGGAGACTTTTTTTGGAACTCTCTGCCTCCAGAGATGGTGGAAGTGGGGTCATTGAATATTTTTAAGGCAGAGGTAGATAGTTTCTTGTTAGTCAAGGGAATCAAATGTTACCGGGGATAGATAGGAATGTGGAATTCAAAACTCAAAAGTTCAGCCATGATCTTATTGAATGATGGAGCAGGCTCGAGGGGCCAAATGGCCTACCTCTGCTCATATTTCCTATGTTCGTATGTTCCTGAAATTAGGTCATTCCTCTCTTTTGTGCTAATATTAACTTTAATTAATAGACCCACCCCTCCAGCTTTTCCTACCTCCTTGTCCTTTTATAATGTCACATACCCTTCAATATTCAGGTTCTAATCTATGTCATCCTCAGCTATGTCACTGTAAAGGCCATCCAATCATTCTTATTTATCTCTATTTGCACTGTCAGTTTATCTGTTTGTTTCAAATGCTACGTGAATTCAGATACAGAGCCTTTAGTTTTGTCCTTTTATTATTTCTGTAACCTCTAGCCTTATCTGTTGACTTACTCTTAGATTTGCACTCTCTGTCCCTTCCTGTCATGATCTGCTTATCATTTCCTACATTAATAACGTTCTCTCTTGCCTTGTCTCTACTTTTTGATTTATCACATCTTCCCAAATTTGATCCCTTGCCCCCACTATTTAGCTTAAAAATCCCTCTACTTCCCTATTTATGTGGCTCACTAGAACCCTGGCCCCAGCATAATTCAGATTTAGACCGTCCCAATGGCACAGTCCACACTTTTCTCAATGCTTGTGCAGTGTCCCAAAGACCAGAACCCACTTCTCCAACAGCAGTCTTTGAGTCATGCATTCATCTCTCTACTCTTATTTGCCCTGTGCCGATTTGCTGTGGCTCAGGTAATAATCAAGAGGTTATTACCTTTGAGGCTTTCCTTCTTAATTTGGTGCCTAGCTCCTCATATTTATAATACAGATCCTCATTTCTTGTCCTGACTGTGTTGTTGGTACCTACATGGACCACAACTACTGGATCCACTCCAACCCTGAGCTGATAACCTGAACCCTGGCACCGGCCAGGCAACACAGTCTTATGGGCTCTCGCTTTTTTCTGTAGAGAATTGTGTCAATCCCCCTCACTATACTGTCCCCTATTACCACTACATTCTTTTTTGCTTCCCCCACTTGGACGGTTTCCTGTACCATAGTTCCATGGCCTGTCCACTCATCCACCCTGCAGAATTCACTTTCATTCACACAGGTTGCAATCACCTCAAATCTGTTTGACAGTTGAAAAGCTTGAGGTTCCTCCACTTCTGTCTGCTTGGTCCCTTTACCTGCTTCACTAATGATCACATCCTCCTGTCCCTCACTGCTGACCAAAACAGATGACCCTATTCTAAGAGGCGTAACCGTCTTCTGGAACAAAGTGTTGAGGTATTTCTCCCCCTCCCTGATGTCTGCAGTTCAGCTTCTAGATCAATAATCCTGATCCAGAATTCCTCTAGCTGCTTACACTTTCTGCAGATGTGTTGGTCCTTGATTGCATTAACCTCCAGAACTTAGAGTCATAGAGTCATAGAGGTCTACAGCACAGAAAAAGGCCCTTTGGCGCATCAAGTCTGTGGTGGTCAAACAAGTACCGAACCATTCTAATCCCATTTTCCAGCATTAGGCCCATAGCCTTGTATGCCATGGCATCACAAGTGTCCATCCAAATACTTCTTAAATGTTATGAGGGTTTCTGCCTCTACCACCCTTTCAGGCAGTGAGTTCCAGATTCCCACCACACTCTGGGTGAAAAAATTCTTCCTCACATCCACTCTAAAACTCCTGCCCCTTACCATAAGTCTATACCCCCTGATTATTGATCCCTCCACCAAGGGGAAAAGTGCCTTCCTGCCTACCCTATCTATGCTCCTCATAATATTATACACCTCTATTATGTCCCCCTCAATCTCCTCCGCTCCGAGGAAAATAACCCCAGTCTATCCAATCTCTCCTCTTAACTAAAACTCTCCAGCCCAGGCAACATCCTGGTAAATCTCCTCTGCACTCTCTCTAGTGCAATCACATCCTTTCTATAATGTGGATTCCAGAACTGCACGCAATACTCAAGCTGTGACCTAACCAGTGTTTTATACAGTTCCAGCATAACGTCCCTGCTCTTATATTCTATGCCTCAGCTAATAAAGGCAAGTATCCCATATGCCTTTTTAACTACCTTATCTACCTGTCCTGCTACTTTAAGGGACCGGTAGACATGCACACATCTGATCCTCGGTACTTCCTAGTGTCCTACCATTCATCGTGTATTCCCATGCCTTGTTTGTCCTGCGCAAGTGCATCACCTCACACTTATCCGGATTAAATTCCATTTGCCACTGATCAGCCCATCTGACCAGCCCATCTACATCCTCCTGCAATCTAAGGCTATCCTCCTCACTATTTACCACCCCGCCAATTTTTGTGTTCCCACATTCCACTGCTGCATCGCAACACCTGTCCTGCTATTGTTGCTTATATTAGTTAGCTAATTTAATTCAATTACTTTCTTAACTGACTTGGAATAATTCCTATGTATATTACAATGTACTGTAGTTATTAGATGCTAGTACCACATACAATTAAAAGTTAGACGTTTCTTATTTAATACAGGTATCTGTTTTAGGTATTTATTTTAATTATTTTGTTTTGGTTATTTAATTTTAGAGTTTTTGTTCTTTTTATTTATGGATCTACCTTAACTTTGGTGTCCTAAGCTAGCTATTGATATGCTGTCCCTTACATCAAGCATTTACCAGCCAATCAATTTACTAGTTCCTGATGTCACGGTTGTTTTTTCACTCAGTTTCTTCAAGCTGAGCACACACTTCTTTTTGGGCTCTCTCTCTCTCTCTCTCTCTGAACTCTGCCCTAATTGATGGGCTTTCTTTCTCTCTCTCTCTCTCTCTGCACTCCCTCCTGAAACCTTTCTGCCTTTCCTACTTTGTCTATCCTTCAAAGCATCCTCAAGACCCATCATTTTGACAAGGATTTTGGTCATCTCTCCTAATCTTTTCCTTCCTGGCTCAGTGTTCATTGTCCTTGTGGCTGTTTGTGAAGTATCTTCAATTTTGTATTCATAAAATAGGTAGTAAATATATTTAAACATTTATGTTTTATTAAAATCTAGATTTTATGGCATAAAAAATTATATGATTTTTAACTTTAATATTTTTGAATTTTTTAACCTTTATCATAACCAGACCATCTGCAGTTTTCAGTGCCCAAGCATTACAAGAGTCACTTTCAACTTTGCCACCTGAGTAGTAACCTAATGGTTACCTGCCTATTGTACTCACCTGATTTGTACCCCATTGATTTTCATGGAATGTGTATAAGAAATGCATGCAATGGCTGTGCTGATGTGACAAACTGCAGAGGAACAGTGGAGACAAATAAATAGAAGTGCAGGGAAACAGACATCAACTCTTATAAAGCATATGATTGACTCTTGAAAATAATGGCTCACTGAAAATTAGAAATTAACAAGAATATTGTGGATAGTTAAAACAAGTTAAGAAAGAAAACTGATAGTAAGCAAATGGGTTATAAAAACCTAACTGCACATGCGGCATCTTATGGATCCGATATGATTTGAACAAATAAATTATCTTTGGAGCACGGTGTGGGGGTGCTGCAAAGATGAGCTCCCACTACAGCAAAAACATTATTTGCATTTAATTCACAATTTCAGGATAAATTGAGTTTTTTTCCATAAAATCTTTCATTTAAATCTTGGATATAACAGCAGGTAGAAGAGTTGTAAAGCCATAAATTGCATAGGTTCAAAGATTGTGATTTATCTAAATTTGTCACTAATTAGTTACGCCTTATATGAAAGGATGAACTTGAAATCTCTCCAGGGCGAAGAGTCTTTGGTGCACTGTGCTTTTTGTTGCCCTTTTAGAAAATAATTTTGTTGCTGTTGAGTATTACCAACATTCTGTGCTTTGTGTGCATAACAAGGATCATTGTCAATGTTTGTGTTACACAGTTAGTTTTCCAGATTGTTACATTGCTAGTTGCTTAAATAGATTAGAAATAATTAAGCAGCTAATGAGATTTTACATTTAATTCTACCAGTTATAATGCTTTCTGTGCTCTGCATAAATATTGATTTAATTTTTTATATGCAGCCAACATTATGGAAAGTCCATATTGCATCATTATATTATTTGGCCTGTTTTAAAAGTAGCTCAGTGATGTGCATAAATACTTGTAATGAATCAAAGGAGATTGAACAATTGTGCATCATGCGTATATTAGAGCTGATGACAGGATAAAAGGCAAATATTTTTATGTAGATGAATAACTGAAAGAGTTATAAAGAGACCACTCAAAACAGTTGAGATCAATAAAGCATCTACCTCTTTGAAGATGACGAACACACTTTAAAGTGTAAACAATTATCAAAGAAAATGTTTCATCAGCAATGTATAACATTATCAATGTGTGCTCCAGTAACAGTTAAGATCCTATTCTTACACCTGCAAACACATTTTCATTTAATTTCTTTTAATATTATATAATCCTCAGCCATGATGATATTGGAATACTTGAAGCAATCATAAATTAATCTTTCATGTACTAATTCATTTAGGTCATGTATACATTGAACATTCAAACTATTACAAATAAATGTTAATGAAAATGACAATTCTGCCAAACAATTCTTTTCCAACTTCTTTTATTCATCTTTACAGATGGTTGTTAGCTGCTTGACTAAGCAGCTGAACCATGTAGTTCCTTGTTTGACCCGTGGTCTGTGCTGAGTGGTTATCTCAGCTGAGATAGCAGTAGGGATGCTACAATTGGGCCTGAATTTCTGGTGCTCCCAATGAGGAATGGAGATGGGTGAGTCCTGAAAATGCCAGTGCTGGGCAGTACGTCATTTGCAGGATGCTACTCCTGGCTCCAAACATTTTGGAGAAGATGAGTTTGGGGTGCAAAAAGGACACACATCCTCCCTTCCCCACAGGAGGGCAGTTGATTAGGTTCATTAAGACCCTTGCTGAAGGTGAGTTAGATGAGATGGTCAGTTTCCCGGCATGTCAGTGAGCAGATCGGCGGTCTGGAGCAGACACCCAGGGGCAGGCTGGGATGCTAGAACTCCAGGCAGGCCTACAGGCCCTTCCCATCTGCCAGGCAGCAAGTACATCCAAAGATCACACTGTAAAAAAGGTTTCCCCACCCCTTGCAGTGGCAGCCTGGCTGCTTTTGTGTTTTCCTATTTTTTTTAAAGTGGTTGAGAGGGCATGTTTTTGTTGAAGCACTTAACCAGTTACTTAGCTTATGCTGCAGCCAGTTGCTTCTTTGAAGTTAGAAGGCCTCTGATTGGCCCTCGAGCTTCAAAAGCCTTGCTTACAACCTTAATTAAACAGGAAACCCACCCCCAGGCCATTTAAAGGCCTACCCACCTGAAAAGCTTAACTTTAATCAGTTTCCTCCTGAGAAACAGGTTTCTAATGAAAACAAAGTCATCTTCTGTTTCCTGGCTCTGTGGCAAAAATTCAACCCTTAGTCACAGCAGCCCAGAGTTCCTGTAATAGGGTTTAGGATACCTAATACAGATTGCACCCTGTATTTTTTTATTCATTCATGGATGTGTACCTTACTGGCAAGGTCAGCATTTATTGCCTAACACTAAATGCCCTTTCTTGAACCGCTGCAGCCCAGGTGATGTCGGTACACATGTCAGTACTGTCATGGAGGAAATTCCAGGATCTTGAACCAGCCAGAGGGAAGGAATGATGATGTAGTTCCAAATCAGGATTGTGTGATTTGGCGGGAAACTTGGAGTTGGTTGTGTTCCCATGCATATTCTGTCCTTGTCCTTTTAGTTGACAGAGGTTGCAGTTTTGGAAAGTGCTGTCAAAGTAATGTGGTAAGTTGCTGCAGCAGATCTTAAAGATGGAATATACTTCTTTAATGCTGCTGGAGCTGCATTCATCTAGGCAAGTGGAGGATATTCCATCACACTCCAAACTTATGCCTTATAAATGATGCACAGGCTTTGAGAAATTAGGAGGTGATTTAAGCGTGCAGAATTTCCACCCTTTGACCTGATCTTATAGCCACAGTATTTAAATGGCTGGTCCAGCTCAGTTTCTGGTCAATGGTAGCCCCAGAATGTTGATAGTGGGGGATGTAATGATGATAATGCCATTGAATGTCATGGGAAAATGATTAGATTCTGTCTTGTTGGAGATGATCATTGCCTAGCACTTGCGTTACTTATCGTGTTACTTGTCACTTCTCAGTCCAAGCATGAATGTGAATACAGATTGTTTCATTATCTAAGGAGTTGAGAATGGAATTGGGTATGGAATTGAGTATGGAACTGAACAGTGTGTAATCATCCAGGAACATCCATACTTCTGACATTATGATGGAGGGAAGGTCATTGATGAAGCAGTTGAAGATGGTTGGGCTGAACATACAACACTAAGGAACTTGGGCAGCAATGCCTTGAGATTGAGTTATTGGCTTCCAAAACCACAACCATCTTCCTTTGTGCTTGGAATGACAAGCCAGTAGAGGGTTTCCTCTACTGTAATAGGGTTTAGGATACCTAATACAGATTGCACCCTGTATCTTTTTATTCATTCATGGATGTGTACCTTACTGGCAAGGTCAGCATTTATTGCCTAACACTAAATGCCCTTTCTTGAACCGCTGCAGCCCAGGTGATGTCGGTACACCTACAGTACTGTCATGGAGGAAATTCCAGGATCTTGAACCAGCCAGAGGGAAGGAATTGACTTCAATTCTACTGGGGCTTCTTGATGCCACACTCAGTCACATGCTGCCTTGATGTCAAGGGCAATCACTTTCACCTCACCTTTGGAATTCAGAATCACTGAATTACACAGTGCAGAAGAGGCCCTTTGGCCTATCGAGTCTGCACCTACACGTGAGAAACAAGTGACCTACCTACCTAAACCCATTTACCAGCACTTGGCCCATGGCCTTGAATGTTATGACGTGCCAGGATGTGAGGCAACCCACCTACCCCACCCTCCCAGGCAGTGCATTCCAGACCATCACCACCCTCTGGGTAAAAAAGTTTTTCCTCACATCCCCCCTAAACCTCCTGCCCTTCACCTTGAACTTATGCCCCCTGGTGACTGACTCTTCAACCAAGGGGAACAGCTGCTCCCTATCCACCCTGTCCATGCCCCTCATAATCTTGTACACCTCGATCAGGTCACCCCTCAGTCTTCTCTGCTGCAACAAAAACAACCCAAGTCTATCCAACCTCTCTTCGTAACTTAAATGTTTCATCCCAGGCAAATCCTGGTGAATCTCCTCTGCAACCCCTCCAGTGCAATCACATCCTTCCTATAAAGTGGCGACCAGAACTGCACATAGTATCCAGCTGTGGCCTCACCAAGGCTCTATACAACTCCAACATGACCTCCCTACTTTTGTAATCTATGGCTTGATTGATAAAGGCAAGTGTCCTTTATGCCTTTTTCACCACCCCACTAACATGCCCCTCTGCCTTCAGAGATCTATGGACACATGAACATAGGTCCCTTTGTTCCTCAGAACTTCCTAGTGTCATGCTATTCATTGAATACTTCCTTGTCAAATTACTCCTTCCAAAGTGTATCACCACACACTTTTCAGGGTTAAATTTCATCTGCCACTGATCTGCCTATTTGACCATCCCATCTATATCTACCTGTAGCCCAAGACACTCAGCCTCACTGTTAACCAACCGGCCAATTTTTGTGTCATCCGCAAACTTACTAATCCTATCCCCTACATAGTCATCTATGTCATTTATATAAATGACAAAAAATAGGGGACTGAGCACAGATCCCTGTGGTATGCCACAGGCTTCCAGTCACAGACTGGCTTCCAGTCACTAAAGCATCCTTCTGTCATCACCCTCTGCCTCCTACAACTAAGCCAATTTTGAATCCACCTTATCAAATTACCCTGTACCATGTGCATTTGCCTTCTTTATAAATCTCCCATGTAGGATCTTGTCAAAGGCTTTGCTGAAATTCATATAAACTACATCAACTACACTAGCCTCATCTACACACCTGGTCATCTCCTCAAAAAATTCAATCAAATTTGTTAGGCATGACCTCCCTCTGACAAAGCCATGTTGACTATCCCTGATCAAACCTTGCCTCTCCAAATGGAGAGAGATACTCTCCTTCAGAACTTTCTCCAATAGTTTCCCTAACACTGACGTGAGACTCACTGCCCTGTAGTTCCCTGGCTTATTTCTACAACCCTTCTTAAATATAGGAACCACATTAACTGTTCTCCAGTCTTCTTGCACCTCCACCGTGGCCAGAGAGGAATTAAAGCTTTGGCTCAGTGCCCCTGCGATCTCCTCCCTTGCCTCCCTCAGCCGTCTGGGACACAAGTCATCTGGACCTGGAGATTTGTCCACTTTTAAGCCTGCCAACACCTCCAATACCTTGTCACTCCCTATATCAATTTCCTTAAGAACCTCGCAGTCTCTCTCCCTGAGTTCGATACCTTCATCCTCATTCTCTTGGGCGAAGATGGATGTGAATTATTCATTCAACACTCCAGCGATGTCCTCTGGCTCCACCCATAGATTGCTCCCTTGGTCCCTTATGGGCCCTACACTTTCCCTGGTTATCCTCTTCCCATTGATATACTTATAGAATATCTTGGGATTTTCCCCACTTTTACCAGCCAGAGATATCACATATACCTTCTTTGCTCTCCTAATTGCTTTCTTAAACTCCACCCTGCACTTTGTGTACTCCACTAATGCCTCTGCTGATTTGCTTCCTTTTTACCTGCTAAAAGTCTCTCTTTTCCTTCTCATCGTGACCTGAATATCTTTGGTCATCAATGGTTCTCTGAGCTTGTTACTCCTTCCTATCATCCTAGAGGGAACATGTTGAGCCTGTACCCTCCCCATTTCCTTTTTGAACGCCCCCCCCCCCCCCCCCCCCCCACTGCTCCTCAGTAGATTTCCCCACAAGTAACTGTTCCCAGTCTACCTTGGCAGATCCTGCCTTATTTTACTAAAATCCACTCTCCCCAATATAAAAAAGTTTTTTGCAACTTATTGATTTCTTTGTCCATAACAAACTTAAACTGTTCCATATTGTGGTCGCTATCACTAAAATGCTCCCCCACCACCACCTCAGCCACCTGTCTGGCTTCATTCCCCAGAATTAGGTCCAGCACTGCGCCGTCCCTTGTTGGACCCTCTACATATTGACCTAAAAAGTTCTCCTGTACACATTTCAAGAAATCCACTCCATCCAAGCCCTTAACACTACATCTATCCCAATTAATATTGAGAAAGTTGAAATCACCTAATATAATTACCTTATTGTTATTGCTTTTACACACCTCCACAAATTATGCACATATTTGCTCCTCAATTTCCCGCTGACTATCTGGAGGTCTATAATAAACACCTAACAATCAGCTCTTCTTCCATGTTTGGGCCAAGGCTGTAATGAGATCTGATGCTGACTGACCCTGGCAGAACCCAAACTAAGCATTAGGGAGCAGGCTATTGGCGAGTAAGTGCCAATTGATAGCAATGTCAATGACACCCTCCATTGCTTTGCTAATGATTGGGAGTGGACAGCAAGAATAGAAGAACAGAATATTTTTTAAATGGAGAGAGACTGTAGAATGGGTGTCCTTGTACGAATCACAAAAGGTATGCAGGTACAGCAAGTAATGAAGAAGGCAAATGGAATGTTGGCCTTTACTGCCAGGGGGATGGAGTATAAATATAGGGAAGTCTTGATACAACTGTACAGTACATTGGTGAGAATGTACCTGGAGCACTATGTAAAGTTTTGGTCTCAATATTTAAGGAAGTATATACTTGAATTGGAAGCAGTTTAGAAAAGGTTCAATAGGCTGATTCCTGGGATGAAAGTTTTGTCTTATGAGGAAAGGTTGAGCAGGTTGAGCATATACTATTTGGAGTTTAGAAGAATGAGAGGTTATCTGATTGAAACATATAAGATTCTGAGGAAGATTGACAGGGTAGATGCTAGAGGATGTTTCCTCTTGTGGGGGAATCTAGAACGAGGGGCCGCAGTTTAAAAATTATGCATCTCTCACTTAAGATGGAGGTGAGGCGGAATTTCATCTCTCAGTGGGTCTTTAGTCTTTGGAATCCTCTTCCACAGAGAGCAGTGGAGCATGTGTCCTTGAATACATTCAAGGCTAAATTAGACAAATTTTGATTGAAAAGGGAGTCGAGGGTTTTGGAAGACAAGCAGGAAAGTGGAGTTAAGGCCACAATCAGATCAGCCATGTCTTATTGAATTGCAGAGCAGGCTCAATGGCCTGAGTGGCCAAATCTTGCTCCTATTTCTTATGATCTTATGATCTTAGACTCTTGGGGTGGTAATTAGCTGGATTGGATTTGTCATGCTTTTTGCGAACAGGGTATATCTGGGCAATTTTCCACTTTGTACGGTAGATGCCAGTGATGTGGCTGTACTTAAACATCTTGGCTATGAGTGCAGCTAGGTCTGGAGCACTATGGCTAGGATGTTGTCAGGTCCCATAACCTTTGCTCTATCCAGTGCTTTCATCTCATTCTTGATATAAGG
This sequence comes from Carcharodon carcharias, assembly GCF_017639515.1. Taxonomy (NCBI): domain Eukaryota; kingdom Metazoa; phylum Chordata; class Chondrichthyes; order Lamniformes; family Lamnidae; genus Carcharodon; species Carcharodon carcharias. The sequence continues at coordinate 141,312,097 of NC_054471.1, read as the reverse complement.
TAGAATGAATGAAATTGGTGGAATACTGTCATCTGTGATGGTGGCAACATCAGGAAGAGGCTGAGATGATCATTCAGTCTTCACTTCTGACTGAAGATGCTTACAAATATTTCAGCCTTGTCTTTTGCAATGGTTTGCTGGAAGGAATGAGCGGTTGGGGATGTTCATGGATCTTTCTCCTCCTGTTTGGTGTTTGATTGTCCTCTATTGTTCACAAATGGATGTAGTCAGACTGTAGAGCTTTTATTTGACTCAGAGTTTGTGGAATCACTTAGTTCTATTGCATATTGCTTCCGCAGTTTAGCATGCATTAAGCCCTGTGTTATAGCTTTGTACCTGCTGCTACTCCTGACATGCTGTCCTACACTCCTCATTGAACCAGGGGTGGTGCCAAGGCTGGTAATGGTAGAGTGAAGGATATTCCAGTCCCTGATACTGCAGTTGGTGGTGGAATATAATTGTCATGTTGTTGATGGCCCACAGAGCTTCATGGATGATCTGCTTTGCTCTCTTATATCAGTTCTGAATCTGTCCCATTTAGCATGGTGGTGGTGCAAACACATGATGGAAAGTGTTCTTATTATGAAAATGGGACTTTGCTTACACAAAGACTTTGTGGTGGTCATTCTTAGCAATATCGTCATGGACAAATGCATCTACAACAAGTAGATTGATGAGGACAAGGTCAAATGGGTTCTTCCCCCCTTGTTAGTTGTCCCACTACCTCTCTCAGGTCCAGAATTTTTGATTTGTCCTTCAAGGTCCAACCAGCTTGGTCAGTAGTGATGTAACTGAACCAATCTTAATGATGGGCTTTGAAATCCCCACGCTGAGTATATTCTGTGCCCTTGCTACCCTTACCACTTCTTCCAAGTTGTATTCAACATGGAGTAGTACTGCTTCATCATTTGAGGGAGGGCTTTTGTAATATGCCTTTAAGGGATATCAGATTGACATCACTAGAATGTAATCCAATTTTCGCTTTACTTTTGCTTTGAGCAAGCACACACACAGCTCCTAATGTCTCCAAGTTATACAACTATGAAAGACTGTTCTCACATGACTCGTCTTAATAAATGAGCTCACAATGTGTTTACCCAATCCCTTATGAGTGATTGGTAGCTTGTATCTTTTACAGTAAGTAAGCCCAAGATGTTATATCATTATAATAATATGACATGGTGATCAGCAGTGGTAAGACGGGTGGCAGCAAGATTAAGTACAGGTACGACATAGTGAACTGTCCTAGATCGTGAATCATTGCATGAAGAGATCATCGACATTTTAGTCAGACTGCAACTAATTTGCAGCATCAGAGAGTGTTGAAAACACAGGTGATGACTGCGAAGAAAAGCTGTGAAGATACTGCGCCCAGCTCATACTCAAATAAATTACTAGTAAGCAGACGGATCCCTTGTGGTGAGAGTGCAGTGCATAGCCTGTCAGTTCTGTGAGTGGGACAGCATGTCGAGAGGACCAGCATTGGGTTAGCTCAGTTGGGAAAGGCAAGTGACCAGGGTGTGGGCATGATTGATAGCAAGCAAGGGAGAGTCAAACAAAAAACAAATCATAAAAATTGGGCCAGAGAAGGTTGGAATTATAATGGGTGGTTTTGGAACTTGCTGAACAATACATTGAATAAAAAGCAAAGATGCCATTACTCCGTGGTACGTTCCTGCCACAACTTGTCTTTATGGGCGGAGCTCCGGAAAAGCGTGCAAAAGCAGCTACAGAGACTCTCATCTCTGATACTAGTGAAGAAGGAAAGTCAAAGGGATATTGTCAGAATGTCCACAAAATTCCCCAGTTTGAATTGGGATGTGCTGACCTACTATCCGAATTCAAAATACTTAAGCAATGTTCAGAGCTATAGTTTTTTGATTCAAGTGTGTCTGAACCAGACAAGTAATCATAAAAATCCACCTAGCAACTGGGAATTAAGGTCTACACAATCTGAACACACCAGGATTAACAGAAGAACTAAAGGATCCCCAAAAGATATGGACTACATTGAAAGACTGGTTCAGAATCTGGTTAACTTCCATTTTCATTAACTAGAGTTCATGTCATTTTGACAACAGCCAACAGAACCTGTGGACCACTGCGTCAGCAGATGCAGAGAAAAGGGTATGTACTGTGATTTTTCAAATGCAGAGCTAGCAGACAGAATTGTTGAGATGGTGATCGCATCCACTCCCATGGAAGCATTCCAGCAAGATCTGCTAGACAAGACCAAAATGTTTGGCATCGAAGAGCTACTCAAGGATGGACATAATTAGGAAGCGATCCTCACAGGTCAACAAAGCTTACAGGTCCTAAGTACAATCCCAATTGTTGATGCACTCACTAAAACGCCCAAACCTAGCAAGACATGTAGAAGGTGTGGACTTCTGCATTCACCAAAGAAATGCCCAGCGTTTCATCAATTCTGCAAGACATGTTGCAGAAAGAGCCATTGGCAATGGCAGTGCACTAGAGCAAAGGCTGATGCAACTGCAAAGAGCCATGCACTGATCCAAACAGATCATGCACAATGAGTACCTTCAAGCAATAGGAATGACCACCCGGTATCCCAGCAGAAACATACACATAAAGTGACTGACAAACCAGAAAATGATGATGTGTATAATGAGATTAAGAGCAGTGAATACATGTTTCATACTGTCAATCTCGTGGAAAACATAGATGCCATCACATGATCAGAAGTGTTTGCCAAGATTCAAATTATCTGCCCTAAGAAAGTTGGCTATTCATTATTGGCCAGGATTGACATGGGGCAAGTGCCAATATATTACCTCTGTGAAGGTGAAACCTACTCTGTGAAACTTTCAGGGTACAAGAGTTCACAGGATCCACCACCCTGAACTGCAAGGGCAATCAATCCTCCTGGGTGTCACAGACACTCTACATCATGCAAACTAAAGGCCCAGTGATTACAGGTATGTCATGACCTCACACTATTAAAAATCCACGAAATCATTCAGACATCACAAGACAGACCAACCTCAGAAACTACTCCTATCACCTCAGTTCACGACCTAACATCGACATATCCAGAACTTTTCTACAGAATTGACAGTTTCAAGAGAGCTGCACATCATACTAACAGGAGAATGCAAATCTGTCATTTGATCCACCACTTAAGTGCAGCAATAACATACAAGACAAATTGAAGGTTGAACTGGACAAAATGGTGAAAGATGGAATTATTAGAAGAGTACAAGAGTGCATAGATTGGTGCAGCTCAATCACATATACCATAAAGAAAGATAGATCATTGAGATTATGTCTCAATCCACAACATTGAAATGCAGCTTTGAAACGTTGACCTTACAAAATACCCACATTAGAAAAGTTAAATATGAGATTTTCTGGTGCAAAATTCTTCTTGAAGCTCAATGCTAAACATGGTTTCTGGTCAGTACATTTCGTGATGAAGTCCCAAGAGCTTACTACATTTTGTACACCATTTGGACAATACTGTTTTCAATGACTTCCTTCCAGCAACTTGACCTTCACTGTCACTGGGTAAAAATCCTGTAACTCCTTCCCAACAGCACTGTGGGTGTACCTACACTACGTGGACTGCAGCGATTCAAGAAGGCAGCTCACCACTACCTTCTCAAGAGCAACTAGGGATGGGCAATAAATGCTGGCCCAACCAGCGAAGCCCATATCCTATGAATGAACAAAAAAAAAACAACAGTGAAGGAATGGGGATATAATTCCAAGTCAGGATGGTGAGTGGCTTGGAGGGAAACTTCCAGGTTCCCATGTACCAGCTGCCCTTGTCCTATCTGGGTTTGGAAGGTGCTGCTTGGTGAGTTTCTGCAGTGCATCTTGTAGATGGTACACGCTGCTGCCACAGTTCGTTGGTGGTGGAAGGAGTGAACATTTGTGGAAGGGGTGCCAATCAAGCAAACTGCTTTGTCCTGGATGGTGTCAAGATTTTTGAGTGTTGTTGGAGCTGCACTCATGAGCTAGGCATCTCCTGGGGAGTCATTTTTTAAGGCAGGCAGATCATCATACAGATCTTCATACCTTTGCAACTTGATATTCTTCAACAACTTCATCACTTACACATGGGCATAAATTGGAAGAGAATACTTGCAAGACAGACAGTCTATTGGCTGGGTATGAACAATGACAATGAAGTCATTGTCAAGAAGTGCAAGTCATGTCAAGCCAAATCAGCACAAAGCACCATTGATTCCACACGAAGTTCCTACCCATCTTTGGTCCAAAATCACAATTGACCTCTTTCATGTCCATGGCACTGACTTCATCGTCATCGTCAACTACTTTACCAAGTACCCCATTATTCGACAATTGCACAGTATGTCAAGTACAACTGTCACGCGCATTCCAAGCACTATTTTCAGTATATTTGGTGTGCATAGAGAGATCCTTATGGATTACAGTCCGCAATTTGTTGATAAGCCATTTCAGGATACATGTGCAAAGTAGAATATCAGTCATACTAATTCTTCTCTTCATTACCCTAAATCTAATGGCCTAGCTGAAAGAATGAATCACATGGTGAAATCCTTAATTCACTAATATAGACAGACTGAGCAAGAGCTACACATTGCAGTGTTTCTTCTGAAAGCAATGCCTTTAAGTGCAAGTATTCCATCACTGGCAGAGCTCATGTTTGGCAAACCAGTGCATACCAATTTACCTACTCTTACCCATTCCACTTTCTTAGAAACTAGAGAGTAACTTTTAAAACTACAAGCGAAGATGACCAATGTGCATGATAAAAATGCAGGTGTAAAATTGCCAAGTTTATATTGAGACAACAAGTTTGCATCCAGGATCCCACAGAAGGTACAAGGCAACCAGCCAAGGTGACAAAGATTTGTTCAGAACCAAGGTCCAATGAAGTCATTACACACAAAAGTGCAATGGTGAGGGGTAACTGAGGACAAATCAGATCCATTCCACCATACATAACCACCATACATAAAATCCTATTGCATCTAGGATAAGATCCCAAATGCAACCAGGAACAGCATCCAATAATGACAATCCCACAGATTCCTGTGAGCAATTAAAGGAACTTCCAGACAAATTTACCATCACAAGATCTGGGTGTACCAGCTGATTACCTTTAAAGAGTCATGGATTCATCAGTTATATGTACTTATGTAATGGTAACCAAACATAAACAAGTTTCTAGTAAATAGTTATACCTCTTTGGAAGGGGAGAAAATATCTTTCAAAAGAAAGGGGAATGCTGTAATATGTCTTTAAGATATATCAGCATGACACCACTCAAAGGGAAATATGTCTTAGTTTCACTTTTGCCTTTGAGCACAGCACACACACACACACACACACACAGTTCCTAATGTCTTCAAGCAATTCAACTATCTGGGACTATTCTCATGTGCCTAGTCTTAATAAATGAACCAACAATGTGTTCGTCCAATCCCTTATGAGCGATTGGCGCCTTGTGTCTTGTACATTAAATAAGCCCAAGGTGTTATGTAATTATAATAACATTATAATGACAAGGGCAACAGGTGGTAATCAGCAGGATGTTTCCTTGCCTATGTTTGACTTGATGACATGAGAATCCATGGGGTTTGCAGTCCATGTTGAGGTCTCGCAGAACCACTCCTTCCTGAACCACTGTGCCACCACCTCTGGTTGGTCTGTGCTGCTCATGCAACAAGACATGCCTGGGAATGGTGATGGAGGAATTTGGGGTATTGGCTGTAAGGTATGATCATGTGAGTTTGGCTATATTCATTTATACATGTCTCCTTCTCGGTTTGCTATCATACAACTTTTGTAACTCAGAATTCAGCAGCAGCAATATAGGGATGGTAATTCTGAAATTTTCATGACCTCGTGCTTCCGTATATGAACAAGGCCCCTAAGGGTGTTCCGTGTTGCATGTTTGTGCTTCTTTGCTTACTTATTCCGAAATGTTGAACTGATCTGCTTATCTGGCATGTCTTTGAGGGAACTTTCTTTCCCCATTAAGGTCTATCATATTGACAGCAAAGGCTCTGGTAACAGGGTATATTTGAACAAAAAAAAAGATTTCTAGGCAGGATGCAGTACCAAGTATAGTTTCAATTGCAATCAGTTACCACAGTGATTTTTTTGATGTCAGAAACATGGGGTGGGATTTTCCGGTCCTGCCATGGCGGCATCATCACGGGCGGGACGAAAAAAAAATTCCCATCCAACCAACAATGATGCCTGCCGCTGGTGGGATCGGAAAATCCCAGCGTTGGATTTAAGGATGAAAATTCTGTGAATACGTTTTGGGATGGTTTCAAAGGAAGGTACTCCCATCCCATTTTACACAGTTTAATACTAAACCAGCTCAAACATGAACAATAGTCCTAAAGGGCTCTGTACATTTCATACCTTAATATATTTTCTCAAGTTGATATGATACAAAATAAAATCTGCTACAATCTTAAACAAAAAAAAAGCACTCAGCCTTTGTTTTCTCTCCAAAAAAGTGCACAACCTGCTGTTAAATAAAATAATATAAATTTTACTTGAATGAGGCTTTTGAAATATGTCCTCTAGGTTTCCTTCAAATAATTTTGAATAAGTAAATGAACATTTGCTCGAACTTGAAAATAAGTGTACTAGAAGTTAACTGACTGTCCAGTTTTTTTATACATTCTGAGAAATTGTGTACATGATAAGAATAATGCAATTCTTTCTAAGACCTACACACAGCAAAATATCTTGCACGTCTTTAGGGCACACTGGGAAATTGCAGACATGTTACCGAGATATTCCTGTCCAATGATTTTATGCATGCAGTGTCACTTTGCTCTGAAATCTTGTCTGCTGTCTGCCCAGCTGCCACAGTTGGGGTGAGTGGTATGGGAACATGAAAGTGAAACTGACTAGTCGTAATTTTGTAGTACAAGGGCTTTGCTTTTGTTGGAATAATGACGGAAAAGCGTTTGCCATCATTACTCCCCAGAAAGTAAAAGCAGTTAAACTGTGAGTGATTCTGCGCTTCTGCAGAGAGATTACTGCTGAGATCCCAGCAGACGGCAAACAATTTTAAATCATTGAACTGATGAGAATTCCTCTTTATTTCTGTAATATTGCTCTTAAAAACCCCTGAAAAAGTTACGTTGTATTCCTGAGGGGTTTTAATGCCATACTAAATCACAAGCTGAAGAGCTTCACTTGTCCTTAAAATCTATTTTATATTTGTGTAATGTCATTTTTTTCATTATGATGACTCCATAATTTTAAAGGTTTAATAAACATTAAATTCATTTATACTATTTAAGATTCTAATGTAACCTAAAATTCTAATATAATAATTCTTTATATAAAGCTTAGTAAAATTTGTAAAAAGAGAAGGATAATCAGTGCATTTTACTTCCTGATTTGCTGTCTATTAGAATGATTGGCTGTTTAGCCTGTTGATGGTGTCACTGGGCAGGATTTTCCCTTTGTCAGGTGGGTGGGCCCTGGAGTGGCCGTGAAACGGACCGCTGCCTGCGATCAGGCCCCAACCACGATTTCACACTGCTGGGCCAATTAAGGTCTACCTAACGTGAACTGCGGCTCCACACTGGCCGAGAACATCTGTGCGGGGGTGGGGGTCTGTCGGTGACCCGGTGGCCGGTTTAAAAGCAGACTAGGCAGACCCTGGAAGGCTGCCACTGAGGGCGTTCCCTGAGCCAGCACAATGGACCCAAGCGCAGCTGCACACGGCAGGCGGGAGGGCAGGTTGGGTGGGCACTGTGTTGACCCTCATGGCCTAGCGCACTGCCTCCTTCATTGACAGAGGCAGCTCCAGGGACAGAATCAGGGATTCCTGGAGTTGCGCTCGGACCTGCAAGCCCTCACACAGGCACTGACCTCAGGTAGCCAGTGTTAGTATGGGAGATGGATGAGGAACCTAGTATCTCAGCTAGGTGCTGGTCCATCAGTGGTGTGCAGAGAGATCCAGAGTGACCTCGTGTTGGCAGACAGGCTACCCGTTGTCTCTGCGGGTTCCTCTCAGGGCACTCTGGATGATGGCAGCAGCTCCTCTGCCTCTCTGCCAGTGACCGTCGCATCTGATGAGGCTGCAGCGACTAGGGTGATGCCAGCTGTGGCTCCCTCCCAGGTGGATCCAGCACAGGCTCCACTGGCCAGAGGATGACTGCCAAGCTCCTCAAGGCCAAAAGATAGCAGAGTCAGCAGGCTGTCTCCAATGCTGGTGCCAGTGAAGGGGGAGCACTTAGGCAGAGCACTTGCAAACTTAAGTTAAAGGCACCATGAGCACAAGAGGGACACAAGTGATTTTATGTTCATTTTTGTTAAATTTATGTATACTGATCCGATGTTGAATATCAGAAAGGTTTCTGTTAAGATTATTGAATTGTCAGGATGACATAAATTGTGTTTTTGTCTTCATGGCCTGGCTATCCTTCAACTTTTTATTTCATTGGTGCGGGGACTGCCAGTATGTAATGCTGGGTGTAGGTGGCTCTGAACTTTATTGCACAGGCACTTAGTGTTTTTTCTGTTCAAATGAAAGTGTCCTTTCAGACATCTGGGAAGGAGGCAGCAGCCCTGGCTGATATTTGGTAACCTAGCTTAAGGAGCGTTGGTTCAAGGCATCCTTGGTGGCTCTGCCTCCATGCAGGTTACCGAAGTCTGGCTTCATGCTCTCAGCGATCTCCCCACCGTGCTCATCTTCGGACTCACTGCTGGACTCATCATCTGTGGGCTGTGCAGATGCCTCAAGATCCTTTTCCTCCAGTGGGTTCCCCTTGCCAGTGCCATATTGTGGAGAGTGCAGCATAGAACCACAATCAGTGACACCTGCTCCGTGAGGTACTATAGTTTTCAGGCATCAGAAGCACATCTTGAGAAGACCTATGTTCCTCTCTTCCACTGCCCTTGTGGAGGCATGACTCATATTGTAATGCTTCTCTGCCCCTGTTCGTGGGTGGCGGAGAGGCTTCATGAGCCACCTTTTCAACGGCCATCCATCCAGTCGGCTGGAGCACTGAAGAGTCTCTGGGAGTGTCTCAGGATGTAAGTGTCGCGGGAGCTGCCGGGGTAACTTGCACATACTTACAGAATCTGCATCCTGTGGACACACACTATCTGCACATTCATGGAGTGGAATCCCTTCCTGTTGACGAAGGTGAGTTATGGCCACATGTGCGCAGTTGATGGCACCCTGGACACGGTGGAACCCAGCAATCACTGCAAAGCCTCTAGCTTGCTCAGCCTAGCTTCATCCGTACTGTAATGAATAATGGTCAGTACTTGCCTGAACAGAGCTTCTGTCACCAGCTTGATGCAACTGTGCACAGCTGATTGGGACACTCCACACAGATCCCCCCACTCCCACTGAACCCTGGAAAGAACAGGAAGCATAGAGGTTGAGGACCACTGTGACATTCAGAGCCGCTGGCATCGGGTGTCCACCCACACAGTTGGAGCTGATCTCAGCCCCAATCATCTGAAAAATGGAGGTCACAGTCATGCTTGAGAGGTGGAGCCTCCTTTGGCATTGCACCTCAGACATATTGAGGTAGCTACATCACCGCCTGTAAACCCTGGCAGCAGGATAGTGGTGTCTTCTATGGCTCCTTCTGCCTTGGACTACATGCTGGCCCTGTGCCCCTTGTGCCTGCGCCTTTCCTCCCAAAGGTCCCTCCCTTGGAAGCTACGTAGGGACACGTGGCCTCATCTCCCTTCTGCCCCTCTCTTCCTCAGAGGAAGAAGTGCCTCCAGCAGAAATCATAATCCCCATTACCAAGGTAAGGGAAGGCTGTCTGATACCTGGAAAGGTCCACACTGTCTGAACCCTCTGGGGGCCTGGCAGACAGCAATCAGTCCTGAAATGAAGCCTAGGAATACAAATAATGAAATCCCAAACAGACCTGAAGCTGGGGAGATGGAGGTGTAGTGGTATTGTCACTTGATTGGTAATGTAGAGATCCCAGGTAATGCTCTGGAGACCTGGATTCAAATCCCACCACAGCAGATGGTGGAATTTGAATTTGATTTTTAAAAAAATCTGGAATTAAAAGTCAAATGATGACCATGAAGCCATTGCTAATTGTTGTAAAAACCCATCTGGTTCACTAATGTCCTTTAGGGAAGGAAATCTGTTGTCCTTACCTGGTCTGGCCTACATGTGACTCCAGACCCACGGCAATGTGGTTGACTCTTAAATGCCCTCTAAACGAGGGCAATTAGAGAAGGGTAATAAATGCTGGCCTAGCCAGCGATGCCCACATCCCAAGACCGAATTTTAAAGAAGTACCAATAAGCAACCAGCTGCACACTATCTTTAAATCTCCTCACACTGGCAATGCATTGCTGACTCTTTTTATCCCACCCTTGGATGAGGTTTGTGAAAATGTCGGCTGGCCGCCTGCCCATTTTGCCCATGTGGCGAGCAGAAAATCACACGGGCAAGTAAAAGTCACAGCCAATTGGAACGGTAAGGGCCTTAAGTGGCCGTTTAATTAATGGCGGGCGCTGTTCCGGCACTCATGCGTGCCCGCTGAGCGAAATATCACGCAAGTGCACCGATATCGGGACGCTCACCTGATGTCATCGCGCACTATTTTGCTCCCGTTTGGGCTGGGCGTGCGTCTGCCCGCAGGATGAAAAATTCTGCCCACTGTTGCTGGACACCTGACGATCCCCTTTACTGAGCATTGGATTCAAACTGATGTTGAAAAAGTTGAAATCCATGTCACATAGATTCCTTTGTGGACAAATTTCTTCAAGGCCACGTCATTGCTGACCACATCATCTGGGTCAGTATATACACAGAGTATGCTTCGAAGCAAAAATAGTGTGATAAAATCTGATAAATATCAAAAAAAGACTGGTGCATCCAGTTAACAAAAAGGCAAATTGTGGCAGAGACTTCTTTATCAATCATAAAAAATAAATATTATATGACAAAACATTCAATTAGTGAAGTTCACATTCAGATATTTTAAACACATGTTCTGTTCACAATTTTGTATATAATAATTAACCAATTTGAAATAAACATTCCACTTGAACAAAGTAGTAGAGGGGTTTAATGCAAGTGTGAACATGAATCAGTTGGAGATAAGTTCATTTCCAACCATTTCCAGCTATGAATCATACAGTGCTCTGGAATCTTGTGCTAGAAAACCCCAGGCCCAAATGACACCTTATACTGATCCTGTTATGGACAGGAGGGGGTTAATTTAAGCAGCCCTGATTCCTCCTTTCACCAACCATCTGTAAACAGAAAGTGGTTTTGATTTGCTTCCCCCTTTATAAGCGGTAGCATGTTTCCCAACCCCTCAGTTTTGGTGTAATCCAATTTTCTATAAATAATCTCACAGCAAACTTGACATAGGATGAACTCAGAGGGTTAGTTTATTTACACACACTCCAACATGGGAGGAAGGTTGCTACATAACCCCCCTGTGCACCCATACTGTAAAGAGGGATAGAGAAAGAATAATTTACAGATCAAAGATGACAGAGAAAAGAATTATTGTTTCACATGTGTCTAGAGCCCAGAATCAAAGTCCAATGGTGTATTCCTTCACAGAGTTCAGCAAGCTGAAATGATGCTGGAAAATTCACTTCTCCTATAGAGATGCCTTCCACAATGAAATAAGCATGCAGACATGAATCAGCCTTGTAGGTGGTGGTACAGGGGTTTCAGTTGAGACAGTGTAGACGGGTCCTGGACAGAGCCCCTTTTCTATGCTGCTGCTTGGTAAATTGAAAAATGGCAGACTGAAGTTTCTTAGTACCACAAGGTAATATTACTGGTTCACCAGGTAGGGTTCCATGTCATATGACTCCCACATCTCCCCTCTGGCTTTGACAAAGGATGTGTATCACTTTATCTGGGTCCCTGAGATCGTTAATGTTCCAATCATTAAGTCTTAAAGGGAGGTTGTGGGGTCATTTGTCCTAGCAGACAAATTGGCTCCAGTTGGTCAGGCCTGGCTTATGAAATGTAGACGGTTTTTGTATCGTTCTCTTTGAATTTGGTCTCTGCAAATCTTTCAAGTCTTAATTGTTGGAATCTTTAACCACCTCGGAACCCAGAAGAGGGATACACATCCCTTGTCAAAGACATTGTAGAGAGGTGGGAGTCATATGACCATAGCTGGTAGAACCAGTTATATTACCTTGCAGTCCTGCAAACTCAGTCTGCCATTTTACCATCTACAAGCAGCCTCACAGAAATGGGGATCTGCCCAGTTGAATCCCTAACCCCATCTACACTGTTTCTGCTGGAACTTTTGTATCATCGGCTACAAGATTGATACATCTCTGTGTGTTTATCTCATCATGTGAAGTCAACTCTACTGAAAAAGTCATTGGTCTTCAGCCTGATGACCTCCATGAAGGAATACTTCATTGGACTTTGATTCTGGAATCTGGAACCCACGTAAAACAATAATTATTTTCCCTGTGGTCTTTGTCCTGTAAATCTTTCTTTTCTTTACCCCTCTTTTACTGTATGAGTGCACAGGAGGCAATGTGGTGACCCTCCTCCCATGGCTTGAGAATGTGCAAATAAACTAACCCTTTGAGTTCATCCTATCTCAAGTTTGTGTGGGGCAATTAATAAAAAATTGGATCACACCAAAACTAGTGGGGGGGAGGGTGGCGGGGTTGAGAAATATGCCACCACTTATAAAGAAGCAAATCAAAATACCTGTCTGTTTATGGACGGGGGGTGCAAGAGGGAAGATCAGTGCTATTTAAATTAACCTCCCTCCTGTCTGTAACAAGTGGCCTTAACACATGTTCATTTCAAAAATGGGTGGTGATACTGCTAACTTGGTCATTGTTTGACTTATTTTATAACAATAAATGACAATGAAATACTCTCCCAGTCCCTTTCTAAGAGGAAGAAACACAATGGAAGGTACTTGAATGCCTTTAATATTGAAAGATCACTGTTTGTTTAGGGTCACTATGTAAGTTAAAACCTTAAAATAGAATCAATAGAGGGAGATAGTTAAATTCCCAGACTTGTCAAACATCTCAGGGTAATTATTAATGCTTTCAATCATTTGATTGTTGAAAGTGTTGAAAGGTTTACAGATGGTGAGACTTCCTCTTTGATCTGGCTATTTAATAGCTCTAACAGACTGTTCTGCCATCTGCTCAATCCATCAGGGTTTCAGCACACCTATCTAATGTGTACACATTTGTTAAACAAACCTATATAATGAGCACTTTACTGTTAAATCCAATTGTAACACTGATGAAGGTCATAAATTTGCAAAATCCATGAATAATGTTCCTCTTCAGAGTCATTTATTCACCTTTAATGAAAAATAAAATTACTTTGAACCACAAAACACCAGTCATCATATGAAAAAAAATTATTATGTGATTTGTTTCCAGTATCTTGGCAGCCTTCCATTCCATAAGATGGTGATTTGCTCTGTGATGGTCAATTCCTGTATTAAATATCGCCTGGTGTGGCTCAGGAGCTCTACTCTGGCATGGCAGTCTGCCATACTTATTGCAGAGGATGATAGTGGGCTGAGAAGGGGCAGAATTCACTGACCTCAATTTTCTCTGGGCCTTCCTCTCAGCCAGGTGAGCTCTTAATTTCTGCTTGCCTTTTCCAATGCCCGTCCGAATAGTTAGCCTCCAGAGGTCATGGCCATTAGTGATTGTCTCCCACTTTCTAGTGTCAATGTCCACCACCTTCATATCTCATTTGCAGGTGTCCGTATAGTGGAGGTATGGATGCCCAGCAGGTCATGATCCGGTGGCCAGTTCACCATACAGAATGTCTTTGTGTATACAGCTGTCAGCCATCCGATGAACATGGCTGCACCAGTGCGATCTTGATGTCTTAACAATGAGCGTATTTTGATAGAATTAGCATGCTCCAGGAGACCTCTGATTTGATTATTTTGTTTTGCCAAGAGATGCTGAGGATACATTTGAGTCAGTGAAGGTAGACACAGTTCACCCTTTTCACCTGCTTACCATATGTTGGCCAGGTCTCGCCAATGTAGAGAAGTCCGCTGAGGATACAGACTTGGTAGACTCAAAATTTGAAGTTCTCAGTAAAGTTGCTGTTGTTCCACACTCTTCTACTCAGCTCGGACAGCTGCCACTTTTGCAATGCATGTGTTGATTTCAGCATCAAGTGACAGATTGCTGTTGATTGTGGAGTCTGGATTCTCCATGTCCGCCAGCGTTGAGTGTACTCGGTGGCATGAGTGGACAATATGGTGTGATCAGTTTCACAACAATGTGAAACCAGCTTGCAATCATCCGCTCCGCCTGCCGATGGCGGGCCACATTTCCTGCTATCGGACATCGGGAACCTCATTGTAATACATCAGCATATCCTTATTAGGCCAGCCCGCCAGAGTCACCACCCTTCAATGGAATGTTCACCCATATTGGCAGGAAAACAGGCCAATGGGTTTTACAGCAGCATATATAAGGCATGCACTTGGCGAGCTACACTTCGCTCAGGACTTCAAGGTTTGTTTGTCTACCTTGCTTCTGGCAATGACTCGTAGTCACTGGCGCCAGGCTTCACAGACATCATCATATTACTTTTAGGGGGGGCTCATAGGTAGGTCCCTACATACCAGATCAGCCACATGTGGATGGCTTTTCAATGACCGCAGGGCAAGATCTTGCTTGGTGAAGGGGGAGAAATGGCCTCAGACAAGGGAAGAGGCTGCAGAACGAGAGCTGTACTGGGCAAGAACAGTATCCCAGGATGTGTGTGGGGGCGCATGTTGATTTGTGCAAGTGGACTCAAGATGGTGAGGGCTGAGGAGGCAGTCTGCAGAGGAAATGAGGCCAGATGGAGAGGTGAGGGTGTGTTTGTGAGAATGGGTGGTGACATCCCTTGAGCTGGCAGTGAGTGACATGCCAGTGAGTGTGTGAGTTTAGAGTGATGAGATGGTTGCCTTACCCTGGCTGCATGGATGAGATCATTCATCCTCTATCTGCATTGGATGGCCAACCCCTTCTGTGCAGCATTGACACTGACCACTGTTACGCTGCCTGCCATGCTGAACTGGTGATGCCACTGCCCATCCTACGGCCAGAGTGGGGGTAGTGGAGATCACGGCTGTGTCCATGGCATCCAGATGATATTCCAGTGACGTGTGATTAGACTTGGGGCTGCAGTCTTTTTGTCTTTCGTGGACATCTTCCCTGCATTAGTTGTGGGCTAGAAGCACTGAGATGTGTGCTTGTGTCTGGACATTAAATATGGCGCTTGGTGTGCTGAAGCGGTGAGATGATGGCGTGGTGGGCAACTGAAAGCCCACCTGCCATGGAAACGGCGTGTTTCCCAGGAATGCATAAGTAATGCGGTGGGTTTGGAATGATACAGTGAAAAGCTGCCATTGCGGCTGGCAGGTAAAATGTCATTTTATCCACCTGCTACCACACTTTGTGCAAATCTGTCATAGATGTGTAGAGCTATCAACAGCCTCCAGTGTCACACTGTCAATGCTGATAGATGGCGGGATAGCAACATCCTGGACCATGATATTTGTCTTCCTGATGCTGATGATCAAACCAAACTGTTTCCAGGTGTGAGAGTCTATCCACTTTCCACTGAATGTGTTCCTCAGTATGGAATGTTAGTGTGGCATTACAAGCATACAGCAACTCTCTGATGTGCACATGGTGCACTTTTGTCTTGAATATCAGGCTGGCAAGGCTGATCAGCTTTCTATCAGTTCTGATACATAAGTGGATACCTTCTGTAGATGAACTGAAGGCACATAACAGCAACAAAGAGCAGAATATGCCAAAGAACATCAGTGCCAGAATGCAACCCTGTTTGACCTCACTGAGGATATCAATGGGTTCCAATGTTGCCCTAAGATAGCTGACCTTACCCATCATGTTGTCATGGAAAGAGAAGATCACACTGAGTAGCTTCAGAGGGCAGCCAATTTCCTCCAGCAGCTTAAATAGACTGTCTCTGCTCACACGGTTGAATGCCTTGGTGAGATTGACCTAGTGGTTTACTTTTTGTGTTGCAACATTTTTAGAATAATTGATGGTACTCTTTTTTGTGCCACAGTCTTCTATATACCCATTTTTCTAACTCTTCACCTCCACAGTGACTGAAACAACCCTAGCTGAGTTTCTGAATTATGGTTCTGCTGGGGGTTTGTGGAGGCAAAGCTCCTATCCAGAAACATTAAGTTGGCAATTTGCCATTTCAACAAAATGCTTCTTATACATATTTAATATTTTGTGATTTCTGTAAATGAATTTTGATTATCCTTGGATAGTTATATGCATATTATAAAGTGACTTTGGAGTTCATAAGAAAGGAAGCTGGAGTGTTTTTGATAAAGATTTAGTGCGAAAATATTGTCTTGAATCTATGAAGAAAAGTTACAGTGGTGCATTATTTTATGTTTGTAAGTTGTTAAAATCAATTATCTCACAGGAATACTTGTCACATTTGCAACAATTTGCTGATTTCACATTGGTGCAGCAGAGTCAGGCAGTTTTTTTGTTGGGATGAGGCTACATTAAATAGGAGGCGTTGAACGGCTTACCACAAGTTAATTATCAAGGGGCATTAAAATTTATGATGCAAATCTGAATTACCCATCTTTTTAATTGTGCAATCTAACTTATGCACCAAAACCACTTTTCATAACTGCCAAGAATGTAATAGTAACACAGTCGAAAAAATTATTTACTGCCCAAGTGAGACAGGCTGGAAGTTATGATAAATAGCAGCTTAGTTTAATATCATGCTCCAGCATAAGTCACTTGCTTCATTTTAGAAAGGGAGAAGTTAGGGGTAAAGAAAAGATGGAACATGATAGGCCCTGAGATGTTGAAATGATGGGTTGGATCTTCCGGTTGGCGAGCAGGGGTGGGGCCCGCTCGCTGACGCGTAAAATGACGCATTATGATGCCAGGTGGAACTCCCGATGTCACTGCACGTCATTTCCATTTTCAGGTCGGCAGGAGCGCAGCCAAGCAAGCTGTGAGCCCGCCGATCAACAGCCTATTGAGACCATTGAAAAACTAATTAAGGTCATTAATGGACCTGCCCATCCAACCTTAAGGTTGGTGGGCAGGCCGGGAACCCTGGCGGGCTTCAGAAAAAGCATGAAACTGCATCCACGGTTGGTATAAAGGTTTCATGAGGGTATTTAAATTTTTAAGAAAGGTTTCAATAAAACTAATGGACATTGGACAGTATCACATGAGGGAACATGGCAGGGAAAATTTTTAAACATGTTTATTAGAAGTTTTAAATCGGAACTGATCTCCCTGAGGCAGTGCTTAACCTCAGGGAGATCTGTGTGCTTTTGCGCGCATGCGCGAAAGAGCGCACTCCCGGCTGAGGGAATCCCCCTGCCTCTCAGGGAGTGCATAGCACTTCCTGGCGGACGTCACGCTGGGCGGGCGAATTAAAATGGTGGTGCACCCCTGATCAAAGGTGCCGATCGGAGCCGTGCCTGCCCGCACCTGCTCCTGCACTTCCTCCCCCCAAAGGGGGGAAAATTTTTCCCTATGAGAATATGTGCTCTGCAGCCTACCAATTTATGAAATCAGAGACACATTATTCTTGATTTTCTGTGCAAAAATGAATATAAAATTGTGAGAAGTGTACCGATATGTGCCCCTAAGGGGCAATATGCTACATCAAGGATATACATTTGGAAAAGTGTCCATCATTTGATAGCAAATTGAAAATTGCAGATTCTGAGCTTAGTTAGATTTCACTTGAATACATGTAGGAAGAGATGACGCATGCAGAAATTTTCTAAGAAAACTGAATATGTTGAGTAGAAAGCAGGATAGCGAAAATTATGAATGAAAGTATTGAGCTTAATGAGTTGGCTTTTTTAAATTGATGCTTATGTTTTTACCTGTCTACATGTTGTGCACTAAGTATTTCAGGAATATACTGAGAAAACATACATACCGTTTATTGTTTGAGCAGGATTCACATCCACAGGATGGAAAACTGTTGGGAACCCTGCATCGATCATTTTTGGGAGGCCTGACATATTTGTAAGAATCAGACAGCTACCAAGGCTGAATTGAGCCTCTGGTTAATTTAAGCCCCAAACGGGATGAAAACCCTGCCCCTGAGATCTGCCGGGCAGTCTGAGGCTAGCAGCTCTCCAGTACTGGCAGCGCCACCAGGAGTGGTGGCCACTGCTGGTACTGCACTGCGGTCTTCAGCAGAGATCACCACTGGATCCCTGGAGAGAGGGGCAGGATTAGGATACCAAGGAGGGTGGGCTGGTGAGGAGGGAAGGAGAGTTGATAGAAAGGGTGGCGGGGGGGTGCCTTCCTGTGGGGCACTCCATGCCAAATCAGGTCTCTCAATCAGACAAAGTGCCTGAGTACGTGGGATCCTCCCCCCAGAAGGCCGTAGACAGACCTGACAGGGTTTGCTGTTGACGTTTCGAGTCCTCATGGTCATGAGGACTCGAAACGTCAACTCTTTTCTTCTCTGCCGATGCTGCCAGACCTGCTGAGTTTTTCCAGGTAATTCTGTTTTTGTTTTGGATTTCCAGCATCTGCAGTTTTTTGTTTTTATTTTTATGCCAGATTTCTATCCATTAGCACCCAATTTAGTTTACAGTTCAGGTTCGCAATTGCTGACAGAAGTTCCCCAGTTGCAAACTCTAAGAAGCCCTCAGCATGTCTGACAGCATCTGCAGAGAGGAATACAGTTAATGTTTCAAGTCCATATGACTCTTCATCAGAACTAAGAAATATAAGCTTCACTGGAACATTGCAGCAGGCCAAGGATTGACATGTGGGCATGAGAATAGGGTGGTGTGTTGAAATGGCAAGCGACAGGGAGGTCTGGGAGACGCTTGCGGACAGACCAGAAGTGTTCCGCAAAGCGGTCATCCAGCCTGCATTTCGTCTCTCCAATGTAGAGGAAACCACATTGGGAGCAGCGAATGCAGTAAACTAAATTGAGGGAAGTGCAAGTGAAATGCTGTTTCACTTGAAAGGAGTGTTTGGGCCCTTGGACGGTGGGTAGGGGGGAAGTAAAGGGGCAGGTGTTGCACCTTTTGTGGTTGCATGGGAAGGTGCCGTGGGAGGGGGTTGAGGTGTAGGGAGTGATGGAGGAGTGGACCAGGGTGTCCCGGAGAGAACGATCCCTGCAGAATGCTGCTGGGGGGTGGTGAAGGGAAGATGTGTTTGGTGGTGGCATCATGCTGGAGTTGGTGGAAATGGCGGAGGATGATCCTTTGAATGTGGATGCTGATGGGGTGATAAGTGAGGACAAGGGGGACCCTATTATGGTTCTGGGAGGGAGAGGAAGGTGTGAGGGCAGATGCTTGGGAGATGGGCTGGACACGGTTGAGGGCACTGTCAACCACCATGGGTGGAAAACCTTGGTTAAGGAAGTAGGAAGACATGTCAGAGGAACTGTTTTTGAAAGTGCCATCATCAGAACAGATTCAACGGAGGTGAAGGAACTGACAGAATGGGATGGAGTCCTTACAGGAAGCGAGGTGTGAGGAGCTGTAGTCGAGGTAGCCGTTGGAGTCTTTAGGCTTGTAATGAATATTGGTAGACAGTCTATCGCCAGAAATTGAGACAGAGAGGTCAAGGAAGGGAAGGGAAATGTCAGTGATGGACCATATGAAAACGATGGAGGGGTGGAAATTGGAAGCAAAATTAATAAATTTTTCCAGGTCCAGGCGAGAGCATGAAGCAGCACAGAAGCAGTCATCGATGTACCGACGGAGAAAGAGTAGGCCTGAGTAGGACTGGAGCAAGGAATGTTCCACATACTCCGTAAAAAGACAGGCATAATTGGGGCCCATATGGGTACCCAAAGCCACACCTTTTATTTGGAGGAAGTGAGACAAGTTTAAGGAGAAATTGTTCAGTGAGAGAACAAGTTCAGTCAGATGGAGGAGAGTAGTAGTGGATGGGGTTTGTTCGGGCCTCTGTTCAAGGAAGAAGTGGAGAGACCTCAGACCATCCCGGTGGGGGATGGAGGTTTAGTGGGATTGGACATCCATGGTGAAGAGGAGACGGTTGGGGCCAGGGAACTGGAAATTTTTGATATGATGTAGGGTGTCAGAGGAATCATGGATGTAGGTGGGAAGAGACTGGACAAGGGGAGAGAGAATGGAGTCAAGATAGCAAGAAATGAGTTCCGTGGGGCAGGAACAGGCTGACACGATCAGTCTGCCGGGACAGTCCTGTTTGTGGATTTTGGGTAGGAGGTAGAAGCAGGCTATCCAAGGTTGGGAGACTATGAGGTTGGAAGCTGTGGAGGGAAGACTCCAGAGGAGATGAGGTCAGTGACAGCCCTGGAAACCATGGCTTGATGTTCAGTGGTGGGGTCATGGTCCAGGGGGAGGTTAGAGGAAGTATCTGTGAGTTGACGTTCAGCTTCTGCAAGGTAGATGTCAGACAACAACAGCACCACCCTTGTCAGCAGGTTTGATGACAATGTCAGGGTTAGACCTGTCAGGGTTGGACCAAACTGGAGGAACAGCACCTCATCTTCCGACTAGGCACTTTACAGCCTTTCAAACTTAATATTGAGTTCAACAAGGTTAGATCATGAACTCTCTCCTCCATCCCCATCCCCTTTCTGATACCCCTTTTTCTAATAATTTATAATTTTTTAATATATTTTTTTCTATATATTTTTCTTTTCTTACCAATTTCCATTATTTTTAAATGTATTTCCATCCATTGTTTTATCTGTACCTTTTAGCCTATTTCGATCCCTTCCCTCCACCCCACCCCCACCAGGGCTATCTGTCACTTGCTTGTCCTGCTTTCTACCCTTAATGTCATCATTAGCACATTCCTCAGCTAATATCACCATCATCAACACCCCTTTGTCCTTTTGTCTATGACATCTTTGGCAATCTCTTCTTTGCCTCCACCTATCACTTGCCCTCTATCAAGCTCTACCTGTCCCACCCCCTCAACCAGCTTATAAATCTCATTTCTATATTTCCTTAGTTCTGATGAAGAGTCATGCGGACTCGAAATGTTAACTGTATTCCTCTCCGTAGATGCTGTCAGACCTGCTGAGTTTTTCCAGGTACTTTTGTTTTTGTTTCAGATTTCCAGCATCCGCAGTGTTTTGCTTTTATCTAATGAAGCCCTGATGTGTCATTTAGCCATCCACACAGTTTCCTGGAGTTCGCTCAGAATAGTAACAGATCATTAACCTATCCATATCTGATGGCTGGTCAGGGTTGCTAAGGACAGCATTGTATACTGAAATGAGTTTTAAGGGCCCTGGAGAATACTGATAGCTCTGATTCAAGACTATTTTTGCCATTTTTTTTCATTGATTTCTGGTCCCCTTTTCCTTTTTAACATTAAGTTGCTCCAGAGGTTTCCTTTGGAATAGTGTGTTAGGTTTTCCCATAGGAACCCATTTTTACTAATGTTTTTGCAGGGAGAAGATGAACAACAGGAAGCTGCCAGGCTGTATCGAAGGTGGATTTCCCCCACCCATATTTACATACAGAGGAACACCTGTCGGTAATTTTCAGGGGACCACTCCCTGCCAATGTTCTGCATCATCAGGGAAATACAATCGAGTTGTGCCATCTGGCACAATGACATCTACTTCTAATGAGCACCATTGAGGTAGGTGCTGCCAGTGGCAGTTAAATTATCTGTGCCCTCAAATTCTCTCTCTCTTTCCAGGCATTCTGTAATTCTGACCTAAAGGAAGGGTTCCCCAGAGTTACAAGCAAGACCAATTTCCTCAACCTCTACTGCACCTCATATAACCTCCAATTTTCAAGCAGTTAAATGGGTGTTTTGAATATTCCACTCCTCCTTTCTGTATCTATTGGGTAAGTCTATATGTTTAGCAGTATTTATTCTACCCTAACTGCCTTTGCAAAGGTTAAAACATGCATTGAAAATATTAGACACCTCTTTAAAGACAATCTATATTTCCATCCCCACATGGGACTACTTACCTTTAAGTGATGACATCCTTTTAATTTATTCATTAATATTATTTATTGTAAGCATCCTATCTCTGGCAATTTCCTCGTATAGACTGGGAACCAGCCTGCACTGTAGATGGGGTAAGCACATTAATGCTTGTGTGAGTACTCCTAAAACAGTATCCAATTGATGTCCAAATGGAAAACACATCAAAAATTAAATCCTTTTATAGTTTCAGTTATTGTGAAATTTCACATTGTACCATTTGGGAATGATGAATAGCATTTAAAGAAAGCACTAATGGTTTATAATTATAGGTTACTGCTGGAATCAAGTTACTGATATCAAGTTACTTTTTTCCGTAAATTGAATGCTACTATGATTTGCATATATTATTATTCCATGGACCATATCATTACTACCAGAACTTTTCACCATGGAAGGATTTATGAAGACAAATCTGATTCCATTGAAGTAGAGGATATTATTGAGGTATTGAATGTCAAGCAAGTAACATTTTGTTTGTTTGTTCATTTATGCCATCTGGTACCTTTTAATTACAATGGGAAACTATCATTTACTTTTGCTGAACATTTTCCGTGTGCAGTGGCACTAACTAGTACATTAAACAAATGTAGATCAAAACATGTGAAAATCAATTGATGTGAAGAAACTGTGACATGGTAACAATCTTGAGCTTGGCCATTTATGTTTGCATAAATCACACTGACTCAGTTCCCAGTAATGTTGTTTAAACAAAAGTGGTTACATTTGCACTTTGTACATGAATGTATTTCCTTCTATTTCAAATGTACATTCTTGTTTATTGTTTGAGACAGAAACTAACTTGACATTTAACAAATATTCATTAAATTCATTATTGAATGTGGAAGGATCTTTGAATTTGAATACATGCTTACTTACAGATAAAACAGCGCATTGAAAAGAACACATTCTTTGGAAACACGTTTCATTAGCATTGTTCCTTTTGTAAATATAGGCCTGAATCTTCTGGTCGGCATGCGGGGGTGGGGCCCCACTCACCGATGTGAAAAATTACGTGCAGTGACATCGGGCGTGTGTCTCGACGTCACCGTGCGTCATTCAGATCTTCAGTTCGGCGGCATGCAGCCAACTCCAGCCAACTGCTCGCCGAACTGTCAAGCCGTTAATGATCTAATTAAGCTGGTTGTCTGGGCTGCCCGTAAAACCTTAAGGTTGGCGGGCAGACGAAGAGGTCAAGCAGCCTTTGCATTTATCATGAAACTTCATCCATGGGTGGGATAAGGTTTCATGAAGTGTTTATAAATTGAATAAAAATTTTTATAAAAATTCATTGGACATGTCCCAGCTCATGTGACATTGTCATATGAGGGGACATGTCTGAATAATTTTTTTTTTTTTTATTAAAATTTTTCATAATCGAACTAATCTCCCTGAGGCAGCTCTGTGCCTCAGGGAGATTCTTGCGCTCTTTTGTGCGCATGTGCGAAATTTTGCAGGCTCTGACTCAGCCTCCTCCCCCCAACCGCACAGGGAGCACTCAGCACTTCTGGGTGTATGTCACGCTGGGCAGGCCTTAAAACGCCAGCCCATGTAAAATGGTGGTGCGCGTCAATCGGCTGTGCGCCCACCCACGCCAGCTCCCGCTACCGCCCAGCCACCCCAATGGGGAGAAAATTCTTCCTATAGAATGCAACAATGCCAGGATCACATTTTATACATGTGAAATTGGGCTTGAAAACCTGAAATCCTAGTCCACCACCATAAACATTGTCAAGTGGATGTTCCATTTCACCAGTGACTTAAGTGTCTGACCCTGTTTGTACTCCCAGGGTCAGTGGATTACAGTGGACAAACACTAATGTCAGTATTGGCACAACTGAGGCATCAGCTAGTTGGAGTGGAGTAGAGATATATGATGGTAAAAAGCCACTTGCATCCCGTCAACTGCTGACCCATGTAGCTATTCACTGCCATATATTCCTGCATTGCTCCAGCCTAGCAGTGCCTGCCTGTTATGTGTTAATTAAATACTTCTGGCAGGTCTATGATGACACCCAGCTCTATCATCTCTCATGACTCTTCCACTACTTCGACCACCAGGCTGTTTGTTCAACATACAATCATGTATCTGTCTTTTTTTAATTCATTCATGGGATATGGGTGTTGCTGGCTTGGCCAGCATTCATTGCTCATTCCCAATTGCCCTTCAGAAGGTGATGGTGAGCCACCATCTGAAACTGCTGCAATCCATGAGGTGTAGGTATACCCACAGTGCTGGTAGGAAGAGAGTTCCGGGATTTTGACCCAGAGATAGTGAAGGAATAGCGATATAGTTCCAAGTCAGGCTGGTGTGTGGCTTGGAGGGGGACTTACAGGTGTTGACGTTCTCATGCAGTTGCGGGTTTGGAAGGTGCTGTCAATTGAGCATTGGTGAGTTATTGCAGCACAACTTGTGGATGTACACACTGCTGCCACTGTGCATCAGTGATGGAGGGCATGAATATTTAAGGTGGTGGATGGGGTGCCAATTAAGCAGGCTACTTTTTCCTGGATGGTGGCTGTCAATGTCTTATCAATTACATTGTTAAGGTTGGTCAATGTCAATTACATTGTTAAGGGAAACAGGTGATCGGTATTTGAATGCAAATAAATAGGGGATAGCTGGGACACTGGGTGGAATGTGAGGAGTGTTGACACTAAAAATGTCAATAAATTCTCTCAGCAAGGAAAGGCTCTGTGTCTTAATTTTGAATTCACTGTAGTGAAATGAAGTAATGGAAGAGTCATGAGAGATGATAACCTGCATAGATCCTATTAACAGTGTTGAGCTTCTTGAGTATGGTTGGAGATACACTCATCCAGCCAAGTGATAAGTATCCCATCACACTCCTGACTTGTGCCTTGTAGATGGTTGACAAGCTTTGGGGAGTCAGGATGTGAGTTATTTACTGCAGAATTCCTGGCCTCCGCCCTGCTCTTACAGCCACAGTATTTATATAGGTAGTCCAATTCAGTTTCTGGTCAATGGTAATTCCCAGGTTGTTGATAGTGGGGGATTCAGTGATGGAAATGCCATTTAATGTCAAAGGTAGATGTTTAGATTCTCTCTTGTTGGAGATGGCCATTGCCTGGCACTTGTGTGGCATGAATGTTACTTGCCACTTGTCAGCCCAAGCCTGAATGTTGTCCAGGTCTTGCTGCATATGGACATGAACTGTTTCAGTATCTGAGGAGTCGCGGTTGGTTCTGAACATTGTGCAATCATCAGTGAACATCCCCACTTCTGACCCTTATGATGGAAGGAAAGTCATTGATGAAGTGGCTGAAGATGGTTGGGCCTAGAACACTGCTCTGAGGAACTCCTGCAGTGATGTCCTGGGACTGAGATGATTGGCCTCTAACACCCACAACCATCTTCCTTTGTGCTAGGTATGACTTCAACCAGCAGAGAGTTTTTCCCTGATTCCCATTAACTTCAGTTTTGCTAGGGGTCCTCGATGCCACACTCCGTCAAATGCTGCTTTGATGTCAAAGGCAGTCACTCTCATCTCACCTCTGGAGTTCAGCTCTTTTGTCAAAGTTTGGACCAAGGCTGTAATGAGGTTAGGAGCTGAGTTGCCCTGGCGGAACTCAAACTAAGTATCAGTGAACAGGTAATTGCTAAGTAAGTGCCACTTGATAGCACTGTCGATGACCACTTCCATCACTTTACTGATGATCGAGAGTAGACTGATGGGGCGGTAATTGGCTGGGTTTGATTTGTCCTGCTTTTTGTGGACAGGACATACCTGGGCAATTTTTCACATTGACAGCTTGATCCCGGTGTTGTAGCTGGAAAACTGGGAAAACTAAGTTTTGAAAAGTGTTAAAACAAGACTGTCTTAACTGGGATAATCAAAACTATCATGTTCAGCCCTTGGCACAAACTCTGCTCCCTTGCCACTGACTCTCTTCCCTTCCCAGCCACTCTCTGATGCTGAACCAGACAGTTTACAACATTAGCATTCTGTTTGTTAGTGAGCTGGGTTTCTAACCCATGTTATCTCATGCTAAACTACATCTACTTTGATCTCTATTACATTGTGTGCCCTCATAGGCTGACATAATAAGCAGTTGTGAAATTACGGTAAATATATTCCTAACCATCTTCCTTTGAAAGATTGAAAACAACAAACAGAAGCTTGGATTACCTTAAAATGTGCTGTAAACTGGACATAGCTTCCTTAGTATTAACCTTCAGTTGATGGTTTCAGATAGACTACTCAATTTAACAAGATAGACTGAGAAATACTTAAAAAGCAGAGCAAATAAAACTTGGATATGTGTCTTTTAACTCCAAAAAATTTACCAGTTACACATATGTAAAAAAAAATAAAACTTTTGCATTTGAATTGAACAGCTTAGGCCAACTCTCAGTCACCTGACCAAACAAAACATCTATGTTTTGGAACACTTTCTTTCAGTCAACCTAATGTCTAACCCATACATATTGTGGCAGAAAAAATGAAACTCAGATCATGATACTTTATGGACCTAAATGCTTCAATTTTGCTATGGTATTAATGTTAAAAAACACCTGTTGCCTTTTAGTGGACGAAGAGATGGCCAGTGGATAATGTTTACATTCTGTGATAGGCAATAGGATAGTATCCACAACAAGTTCTTTTTTAACACCAAATGGTCAAATTTCTGTCCTGTGATTTCTTGCAAGTTTTTATGCTACTTAAATTCCTGGTTAAAAGAACTGAGGACGAACCACATGAGGGCACTATATAAAAAGCCACATGAAAGAAAGTCAGAGAATGGTGGATGAAAATCTCTCATAGATGCCAATTAGCATATAATTAATTTTTTACATCACACCCAAATGTAATCAAGCCATTTCGAACAATTTGGCCACAATTTCTCAAAATCAAGTAACATTTCCTGCCTAAGTCGCTCCACTTTGCTTACCGTATCTCTTTCAAGATTTTCCGTAAAACCTACCTCTTTTTGTGAACTTTTGGTCATCTGTCTTCATATATTCTTAGGTGACTTTGTGTCAAATTTTGTCTGACAATGCTCCTGTGAAGCATCTTTATGTATTTCACTATGTTAAAGATGCTATCTAAATGCATGTTGTGTTGTTTTAAGTTTTAACAGGTTGAAGGTGGAGAATGTTTTGGTTGAGTGCTTTTTTGAGATGCAGAACAAATTATTCCAATCTGTTATGTATTAAGAAATTTGGCACAATGCCCTTATTATTACCCTGGAGGAATTCAGCATCAACAAGCTTATCCTTATAATGTAGAGTGCAGGAGATTAAAATTCACAGTAGTTTTGGGGCTGATTGCTGAGTCTAACTTTTACTCTTGGTGGTCAAGAATGCCCAGTTTTTTTTTCACCTTTCAGCAGACAGCAATGATTGGGTGGCATGATTAAAATTGAGTAAGAGTACAGTTTTAGTGTCCATAAGTGAAAATTTATAGGACTGCTAGCATGAGAAGCACCTTCAGAGTTACAAGATCCCAAACTGTGTAATTATGAATTCTGCTAATTAGACATAAATTGAATATCTAAATAATATCCAAATTATATTAATTAGAAAGTCGACTTTCCAAAACTCAAAAAATTCTATCCATGAAACTTGATGAGTATTAATATTGTATAATAACAGACATTATGATTAATTATACAAATTATACTTGATTCACATAAGCAAATAAGAGAGGTTCCAAAATAAACTTTCCTTTATAATTGAAAAGCTGGAAGACATTAAGTTACAAAACTCAGAGGATAGAGTTCACGTCGCCAATTACCTAACTATAAAATTTGTATTATGCACTCAATAATACGAAAATTAATGACCAATACCTGATTTAAAGCTAACACTTCCAAAGCATTTTCCCTCAGCATTTATTATATTTTCTTATTCCTTCTATGGTGAATATCTTTCTTGCCCATTTTACATATGTCATTACAATTATAACTCAAACAACAATGACATCCCTTAAATAATGTGTACCTTCCATCATTGTATTACAATGCACCAAAACACAAAAAAGCATTCAAGATAACGATAATTTAAACAATTTTCATTTCAGAAATTATTTCAGTACAATTAAAATAATCTGCACCTGGTACTTGGTATTTTGCATGTACATTCTAAACAAACAATGAAGTATTGTGTCAAGAAAGTTATATATTTATCAGGAATGGAGAAAAGTATAGAAAGATATATTTTGAGCCTTTTACCAACCTCACCACATCATTATGCCAAATATGAGCAATGCTGTTTTAACGCATTTTACACTATCTCTAAGATTTATCCTGCTGGCCACACTCTAAAGCACTGAGACACTTCATCTGGAGATAAGTTATCGAATTATGCTACTGCCCTTTTACAGAAGGGCTATTAGCATACTTGTCACACCGTAACTGACAGATGGGCAGCTGACACCCGTTATATCTGCCACATCAATGTGGCAAGACCATGAGATGCAAGGAATGAAAGAATCCTAACTGACCTTCTGATGGAAGTAGCCTTCATACATTTTAAAAAATATATTTTCAGCACTATCCCACCTATATCGTACTTTCTCTGTAGTCCCATGCCTGTTTATGTCCAACGGGCTCAAAGTTTGCTTCAACTGCATCTTAGCAAACTGAATAGCGATTCACAACTAGAATGAAAAACGTTAATTTATAATGTCCAGATTCAAAACAGAAGGCTGTTGCTGGAGAGCCTGTTGCTACAATCAGATATGTAAATAGAAGCAAGCAAGCGTATTCCTACTGTGCTGAAAGGGAGGCATTAGATGAAGATGGTGTGATCAACTATATAAAATGCTGCAGAGAGGTCAAAGAAGATGACGGGGGATTATTGAACCATGGTCACAATCACAGAAGTTATCATTTGTTACATTGGTTAGGCCTGTTTTGGTGCTGTAGCAGGACCAGATAGCTAACTAGAGAGATTCAGATATGGAGTTACAGGAAAGCTTGGTATGGATTTGAAGGATGGCAACATATTCAGAAACTTTGGAGAGTAAACAGAGAAATTGGGGATGGAGAGTTAGTTTCCAAGGACAGGAGGTTCTAGATTATGTCTTTTGAAGCAGATAGTAAAACAGTGGTGTTGAAAGGCAGAAGGACAACATCTGAGGAGACAGCACCAATAACAATTCCAGTTAGCTTGGGAGCCAGGAAAGGAAGATGGACAGTTAACAGTTTAGTGGGAATGGGGTCTTTGGAGAAGGATGTTGGTTTCCTGTATGAGATAACGTGGAGAGGGTATGAGACGAGATGCTAGAAAAATTTGAGCGAGACGTAGATTCAGGGCTAGGGCTGAACAGATGGTCACAACCTTCGTGACAAAGTCATCCATGATCTTGTCACACTTGTTGCAGTTGGACAAGGGAGAGAGTCTTAAGGAGATGATGAGTAGAAAAAAAACAAAGCAGGGTTTACCTTTGCTATCCAGGATGATACTGGGGTAGTGGATGAATTTGGCAGAGAAAAATGAGTTCCAGTGATGCAGTCAAATCAGACCTTATTTCCATCCATTGTTTTATCTCCACCTTTTAGCCTACTTTGATCCCTTCCCCCCACCCCACCCCCACTAGGGCTATCTGTCACTTGCTCGTCCTGCTTTCTACCCTTAATGTCACCATTAGCACATTCCTTAGCTAATATCACCACCGTCAACACCCCTTTGTCCTTTTGTCTATGACATCTTTGGCAATCTCTTCTTTGCCTCTACCTATCACTTGCCCTCTATCAAGCTCTACCTGTTCCACCCCCTCAACCAGCTTATATTTAATCTCATTTCTATATTTCCTTAGTTCTGATGAAGAGTCATACGGACTCCAAACATTAACTGTATTTCTCTCTGCAGATGCTGTCAGACCTGCTGAGTTTTTCAAGCTATTTTTGTTTTTGTTTGTGACAGATGGCTCGAGTCTGTGTTCCTTGGCCTTGTGCAGCAAAGATGGATGCTGCAATGGGTGGAACGACCATGATAGTACAGAGTTAATGTTTTGGTGGGAACAAAGACAGCAAAGTTGAAAATGAAAGACTGGCTGAGCACGTCAACATATGTAGAAATAAAGTGGAGAATGAATGGCCAAAGACTAGGCAATTGGAACTTTGAGAGTGCAATTGTGGCAATTGGATGAACGTTTACTCCAGGGATGGGTACAGAAAGAAGTGTAGTTAAAAAGGGAAAGGGCTACGTGGATGGTGAGGGGCACAAGGAAGTAGTCATAGGAAAAAGGGGGATAGACAAGGAAATTACAGGCTAGTCAGTCTAACCTCAGTGGTGGGGATGTTACTAGAAAGAACTCTGAGGATCCGAATATATCTGCACTTGGAGAGTTATGGATTAATCAAGGATAGTCAGCATGGATTTGTTAAGGGAAGGACGTGTTTGCCAAATTTGATTGAATTTTTTGAGGAGTTAACCAGGAGTGTTGATGAGAGTAATGCTTTTGATGTGGTCTACTTGGACTTTAGCAAAGCTTTTGATAAGGTCCCTCACGGCAGACTGGTCAAGAAAGTAAGAGCCCATCAGATCCAAGACATAGTGGCACGTTGGATCCAAATTGACTGAGAGGCAGGAAGCAGAGGGTAATGGTGGAGGGATGTTTCTGTGACTGGAAGTCTGTTTCCAGTGGGGTTCTGCAAGGCTCGGTGCTGGGGCCCTCATTGTTTGTGGTGTACATAAATGATTTAGACTTAAATGTAGGGGGTATGATCAAGAAGTTTGCTGATGACATGAAAATTGCTAGGATGGTAAATAGTGAGGAAGATAGCTGTAAACTGCAGGAGAATATCAATGGACTGGTCAGGTGGGCAGAGCAATGGCAAATGGAATTCAACCCGGAAAGGTGTGAGGTAATGCACTTGGGGAGGGCTAACAAGGCAAAGGATTATACTATGGATAGTAGGACCCTGGAAAATACTGAAGATCAGAGGGATCTTGGTTTGCATATCCATAGATCCCTAAAGGTAGCAGGACAAGTAGATAAGGTGGTTAAGAAGGCATATGGGATTCTTGCCTTTATTAGCTGAGGTGTAGAATACAAGAGCGTGGAGGTTATGCTGGAACTGTATAAAACACTAGTTAGGCCACAACTGAAGTACTGCATGCAGTTCTGGTTGCCACTTTATAGGAAGGGTGTGATTGCACTGGAGAGGGTACAGAGGAGATTTACCAGGATGTTGCCTGAGCTGAAGGGTCTGAGCTAAGAGGAAAGATTGGATAGGCTGGGGTTGTTTCCCTTGGAGCAACGAAGGGTGAGAGGGAACCTGATAGAAGTGAATATGATTATAAGGGCCATAGATAGGGTAGATAGGAAGGCACTTTTTTCCATTAGTAGAGGGGTCAATAACCAGGGGGCATAGATTTAGGGTAAGAGGTAGAAGGCTAAGAGGGGAGTTGAGGAGAATCTTTTTCACCCAGAGGGTGATGGGAGTCTGGAACTCACTGCCTGAAAGGGTGGTTAAGTCTAATTTTCAATACCGCTCTGGCCACAGGAGAGGTGCCAGAGGACTGGAGGACAGCCAATGTGGTACTGTTATTCATGAAGGGATGAAGGGATAAACCAGGGAACTACCAGTCAGTCTAACCTCAGTGGTGGGGAAATTATTGGAAGCAATTCTGTAGGACAGAATTAATCTACAGGTGTGTAGATGAGGGCAATGCATTTGACGTAGTCTACTTGGACTTCAGCAAGGCTTTTGATAAGGTCTCGCATGAGAGACTATTACCAAAGGTAAGAGCCCATGGGATCCAAGGCAATTTGGCAAATTGGATCCAGAATTGGCTGAGTGGCAGGATGCAGAGCATGATGGTCGAGGGGTGTTTTTGTGACTGCACGTCTGTGTCCAGTGAGGTTCCACAGGGATCAATGTTGGGTCTCTTGCTGTTTGTGGTATATATAAACAATTTAGACTTGAATGTAGGAGGGTTGATCAGTAAGTTCACGGATGACACGAAAATTGGTGGTGTGGTAAATAGTGAGGAGGATAGCCTTAGATTACTGGAGGATATAGACGGGCTGGTCAGATGGGCTGATCAGTGGCAAATGGAATTTAATCTGGATAAGTGTGAGGTGATGCACTTGGGCAGGACAAACAAGGCACGGGAATACACAATGAATGGTAGTACCAAAGATCAGAAGGACCTCGGTGTGCATATCCACCGGTCCCTTAAGGTAGGGGGACAGGTAGATAAGGTGGTTAAGGAGGCATATGGGGTACTTGCCTTTATTAGCTGAGACATAGATTATAAAAGCAGGGAGGCTATGCTGGAACTGTATAAAACGCCGATTAGACCACAGTTAGAGTATTGCATGCTGTTCTGGAATCTACGTTATAGGTAGGATGTGATTGCACTAGAGAGAGTGCAGAGGAGATTTACCAGGATGCTGCCTGGACTAGTTTTAGTTATGAGGAGAGATTGGATAGACTAGGGTTATTTTCCTTGGAGCAGAGGAGATTGAGGGGAACATGATAGAGGTGTATAATATTATGAGGAGCATAGATAGGGTAGGTAGGAAGGAACTTTTCCCCTTGGTGGAGGGATCAATAACCAGGGGGCGTAGATTTAAGGTAAGGGGCAGAAGATTTAGAGTGGATGTGAGGAAGAATTTTTTCACCCAGAGGGTGGTGGGAATCTGGAACTCACTGCCTGAAAGGATGGTAGAGGCAGAACCCCTCATAACATTTAAGAAGTATTTGGATGTGCACTTGTGATGCCATGGCATACAAGGCTATGGGCCTAATGCTGGAAAATGGGATTAGAATAGTTAGGTGCTTGTTTGACAGGCTCAGACTCGATGGGCCGAAGGACCTTCTCCTGTGCTGTAGACCTGTATGACTCTATGACCCTATGAGTCAGAAACTCTCGTAACATTTAAGAAGAGTTTAGATATTCACTTGCATTGCCATGGCCTCCAGGGCTATGGACCAAGCGCTGGAAAATGGGATTAGTGTTGTCAGATCTTTGTTGACTAGGGTGGACACGATGGGCCAAGTTGCCTCCTGTGCTATGAGTCTATGACTTTGTCAGTGATTGAGAATGTGGGAGGAGCAATGCCTCAAAAATGGCAAGGTCCAAGAGTAGAGCAGACAGCCACAGTACAGCCTAGCACATTGTTCTTTAATGTGCTTTATAGTTTATACACTTCTGTCATGAAATTTTGCTGTAGAGTAGTAGTGCGCAAATTCTTAACCTGAAGTTCCTATCCTTTCCATTTCAAGCAGGTTGACTTATATCATTCAACTTAATTTTAGTACTTTATAGTTTAACAGCTTTTCAAAATCTCAATCCTGTTCCCTCTCAAAGATCTCACTTAAAATCTGTGCCAATTAACTTGAAATTCATCTTTTGAAAACCGATATCTTTGGCACAAGCATCAGTTTCAAGGTGACTATCTTGTTTCAACATGATGACAGGACAGCCTTTTGTCCTCATTGAAAATTTATGTTCTGAGTTGATGGGCAAGCTTCTTTCACTGCACAAATAACCATTATATATTACTCTATGTACTTGCGAAAATGAATATTAATTGCATCAAGTGAATGCCTTTTGGGTTTTCTACAGCAGTTTCAACAAAATTTGTCTAAAAGTAATTCTCTTTTTCTGTCTGACTGGCAGACCTAGTGGCAATGCTGACAATCAGTCAGGATAACTACAGGAATATAATATATAATGTATTAACAATGATTCACAGTGATTGAAAACATAAAATTGTAATTTCTTTATATGGTGGTTTGGGATTTTAACCACTGTTCAGTAATGAAATCCCATAGTCCGTGGATTATGAAATTCATAAACTACTACGATTATTATTATGTATTCTTTTATCTGTGTACTCATTTTTTCCTTTACCTTTTTAATGGGCCAGAATACAGTTAACAGCACAGGAAAGAGGTGGAAATGGGGGAAATCAAGGAGCTTAGCAACACTCTGAGAGTTTGGACTATGTTAGATTTGGGGATGGATGCTCTTGAATTATGTTCTTAGGATGTGGGAATTGCTACCAAGATTGCACTTGTTGCCCATCCTTAGGTGTGTTTAGTTGGAGGTGGTGGGCCCTCTTTTTGAACCACCACAGTCATTGTAGTGATAGTACATCTAGGTTGGGAGTGAGTATTTGGCTTCATCTCTGGCAAATTCTGACAGTTTACGATACAGGGAATTAACAACATGGGGAGAATCATGTGCTGCAAAATTCAACCCTGTATCTTATGGCCTGAATTTTTCCTGCGTTGGGTGGGCTTGGCAGGAGCTGGTATGGGCGGTTAGGGAGCAGACTTCTGCCCACGATCTGCTCTGCACCATGATTTCACGTGAGTGGGCTAATTAAGGCCCGCCCTGTGTGGATCGCAAGCAGTACCTGTCAGGCGGGAGGAGGAGGGAGAGTTGGTTCTAGCGCGCAGCTCCTGCATGCGCACGAAAGGGTGCTTCAATCTCCCTGAGGCACGGAGCTGCCTCAGGGAGATTGAAGCGCTTTTTAAAAAAATAGACATTAAAAATTTAATGAAACATGTCCCTTCATGTGACTGTGTCACATGAGATGGGACATGTTTTTATTTTCAAAATAAAGGTTTTCTAATTAGTATTAGCTTTAGGAAACCCCTACCCACCTTGTGGATGAGGTTTCCTAAAAAATGTAAAGGCCGCTTGGTCTTTTTGCCTGCCTGCCAACTGTTAGGCTGGACAGGCAGCGTAAATTTCAAGTTAATTGGGTCCTTAATGGCCTTAATAGGCCTTTCAATTATCGGCAGATGCACAACTGACTCCAGCATGCGTCCGCCAAATGAAATATCACGCGAATGCGCGATGATGTCAGGACTTGCACCCAATGTCATGTGCGTCATATTACATTCTGGCATGTCAGGCATGTGCCCACATGCTGAAGGTAGAATTCAGGCCTTTTTTGTGCTATGAATGCCATTTTGGGTTCAAAATCGTGCCTATGGCATGTGCATACACATTTGGTACATTTCTGAAGCTGGGAACATTTGCCAGAGTAGGTGGCAATTATGTCAATCAGTGTGTAAGGCTGATTTAATACCAGCAGTACCAGTTGTAGTTCAAAGGTCAAGCTAACACCCTGTCCTAAATTCACAGAGCTGATCATGCGTCCATCTTCGGGAAGGAGAATGCAACAGTGATATTTCAATGGATCATCAACTGCTTACATGTTAGTTGCTGCGTCACTGCCCAACCAGGTTCTAATCCTTAGGTTTCTGCAAGGAGATAGAAAAGGGGTTGTAATTGAGAAGAGGTTGTGCTGGGGGGAGGTGTTGGGGGGGGTGGAAGAGAGAGGTGCATGCTTAGACCATCTGTGGCTTGTAAATCAGAAGAGACCCTGGGCTGAGGGGGAAATGGGTTGCCAGAAGATGCATTAGGTATGAGATTGTGGCCATCTTTGATCCTTTCAGCTCTGCTACCGCCCATGACCTCAGTTATGGCCGCTGCAATGTTGGCTCTGTCACTGTCTACTCCATCAGTCTTAGGGCAGATTTGGTCTCCCCTGCCAGTTAGGTGCTGCCACTTGTGGTTATGGGCCAGCTTACCCTGCAAGAGAGAAGGAGGTGTCTCAGTGAGTGTGGTGCAATGTGCTTGGATAGTCTGCCTGTTATGGTTACAAGCTGTGAGATGTGGGTGTAAGGCTTGAAGCTAAATGTATGAGAAAGAGATATGAATGTAAGGTATGATTTATGGCTGATACTGTTGGTAGATGAGTGAAAGGATAATAGTGAATTTAGAAGTTCGGGAGGTTAGTGGTTAATTTGTAAGGATATATCATTTGAAGATCCATTCGCTGACTTTGACCACTCATGTGAACTCATTGAAGTTCTTGTGGCACTGCATCCAGGTTCCCAGGGCTACAGTGCTGACATTGACCACGAAAGCTATCTGCTGCCACTGTGTTTGTGGTGTCTGTCTGGAAGGCTCCCGTGTGTATAGAGGATCTTTCTCCCCCTGTTCAACTCCTGCATCAAGGCCTCCATTGCCTCGTCAGAGAATCTTGGAAATGCTTTCTGCCCTTTTGCACCATTTTTCAATGCTTTTCCTGTTGAACACTCTTCCCCAGCTACTTCCAGCATTTGCTCTAGTCAAAATGCACCTCACCTTTAGGAGGAGCAGGCTGGCTTTAAGTAATGCAGGCTAACTTGAACTTGTGCTAACCTCTCATGAATTTTTTGGCCTCCTCCTCACGCATGCTACCACACAGCAGCATGCTAAACATTGGCTGCATGCTATTATCAAGTCGTTTGCATCAGAATGAACAGGTGCAGAATAATTGCACATCACGATCTCCATGCCCATTTTTGTGCATTATTGAACTTCACAGCACTGGGATTCAGCAGAATTGTGGGGGGGTGGTCACACCATCTTAGCAATGCTTGGAAGGATGTAATTCTAGAGTTTGGCAGCAGGGGGAGTTCTCATAATCTGGAGTCATTTGGTGGAATTCTTGGGCAATGGGGCAAAGAAGGATCTTGTGGCATTGGTGAAGGTGAGCCCCTCTAATGATCACATTAAGAATCATCCCTGGACTGTAGTCCAATCTCCATATTTCAATAGCTCCTACCTTTTTCCTGACTTCCAAAAGAAAAATCAGGGTTTGGGTGGGCTGGAACAGTTCAAGGTGGATGACAAATATGGTCCTATGGGCTGGCAACAGTATGCAGTTAGTTTGGGATGAAACTGTAAAATTAAGCTCCAGACCGGTGACACAGACTAAGCTGTACCAACAAAACTTAATGTTTAGCTTCTGTCTGTTTACTGGTAGATTTTATCTGATCTTATAACTAGGAGAACTGAATATGAATGAGTTGAAGATGAAATGATATGGATTTATTTATTATTGGATTAATTCATTTAGGTTCCACTTGGTACATTTAGTTGTCATGCTTAGCCTGTGAGTTAAAATTTGCTGAGAATGAAATCAAAGCACATTTAAAATGTGGGACTGAATCAGGAAGTGTACCTTAAGTCTGACACAGGAAAGATGATGTGACAACCAGAAAATGTATATTATTGTATTTTAGCAATATTATAGATAACATAATTCTCAAAACTACAGGTGGTAACAATATCAGATTAATGTTTTATTGGGGAGGAGATGGCACAGTGGTATTGTCACTGGACTGGTAGTCAAGAGATCCAGGGTAGAGACTCTAGGGACCCAGGTTTGAATCCCACCATGGCAGATGGTAGAATTAAAAATCCAACTATTGTCAATTGTTGTAAAAACCCATCTGGTTCGCTAATGTCCTTTAGGGAAGGAAATCTGCTGTCCCTGGTCTGTCCTGCATGTGACTCCAGACCCACAGCAATGTGGTTGACTCTTGCCTAGCAAGCCATTCAGTTGTATCAAAACTGCTACAGAAATTGGATAAGGAATGAAACCGGATGGACCAGCTGGCATTGACCAAAGCACCAAGGCTGGGTCAAAATCTTGGGTGTACCTACACTACATGCACTGCAGCTGTTCAAGAAGGCACATCACCACCACCTTCTCAAGGGCAATTAGGGATGCTGGCCTAGCCAGTGACATCCACACCCTGAGAATGTATGAAAAAGATATGTTCATATACTATCACTCTATCTGCTCTGTTGCATATTTTAGGTGGAGTTTGAGAAGGATTCCCAATTCCACTGGGAAATCCATTGTGCAGTGGGGAGGAGATGATGGAAAATAGTTGTGGTAAGTTTTGGGTATCTGTTGCAGGAAAACATGGCTGGTAGCTTGTGGGAATACCCAATTTTTTTTTAAATTTTTGGCCCAATTCCGATCTTAGCCTATGCAATCAACTGTGACAAATGGAAAATTAATTAGACAGCAGACTTATCTCATACGCACCAAAATCCCAGTGAGGGCAGATGTATTCCATGGTCCTGTCATTTTTGGCAGGAAAACTTGGAAGTGACAGAGAAGATGACGAATCCAAACCTCTGTGCCTGCAATTTCTCAAACTACATGTCTTGTGAACACCATTCCTTTGCACTCAGACTTTAGCCGGGAAGATCAGCCCCAGCTTTTTAAAGGGTGACAGTAATGTTGTAATAAGCTTCACCCAGGTGAATTCTGTCTAACGTCATACATATATTGAAGAACATGTTTAAAATCTCCCTGCACATAGCAATCAGAGCATTTTATTCCCCATCTAGGGTCCTCTGCAGTAGACTTCCCTGTGGTTCTCCTGCAAAGTCAACTCACTGACATCTCTAGGGTTTAAAGAAATTTAAGCGGTGAGGTTAATACTGAGATGATTGATTTATATGGAGGTTATTGCCTGAAGTGACAATGCCATGTCAGGTAGCTTCATTGGTTCACCACATTTTATTTTAGGAAAAGCCTTACGGGGATTTCGTTCATTTTTTACATGATCTAAATCAGAAACTTTACAGATTAATTCAAATGAATGCATTTCTAAGTAAAATAAATGACAAAACAATGAAAGTAGCATTGCACAATTGCTGTAAAAGGCGTGTGTAGTGTGTGTGTGTGTTGGGGACGTGGTGGTGGGGTTTAGAATTAATGTCAGGAAAAGTCGAAAACCCAGCCAAAGGAAAGTGCATGAAGCTGAATGGCATGACGAGAGAGAAACAAAAAAAAAACGGTGAAAATGGCAAATTAACAGATTGGTGCAAAACACAACCCCCCCCCCCCCCCCCCCCCCCACACCCCAATAAATAGAACAATGCATATTACTCTAAATTGCTGAATAAAGCTTCACAAATTTCTTGCGTAGATTTAGAATTGAATTAGTTAATAAAATTCAAAATAACCGCCAGTAATTTTAAATAACAACTGTTAATTAATCTCCTGTCAATTCTCATATAAGCGAATAAACATCTAGCCGCATGCATAAAAATTAGTTCTCAAGGATACATCTATAGCGAATAACTGTAATCACGCCCGGTGGGGCAGTGGCATGAGATATGAAAGCTCACGGCACAGTTTATTATAGAGTAACCTTTTGTTTTCTATTCTTAGTTGATTTAAGGTTAAAAATACCAAACGCTAAGCAATATTCACACACACACACACAAACAGAGCCAATTGTTTAACGAGCATTGACGAAGTGGTGCTGAAGGATAGTGCGAAGCGTGCAGTATACAATTACAGACCCCAATCCGCCAGTTTTAGATATATGAGCAAGTGCGAGTGGAAACAATAATTACACCAATGCATTTTTTATTACCCCTGACTAATGATTGACATCAATGTTTATTGGTCAATTACGTGAACTTCTCAGATTACGATTTTCGAATATAACGTCCGCTTAAACCAATCACCAGCATAGTTTGCGTCTATTTTTTGTTGTTTTCTTTCAAATGTGTAAACCCATGCGGCATTGTGTCCGCATTCGTACCCAAGACTCACTGTGTAGGGAATATGGAGATCCACTTTATAACCTTTGCAACAGCTTACAGCTGCCATTGTAACATACCAATTTCCCTTCAATGTATCAATATTTCCCAGTATAGGTTTGCTTGCCGATGAGGGTGCGTGCCTTTTCTGTAATTGCCCTGGTGACAATCAGCTCTCCCCCCATCCCTAACCCCCCACCCCCCCCCCCGCCCTTCCCCTTCCCCTAATATGGTTAGAAGCAGCAGCAGTGTAGGCGTGGCGACATGGCTCGACGGTGCTGAAAGACAGCTCCCAGTGTTCGAGCGTGTGGGTTGTCGCTCCGCCGCGATTTCAAGTCTTCTCCTGTGCATCATGAGTCCAGCAGCTCCCGGAGCGGCGCCATGAAGCGCCAGAACGTGCGGACTCTCGCCCTCATTGTCTGCACCTTCACCTACCTGCTGGTCGGAGCCGCCGTCTTCGATGCCCTGGAGTCCAAACAGGAGACCTCGGAGAAGAAGAACCTGGAAGAAAGGAGGTTCGAGCTCATGACCAAATATAATCTGAGCGAGAAGAACTATGAGGAACTCGAGCTGGTTGTCTTGAAACTCAAGCAGCATAAAGCTGGGGTCCAATGGAAATTCGCCGGATCTTTCTATTTCGCCATCACTGTGATTACAACTATCGGTAAGTAGTTTCGCCCTGTATTACAGACCTGCAAGTTTTTTGCATTTATGTAATTCATCAGTAAAGGAAAGACACATTTTGTTTATCAAACAGCGTTTGGATGCTGTTTTACTCAAAAGTTAATACCTGTAGCTGTCTACAACATTTATTTCATGTTTTTTGTTGAAGGTAATAAATATTTTTTTCTGGTAATTTATTAAAGGTATAGTAATTGTAGTAAAGTTTCAAAGATTGAAACATGTTACACAATTCCGTGCACTAAATACCCAGTAGGAATGTTTCAGTGACATCTCTAACAAATAGATGTGTTTGCTTTTAAGTTCTCGAGCAGGGTACGATAGTCCGGAGTAACTGCTTCTGTCTAATCAATTTAGGAACTTCTAATGTCGAATTCATTTACCTGTTGTAAGCCGTGGCGTCTCTTCATGAACAATCCTTGCAGTCAAACCTAGGCATGTTAAACACTGAAATCCTTTCTTCCAGGAGAAAGGAAATCATGAAAATCGCTAAAGCCATTTTATCCATTAACAAAGACTTTTCTTTGAAATATGTTATCATTCAGTTTGTGGGTATGAGCTATTTAAACTGTTTAAACATTATACTGATTATTTCTTAAACACTGCCGCATTTGTAAAGTAGGAGTCTAGATAGAGAACAACAGGATTTAGGAGTAGGAATTCACAAATCATGAAAAGTGGCATTGCAGGTCAGCAAAGCCTTTAAAAAAATCAAACAAAGCACTGGGGCTCATTTCTAGAGGAATAGAATTGAAAAACAGAGAAGCTCTGCTAAACTCATCTCGAACCTTGGCCCCGCCACA
Source organism: Carcharodon carcharias (assembly GCF_017639515.1). Lineage (NCBI taxonomy): Eukaryota > Metazoa > Chordata > Chondrichthyes > Lamniformes > Lamnidae > Carcharodon > Carcharodon carcharias. The sequence goes on along the minus strand of NC_054471.1, from coordinate 141,271,318 downwards.
CTTCGAGTACTATACACAGTTCTGGTCTCCACATTCGCAGAAGGATATATACACACCGGAGGATTAAAATAAATTACAAGGATGATACCAGAACTGAGAGGTTAGACTGCCAGGAAAGATTGAACAAACTGCAGTTTTTTAGAATAAAGACTGAGGGGCAATTTGATGGAGGTCTTTAATATTATGCAGGGATATGATAGGATAGATGTAGAGAAGGTATTTTCACTTATTGAGGATTCCAAAACCAGGGTTCATAAATATGATAGTCAATAATAAATCCAATCAGGAATACAAGGAGAAACTTCTTTACCAGAACGTGATGAAGCAAATAGCATAGATGCATTTAAGGGGGAAGCTGGATAAATACATGAGAAAGACTGGAATCGAACATTTTGATAGGGTTACAAGAAGTAGGATGGGACAAAGTTCATGTGGAGCATAAATATCAGCATAGATGAGCTTATCTATAAGGCCTGTTTTCTGTGCTGTAAATTCTATGTAAGTCCATGCAATTTGCTTCAGTTACCATCAAGAATTTCTGTTCAATTCTACATAGGTGAATTGGCGCATTGCCTTTGGTGATCTGGCTCCTAGTCCATAGAACTGTTGCCCTAAACCTTTCCACCATTATATTTATCTTCCAAAATCTCTCCAACCAACTTTTTCACCTCCACCCTCCAATTTTTCCCTTCCTGGACTGACATCTTATTTTGTAATACCTATTTGTGTAGTGGTGTTGGCATGTTCCTCCATTAAATGTATAACTTTAATACCATTTATTGTTGCTGTTGTTATTTAATGATGATCCACATATTTAGGAATACCTAAATTAGGTGCAGGTTCACTTTGCTTGTAGTGTTCCTCTGCAATATTTTCAGAAGCTCTATCCATTTCAGCAACTGCTTAATCCAAGTATGTGTCATGTTAAATTGGAAAGCTGTCAGCTTTGTGAAAAAAATGGCTATGTTGTTTAGAGAGCTCCTATCTGTTATAAATGATCAGATGGTCTATTTTTAACTGCTGTATTATGCAGTTATTGTGACTCCTCTGAACTGTTTTATTTGGATGTGCCTGCTCTTATTTGAATATTTCTCTACAGATATTATGAACGAAAGGTGCAGAGAATTATAAAATTAATATTTCTTTATAACTGTAGAATCCAATTACATAATTAATTAATAGTGAAGGTGCAGGGAGGACAATCATCAACTTCCATCTGACATGGACACACATTCATCCTAGCAGCTGCGTGCGTAGCTAGCATCAGGAGGTTTAAACCATTTTAAGATCTGGTCCTCATTCAAATGCTGCCAGTGAGCTGGAATGCACCAAATGGGTGTCCCACTGCAGCTTTCTGGCTATGAGAGGAAATCTGCAGGCTCCCAAGCTGAGCTGGCTGACAGGTCAGATAAGAACATAAGAAATAAGAACAGGAGTAGATAATATGGCCATTTGAGCCTACCCTGCCAATCAATACAATCACGATCATCTTCTGCCCCAACTCTACCTTCCCACTGGTTCCCCATATATGTTGATTTCTTGAGAGATCAAACATCTGACTATCCCAGTCTTAGGTATACTTCACGAGGGAGCATCCACAACTCTCTGAGGTAGAGAATTCCAAAGATTCACAATGCTGCAAGTGAAGAAATTTCTCCTCATCTCAGTTCTAAATGATTGGCCCCTTATACTGAGACTGTGCCCCTGTATTCTAGATTCCCCAGCCAGGGGAAACAACCTCTCAGTGTCTACCCTGCCAAGCCCCTTCAGAATCATGTATGATTCAATTGGATCCCCTCTCATTCTTCAAAACTCCAGAAAGTAAAGACCAGTTTAGTCAGATCTGGGGGGGGCAAAGATGACCAAAAGCAGGGGGCTGGGGGGTGGGGGGGGGGAGGGTTGTGGGGAGCAAAGGGGATAGGTGGTATAGAGTGAGATGGAGGAGGATGTGGTCCTTGCACAATCAAGCAGTTCAGCTGGAATATTTTCATAGAGAGGAAGAGAGGTTTGGGGAAGTAATCTCAGAGTTTAGGGCTTTGACAACTGAAGGCATGCTGGAGGAATTATCATCTAGACTGCATATTAATACATTAGAATAGTCAAGCCAAATGGTAACAAAGGCATGGATGAAGGTTTCAGCAGCAGATGAGCTGAGCAGTGTTGGAATCAGGTTATATTACAGAGTTGGAAATAGGCAGTCTTAGTGATGATGTGGATATGTGGTTGCATGCTCATCTCAGGGTCAAATATGACATCAAGGTTGCAAACAGTCTAGTTCAGCCTCAGACAATTGCTAGTGGGAGTGATGGGATCAATGGCTAGTGAATGCAGTTTCTCATCCCAATATTTAATTGGAGGAATATTTTCTGTTCAGTACTGGTTTTTGGGCATGCAGTCTGACATTATAGAGGTAGTGGAGGGATTGAAAAATCTGGTTGTGAGGTAGAACTGGTATTGTCAGCATAAGCATGGAAACTGATGCAATGCATAAAGCAGGTGACATAGGTAAAAGAGCACAAAAAGTGAGCTCATCAAAAACAGGATTTCTCAAAGTTCATGATGTAGTTAGTAGCACCTGTGTTGGCCACTGTATTCCTGCACACAAGAATGCATCATACATGAACTAAAATGGTCTATTCAATCAATATAGCTTGTCTGGTTGCAATATTGATTTGAACTGATAATTAGTTCTTCAGTGGGGGGTTGTTACCTATAATTTTAAACAGTTTGTGCTATTCTTAGTAGATTACTCCTTGGCACCTGATGGTCCAGAACATTGTTCCTATCCAATCACAGAGCAGGCAGCTTAGCCAGGCAGACATTTTAAAGCCTCATCAAAAGGTAAGTTCTCACCTCAAGGTAATATTTTGTAGTGCCAGTTTGATGGGCTGAGCTTGCTTCTCAGAGATTTAAGGGAGAGCTGTTCACAGAGGGGCAGTTTTTCTCTCCCAGTCACAGAATGTTTCTAATCCTGGCAACCAGCAAGAAAAAAGCTACCTGTTTTTTAAAATATGAATCAGTTGAAGGATTAATCTAGATAAGAAAATCTTCCATCTTAGCACCTGTATTTAGAGAGAAAGCAGATTGAGTTTTTATTGTTTTTGTGACCAAGGAGTGTAGGAGAATTTATGCTTTCACTATGAAAAATGTACACTGTTCATTATGCCATTTATGTTATTGATCTTAAGTTTGTGCTTTATCTTGGCAGAATGCATTGGAATATAGTAACTGGAGTGGACCATTCATCCTCTTTTGCCTCTCTGCCATTCAATTAGATCATGGCTGATCTGTGGCTTAACTCGACCTTGGCTCTATATCCCTTAATGCCATTATCTAACAAAAATCCATCACTCTCAGTTTTGAAATTTTCAGTTGATGTAGAATAAAAAGATTTTTCACTACTGTTATAATCAAGTGAGGAGAGGTAGAATGTCTCCCCTCATTTCCCCCTGCTCGTTTAACCACAGCAGTTTTTTTGTTTGAAAAGGATATAATTGCCAATTGAATGAGTACTTAACTGCTTATGTGCTGTGATCATAAAAGAACCATCAGACAGGTTTTCTTGAGTTTAACAAATAGAGGAGAGGTTAGCATTATTAAATAAATTGATCTAAGTAAGATAGTAAAATATAGTTCTGTCGAAGGGTCATGAGGACTCGAAACGTCAACTCTTTTCTTCTCCGCCGATGCTGCCAGACCTGCTGAGTTTTTCCAGGTAATTCTGTTTTTGTTTTGGATTTCCAGCATCCGCAGTTTTTTTGTTTTTATCTCTGTAAAATATACATGACTTTTACGCATGCACATCCGAACTTCACACATGCAAATGCAGATTAGAGTGGGGAAGGATAGCTTGGCCAAGTTAGAGTCCACAAAAAGTAAAAAGGAATATACAGTCTGGAGTTTGGTGATTTGGCTGGCTTCAGACTTTCCTTTGGTGGTCCTGATGCATCCAATTTAAAGGTGTAGCCAGCCAATTTGATTGTTTTTCTGGAGACTTTAGTGCTGGGCTGAATTTCTTTTAAGAAGTTTCTGTTTGCAGCAATGGCATCCCAGGATGGTCATAGTCAGAAAACAGGAATCAAAGCTTGCCGGGTGGGTTGGGGTGAGGGAGAGAGAGAGAAGGAAGCAGGAGGGACCCTAATTGGCTCTTATATCCCAACTTCCCAGTTGCTGAGAAAACATCTACTTAAGATCTACAAAGGGCTGACTTGCCATGTGATCTTCCTTTTCCAACTGCCAGGGAATCCAATTAAAGTCATTGTCCATTTATATTAAGGGTAACTTGATTAGCTCTTGTCTGGAAAGCTATCGTAGCAAGGGTCCCTTTGTCCAAGTGATTATTCTTAATGGTTCATCTCCAATAGTTGCATACCCCAAGTGATTACCTTAATGCCTTGTTATTGGGACAGGGGATGTGTGTCCTTCACATTCTGCTGGAGAACCACTAACAGTGTGCAACATGTACAACATGCACTGCAGCAACTCGTCAGGCTCCTTCTTTTAATTTATTTATGGGATGTGGGTGTCGATAGCAAGGCCAGTATTTATTGCCCATCCCTAATTGCTACTGAGAAGGTGGCGGTGAGCTGACTTCTTGAGCCACTGCAGTCCTTGTGTGAGAAGTGCCATCCAAACCACGACCTCTACCTAGAAGGACACAGTCAGCAGGCACATGGGAACACCTGCAAGTTTCTCTTCAAGTTACACAACATCTGACTTGGAACTATCTCGCTGCTCCTTTGCTCAGGTCAAAACCATGGAACTTCTTTCCTAACAGCACACAAAATGAAACGTGACCACAGGAACATTTCATTATAAGGTTGCAATAAAAATAAATACATGCACACATTCATCCCCGAACACTCACATCTTAACCTTACCCTGTTACATCTATGCTCTGTTTAAGTTTTTGTCCAGGACAAATCTTTGCCGAGTTAACTCTGGATAAAGCATCAGCTGTCACATCATCTTTTCCTGCAATGTAGGTAATCTTAAGTGATAAAGTTGCAAAACAGGCTCCATTAAATAACCTTTCATTATAGGTTTTGACTCTTTCTTTAGTGTTGGGGTCTGGCTTTGTGAAGGAATTGTTTCAAAACCTGGTGCCTTCTGGCTCCTTTTTCCTTTTAGATCCCTGTTAGGTATTGTTTAGCCGGGTCTGGGTGATCACTAACATCTAGTGGTAGGATTTCAGATTTCTTAGCTTTTGTTCAGATATCTATCTTTGAATGCTTAGCTATATTCCTTAACTTGCCAATGGATAGGGCTTTTAAATTGTCCCAAGTTACCTTACCCTGTTCTAGTTTTGGTTTTGAATGTGAACATTTTTAAGTATCTTAGCACAGCAACCCACATAAAAACCCGTATTGAAATTTTAAAATTATTTCCAGGGATCAATTTGGTTTCCAGTTTCAATTTCTCATTTGTCTGTGGGTTTTATCACAGATGTAGATTCCCCAAATTTCTGTTATGACCAAGTGGGGAGGGGTCCAATGGCTCTCTTCTTGCAGGGAAAGGTTGCTTGTCCACAATAGAAGGGAACAAAGCTAAATTAGTGTGGGGGCAGGCACACCTTCACCCCTGAGCCCAATGGAGGAGATGGCACTATGCATCATGGGGTCAGCTGCAATAGAGTCTGTAATATCCTCCATTGCTGAGACCATTCAGGATGACAGTATGTTACTGCTATGCCCATTTTTAACATGACCTTACCCTCATCCTGCTATCTGGCATGGTGTGCAAGCAACAGATGGTGTGACCATGGGCTTCTTGCTTTATTTCCCATCCCCTATCCCAACCTCCCCTCAGATATCCTGTTTTCAGATATCCAAAAGACTGTCATCTGCTCAGTCACAGCAGCCCTAGGGGAAAGAGAGAGACTGCACCAGACCTCTGATGAAGAAGCACTATCACTGATCTGACACTCGCATCAACTAGCACAGATACTGGGAGGCTAGTAGAGAATCAGGATCTGCATGTGATAAGTCATCCGGCATGAGAGTGCTGCAGCGAGGCCCAGGAGAAAGGATAGCTCATGTGACAGCTCACTGAAAGACGAGGTTGCAGACAAGTTCTGTTACAGGATACTCAATGAGGACTTCGATGGGGAGTCATTCAGGAGAACGCTTATGGATCCTGACACTGAGATGCTTGGTTCAGGTCTACCAGACAGCCTCCTGTCACTAAAATAAAAAGAGAAAATGCTGGAAATACCCAGCAGTAATGTGGTTGATTCTTAACTGCCACCTGAAATGGCATAGCAAGCCACCAAACCATCAAGGGTGATTAGGCTGAATAGTTCAATTTTGTTTGTATAGTTGGATGTGTTTTTGGATAAAGGTGTTAATGAAAAGGTGTCTGTTGGTAGCTTTTATTGTAGGATATTGGCCAAGGGGATGTTGTGATGGGGTGTCTCAGATGGATGCTACGGTGGGGAATGGTGGACCAATGGTGATAAAGGGAAGTTGCCCTATGGGAAATGTTTTCTGACAGAAAGCATATTTAGATGAGGAGACCATCATAAGTTGAACCAAAATAAGGTTAAAAATGCATTTTCAACTTCCAGCCCATTGCATCTCCTGTAATCCACAACATGCATTAAGGTCCTGAAATGTCCACAGGGAAGCTTGAGACATCCACACCCTCTTCTTCTGAAATTGTTCTTCATTCAGAGCCTAAAGATCTAAAAGGGTCACTTTTGTATATATTAATTTCCTGTGCCTGTTCTCACACACATTAACCAATGCTTACTCGCAAATCGGTTGCATTCCATTTAATGGTAAACAAAATTCCTTCAGACTTATTTTCTGCTTAAAGGAGAAAACTACATATAACATCAGGCAGAAAAATGCCACAGAAGAGAATCTCACTCTTCCATCTGTTTTGAGAAGGATGACATGGAAATGCTAGACCAACACAAGGAGACAGCATCCCAGAAGGAAAAAAACAGCTCAGACCAGTACTCTTATTTCCCAGGTGTTCCATTTTAAGAATACAAGACCAAGGCATACTTATATCCCGGTTTTTACTATTGCTTCCTTCTGGCATTATGAATTTTTCTTTTATTCATTGGATGTGAACGTCCCTGGCTAGGCCAGCATTTATTGCCTATCAGAGGGCATTTAAGAGTAAACCACATATCTATGAGCCTGGAGTCACATGCAGTTCAGACTAGGTAAAGACAGCAGATTTCCTTCCCTAAAGGGCATCAGTGAACCAGATGAGTTTTTATGACAAGCAGCAGTGGTTTCATGGTGATCACCAGACTTTTAATTTCAGACATTTATTAAATTCAAATTTCACCATGTGCCATAGTGGGATTTGAACCTGGGTCCCCAGAGCATTACATAGGGTCTCTGGAATACTACTAGTCTAGTGACAATGCCACTGCCTCCCCAGGAATGGAAATATAGAAAGGGTATTGCCAGCTACAGGTTGGTTAGTAAAATTCTGGTTCTCAGTTCTTGCTATTCAAGTAAGATCTGTCCTCTCAATGCATTAACAATGGTTACGTTTATGGCCAGGATTTTGCCCTCATTGGGCAGGCTCGGCGAGGGACGGGTGGGAGTGGTTGGGAAGCTGACTGTTGCCCGTGATCGGGGCCGCACCGCGATTTCATGCTGGCAGACTAATTAAGGCCGGCCGAGCGTGAAAAGTGTGTGGCAGTGCTCAGCCCTGCCCATGTGGGGGTGGGCATGGGGGTGGGAGTGGGGGAGGAGGAGGGTGAGTGCGCAAGGTCGTGCATGCGTGCAGATGTACACAGGAAAAGCTCCCTGAGGCACAGAGCTGCCTCAGGGAGCTGAAGATTTTAAGAAATAAAAGTAAAAGGATTTGAATTGTTAAAAAAGTCCCCTCATGTGACTGTCACATGAGCAGGGACATGTTATTAATGAAATGTTTAAATTTTTCATTAATTTTTAATAGCTGTTGGAAACCTTATCCCGCCTGTGGATGAGATTTCCTAAATTTTCCAAAGGCTGCTTGGCATTTTCCCCCACCCGCCAACCGTAAGGTTGGATGGGGAGCGAAAAATTTAATTCAATTATTACTTTAATGGCCTTAATAAGCTTTTCAGTTGTCGGTGATTGCGCTGCCGACTCCTGCATGCGCCAACTAACTGAGATATCGCGAACATGCGCAATGACATCAGGACGCTCGCCTGACGTCATCACATGTCATGTTGCTCTTATTCAGGTCAGGCATGCCCACCCGACGAGCTAAAAATTCTGGCCTATGTCTTCTTCCAAGCTCTGGAGCTTCATAGCTCTGCTACTCCTGCTAACCTCTCTTCTGTTTTTTTGTTCTCCTATAATAACTCCAGCACGAGAAGTAGCTTGAAGAACCAGAGTTCTCAACTTTAGCTTTATTCAACACCACTTCATTCGTTCTGCCATTACATTCTTTACTTTTTCATAGGATGTGGGCATCGCTGGTAATGCCAGCATCTGTAGCCCATCCCTAATTGCCCTTGAACTAACCTTGCTAGGTCATTTCAGGGGGCAGTTAAGAGTCAACCAAATTGCTGTGGGTCTGGTGTCACATGTAGGCCAGGCCAGGTAAGGATGGCAGATTTCCTTCCCTAAAAGATATTAGTGAACCAGATGGATTTTTACAACAATTGGCAATGATTTCATGATCGCCCATTACTGAGACTAGCTTTCAATTCCAGGTTTATTAATTGAATTTAAATTCTACCAGCTGCCATGGTGAGATTAGAACCCATGTCCCTAGAACATTAACCTGGGCCTCTGGATTACTAGGCCAGCAAAATTACCACTGCACCACATCTCACCTCATTGGCAGCAGCTTGGAAACAAGCACATGGGACTGCTTTAATAGATTGAGGGCAGATCACATGCAGATGCACAAAGTAAAGTGCGGAGATGATAGGTGAGGAGACACCATTGCTACTTGATGGGATAGAAGAGTCTATTCTTAATTGAGGAATCTCAGGATATAGATCTTAGGGTCCACTATTTAAACAAAGGATGCTTTACAGAATATCAAGCATGTGTGCAGTCAGTTTGATCAGGTCCCAGAATTAGTGGTAGATGATAGACAATTGGAGGAGTCTATTAACTGCATCTGCACCACCATGGTGGATGTATATATAACAATGTAACCGACCCTGTAGCGTCTGACAGCTCCAGCATGATTTGTAGCACAGGCTTCCCCAAAAACTAATCCAAGGTTACTCATAGCCACAGCATAGTAACTAACTGCTTTGAGCAGCAAAAAGATGAGGCTGTTTTTCAGAGCTGCCAAGATCTGTTTGGAATCATTTGTTCTGCATTCTCACCAATTAGTGGCTAAACAGATTCACAGCTCAATACTAGTGGTCTGGCAGGCGTACATGTGCATAAGATGATACTATCTCTCAGGCCAGTGACACTTGTGCATCTTTGTTGCAAGTTTTGGGTCAGCCTCAGATATTCTTTCAGTTGCAGCAGGGCTGGTCACTCCCATAAGATGTTGAGCAATTTATGCCTATCTTGCCTAATATCTAATTATCCAACAGTGTAATCCAGAGGTTGTAACAGTAGAACCACTTTGTAATCCGAATTGGATATTGCATCTTTCACACATTTCCATGCACACTGTCCCAATATTTATGAATAGAGACTGAGAGACATTTTGGTGAGACCAGACCAACGTGAATAGTTAAACTGGGATTATTTAGATGAAACTTGATAAACAATTACTTGTGAGCCTCGAACCTCTATTTTTTGACGCCTGCTTCTATTTGGTACTTGATAACTGGTGTAAATTAATTTCTAGTTTGATATATCTTAAAGAAAACTTATCAAAAATGTTTGATTTGCAGTTTGGATATGTAGCCTAGTGAAGGAAAATCTCAGCGAGATGTGCAGAGTGTATCAGAATAACTACCATTGGTAGTGGGGCAGTTGAGTGGAATGTTAGCATATAAATGATTGGATGCACGTTCAAAAGCACAGCACTGGTGTCGTAGTGGGCAGAGAAATTATTTAGCTTAAGAGTCCTTTATGGACTGTTCACGATTGTGTGACATCAGGCAAAGGTTGTCCTTGCTCTTGTTGCTTGCCGAATTATCTGCCCTAAAGTCAACTTTTTTGGCCACTGCAGTTCATCTCTGTTATAGTGGCAGTGAAAATGTCTGTCTTTTGAAGAAAATGGCTGCAGAAGCAGAAAACAAAAGGATGGAACTAGATTGATAAAGATGCAAAAAGCAGAAAAAGTTAATATTCATAAACACTGATGAATAGACAAATGTCCTTTGAATCTAATGGCCTTTAACACTACTTCTACTTTGACTACTGTTGCCTAGCCACCAGTAATGCCTGTTATATACAAGTGTTGGTTTTCAGAGTGGGTCAGATGTGTTACGGGACAGAATTCTTTGTGAACTCATTATAATGCAATTAGCACTGAGTGAATGAGTATGGTGGTAGCCACTGCTATATGGAGTTAGCAGGAAAACTGCAGCAGACTTTGTGATCAGATATTGGGAGTAAATTTCTGCCTCAAAAGTTTCTACATTGTACTCAGCATGTTATTCTAAACAGATAACTTCATCACAGTCTTCAGAATATGTATATGTTTATTGATATTATTAAAACCAAAGACCAGGAGTTTCTAGACCCTTTGATGATGGGGTTGGAGGCAGGAAGACTGGAAAAGTGGCATTGGAAGGTGACAGCAGGCATGGCCAACACCTTTGTGTTGCCATGCCACTTTCCCAGTTGTGGGCATCACTGGCTAGGCCAGAATTTATTGCCTATCCCTAATTGCCCTTGTTCAGAGGGCATTTCTTAAGAGTCAACCACATTTCTGTGGGTCTGGAATCACATGTTGGCCAGATTAGGTAAGGACAGCAGATCTCTTTCCCTAAAGGACATTAGTGAACCAGATGGGTTTTTACAACAGTCGACAATGGTTTCATTTTTTATTTTATTGAATTCAAATTTCACCATCTGCTATGCTGGGATTCAAAACTGTGTCCCCAGAGCAGTAACCTGGGGCTCTGGAATACCAGTCCAGTAACCATATAACTATGCCACCACCTTCCCCTGAGAAATGGGTGGGGTCTCCCAGTATTGGGAAAGGGGCCAGATAGTCCAACTGGAGACCAATTAAGCCAGTTAAATGGCCAATTAAGGGCCTGTCCCTGCCTCCCCTGGTATTTTACCAGTGGCAGGAGGGCTCTGCTGTGTAGAGAGACCACCAGGTAAACCCTGGTATCCTCCCTGCAGGATCTGGGAAATAGGTAGGGTCTCCTTTTTGGGCACAATTGGCCACTGGAGGGTCTCTCAGTGGCAGTGGTTACCCCATGGCAATGGTGCCACATGCTCTCAGTGACTCCCAGCAGCTGGTAAGGGGTCAGCCTGACAAGCCATTGTACCCCCAGAGCTCACTTACTTGGTTGTGAGGGCACCCATCCATCACTGCATCCTCCTCCTCCAGGTGCAGCCGCAGCAGTGTTCACCACTCCTGGTGGAGCTGCTGAGCTGCCGGCCCTTTGATTGAACTGGCACATCCTTAATTGGATGGCAGGCCTGGCGGCAGACGATCAATTGGCTTCCACTGGCAAAATGCAGCCCCAATGCTCACTCCCCAGCACAAGTCCTCTATGCCCCCCAACCCACCGCTTTTGGCCCCAGCAGAGGGATTCCTGTCGCTTCTGAAAAATTCCAGCCTCCAAGGTAAATTTTTAAGAGTTAGTGCTGCTGACATGGAGCCTGATTCAATGGGAAAGCTGCCCAGACAATTGACAAGATTAGTGCATACATTTTGAGGCCCTTCCAATTTTCTGGTTGTTATTTTTAATTGCTGGAAATTTGTGAAGGATGGGAATCAGACAGCAGCACCTATCTTCCCTTAAGGGTATTAACTTGTAAAATTTAAGACTGAAATATATGTCAATGTTTAAGTCTCTACATTGCTGATTGTTCCTAGATATCATGTTTTCAACATGGACCAATCAGAATCCAACATTGGTCCATGTTGACCATATAATAAAAGGCATGCATAAGATTGCCACTTTTTATTCTTTTTGGCTGATTTCTTTCTCTACTTTTAAAATAATTTGTGGGGCAGCCTCCCTACTTTACTGCCCAGCTCAGAACTGTGTCACCTGGAACTGTGTCCCGCAGTACTGTGTCATCTTCCACACCTCACCCTGAATAGTATATGTTGGCTACTGGAATTTGCAAATAGCAGCTTCTTTGAGTCTCCTGTTGCTGGTTTCCAGCCTCCACTTAGTAGCTAGGGACAGAAATACCTGGAAAAACTCAGCAGGTCTGGCAGCATTGGCGGAGAAGAACAAAGTTGACGTTTTGAGTCCTCATGACCCTTCAACAGAACTAAGTAAAAATAGGAGAGGGGTGAAATATAAGCTGGTTTAAGGTGGCGGGATGGGGGGAGAAAAGTTGGGGGGGGGGGTTTAGGGACAAGCAAGTAGAGATAGGAGCAGATAATCAAAAGATTTCACAGACAAAAGAACAAAGAGGTGTTGAAGGTGGTGATATTAGCTAAAAGAATGTGCTAATTAAGAAGGGTCATGAGGACTTGAAACATCAACTTTGTTCTTCTCCGCCAATGCCGCCAGACCTGCTGAGTTTTTCCAGGTATTTCTGTTTTTGTTTTGGATTTCCAGCATCTGCAGTTTTTTGTTTTTATCTCTGTGTTTAATTGACTGCCACTTCTCTTCAAGAAATGCCTACATTGAAGATGTATTGCTCTTCTTTCTGACAGGATTTCCGTATCTCTCTTTTGCCTTGTTCACCTTCATTGCTTTCCATTTCTCTCCTGGTGTTGACAAGGTATTTACTAAAACCTGCTTTCTCAGCCATATTTCCTTTCTCAGTGACTGTCTCCGTCTCCGACTTACCCCACGTGGATTTCAACTGAAATTTCACCCCTCATGTTTCGAACCCACCCAGGATTACAGGTATCTCCGGGACATAAAACGTTTCTCGGACTGCTGTTTTCATCGCATTCTGAGATCCACACTCAGTGCCATGCGCCGCCATATGAACACACAAGACCTCTCCCTCCAGCAGCACCGCCGCACCCTTTTTCAAAGCTGCACGTGCCCCCAGTTTCATTTTATTCTTCGTCTTATCCAACGCCTCAACAAAAAACTTTTTCTCTTTCTCTCAAGTGCTAAGGAATGCAAGCTCCAACAACTCATTGACACTAACACCCATCTAGGACCCTCCACCCCTGCCTGTCCCTCCGCCCCCACCCCAACTTCCAGTCCCAGCCCCGGCCGTGTATTCACTATACCCCCTGACCTTCCCCTCTCCGACGCTGAACGTTCAGTGCTCAGCAAAGGACTTAGTTTCATACCCTTACTCATCTCAATGAATTTTGGGCTCAGCATGATGCTGAACTCTTCTTCCGCCGCCTTTGTCTCCGTGCTCACTTCTTTGGGCAGGAGTCCTCTCCCCATTCAACGGATCCTTTTACCTACCTCCAATATTCTCCCTCCACCTGGACCCCTCCCGCTGGATTCTTACCTTCTCTTGATCTTCTCATTGAGAACTGTTGGCGTGACATTAGTCGTCTCAATTTCTCTGCTCCTCTCACCCATTCTAACCTGTCTCTCTCTCAACTTACTGCACTCCGTTCTCTCAGGTCCAACCCTGACATTGTCATCAAACCCGCTGACAAGGGTGGTACTGTTGTTGCCTGGTGCACTGACCTCTATCTCGCGGAGGCTGAGCATCAACTCGCAGACACTTCCTCCTACCTCTCCCTGGACCATGACCCCACCAATGAACATCAAGTCATTGTTTCCAGGACTGTCATTGACCTCATCTCCTCTGGAGATCTTCCTCCCACAGCTTCCAACCTGATAGTCGCCCAACCACGGACGACCCGTTTCTACCTCCTACCCAAAATCCACAAACAGGACTGTCCCGGCAGACCGATCGTGTCAGCCTGTTCTTGCCCCACAGAACTCATTTCTCGTTATCTTGACTCCATTCTCTCTCCCCTTGTCCAGTCCCTTCCCGCCTACATCCATGATTCCTCTGACACCTTACGTCACATCAACAATTTCCAGTTCCCTGGCCCCAACCGCCTCCTCTTCACCATGGACGTCCAATCCCTCTACACCTCCATCCCCCACCAGGATGATTTGAGGGCCCTTAGCTTCTTCCTCAAACAGAGGCCTGAACAATCCCCATCCACCACTACTCTCCTCCGTCTGGCTGAACTTGTTCTCACACTGAACAATTTCTCCTTCAACTCCTCTCACTTCCTCCAAATAAAAGGTGTGGCTATGGGTACCTGCATGGGCCCCAGCTATGCCTGTCTCTTTATGGGGTATGTAGAACATTCCTTGTTCCTGTCCTACTCCAGTCCCCTCCCACAACTCTTTCTCCGGTACATCGATGTTTACTTCGGTGCTGCTTCATGCTCTTGTCGGAACCTGGAAAAATTTATTAATTTTGCTTCCAATCTCCACCCCTACATCATTTTCACATGGTCCATCTCTGACACTTCCCTTCCCTTCCTTGACCTCTCTGTCTCAATTTCTGGTGATAGACTGTCCACCAATATCCATTACAAGCCTACCGACTCCCACAGCTACCTCGACTACAGCTCCTCACACCCCGCTTCCTGTAAGGACTCCATCCCATTCTCTCAGTTCCTTTGCCTCCGTCGCATCTGTTCTGATGATGCTACCTTCAAAAACAGTTCCTCTGACATTTGCTCCTACTTCCTTAACCAAGGTTTTCCACCCACGGTGGTTGACAGGGTCCTCAACTGTGTCCGGCCCATCTCTCACGCATCCTCCCTCACGCTTTCTCCTCTCTCCCAGAAACATGACAGGGTTCCCCTTGTCCTCACTTATCACCCCACCAGCCTCCGCATTCAAAGGATCATCCTCCGCCATTTCCGCCAACTCCAGCATGATGCCACAACCAAACATATCTTCCCTTCACACCACCGGCCCCCCCCTCCCCCGATGGCTTTCCGTAGGGGTTGTTCCCTCCGTGACACCCTGGTTCACTCCACCATCACCCCCTACTCCTCAACTCCCATCTACGGCACCTCCCCATGCATACGCAAAAAATGCAACACCTGCCCCTTCACTTCCTCTCTCCTCACCGTCCGAGGGCCCAAACACTCCTTTCAGGTGAAGCAGCATTTCACTTGCATTTCCCCCAACTTAGTCAACTGCATTCGTTGCTCCCAATGCCGTCTCTTCTACATTGGAGAGACCAAACGCAAACTGGGCGACCGCTTTGCGGACAGTGTTCTGTCCGCAAGAATGACCCAGACCTCCCTGTCGCTTGCCATTTTAACACTCCACCCTGCTCTCTTGCCCACATGTCAACGCAAACTGGAGGAACAGCACTTCATCTTCCGACTAGGCACTTTACAGCCTTCTGGACTGAATATTGAGTTCAACAACTTTAGATCTTGAACTCGCTCCTCCATCCCCACCCTCTTTCCATTTCTTCCCCCTCCCTTTTGTTTTTTTCCAATAATTTATATAGATTTTTATTTTCCCACCTTTTTCCATTATTTTTAAATCTGTACCTTTTATGCCCTTTTAGTCTTATTTCACCCCACCCCCACTAGAGCTATCTGTACCTTGCGTGTCCTGCCATCCATTCTTAATTAGCACCTTCTTTTAGATAATATCACCACCTTCAACACCTCTTTGTTCTTTTGTCTGTGACATCTTTTGATTATCTGCTCCTATCACTGCTTGCTTGTCCCTACAAACACCACCCCCTCCACTTCTCTCCCCCCACCCCCCACCTTAAACCAGCTTATATTTCACCCCTCTCCTAATTTTACTTAGTTCTGTTGAAGGGTCACGAGGACTCGAAACGTCAACTTTGTTCTTCTCCGCCGCTGCTGCCAGACCTGCTGAGTTTTTCCAGGTATTTCTGTTTTTGTATTAAACAAGGCAATCCAGGGGCTGGAATGCATTGTCAAAATCTGTAATTGAACCAAAGGCAACAAAGACTGAGGTCAGGAGCCTGCTGTTCTATTTCAGAAAGCCAGGTGTTAAAGGATAGAACTTGAATCGCACCCTACACACTTTTACAAGCTTTTATTTATAGGGATACAGATTTTTACAAGCCTGTTCCTCCTAACCTAGCTCATCACCTGCATACAACTAACACAGTATACAATTAACCCTGCAGGTTTATAAGTCTTGAGACGGCACTGTTGTAATATGACAGGAGGTTAGGCTTCCCTCAATAGCTGAAAAGTATTCCCTCTTACTTCTATTACAAATATGTGATACATTAAAGGGTAGACTTTCCTTTTCACTGCACCTGGGGAATGTTCAGTTCCCAGGCGCAATGAAGATGAAATGAGAAGGGAGACCCATGGTGTGAGGCCAGTATCCCCCAAAGATTTTTTGAGGTTTCTAATATGGGCAGGACTGAGTCCATGTGAGCAGGATGCCAGTGAACTAGGACGGGGCACTTTGGTCCTCTTCCCTCTTGCTAACAGTAAGTACCCTGTATAGTTTACATGCAGAATCACAGAATCACAAAATCACAGTGCAGAAGAGGCCCTTGAGCCCATTGAGTCTGCAACTACACGTGAGAAACACCTGACCTACCTACCTAATCCCATTTACCAGCACTTGGCCCATAGCCTTGAGTGTTATGATGTGCAAGTGCTTATCCAGATACTTTTTAAAGGATGTGAGGCAAACTGCCTCCACCAACCTCCCAGGCAGTGCCTTCCAGACCGTCACCACCCTCTGGGTAAAAAAGTTTTTCCTCACATCCCCCCTAAACATCCTGCCCCTCACCTTGAACTAATGCCCCCTCGTGACTGACCCTTCAACTAAGGGCAACAGCTGCACCCTATCCACCCTGTCCACGCTCCTCATAATCTTGTACACCTCGATCAGGTCACCCCTCAGTCTTCTCTGCTCCAATGAAAACAACCCAAGTCTATCCAACCTCTCTTCATAACATAAATGTTTCATCCCAGGCAAATCCTGGTGAATCTCCTCTGCACTCCCTCCAGTGCAGTCACATCCTTCCTATAATGTGGCAACCAGAACTGCACACAGTACTCCAGCTGTGACCTCACCAAGGTTAAATTAGTTAAATTTAAAAAGTTGGCATTTTCCCTGATATACCTACCAGCCATGCCCCTCCTCCATACAGGTCTTTCCTGCAGCAAACATATTCTGCCTCTATAACAACTGGTGATTATTGTTTCTACAGTCTGCATATGTGGGGTCAAAACTCCTAAGCACAGTCTGCTGTGAAAGCTCTGCAGAGTTGATGCTAGAAACAGCTGCTTCTGAACCCATGAGAGTATATGGGGGCAGAAGGAGGCCATCTTCCAGCATGTAAGTGACAGACACCTGTGCCACTGTGGGCACATCTCACACAGCTGCCAAAAGTAATGTGATTTGGAACAATGATGTTAACAAGTCACATTTTCCACAGCTGGCACAGCTTGCTAAAACATATTTCATCAGTCCAGTTTGCCCTCCTTGTAAAGGACTGATATCGCATCGACTGATATGAGCTGTATTTTGATTCAGGCTCCAGGCCAGAACTTATGCTTGGATCCCTAGATAAATCTCATATTTGTTACTTTAAACACCCAAATGCCAGGTTGTTTGCAGAAGATAGGCCATTTTTCATTAGAGAAGGTGCAGCCAAAGAGATTCCAGGTTGGTGGATTCAAGCCCTTGACCCTACCCCCTCCAATATCATGGGTCAAATTTGTGCACTCAAAGATTCTGCCTTCACTGCCCCATAGACCCCGTCAGAAACTCTCAGCCTGGCTTGAGACATGCTACATTCAGGCCCACCCTGCCAGCTTCTGTGAGGTCACATTGATCTCCTGTTCAACTTATGCTTGGGTTGTTTCTCTAATTCCATGGAAATTTGAGGCTGGATTTGATGGAAAGTGTGTACAAGCAGGTTGTTGGAAAGACTCACCCATTTATTGAGCATGTTCTGGAAGATCTTGTGGGAGATACTGCAAAGAAGCATGGTTTTCTTTGGAGCAGTAGGATACCCTGCTGTGAATGTACTGAGGTGCAAGCTACCAGAATGGAGATGGGGTGATGAATGGTAATTTACTAAGAGGAATGGAGAAGAAGTTTTATTCTGTTAAGTGAAATGCCAAAGTATGTGTATCCATTTTTGCATCTGTACGGCATCTCAAAATCGGCAAGATCATGTCTCGAATGATTTAAAAGTTGTTTCCCCAAACTGGTCCATGAGCAATGTATTTGTGTGTACGTGTATATTTTCTTATCCATGGAGTGAGAAATTCAATTTAAAAAACCCAGCAGCAAAGCTTTTTTTACCTAAAAGGAAAAGGTTAGTTTGTTTCACGCAATTGTTCCAAAAGTTATCTCAGAAAAGACAAAGGCCAGGATTTTCCGGCCCCATTGTGGGTGGGACCCGCCATGGGTGAGGCAGCACCCTGCCCAGGAGTCCATTGACTCACAGCGGGACCAGAAGATCCCAGTGGTGGGTGGGTGTGGAAAATCCCACCCAAAGTTACGAACACACACAGAGAGGAAGATTAGTTTCAGATTAAGGAAAAATGATACCTATAAAGGTGAACCAAGTTCACTCTGTATTGTTCACTGCAGGCCTGATATGTTTTGAAACAAAAACAAAAATACCTGGAAAACTCAGCAAGTCTGGTAACATCTGTGGAGAGGAACACAGTTAACGTTTCAAGTCTGAATGACCCTTCAACAGAACTAAGTAAAAATAGAGGAACGGTGAAATATAAGCTGGTTTAAGTGGGAGGTGGGACAAGTAGAGCCAGTGATAGGTGGAGATAACCAAAAGATGTCACAGACAAAAGGACAAAGAGGTGTTGAAGGTGGTGATATTATCCAAGGAATGTGCTAATTAAGGGTAGAAAGCAGGGCAAGCAAGGTACAGATAGCCCTAGTGGGGGTGGGGTGGGGTGAAGGAATCGAAAAAGGCTAAAAGGTAGAGATAAAACAATGGATGGAAATACATTTAAAAATAATGGAAATAGGTGGGAAAAGAAAAATCTGTATCAATTATTGGAAAATAAGGGGGGGATTGGAAAGGGGGTGGGAGTGGAGGAGAGAGTTCATGATCTAAAATTGGTGAATTCAATATTCAGTCCGGAAGGCTATAAAGTGCCTAGTCGGAAGATGAGGTACTGTTCCTCCAGTTTGCGTTGATCTTCACTGGAACAGTGCAGCAGGCCAAGGACAGACATGTGGGCATGAGAGCAGGGTGGAGTGTTGAAATGGCAAATAACAGGGAGGTCTGGGTAATGCTTGCAGGCAGACCGAAGGTGTTCTGCAAAGCGGTCACCCAGTCTGCGTTTGGTCTCTCCAATGTAGAGGAAGCTGCATTGGGAGCAACGAATGCAGTAGAATAAATTGAGGGAAGTGCAACTGAAATGCTGCTTCACTTGAAAGGAGTGTTTGGGCCCTTGGACGGTGAGGAGAGGGGAAGTGAAGGGGCAGGTGTTGCACCTTCCGCGGTTGCATGGGAAGGTGCCGTGGGAGGGGGTTGAGGAGTAGGGGGTGATGGAGGAGTGGACCAGGGTGTCCTGGAGGGAACAATCCCTACGGAATGCCACCAGGGGGGTTGAAGGGAAGATGCGTTTGGTGGTGGCATCATGCTGGAGTTGGCAGAAATGGCGGAGGATGATCCTTTGAATGCGGAGGCTGGTGGGGTGATAAGTGAGGACAAGGGGGACCCTATCATGTTTCTGGGAGGGAGGAGAAGGTGTGAGGGCGGATGTGCGGGAGATGGGCCCTACACGGTTGAGGGCCCTGTCAACCACTGTGGGTGGAAAACCTCAGTTAAGGAAGAAGGAAGACATGTCAGAGGAACTGATTTTGAAAGTGCCACCATCAGAACAGATGCGACGGAGGTGAAGGAACTGAGAGAATGGGATGGAGTCCTTACGGGAAGCGGGGTGTGAGGAGCTGTAGTTGAGGTAGCTATGTGAGTTGGTAGACTTGTAATGGATATTGGTGAACAGTCTATCACCAGAAATTGAGACAGAGAGGTCAAGGAAGGGAAGGGAAGTGTCAGAGGTGGACCATGTGAAAATGATGGAGGGGTGGAGATTGGAAGCAAAATTAATAAATTTTTCCAGATCCCGACGAGAGCATGAAGCAGCACCAAAGTAATCATCGATGTACCGGAGAAAGAGTTGTGGGAGGGGGCCAGAGTAGGACAGGAACAAGGAATGTTCCACATACTCCATAAAGAGACAGGCATAGCTGAGGCCCATGCGGGTACCCATAGCCACACCTTTTATTTGGAGGAAGTGAGAGGAGTTGAAAGAGAAATTGTTCAGTGTGAGAACAAGTTCAGTCAGACGGAGGAGAGTAGTGGTGGATGGGGATTGTTCGGGCCTCTGTTTGAGGGAAGAAGCAGAGAGCCATCAGACTATCCCGGTGGGAGATGGAGGCATAGAGGGATTTAATGTCCATGGTGAAGAGGAGGCGGTTGGGGCCAGGGAACTGGAAATTGTTGATATGAGGTCGGGTTTCAGAGGAATCACGGATGTAGGTGGGAAGGGACTGGACAAAGGGAGAGAGAATGGAGTCAAGATAGCAAGAAATGAATTCCATGGGGCAGGAACAGGCTGACACGATCAGTCTGCTGGGACAGTCCTGTTTGTGGATTTTGGGTCTTTTTCCTTTTGTCTGTGACAGCTTTTGGTTATCTCCACCTAGCACTGGCTCTACTTGTCCCACCCACCACTTAAATCAGCTTATATTTCACCTCTCTTCTATTTTTACTTAGTTCTGTTGAAGGGTCATTCGGACTTGAAATGTTAACTGTACTCCTCTCCGCAGATGCTGCCAGAGTTGCTGAGTTTTTCCAGGTATTTTTGTTTTTGTTTTGGATTTCCAGCATTCGCAATTTTTTGCTTTTATCTGATATGTTTTGAAGTTGGGATGTTGCATTGTCTGAAGTGAAAGTTTTCAGATTGTCGAATTGTCTCTGCAGCTTCAATGGCTTCCACAGTTGAATTTCCAGTGGTTGATTTAACAGTTGAGCTTAATCGGGGGAAATCAGGGTTTACAGGGAGAGGTGGTTCCTTAATTCTGTTCTGCAGGCGTGGCACTTTTAGCTCCCTAGTTACTTTACAGCAGACCAGTAGCTGTTTTTAGGTGCCTTTCTCTGTCTCTCCCTGGGTTGAAGTCTTTTCAAGATGGTTTTCCGTGGATCTGCCTTTTTCCTGCCATTTCAATGCTTTTTGCATGTGACCTGTGCAACAATGCCGAATCACTTTCCATATAAAGCAAATGGTAATTCCCTTACAGTTATCCAAACTCTCCTTACCCCCTGCAGTGATCAAAAGGGTCAAGGTTGCTCACACCTTGAAGTGGTTTATCAATTAGTGTCTTTGCGCTTGAAGGAAAATCCATCTAGTCAATGCGTTTCTGTTTACTCTTTGGAACACTCATTGAATTTTAAATGTATATGTAGAGGAATGCATCCTGGTCTCCTTGGGAGATAAAAGAAAGATGATTGAAATCTACACTTCTTTCTGGTAGCCTGGAGTCAAGGCTTTTGTTTAAACATTTTTTCTAAAATTTGTAAAATCATAATCATGCATTGTAAAACTCGGGACTGAGGCAGTGCCAGATTTTGGATCTTTCTGGTTTTTGGGTTGGGCAGTTCGAGTTGGGCAGTTTGGACTGGGTCAGGTCAAGGGTTGCTCGGACCACTCGAAGTGGAAAAGACTGGCGCAATAAGCCAATAGCTAGTCATTAGTCCAACAAGTCAGTAAGTTATTCTACTCATCTAATAATAACAAAAATTCATGCAAGGCAGCTTAAATGTCTAGTTTTCGGACACCATCAGTTTTCAGACACCATCAGTTTTCAGAGAGCAGGATTTGAGACACTGAACCTATGCTATTATAGATACATAATACATATGGCACACACCAAAACTGAGCTGCAATATCCTCAGGGAAGTAGCACACCAAACATGCTGAAAATTTTACCTCTTTTTACTTGCTGTTTGATTGCAGAAAACCTGAAGAGCACACTTTTTGTGGGAAAATTAGTTTGCACTGTGGCACAGAAATGTTGAAGTGTGTGCTCAGAACCAATACTGCCACTAGAAACAGCATATATGTTATAACGGAATGGAATCACACAAGATGATTATAGGCATGACTGTCATCTATTGTGCCTTGGGCTCTTAAGAACCCTGGCAAAAGTCATCTACCCTGTCCAAGGAGCGTCACTTTCCTCAGTGAAAGTGCTGATCTTCACAACTACAGGAACAGCCTTACCTGTTGCACAAGTTGCCTGCAGGTTAATATGCCGCAGAAAGGGTACCTCCCTTTTGAAATGGAGGTGCAGAACAGAACATTGTATGTGGATTCTTATTGAATAAGCCACTAAATTCTTGGAACCTTGCTGACACACTCATGTTCCTCATAGAATCTGACGTGTAATCTCCTGTTATAAGCCCAGGTGGAAGTGTCTCGGTCTGTAAATGCAGTTCTTTGAGTAAATATAAGTGCAGACATAATGCTGCAGGTATCTTTACATTTTTATTTGGTGTCCCAGGTATTGGAATCCCCAAGATAATTTCCTTGCTGCAATGTGAAAACTTTTGCAAAATATAAGTCTTAGGATGCAAAAAATGATTACCTTCGTGGGAACAGAAACAAATGGAAGAAGAAAATTGCATCAAAATATCAATTCTTCTCTTTTAAAATTAAGAGAACCCTTACTAACATTTGCTAAGGCCTAATAAGTGTTTCAGGTGATCACCATTAGAGTTACTGGCCCTCCAGGATTGCCCTGGAGTCACTAGAAATTTGAGAATAATCTCCTGGTTACCGCTGCAAGCAAACCAGGAGATGGACCATTCAGGCAGCTTTTTTTCATTTTCTTTGTTGTAAAAATGTTGAAAATAGGGGGGAGAAAAGTTTATTTTGATTGGGTAAGATTGTTGGAGTGAGGAAGTCATCTGATGATCCCTCAGAATATGTATGATCAGATTTGGTAGCCCTAGCTGCCTGAAAAATCTCTCAACTGAATATAGGGTCAGACTTTGGCCTTGTGCCTTTGGGGCATAGGACGTAGTCCCCTGAAATGGTTTCACTGTGTCCCTCAAACAGATGCAATGAAAACCAACTTCTACCCTACAAAGACTCATCAAGCATTACTGATGTAAATTGTGTTTCATTCTTTGATGATAGGTTTTCCTTTAGTTAAGATGTTAAAGAGTTAAGCAGACAACTAAGTGTGATGCTACTCGTGATGCTATTCTTAGTTTTGCTTCAGTAAGTCTCCAGGTTAAACAACTGGCTTTCATCCCACTTGAGCTTTTCACACTGCCTCCTTTGTAACCTGCTGAGCCTCAAGGGTCTACTGCAATGTCTGAAGGATTGGGTTTCAATGCATCTAGATGTGATTTGGAGGCGTAAAGCGAGAGCAGAGTTTGGGATGAAAAAAATCACTATGTACACATATGCAATTTTTATTTACTTACTCAGTAATATACTTCTGTAAGAAGTATTTAAATCTCTAGCATTTAAAATATTCCAAGGGAGATGGTGAGAGTGAAACAGTGCGACAGAATAGGAGAGATAAAGGAGGAGGAGACAGAAAGTTATAGTGTTTTAACAGAGCCAGTATCCTGGAAGAGAATGGAAATACAATAATTGACCTTGGCTTAGTTGTTATAAAAGATTTCAATGTGAGGAAAACAGTTTGTTTTCATTATAACCTGTTTAGCAGATTGAGGACTAAAGTATGTTTGTTTAATTATGATTAATAATGTAACAGACCATAACATTTGTCAGCTTCCGTGGTGGTTCAGTGAGATTATCCAGTGACTGACATCTATATAAATCAAGAAGCTTTAGGTTTGGTTGCATATGTGCAGATTTTTGTGAAGATAGCAGCTTTTGGACAGTGAGGAGAAAATCAGGTGGTAGTTTGGTAGTTTCTCTTCCTGACTGCTGTTTGGTAAACTCTGCTGGAAGTACATGAATGTAAACATTTTGTGGGGACATGTTTAGACTCAACTTTTAATACTCTTTCCCTCCCACTTTGGTTGAACAACTACAGGCGCTTATGACTAAAGCTCAGAAATTAGGAATACATATAGAAGGGGAGGAATTTCTGGTGTGTTCAGGAGAATTCCTTTGATCAGTATATTTCCTTCCCAAAAGGGAAAGTTTGGGAGACCTTGTGAATAATGATTATAGGATTGCATGGTTTGGATTAGTTATGCAGAAGGACAAGAAGGCAAACTAAGAATAAAAATACTTAAGTGAAGGAGGGCCAATTTCAACAAGATATGGAGGGATCTAGATCTAGTAACTTAGAACCAAAGATCAGCAAAAAGAATTGCAATGAAGCAATAGGCAGTCTTGAAAGAGGAGGTGGTTCAGTTACAGTCCAGGTACATTCCCACAAACGGTAAAAGGAGGTCAACTGAAGCCAGAACTTCCTGGATGACAAAAGAGTGAGACAGTAAGAGGAAGCAGAAAAGCTGGATGACCATATGACAACTTGATAATATGAAGGAGAATCAGGCTGAAGATGAAATGTACAAAGAAGAATTGAAGACAAAAATAAGAGGTGCAAAGAGGCACAGTGAAAATAGATTGGCAGCTAACATAAATGAGAATCCAAAGGTCTTTTGTAAGCATATTAACAGTAAAATCATTGTCAGAGGAGGTGTGGGGCTAGTTAGGGACCAAATGGTGATCTATTGGTGGAGGCAAGGGGTCTGGCTGAGGCACTATATGAGTACTTTGCATCAGTATTTATCAATGAGAAGGACTTTGCCAATGCTCTGGTAAACAAGGAATGCTGAATGAGACAAAAAATGATAAAGAAGGGCTACTAGCAAGACTAGTAGGATTTAAAACAAATAGTCACTTGGTCCTGATAGGATGCATTCAACATTGCTGAGAGAAGTGAGGGTAGAAATTGTGGAGGTGCTGGCTACAAACTTCCATCCCTCCTTAGATACAGGGGTAGTGGCTAGAGGACGGCGAGTTGCAAATGTTAGAGACTTGTTCTAATAAAGAGAGAAGGATAACACTGTTAATTACATGCTGGTTAGTTTAACATCAATTTGGGGAAACAATACTCCAGAAGATTATTGGGCAAGCATGGACTAATAAAAGAGAGCCAGCACGAATTTGTTAACAGTCAATCTTATTTAATTAAATTGATTGAACTTTTTGATGAGGTAATAGAAAAGGGTGGATGAAGACAGTGCCATTGGTATTGTGCATATAGACTTCCAAAAAGTATTTGATAAAGTACTATATGTTAACATGTTCCATTGGGTAAAAGGGACAATAGCAGCATGAATAGAAAATTGGCTAAGGGTTAGAAAATAGGGGCCAAAACCTTCTATTCAGCATTGACACTGAGTGCATTGATGCCACCTGTGAAATTTCTGCGACTCCACCCTTTTACAAATTTTCAGCCATATCTTCCAATCCCAGGTGAAGCATCAAAGGGTCAGTGCAGCCATCTCTGAAAAGGATCATCGGGCACAAAAGGAGAGAGAAGAGGGGAGAACATGCCCCTTTTCATAACAGTAGCTGCCGCATTCAAGTAAGTTTTTAAAGGTCCAAGTCTTTCAGTAAGTGAGTGAGTTAGTGAATGGGTGAGTGAGTTGTAGGAGATGTAAATATGATAGGCATAAAGACTTGGTGGGGAGAGATGTAGAGTAAAGGGTTAACATCAAAAGCCTACATGACGCTGAAGTAATAAGGATGCCAGGTCACATGGCAGAGAAGTAATTCGGCACTAAATTGAAAAGCAGAACCTCAAAGGCTATAATCTCTGGATTATTACCTGAGTCATGTCCAGATTGGCAAAGGGTACATAAAATTAAGAGAGATGAATATATGGCTCAAAGA
Organism: Carcharodon carcharias; assembly: GCF_017639515.1. Classification (NCBI taxonomy): domain Eukaryota; kingdom Metazoa; phylum Chordata; class Chondrichthyes; order Lamniformes; family Lamnidae; genus Carcharodon; species Carcharodon carcharias. The sequence continues at coordinate 141,245,449 of NC_054471.1, read as the reverse complement.
CTGGTGCAGGAGAAGTGTGGGTTCCGGTTTGCGGGGCACTGGCACCAGTACTAGGGAGAGTAGAAGAAGAATATAAAGAACAGCAGAGAATGAATAAAAGGTTAATCAGGAGAAAGAAATTAGAGCATGATAGGAAGCTAACTAGAAATGTAAAAATGGATAGCAAGAATTTCTACAAGTATTTAAGGAGGAAAAGAGTGGGCAAAGTGAGTGTTGGCCTTCTAGTGAGTGAGAATGGCCATTTAATAGTAGATAATAAGAAAATGGCTGATGCCATGCACAAATATTTTGCTTCTGTGTTCACTACAGAGCATACAAAAAGCATTGCAGTAATAGCTGTAAATTGTGAGGTGAATGGAAGAGAGGAACTTGGTGAAATTACAATTACTAGTGAAGGAGTTCTGAGCAAAGTGATGGAGCTACGGGTTGACAAGTTTCCAGGTCCAGGCGGACTTCATCCTAAGGCTGTAATAGAGGTGGCTAATGAGGTAGTATATGCATTAGTATTAATTTTCCAAAATTCCCTAGACCCTGGAAATGTTTCATCAGACTGGAAAGTAGCAAATATAGACCATCTATTCAAGAAAGGAGGGCGGCAGAATGCAAGAAACTATAGGCAAGTTAGCTTGAAGTCTGTCATGGTGAAGGTGCTGGAATTGATCATTAAAGAGGTTATAGCTGAGCACTTAGAAAAACTCAGGTAATGGGGAAGAGTCAGCATGGTTTTATGAAATGGAAATCATGTTTAACCAGTTTACTAGAGTTCTTTGAAGGAGTAACATGTGCTGTGGATAGAGGGGAGCCAATAGACATACTGTACTTGAATTTCCAAAAAGCATTTGATAAGGTGTCACATCAAAGGTTATTGCAGAAAATAAAAACTCATGATATCAGGGATAACATATTAGCCTGGGTAGACAATTGGCTGGCTGGTAGAAAACGGAGCGTATGCATAAGTGGGTCTTTGTCAGATTAGCAGGATATGATGAGTGGAGTCCTCCAGGGGCCTGTGCTGCAGCCTCAACTTTTTACAATTTACATCACTGACTTAGATGATGGGAGCGAAGGCATGGTAGCTAAATTTGTAGACAACACAAAGATAGGTAGGAAAGTATGTTGTGAAGAAGACATAAGGAGTTTGTGGATGGATATAAATAGTTTGAGTGAGTGGGCAAAAATCTGGCAGATGGAGTATAATGTGGGAAAGTGTGAAGTTGTTCACTTTGGCAGGAAGAATAAAAAAGCAGAGTATTACTTAAGCAGAGAATGACAGCAGAATTCTGAGGTGCAGAGAGATCTAGATGTTCTCGTGCATGAGTTTCAAAAGGTTAGAATGCAGGTACAGCAGATAATCAAGAAGTCTGATGGAATGCTATCCTTTATTACGAGAAGAATTGAACATAAAGTAAGAATGTTATGCTTCAGTTATACAGGGCATTGGTGAGACCAAATCTCAAATATTATTTATCAAATAATCTCAAATAAATCGCAAATATTATATCATTTATTTATGTTTTTATCTCAAATATTATGTGCAGTTTTGGTCTCCTTATTTAAGGAAGGATATAAATGCATTGGAGGTAGTTCAGAGGAGGTTCATTTGATTGATACCTGTAATGAGCAGGTTGCCTTTTGAGGATAGGTTGGACAGGCTGGGCTTGTTTCAACTGGAGTTGAGAAAAGTGGGTGGTGACTTGATTGAAGTATATAAGATCCTGAATGGTCTTGACAAGTTGGAAATGAGAAGGATGTTTCCTCTTGTGGGTGAATCCAGAACTAGGGGGCACTGTTTAATATTAGGGGTCGTCCTTATAGAGCAGAGATGAGGAGACTTTTTTTCTCTCAGAGGGTTGTGCGGCTTTGGAACTCTCTGCTTCAGAAGGTGGTGGAGGTGGGATCATTGAATATTTTTAAGGCAGAGGTGGGTAGATTCTTGTTAGACAAGGAAATCAAAGATTATCGGGGTTAGATGGGAATGTGGAAGTCAAACACAAACAGGTTAGCCATGATCTTATTGAATAGCAGAGCAGAGTCAAGGGGCCGAATGGCCTACTTCTGCTCCTATATCATATGTCTGAGGATCTGGAAGGAGAAGAAGCTCTATTCTCGTGTGTAGAGGTCCAAATGTGCAAATACTTGCTGTAAATAAAGAGTATTGGTTTTAAGAAAGTATAGGCTTTGGGCAACATACCTTGGGAGAATAGACAATCCCCAAAACCCCCATCTAGACAACAGCTACACAATGAAACATGGCGGCAGTGAGTAAAAGACCGAGTAAACCTTAAGAAGAAGATTCAAGGCTGGCAAGAAAAGAGATTCTTGAAGGAATGACAAAAGAAAAAAAAACTAAGGCCAGGATTTTCCGGTCCCGCTAGTGGCGGGCAATTGACTTTTGCAGTTCTCCAAATTTTTCCATCCTGCCCATGATGATGCCCACCACTGCTGGGACCAGGAAATCCTGCCCTAAGACTTACCAAGACATCGGAACAACTTGGGAGCAGTAGATGCAAGCTGAGACACAGACCCGGAGACTGGACAGGCAGTAAGCACAGGCCAGAAGCAGCAAGTAGCAGCACAGGAACAGTTCCAAGGCTCAGCAGAAACATGGAATCCACTGCCACTCTCAGAACCATTGCAAAGTGCAGAAGGCACTTACTAAGCTCAGAACTGGGATAATTGGAGAAAAGGGTTCACAAGGTACAGAACTGCTTCAGGATTACACAAAAAGATCAAAAAGACGAGGTCAGTGCACCACTTTATGCAGTAGGATCTATTCCTAATGACATGATAGCAAGGCAGGCGGTTGATAAGCCTTCAACCTCTTGTGAAGAAGTCCTGTATACCTTCGACTGTTATTTCATTGTCTGTTGGAATTTGAAAATAGAGAGGCTAAATTTGGTAAAAGAAAGCAAAGACCAGGCGAAAGCATGGATTCATCCATCAACAGTCTCTCTAGGCTTGCAGGGAACTGCAATTATGGAATCCCAAAGGGTGAACAACAGAATCATAGTTGGGGTCCTATATGAAGCATTAGCAGATTTCTCACAGATGAGGGAGGATTTAACACTTGTAAAAATAGGGCAGATTGTGAGGCAAATGGAACTTAGGAAAAAGAATTGGGCATTTGGTTGTGGGGAGGGAAGGCTCCCATGGAGAAGATTGAGTGAGACCATTCAGTTTGTCGGCCATAAGAGAGAGTGTGTGCCAAATTCTAAGCCTGCCAAAACAGGAAAAAGCACATCAACTGCCATTTTAAAATGCCTTTGGTGGGGTGGGATCTAGCCACATGAGAAGATTGTCCGATGGAGAGTTGGCAGGGTGGATGGGTGGTGCAGAGATGGAGCACAGGAAAAATAAGCCTCTTCAGAACTGTTTCGTGCTTGAAAATGCTGACAACCTGTCAAAAGAGGGAGAATATTTTTAAACAGAACAACATATAAGTGGCAGAACCACAAGTAAAGGAACTAACCTTCCTGGGGGAAGGTATGATACTGAAAATATGTATTGGAGTATTACACTTGAAGTGTATGGACACCCCACAGAGTTTAAACTAGGCACAGGAGCAGGGGTTTCTATTTTGTTAGATGAAGTCGAATGGCTCAAACGGATTACATTACAACCCTCATCTATCAAATTATAAAGTCCTGGCAGGACAACTTTAAAAGTTAAAGGCCAGCCCATGGCAAAGCTGAAATATATAGATCGAGAAATCCTTGAACAGAGTGTCTATGTCATTCATGCCTAAAGTTGAAATTAATCTATGAAATGGATGAAGTTGCTGATGAGAATTATAGCAGTACATTTTGAAATGAATTTCTGAAATTGTTTACAGGCCTAGGGAACTTAAAGAGAGTGTACCATATCACCCTACAGGCTGACGCTAAACTAATTTACCTCTTTACACTGAGGAAAGCCCCTCACCCACTTTTGGACAAAGCCAAGGTGAAATTGGGAAGATGTGATAGCAAGGGGTTATCTCACTGGTCACCATGCCAAGAAAATTATGTTCAGAAATGGCTATGATCCCAAAGCCAAATGGCTCTATAAGAATCTGGATTTAACTCAGCTAAACAAATCATTGGGACGTGAGATCCACCTGATGGCCTCAGTGGATAAGAGCCTTGCCAAACTAGCCAAGAGTACTCTATTCATCAAATTGAATGTGAACAGTGGATTTTGAGAGCTGCCTCTGGACAAAGAACCCAGATTGATGGCCATATTTATAATGCCTGTTATTGTTGCAATATATTGCTATTTGGAATTGCGTCGGTCCTAAAATTTTCCAGAGAACAATGTCTCACTCTAGAAGGAATAAAATGCTATATGGATACATAATCCAGGAGAGTAGTTTCTGGATTTTGACCCTCCAATTTCTCCTAAATCAATTTCAGTGGTCCCCTGACCTCATGACCATAAACTAGTTCAAAAGGACTAAAACCAGCCGATGCATTAGGAGCGCCCCTAATAGCAAATAACAAGATTGGAACTCACCTATCCCAATCCCATGGATAATCCTAACAGTGTGCTCTCATCATCATTTTTAAAGTATGATGCCATCTTTCCAAAGCCCCTTGTGATTCAGGATGATAAGCTGTTGATTTAAACTGTTTTATCCCCAAACTGTTCATCACTTCCTTAAACAGCTGTGGCATAAACTTTGAACCATATATTGTAAAAAATTTAGTTAACGCTTCCACAATCTTCTTAGTTGTAATATTTCTTAACGGTATTGCTTCAGGAAACCTGGTAGACACATCCATTACTATCAGTAAGTACCGATGTCCGCTTTTAGTCTTAGGGAGGGGTCCTGCACAATCAATTATGACCCTAGTAAAAGATTATTCAAATGCTGGTATTGGGATTAAAGTTGCCAGCTTAATCACTGCTTGTGGTTTCCCTATCACCTGACATGTATAACATATTCTACAGAATTTGACTATATCCCTATTCAATCCTGGCCAATAAAAACATTTCTATACTTTTTCCTGTATCTTTCTAATTCCTAAATGTCTCCCCATTGGAATTTCATGAGCAATTCTCAGAATTTCATTTCTATATCCTAATGGGAGAACCATCTGATGTACCTCCTTCTGGCTTTCATTCACTAAGACATTGTCCAACCTCTATTTTCTCATGAAAATATCATTCTTAAGGTAAAAACATTCTGATATTCTTTTTATTTTTGTTTCTGAGTAAGCTTTCTGATATAACTGCTTTAATTGCAAATCATCCTTCTGCAATTTAATAGCTGCCTTGAATTAAACACTTCAGCTGGATTATCGTCTCCTGAACAATGCTTTCAAATCGGTGCCTTCCTGTTGGATTTCAATATCTTCTTCCTGCCTTTGAACTTCCTGTCCTTGTTTTTTTTTTAACCTATGTACCTGTGATCTCATTATCACAAAATCTGGAGAGAATCCAGGATGCTCCTCTTGTAACACCTCTGTTGAAAACACTTCTAAAGGCTGCTCAACTGCCATATGCACCACCCACATTTGTGATCCAGCTATATCATTACCCAGAATAAATTGAACTCCTGCAATGGACAGTTTTTGCACCACCTCAACAGTCACTTCACCAGTTTACCACTTACTCTTTAAATTTACCCTCCACAATAGAATAGGTTGAGCATCTCCATGAACCCCACTTATTATCATCTGTTCCTGTAATACTCCCTCTGAACAACAAATATCACTATCTCACAACATTAAGGATTGACTAGCCCCTGTGTCTCTTAAAATTCTAACATCTTTACCCACTCCACCCTGTATAAATGGAAAGACTTTCCCTTCAGACACAAAATTTTTAAACATTACTGCAACCTGCTCCGGAGAATTCTCTTGGGTAAACTATGAATATATTCCCACTTCTTTACCTATCACTGATTTTCCCTGTTTCACTTGTACACAAACCACTGCTTTATCCTGTGCCTGAACCTCAGAGCCTATAGTACTTTTACTTCCAGAATGTTTCTGCACCCAATAATCCCAACAGATTTTCCCTGCAATTTTAACACACTGGCTTCGTGTGTCCCACTTTACTACAATGAAAACACCTCAGCTTTGGAATGTCACTTCTACACTCAACACCTTTTTTATTCTGAGAAACAACTTCCTGGGAATTTCCAGCTACTCCTTCTCTTCCCTGATTACCCACCTTCATTTCACCTTCCCACTTTCTATTCTTTTCAGATTTAAAAGGGTGATGAAAAAATGGTTTAACTCTATGAACCAACTCATAATCATCAGCTATCTCTGCTGCTTGTCTTACAGAATCAGCCCTCTGTTCCTCCACATGAGTTCTCACTACCGAAGGGATTGAATCTTTAAACTCTTCCAAAAGAATTACTTCTCTAAGAGCTGCAAAAGTTGTCTCTATTTTTAATGCCTGCATCCGCTGGTCAAAATTACTTTGGTTTACTCTCTCAAACTCAATATAAGTTTGCCAAGGCTGTTTTCTCATATTCCTAAATTTCTGCCTGTATGCTTCAGGAACTAACTCATGTGCACTCAAAATAACCTATTTTTTTTACCACATCATAATTCATCGACATTTCTCCTGATAGCGAAGCATATGCGTCATGCATTCTACCCACCAACCTGTAATAATAATGTTCAGATTTCCTGTGGCCATTTCATCTGTTTAGCTATCTTTTCAAATGAAATAAAGAATGCTTCAATATCTTTTCCCTCAAACTTTGGAAGAGCTTGTACAAATTTAAACATCTCCCCACTGGGTTCTACTCTTGAGATAAGTCCTTCCTCCACTCCTACCATCTCTTTTTTAGCTGCCAACATTCTCTCTCTCCCTTTTTCTCTTCCTCCTTCTCAATCTTCACAATTTCTAACCTCTTTTCCTGTTTTCTTTCTCTCTCCTGCCTTTCTGCCTGTTCCCTTTGGAATGCCCTGTCTCTTTCCTTTTCTTCCAATTCAATTGTTTTCATTTGCAACTGAATTTGAGCCCATTCCAATGAACTACCCCATGGAGACTCTGTCTCTCAGGTATTCGTTCCAATTTCAAATGCCGTGCTATCACCTCCATTATGTCAGATTTCCTAACCCCACAGGTAAGTTTATTGTAGCTTATCCACCAACTCTATCAACTTATTCTTGGATACTTTCTGTAACCCAATCAGAGTTATATACCCTACTTCCAAAAAAGTTTAGCCATGGATACAGCCATTTTTGCAGTCTCACTACTTAAAAAATACCTCATACCCACTCTTGTATTCAAAGTGCTTCTCCTACTCTGCCTTAAGAATCAACAATTCCAAAAAATTCAAGGAATTTCAAATATAACCTGCAAAGAGCCCCCAATTATTATGACACAGCTGATGGCAAAGGCTGAGTTGTTCAAAGCCCACACAGAAACTTGAAGCAACTGTCATAGCCCATTTTAGCACTTTGTATGTTTCGAGATGCAGGCTTTCAATTTACTAGTAATTAGACCACCAAGTCTCAAGAGGGTCTTATAATACTAAATTAAACATTTATTAATATAAGAAAATTGTAAGCACATACATATGTCTACAAAATTACTACTATAATAGCTATAAAAATCCCCTAATTAATCTGACTGTCAGTTAGACCCCCAGTAAGGCAACAGTAAATCTCATAGGAGAGAATTTTCTCCCCGTCGGGGGAGGGTTGGATGGGAGCAGGTGCAGGTGAGCACACAGCCACCTGCGATCACCAAGTAAGGCCTGCCCAGCGCCCGCACAGGAAGCACTGAGCACTCCCTGTGTGGGCGGAGGGAGGAGGGAGAGTAGGGGCCTGTGCTCTTTCGCGCATGCATGTGAAAGAGCGCAGAAATCTCCCTGAGGCACGGAGCTGCCTCAGGGAGATTAGTTTGATTTTTTAAAATTTTAATAAAGAATAAAATTTTTTGGGGACATGTACCCTCGTGTGACATGTCACATGAGCTGGGATATATCAATGAACTTTAATTAAAGCTTTCATTCAATTTATAAACACTTCATGAAACCTCCTCCTGCCTGTGGATGAGATTTCATGTTAAATGCGAAGGCCGCCTGCGTTCTTCGCCTGCCTGGCAACCTTATGGTTGGATGGGCAGCTCTGTTAAATATTTCAATTACTATTTAAATGGCTTTAATAGGCCTTTGACAGCTCAGCAGGCGCGCAGCTGACTCCGGTGCGTGTCTGCCGAACTGAAGATCTGAATGACGCGTGGTGGCATCGGGATGCACGCCCGACGTCACTCTGTGTCATTTTACGTGTCAGCGAGTGGGCCCCACCCCCGCCCCTACTTGCAGAACCTAAGATTCTGGCCTTAGATTTAAACAGACACCTGGCAAAGCACACTTTGGACAGTCACATTTAAAATGAGTTTTTTTTCAGCTCTGGGTCCTTGCAGACAGCAGTTTGAGGCTTCTCACACTTGTTGGATCTTAAAATGCCTCTCAAGCTTATACACAATCTCCTTTATTCTTCATACATACCTTTTTCTTTGAATGTAAATTTTCCATTGCATTTTTTACCTCTTCTAACAATAACATCCACCAATTTTATTAGTAAGCTGAAAAAAATAAACATTGCTTTGCGTCTTCTAGCTAGGCACAAGATTTCACCCATTCTTTTGAATGATTTATTTAAAAATGCAAATTGCCCCCTTGACTCCTATGTTTCTAAACTTCCTCATGTTTATCTAATTAACATTTCAAACCTACTTTTTTCTATACATTAGAACCTCTAGACCAGCTGGCTTTAATCCAATTAAGACACAGACACCATAAACTCTATTTTAAAAAAAAATTTCTAATAACATTACAGACATTAATATCTCTTCATAATAATGAGATATGACCACATCACAGAGTATGTGCAAGGGAAGTATTAAACGTCAGACACACTATCACAAATACTGTCAGCATGAACTAAATAAGAGGATTTACACCTCATCAAGGAGGTTGAAGTATATACACCCTTCATCACTCAGCACTTACCAGCTACAGCAAAAAAGTTGCAAGAAATAAAGCAAACCTAGAAATGAAGAATGCCTCCAAATCTGAGAATGTTGCCTGGAAGGATGGCCAGACCATGGCCCCACTAATCAGGTATTATAGCAGTACTTTGGTCAGCACCTTGACTTACTAGTCTTCAATGAGAGAATAGTCATGCCAAGAGCATTCTGGCTTGATATTCTTCAAAGACTTCACCAAGGTCATCTAGTAATAGGAAAATGTCATGCGAAGGCACAGCAATCAATCTGGTAGCCAGGCATTACTTGCTCTATGGAAGAAATGATTTCTAACTGTCTTACTTGTGCCATCCGCAGTCAGGAACAAAAAATTAAACTCAGTATCACTAAGAATAACCATAAGAGTATAAAACAGCATGAGAAAGAACAGAGAAACAATGAGGCTTGGAACTTTAATCACAGGCATAGACCAGTACTGAAGCTGGGGAGAGAATATTGTCCGAGACCAACAGAGGGAAGGTACAATCATTGAAAAAAATTCACAACCAAGATCATACAGGATTGAGACAGACCAGGGTATCATAAGGAGAAACCGACTCCATCTCCTTGGAGAGAAAGCTAATAGAAAATTGGGCTTATGACTCAGATCCTGATGAAGAAGAAGAAATCCTTACTACTAGCTCTACTGCCACCCAGGTGTAGAACACTCACACCAACAGAAGGGAGAGTATAGAATATCCTCAATCTCAAAAGGAGATCAGAAGGAGATCAGGGGGATTGGTCAAAGCACCTTGGAGACTAACTCTATGAAGTCTGAGACTTTGGGAAGAGATGTAGAAGGATGTATATATGATAGGGATAAAGACTTTGGGGGAAATGTAGAATAAAGGAGTAACATCAGAAACATATATAATGCTGATGTAATAATTATGCCAGATCACATGACCGAGAAGTAAGTGAGATATGGAGGAAGGAGCGTGTCCATGACATCTTTGTCAATCCCTTTTGATCTTCCATATATCTCTGATCTTCTATTTTGCTCTACCTGCTCCACCCCTCTTAAACAGTATAAAATCCATCACATTTCTACTTCTCTTTAGCTCTGAAAAGGAGTCATATGGACTCGAACCATTAGTTCTGTTTCTCTCTATAGATGCTGCCAAACCCATTGAGTTTTTCCAGCATTTTCTGTTTTTATTTCAGATTTCCAACATTCGCAGTATTTTGCTTTTATGGGAGGAGGAGAAGCTTCAGCCTCACTAAGATGTCCAAATGTGTATATACTTGCTGTAAATAAAGAGTCATGGCTTTATGAAACTACAGACTCAAGCAGTATACTTTGGGAGAATAAACAATCCTCAAAACCCCTGTCTAGACCCCAATCACACAACGAAATATGTGTGAGTTAGTGAATGGGTGAGTGAATAAATATGGTAGGTGGGGAGTGGGTGAGGTGGGTAAATGGGTAAGGTGGATAGGTGGGTAGATGGATGAATGGTCGAGGTGGGTGAGTGGTTAAGGTGGGCTGGTAGCTGATGAGTAGTCTAGTTATTGGTTGTGGGGGGGGCCGCAGTCGGGTGGTCAGGGGGGTATAGTCAGGTGGTTAGAAGAGGTAGTCAGGTCAGGGAATAGTTGGATCTTGTTGGAAGGGGTAGCCAGATGGTTGGGAGTCAGTGAAGCCTGGTAGGAGGGGTGGGAGGGTTGGTTGGGTGGTCAAAGGGGTTGTTTGGTGGTCGGGGCCTCGTCAGATGCTTGGGGAGGTAGTTGGGTCTGGTGTGGGGGGTTGTCGGGTGGTTGGGGGGTGTAGTCACATGGTTGGGGGGATAGCCGAGTCTGGTTGCAGGATTAGTTGGGTGGGTGATTGGGGAGGTGGTCAGTTATCGTGTTCAGTTGAGTTACACGGGCTGATCACTGAGTTAGACCTGTGTAACATTTGCTGAATAAATATGCAGGTAAGTTCCATGTACCTGACCCAAGCCTCCACCTTGATCTCAGGGTTGGAGATATCAGTGGAGGGTCTTGAGCTGGGCAAATCAGCCCATCGGAAGTTTAAACTTCCCAGGTGTCAGAACGTTTGCATCTCCCAAGTTACAGCCCATCTGTGATGGGAGTCTGACAGACTTAGGCCATGGAGTTATGATGAATGGCTTTTATCAGACTGAAGGGAGGGATAGAGTGGAGTTCTCCAAGATTTAGTACAAGGAGCACTGCTGTTTCTGATAAACATAAATGACTTGAGATTATAGGGTACAATTTTGAAATTTTCAGATGAAGCAAACCTTGGAAATGCAGTAAACACTGAGGAAGATAGTAGACCTCAAGAGGACATAGGCAGGATGGCGAAATGGGCAGACGCATGGCAGTTGAAATTCAATGTAGAAAAATGTGAAGTGATGCTTTTTTTAGGAAGAATGAGGAGAGACCATTCATGCTAAATTATACAATTTTAAAGAGGTGCTTGGCAACAAATATTAGAACGTGGCAGGAATTGATAACAAAGCAGTTATTAAAGCATATGCAATCCTGGGCTTTTTTGATAGATGCATAGAGTACAAAAGCCAGGAAGTTATAAGGAGTCTATATAAAGCAGTTGTGTGACTACAGGTGGAAAACTGCATCCAATTCTGGGCCCAACTCTGAAGGAAGGACTTGAGGACTTTGGAGAAATTTACTAGGTAGCTCCAGCGATCAGGGATTACAGCTAAGTGATTAGTTGGGGTTGCCTCCCTTAGAGCAAAGAAGGCAAAGAGATTTTGTAGCTGTGTTTAAAATCGTAAAAGGCTTTGCTAGAGTAAATAAAGCAAAACTTTTCAACGGTGGAAGAGATCAGTAACCAGGAAGCACAGTTTTGAGGTCATTGACAAAACCAGAGGCAACATGAGGAAAAACTTTTTTATTCAGTGAGTGGTTAGGACTTGGAATTTACTGCCTAATGAGGGGATAGATGCAATTCAGCAGTAGCCTCCAAAAGAGAATTGGATAAATGCTTGAAGGAGAAAGAAAATGCAGAGATATGGGGTAAAAGAGGGGGAGTGGGACTAACCTGATTGCTCTTTGAAAGAGCTTATGGAGAATCAATGTACCATTCTATGATTTTCTCACACTTAGATAAGAAACTGCAGGGTCAGCAGCATCTGTGGAACCACAAAGATAAAATTCCTTCAGGAGTGGAAAGAAAAACTATATCGGGAAAATTGCAGAGAAAATAAAAATGGTTCACAAACTTTCAGGAAAATGGTTGTAGTTTGGAAATGTGGACTTCTCACTTGGGCCATTTGCCCCAATATTGTGGGCCAGTAATGCAGACCTGCCACAGCTGATTGGAGCCTCTGCTTGATAATGTGTTGTCAGCTGATTATTTTCATTTGCTAGCATTACCCTGACGAAGTGGGACTGCATCATACTCTGGGGAGAGAGCTAGATGGGATTTCCTGCCCTTCAAGGTGCACACCTTTTTAGGATGCAAAAATGATGATTAGGGCAGACCAGCTTTGTTAAGTAATCATGATCTGGAAGGCATGTTGCAAGAAGTCACTCTGCGAAGCATGACTCTATTTGGAAGAGATGAGCAGTTTACAATTAATAGTACAGCCAGAGCGTCATGAATATTGAAGTCAGCAGCAGACTGTTATATGTTTCTGACCTTCACTGTGCAGTTCAACCAGTTGCACCATTGCTTTAAGCATTCTGAATGTTAGTTCCCTGGTTTACCTATCAGCCTGGTGCTATCTGCTACCTACCAGCAAATGAGGATTGCACAGAGGTGTCATTAAATACAGTTACACTGTTTAACTTATATCTCTGAGGAGTTAACCCTTGAACATATCTCTTCCTTCAAAGAGTACTAGCATGTTTGATTGACTCAGAATGTAAGCATTGGCATATAATTTCCGAGCTCTGAGGCATCAATTCTGGGGGGTAACCCAAAGATGCGTTGTGGACCCCACCCCCACCATCACCCCTCGACACAAGGCTTCAGGAACCCACTGCACTATGCTGTTCTCAACCAGCCTGAGTCAGAATGTTGCACGAGAAAGGAGCGGCTTCATTTCCAGGCAAATAACTAGCATAACTGGTATGCAACCTCCACCAGAAAGCAATGTATATTTCCTGGGGAATATACATAATGGCCCAAATCTTCTATGGAGTGGCAATCTGACCCTGAATGCCACTCCACAGAAGATTTGGGTGATTATGTATATTCCCTAGAAAATATGCATTGTTTTCTGGCTGAGGTTGCATACTTGTTAAATGTTTTTGAATGAATAGTAAATATTCCTCTTAAGACATGTCATTGGCCTATTCGGATAACAACTGCTGACATGATGCCCATAGTTTTTGTGTGTGTGTGTGTGTGTGTGTGTGTGTGTGTGTGTGTGTGCATGCATGCGTGCGTGCGTTTGTGTATGTGTGTGTGTGTACTTAAACAAAAATGATGCCAAATACTTGCTCAGTGCAACAGTTGCTGAATATAGATTATGTGATTATTTATTTCATTACTGTTTATAGGACTTTGCTGTACACAATTCGACTGCCACATTTCCTACATTACAACAATGAATGCAATGAATGTAAAGTGCTTTAGGCTATCCTGATGTTATGAAAGGTGCTGTATAAATGCAAGCCTTTCTTTCTTTTAATACCACTGCAGATACCTAGAAAGCCCAGTGGCATAAAACTTGAGTGGCTTTCAGCACCATTATAAGTGCAATGCAGATCATTGGTCATGCTTGAAGGCCTTCCTGGGTGAGGCAGCACACTTCAATAACTGCACCCCTACCAAACCTGATTCATGTTATGCTGCTGCTGTTTGTTATAGTCAGCTGGGAACCCTCGTGCAGAGTGCCCCTGCTTATTTTGTGAATATTATGTTTTGTATGCCTTCTACACTCCTGGACTACACGATAATTTTTGTCTCACTGCATTATGAAACAGCCAGCAGTGTCCACTGAGCACACTTTATGTAGCTGAATAATGCTATGTACTACTCACATGTGAAAATACTATGCATTCAAATCTCACTCTTACCTTGCATAGACAACATGTTCTGAATGGGTGTTAGGTATTTGTAAGTTTTTAAGGTTTTCCCCTATTTACAGATAATTATTCCAATACACAATGTGTAAGTTAAAGTTTACAAAAGGAAATAAGACAAGTGCTTGCCAAGCATTGGCCTGGAAGAACTTATAGTGCAATTTATATTAATTTATTGATGTGAAATTAGATTTAGTTTACAAAGGTTTAACTCTCAAACGAGATACAAGTCATTGCGGATGTTGTTTAGGTCACTTTAATTGGACTGCCAGCTATCTCAGAATTGCATACTAGATTAGTTTTCTGGTGTCTGCCTTGGCTCATTTGATAGCACTCTTACCACTGAGTCAGAAGGTTTTGGGTTCAAAGTCCCATTCCAGTATAGTCCTGAGGGAGTGCTGATTTGTTGGTGGTATCATCTGATGGATGAGAATTTAAACCAAGGCCCCACTTGCACTTTCAAGTGGATGTAAAAGATTCTCATGACACTGTTTTGAAGGGGAGCAGGAAAGTAATTTCTGGTGTCCTGGCCAATATTTATTCCTCAGTTATCATCACTAATAAGCAGATTATTTGGTAGTTGTCGCATTGTTATTTGTGGGAGTTAGCTGTGTGTAAATTTGCTGCCACATTTCCTTCATTACAGTGGGAACAGCTCTACGCTTCAAAACTAACCCATTGGCTGTGAAACATTTTGAGATACCCTGAGATCATGAAAGGTGCTGTATAAATGCAAGTATTTCTTTCTTCTTTCTTTGGGACAATGGGATGAAGTTGTTAGTATGTGCTAGAGATGGGCATGTCTCTGTAACACGAAAATTCCTTCTGTTAATTGCATCCAGCAACGATCTTAACTAAATAGAAAATGCATTTAGTGTGGCTCCAAAACCAAGAGGGAGGTCTCTAATTCAAGGTTGTATCTTGACAAGCCTTGGCACAGAAAGCTGAAGGAGGAGTCAGAGGTCAAGTTTTTATCTGTTCATCACTCTGACCTAAATATCTTTGTTCAGTTTTGAGTTTGGAACAGTCAGGCTGAGACATTATGCTCTTGTTTTTTAAGGTTAGTTTCTGTTAGTTCTAAGAATGCTAACTTGTAAGGTGAATTAGGCCCATACCACATTGCTTCCTATGCTCCTATTAAGACTTATACCTGAGGTTTATAATGCCATCAGGGGCCACTTGGAGTAGCTGAAAGCGGAGTGAAAAATGATGAGGCACAAAGGTTTAAGGAGAGTATTCCAGAGCTTAGGGGCTAGACAGCTGAATGCACGGCCACCAGTGATGAGACAAAGTGAATGGTAATACACAAGAGGCCAGGATTGGAGGAAATCAGGGTTCCCTGAAGATTGCTGGAGGTTACAGAGATAGGGAGGGGTGAGGCCATGGAAGGATTTGAACATGAGGGTGGGAATTTTAAAATCAATGCATTAGTGGACTGGGAGCCAATGTAGGTCAGTGAGCAGGAGATGATGAGTGAATGGGTGCCCATTAGTATATGGCAAATGAGTTTTGGATAAGCTTATGTAAAGTGGAAGATGAAAGCCCAGCCTGGAGAACATTGGAATAGCCATCAACGTAACAACAACAATTTATATAGTCCCTTTAACATAATAAAACATCCCAAGGCACTTCACAGGAGCAAGGGTTGACACCGAGTCACAGGTGGTAATACGAGGACAGATGGCCAAAAGCTTAGATAAAGAAATAGGTTTTATGGAGCATGTTAAAGGATAAAGGGAGGTAAAGAGGTAAAGTTCAAGGAGGGAATTTCAGCACTTAGGGTCTTGGCAGCAAATTTTAACCTCTGTCTCACAAAAGCACTGCACCCATATACTTTTCTCCTTCACTCATAGTTATATTGTACCTTTAATATATTTCAAATATCCAAAGGTATTTCACAAAAGCATCATAAAAAAATGTGGCACTGATCTACGTAAAAGGGATATTAGGGCAGAGCTTGGCCAGAGGTAAGCTTTAAGGAGAGTCTTAAAGAGAGATAGAAAGACAGAGCTTAAATCCTTGGCAGCTAAAGGTCTGGCCACCAATGGTGGAGTGATTAAAATCAGAGTTGGGTGACTGAAGATATCCAGGAGGGCTGTGAGACAGGAGGAAATTACAGGAATAGAGAAGGGTAAGAACATGGAGGGGCTTGAAAACAAAGATGAGAATTTTAAAATCAAGGTGTTGTTTGACTCAGAGCCAATGTAAGCAGTCCAGTGAGCATGGGGTGATGGTTGAATGGAACTTTGTGTAAGGAGACAAGCAGAAGAGTCTTGGATTACCTCAAGTTTACAGAAAGTAGATTGTGGGAAGTGGCCAGGAATATGTTAGAATAGTTAAATCTAGAGGTAATAAAGATATGGACCAGGGTTTCAGCTGCAGATGACCGAAAGCAAGGGTGGATTAGGGCGATGTTATGGAGGTGGAAATTGGTGCTCTAAAGATGGTGTGCATATGTGGTTGCTAGTTTATCTTGGGGTCATATATGGGAAGGGAATAAAGTTTTACTGAAGACAATGGCTTCAGTCTTCCAAATATTTAATTAGAGAAATTATCTCATCCAGTGACCATATGTCAGACAAGCAGTCCAATAATTTAGCAATAGTGGGGAAGTAAGGAGAGGTGATGCTGAGATAAACCTGAGTATCATCAATATATATGTGAAAGCTAAAGTTGTGTTTTCAGATGATGTCACTGAGGGGCAACACATTGATGAGAAATAGAAGGGACTAAGGATATTCATTTCCGATCAGGTAAAAATTTTTGTGTCTACCGTCAAAGAGCAGAAAGCTAGTGGATTATGGGCTACACCCCAAATTTTGATTCCTCTGAAATTCTGTGGTAAGAGTTCTGCCATGATTGGGAATGATGAGGTAGATTTTTAACTTGAAATGGTTTCCGACAGGAAATTGCTCGGAGTTAATTTCCTGACCTCCAACAACAGTATGAATCCTTAGTTGATTCAAGTTGTTGTTTGTTTAAATTCTGCTGGTCTTTTCCTGTCCACTAAAAATCCCTTCTGTCCCCATAAAGGAAAATTTCTGACTTACTTTTGGAGCCTTTTATTCCTTCCTGACAGCTATCAATTGCTTTAACCTGACAGGGACGCTTTTTTTTGTTCATTCATGAGATGGGGGCATCGTTGGCTAGACCAGAATTTATTACCCCATCTATAACTGCCCTTAAGATATGAGTGGCTTGCTAGGCCATTTCAGAGTCAACCACATTGCTGTGGGTCTGGAGTCACATGTAGGCTAACGTATTTCCTTCCCTAAAGGACATTAGTGAACCAGATGGATTTTTAACCACAATCAACATGGTTTCATGCTCATCATTAGACTTTCAACTCCAGGTTTTTTCAAATATTGAATTCAAATCAAACCCTGGTCCCCAGAGCATTACCCTGGGTTTCTGGATTACTAGACCAGTGACAATACCACGACACCACCTCCCCCTGAACTTCCTGCTCAGGCCCAGGTTAAAATGCAATTAGGTTCTATTGACATAATAGGACCCCAATTTGAATACTTTCTTGAGGGCCCTGACTGCTTTAAGTGGGCTCTTCAGTGCCTCAGCAGAATACATTAGAGCATTCTTTCCGAGCTACATTACCAACTTAGATTAAATTTTAATTACATGTTATTAAAAACACATAAAACCACTTCCCTCAAGCTAAGTTACAGACTTAAATTAAAAATTAATTCAAACTAAAATCTAGAAGGGTTCTAATGACCTCCAAAGCGTTACCAGCAGTTTTTGTACTTTATCTGTTTGATGATTACAAATCATGGCTTAAACTAAACTTTTTTTTGATGCAAAAACAGCAACGAAGGAATTTTCCCCCACTCAAAGTTCTTTTGCCTCTTCATTGTATTTTTATTTTCACTTTATTGACACAAAGAGCTGCAGGATACTTCATGCACAATAAACAAAGGCATGTTTTGTTCCTCCTCATTTTGGCCTTGAGCTTGGAAAGAAAAAGTGAAACCTGTATTACAAAAAAAATGCATTCATACAGCAAAATATAATCGCACAGCACAGGATGAAGCTGTTCAACCGTTTCTTTGAAAGAACTATCCTCTGCTCTTTCCTTGTAATCTTGCAATTTTTTTTCCTTTTTCAAATATATATCCAATTCCCTTTTAAAAGTTAATATTGAATTTACTTCCACCACCTTTTCAGGCAGTGCATTCCAGATCATGACAACTTGTTGCTTAAAAAATAAGTTCCTCCTCACCTTCCCTCTGGTTCTTGCACCATTGTATCTTTACTGTAGGAAAACATCTCAATACACTTTACAAAGGGAAAATTGTGGATCAAGTGGATCAATTTCTCTTGGAGAGGACTAATTATCAAGGAAAAAGCTGAGATGTGGGACTGAATTGGATAGCTCTTTCAGAGAACCACTCCAGGCTGGTGGGATGATTGGCCTTCTTCTGTGCTGTAAGGCTTCATGATTTTACGACATGGCACTAAACTACAAGCCTTGTTGAAATAGAGCTGTGAAGAAAGCTTCTAAAGGGGGAGAGAGGAGTGGGAGAGAATTCTGGAGAGGGAGTGAAGCCAAAATTACTGAGGGCTGTACCATCATTGGGATGAGAAATATGGAAGAAAGAAAGAAACTGGAGAACAAGCTAGAGCTGATAGCACAGGATGGAGTTGTTGAACGCTGTGAAGGTGTCAGGGGGACTACTGTGTCACCATTTTTACTTTGGCAAGGGTAATACTGTAGTTGGAGAAGATGGATGGATCAAAGGTGGCCTTTATGAGGAGGATCATGACAAATGTATAGAAAAAGAGAGAGATGGTGCCTGTGCAAAAGGACAATAAACAAGGCAAGGGCAAAAAAGGTAATAATTTAAAAATTTGAAACTACTATGTGCTCTATTCTTTTAAACACAGCCATTTTGTGAGTAAATTTTATTTAACTGTCACTTCATGCCTATTTTCAGTTACATTTTTAAGTCCCTTGAGTTTAACATGATATATGGGTTAGAAAGATCTAAAGGATGATTTTCCTGTTCCTGGTTCTGTTCTCAGCTGGAGCAAAGAGGGAAAAAGGGGAATGAGCCATTAAAACAGCTCTGCAACCCCAGAATGCTGCTTTGGGATAACTTGAGCATCCCTAAATGAACAGTACTTAGCTAGGGTAGATACAGTTTCAACACTAATATCACAATTTAAAAAAAATTCATTCATGGGATTTTTTTTTATTCATTCAAGGGTTGTGGACGTCACTGACTAGGCCAGCATTTATTGCCCATCCATAAATGCCCTTGAGAAGATGCTGGTGAGCTGCCTTCTTGAACCGCTGCAATCCATGTAGTGTAGGTACACCCAGAGTCCTGTTAGGGAGAGAGTTCCAGGATTTTGACCCAGTGACAGTGAAGGGGATCTTCCAGGCATTGGTGTTCCCATTTATCTGCTGCGTTTGTCCTTCTAGATGGTAGTGGACATGGGTTTAGGAGGTGCTGTCTAAGGAGCCTTGGTGAGTTCCTACAGTGCATCTTGTAGATGGTACACACTGCTGCCACTATGCATCGGTGGTGGGTGGAGTGAATGTTTGTGGATGGGATGCCAATCAAACCTGCTGTTTTGTCCTGGATGGTGTCAAGCTTCTTTAGTGTTGTTGGAGATACACTCATCCAGGCAAGTGGAGAGTATTCTGTCACACTCCTGACGTGTGTCTTGTACATGATGGACTCCCCAAAGGAGTCAGGAGATGAAATGCTCACTGCAGGCTTCCTAGCCTCTAACCTGCTCTGGTAACCACAGTATTCATATGGGTAGTCCAGTTCAGTTTCTGGTCAATGGTAACCCCCATAATATTGATGGATGTTGTTGAGGCTGGAAAGTGCATTTCCAACCTACCACCTCAGTCCATGTCTGTCTGACCATTGAGCATCAAAACAGTTAGGTTCCAAAACAAATCTGTGGCCAGATTTTCAAAGGCTGTGGGCTCAGGACTTACAAACCATGGTCCTGGAGGTCGGCACAGGCTCCCAATGGCTCCAGGACAATATTGTATTTTCAAAGGACCAGCGGGGCTGAGGAGACAGTAGGAAAAACCATCACTATTCAATTATCAGCCCCTCAAGGAGTTGGTTAAGTTGGCCATCATTACTGACCGTGGCTTTATATTCCATATTTATTAGTTGAATTTAAATGCCACCAGCTGCTGTGGTAGGACTTGAATCCACATCCACAACCCATTAACACGGGATTATTAGGTGACTGACGTTATCATTGTGCTACTGTCACCCCAGTACATACATAGCTACATTTGTTGGGTTTGCCACAGGCCCCAAGTAAATATTGTTGAAGTTGATCAGCTAGCCTTGTAAATTCAAGGGCACTTTGCTGCAAGGCACCTCAGCTCCACTGCATCTGTTGAGTGGAGGGCCCCAAAAGGAAATTCATGAATTGCTCTGGTGCGTGTGGGTTTTCAGGGTAAATAGCTAAGAGTAAATCACTCCAAATTCATAGCTAGCAAAAGCATTGCTACAGGGTGGTAAATGGCCTCATTCTATGCTGTGCCTTTTAAGATTCGACAAACAAGCAATGCTGAAAACAAAGCTTTTCAACCTGGTGCTCCCACCAAGTTCAAACAGAAATGAGTGAACATTATGCTGCAGGAGGTTAAGCACTGGAGCTCTCGGGGCCAAATAATGAGGCCTCATGGCCCTCACTTGGACTATGGGGTTTATTTTGAACATCTCTGCTCTTAAGGGAGTTTTCATTTTTTGCTGCAATGGTTAAAATTGTGCAGGCCACTGTTATTAACACAAAGTCAATTCCCTCCTCATATCCTTTGCAGATTACACAGTAGATTAAGCTTCCCTAATCTGCAGCTCAGAAACCATGCAGAGAAGAAATATGTTAACAAATCCAAACAACTTTCTTGTAACTTACTGACTATATTTAGTTTTCCTGATTTAAAAAATAACCCTTTTTATAACTAAGTTCCAATCTACATTTGCTTGTACGTTTGTACCCTATTCTTAAAAATATTTGGTAAGCAAAGCTCAATTTAATTTTTGTTACCTATTGTTTTTTTCTGGTGATAATGCTTTATAAAGTATTATTCTGGTATTAGGGTCAAATATTGTGTGAGGATCAAAAGAAAAATTTCAGTTTATGTAAAAAAAAATTCCAAGTAGATTAAAGATTTACCAGTAATTTCAACATTTTTCAGGACCACATATAGTTCTTTAGGTGAAGGAAGAGCTTAAACTCAATTCTGCGTCCCTTACAATGAAGTAATTATACAGGAAGCTGGCATTATAGAAGGATTTTGATAAGCTGGGAAATATACAAAAGCTCATTAAAAACGGATGCAGAATGTACTGTGTAAAAGCTGTCACCGATGAACATATGATACACACAAACATATATATAACAAATGCCATTAATATAGGCAGCAAGCAATGGTTTATGGAACTTTTTTTCATATTCTTTCATGGGATGAGGCCCAACTCTAATTGCTCTTGAGAAGGTGGTGGTGAGCTTCCCCCGTAAACTGCTGCAGTTCATGTGTTGTAGGAACACCCACAGTGCTGTTAGAAAGGGAGTTCCAGGATTTTGACCCAGCAACAATGAAACAATGGCCATATATTTACAAATCAGGATGATTTGACTTGGAGGGAAACTTACAACTGGTATAGTTTCCATGCATCTGCTGCTCTTGTCAATCTAGGTGGCAGAGGTCACAGGTTTGGAAGGTGCTGTGGAAAGAGCCTTGGTGAGTTCCTACAGTGAATCTTGTAGATGGTACACACTGCTACCAGTGTACATCAGTGGTGGAGGGAGTGAATGTTTATTGTGATGGAGGGGTGTCAATCAAGCAGGCTGCTTTGTCTTGGAAGGTGTCAAGCTTCTTGAGTGTTGTTGGAGCTGCACTCACTCAGACAGTGGAGAGTATTCCATCACATTCCTGACTTGTACCCTGTAGATGGTGGACAGACTTTGGAGAGTCAGGAGGTGAGTTAATCACCTCAGGATTCTGAGCCTCTGATCTGCACTTGTAGCCACAGTATTTATATGTCTGGTCCAGTTCAGTTTCTGGTCAATGGTAGCCCACAGGATGTTGATAATGGTGGATTCGGTGATGGTAATGCCATTGAGCATCAAGAGGCGATGGTTAGATTCTCTCTTGTTGGAGATGGTCATTGCCTGGCACTTGAGTGGTGCGAATTTTACTTGTCTCTTATCAGCCCAAGCCTGAATGTTGTCCGAGTCTTGCTACATATGGGCATGGACTGCTTCAGTATCTGAGGAGTTGCAATAGGTGCTGAACATTGTGCAATCATCCACGAACATCCCCACTTCTGACCTTATGATTGGAAGGAAGGTTATTGATGAAGTAGTTGAAGATGGTTGTGCCAAGGACACTACCCTGAGGAGCTCCTGCAGTGATGTCCTGGAAATGAGATGATTGATCTCCAACAGCCACAGTCATCTTCCTTTGTCCTAGGCATGACTCCAACCAGTGGAGAGATTTCATCCGATCCCCATTGACTTCAATTTTGCTTGTGCTCCTTGATACCACATTCGGTCAAATGCTGTCTTGATGTCAAGGGCAGTCATTCTCACTTCACACTTGAGTGCAGCTCTTTTGTTCATGTTGGATTAAGGTTGTAATGAGGTCAGAAGTTGAGTGGCCCTGGCGAAACCCAAACTGAGTGTTGGAGAGCAGGTTATTGCTGGGTAAGTGCTGCTTGATAGCACTGTTGATGACATTTTCCATCATTTTGCTGATGATCGAGAGTAGATTGATGGGGCAATAATTGGACAGTTGGATTTGTCCTGCTTTTTGTGTGTAGGGCATACCTGGGCAATTTTCCACATTGTCAGTTAGATGCCAGTGTTGTAACTATACTGGAACAGCTTAGCTTGGGACACAGTTAATTCTGGAGCACAAGTACTATTGCCGGAATATTGCCAGGGCCCACAGCCTTTGGTGTATCCAGACCCTTCAGCCATTTCTTAATATTACGTGGGCTGAATTGAATTGGCTGAAGACTGGCGTCTATGATGTTGGAGACCTCCAGAGGAGGCCAAGATGGATCATCCACTCGACACTTCTGGCTGAAGATTGTTGCAAATGAGGATGGGGATATTTGTGACCCTCCTCCTCCAGTTAGTTGTTATATATTATACAACTGCAATACTTATTTGAGAATCTGGACACATGATTCCTGACTTCTTCAGTGGAAACATATCTTGTTTTGCTCTTGAATATCATTTCCTTTGCTATACAGAGTGCACCGTATGTGTAACTGAGACATACATTAACTTTCTGTGCAATGTAGAAGAGGAAGTAATTTTATTTACACTATATTGTATTGCATTCTTTGGATGTCCCATATAATTTTATAAGTAGTGGATCCATTTTAAATGTAATGTTGTTGTGTAGGCAAACAGAGCAACCAATTCTTGTGAAGCAACGTTCCATAAACAACAAATTAGATTCGTGACCAGATAATCCATCTGAGTGAAGACCGTTGGCCAAGATAATTCCTTTCTTTATTCGAGTAGTGCTGTGGTTTTTGTTTACCATCTCATCTGAAAGATTGCACCTTTGTCAATGCAGCATTCCCACAGCGCTGCACTGGAATCTGAGCTAAGATCATGGGCTAATAGTTGGGCCTGAATCCACAATATTTAGACCCACAGGTGAGAATAATACTGAATGAATCTTAAACCAATACTCTAGATACTATTATCAAGTAAGTTTTAAGTCATTCAAAACATTACACTTCTTTAAAGCATCAAAACGTCCATGGATTGTAAGAATTTGTTTCCTAATTTCTACAGGGCTGGAGCCAGAGACACATTTGAGTTAATTACTGTCTGATGTTTCTGGAATGCTTTAACAAGCTGTGAAGCCTTCTGTTGTGGCTTCAATGTTTGTAACCCAGGCATTCCACAGACTTATCATCTAATTTGCAATTATGGAATGATGTGACAATAAATAAAGAATACGCAAGTCATGTTGGGCTCACAATATTTCTCTGATTTTCCTTTTATTCATTCATGGGATGTGGGCTTCGCTGGCTCGGCCAGCACTTATTGCCCATCCCTAACTGCCCTTGAGCAGATGGTGGTGAGCTGCCTTCTTGAACCGTTGCAGTCCATCTGGTGCAAGTACATGCACAGTGCTATTGGGAAGGAAGTTCCAGGATTTTGACACAGCGACAGTGAAAGAATGGTTTGCCACAGTGCCTGTGTACATGTTATATACTGCTGTCATTGTGTGCTGGTGGTAGATGGAGTGAATGTTTAAGGTGGTGAATGAGGTGCTGATCAAGCAGCCTGCTTTGGACTGGATGGTATTGAGCTTCTAAAGCACTGTTGGCACTGCACTCATCCAGGCAACTCATCCATCAAACTGTTGAGTTGTTCCTTGTAGATGGTGGATAGGCTGTGTAGTGTCACTTGTTACACTCCCTGTGGGGATAACCAAAATAACCAAGTTTACTGAATGACCTCAAATAAAGAATTACCAATAAGCTTCAAATTTTTATAGCTTTTACTTTAACATGAATCAAAACTAATTCAAATTAAACATAAATTGGCAAATTATACTGCAAATAATAAGATTAATTTCACTTTAAATAGTCAATACAACAAAGATAGGTTTTACGCATCCACAAGCTATCCCATCACTCCCTGCACAAATGTGGCTCTATGTAACTACACAGTTCCACAGTATACTGTTCTTTATTCATGCAGGGTAGGTCAGGAGTCTCATCCGTCAACAGCTTTCACCTCCGAGGTTCACAGGTATGATTATCGTCAGTAAGGCACACTTCTATGGACCCTTTCTCCTTTGGGTCACAACAGTTCTGATGGTGTAGCTTTCCAGAGTTCCTGACCAACCAATAATACCCTGATTCATGGTTTGGTCACTTGAGAAACGCCCAGCTTTTTAGCATCTCCGAGGCATTCACACAGTTTTTCAGGTTTTAGACCTTTTTAGCCAGTTCACAGATTGCCTCCAGCAGCTCCTTCCTGCCAAAGAGAAAAACTGACCGCTTCTTGAGAGTTATTTGCTTCTTCTCTTCACAAGAATTCTGTGTCCCTCTTTCTGTCTCTGCCTGCTTTCACTATGTGTCTGCATCTGTGCCTTTATCCTCCAGTTCCTCTGCAGTAGCCCTCACTTGTGTCAACAGTTCTCTGTCTGTCAGCCACACAGTTTCTGATCTTAACTTCCTTCCTGTTAGAAGTGCTTCCTGGTCAAGGGTTGCTGGGTCACATGGACAAGCATTTCTTATTATCCAAGAAAATTGCAATTTATCCCTTTACAATTGATGCAAATTCTTAAAAGTTCTTTTTCAAATGTTCTTAAAAACAATTACAGATTGCACAAATATTTTAAAGAAATTACAAATTTTTCTTACTGTAGTGCTTCTGGTCAAAGGTCATCACACAGCAGGTGAATTACTTGCCACAATTCGCAACCTCTGACCTGCTTGTAACCACAGCATTTATCTTGCTGGTCCAGTTAAGTTTCTGGTGAATGGTAACCCCCAAGATCTCGATGGTGAGGGATTTTATGACAGTAATGTTGCTGAACTTAAAAGGGAAATGGTTAGATTCTTTCTTATTGGAGCTGGCCATTTCCTGGCACTTGTGTGGCGTGAATGTTACTTGCTACTTATCAGCCCAAGCCTGAATGTTGCCCAGGTCTTGCTGCATGTAAGCACAGACTGCTTCAATATCTGAAGAGCTGCGAATGGTAGTGAATATTCTGCAATTATCACTGAACATCCCCATTTCATTTCTGAACTGATGATGGAGGGAAAGTTGTTGATAAAGCAACTGAAAATAGTTGGGTAGGTTTCTGCAGTAATATTCTGATGAATGGTATGAATGAGTGATATGAGTGAAATCAGATCTGCATGAAAAATAAACTTATCCATCAGAAATTCACCATTTGGGATACGGGCTTTATTCATAGAGGCATAGTGTACAAAAACTAGGGAGTTATGCTAAATCTAAATAAATTACTAGATCGGCCTTAGCTGGAGTTGCATCCAATTATGGACACCAAACTTTAGAAAGGACGTGAATCTTTTAGATAGGGTGCAGAAGAAATTCACTAGAGTGGTTTCAGGGTTGAAGGACTACACTTATGTGGATAGATAGAGAAGCTAGGGTTGTTCCCCTAAAAGCAGAAAAGGCAATGTGGGGGATTTGATAGAGGTGTTTAAAATCATAAAGGAATGAGATAGAGTAAATGGAGAGAGAAACTATTTCAAATAACTGACAGGCTGATAACTAGAGGGCACATGTTTAAGATGATTGGCAAAAGAACTAAAGACGACATGAGGAGAAATGTTTTTAAGCAATGAGTGGTTAGGATTTGGAATGCACTGTTAACAGGGTGTTAGATACAGCTTCAATAGAGGGTATTGGATAAATTTCAAGAGGGTATTGGATAAATACTTGATGGTGAAAAAAAATTGCAGGGATGTGGGGGAAGAGTGGGGGTAGGGGAGTAACTGGATTGCTGGCGCAGACTTGATGGGCTGAAAGGCCTCTCTCTGATGTACTCTTCTATGATTCCATGATTTCCTGTTGACCACATAAATATATTTTACATCTGATTTAATCTGGGTTGCATCTGGAGCTGTGGGAAGCAAGTAAAGTGTGAAAAGCCAGAAGAGTGTGGAGTTTAGTTTCAGTGGGAGTTCAGCTTTAGGGTGCAGTCAGCCCTGAGTTTTAATTGTTTATAATTAGTACATATTTGAAGTAATTGAGCAGATTCAGACTCTTGCAAGAGTTTGGAAGTTCAGCCTAAAAGTATCTATATTTTAAAGTTAACAATGAGAAAATTGGATAAATATTTGAAGCAGAGAAAGATGCAGTTCTTATTTCCATTTTGGATTGCACTAGCAATCACTAGCTGACACAGACACAATGAACCAAATGCTCTCCTTCTGTGCTGGAAATTGCTATCGTTCGATGGTTCTACCTATTTACGTTGAAAGTTGTGCTTGTATTACAGAGAAACTGTGACAAACATCTGTGATGTTCCAACTACCTTTCAGTGTTCCATGCACATATACAGTGTTGTCATGGCAGTGAGGAATTGTTGCATTTGGCACCCTAGGCTGGATTGATTTCCAGGACCTTTATCACATCTGTTTAAATTAGACTTGTGATTGTATGCCAATATACATGAATAATGTAGTGCTAGAAAAATCATGTCAAATTGAGATTATCCAAAACAAGCAACTTAAACCATGGTTGAATGTAAGTCCCAGTGTTAAGGATTTAAATTAATTTTCGAATGTTGACTTTTTCATACTGGCAGGCTGAAACACTCGGTTTAAAAATGGCTGGAAGTGCAAACAATCGTGTCTTAGTTTTAACATAACCAACAGTACTGACTGGTGAATCATTGTTGGATCAAAGTAATTAAAGTGGGAATGCAGAAAGCCAAAAGCACACTATTGTTGCGAAAGAACTTCTAGAGGAAGTACTCAGGTTTCAACTAATGTTCCAAAGTACCCTAGAGTCAGAAATTATGCATTTCTGGCTAGCTGCAAAACTAAAATAATCAGAGTAACTGACTTCAGTTTCTCAGCAACACGAATTTGGAAAGTATTCACCTGTAGTGAAGCCATTACAGGATGCTTTGCTGTTCCACTTTATTTTAAAACCCTGTCAACCACTACTGTCTAGTACATCAAAGAAAATGTTTCATTTAGTGAGATAATGTGTAACACATGACAGAAATTTTTTTAACTCAGTGAGATAAGCACTTTATTTGTGTAACGTGCATCATTTTAATCATTTGAATGGACATTTTTTTCTAAGAATTACTTGCTTACTACCTCTAATACCTTGGTCAGAAATGTAAAAGCACATTTACAAATAAAGCAAAATACAGCCTAGAATCAGCTTTGGTTTAATTGTTAAGTGTTAAAGAACACAGCATTAACTCAATACTATTCAATGCTACAATATATCAAATATAACATAGACTAAAAGAAATTTCAGCAGAGAAGCAGGCTTGTTGGCCCATTGCGCCCATGGATGGAATCTTGTGGAGGTGATGGGGGTTTTGGCTGCTAGCTGGAGAGCCGGTGAGAGCCCCACATCGCCTCTTTTTGGGAAGGCTCACCGCATCATGTTCCACATAGGCACTTGACAGTCAAGTACCCCAAGGGTGGAAGCACCACCTGTCAAGAGCTGTCAGCCAGTCAGAAGCCAGTAGTTCTCTTGAATACAAGCATCAATGGGGAAGCAGTGGCTGCTGCAGATACGACACCCATTTGAGGCCTAGTATCGTCACTGGATCCCAAGCCATATGTGAATAATGGCAGGAAGGGGTTGTAGGTAGTGGGGTGGAAGGGGGGTCAACAGCAAGGGCAGGGGGTGGTTCTCAATGCCCCCTCCCCCTTCCCGATGCAGGGGCCTTCGATCGGCACTGAGTGCTTTTGAGCAAAGGACCCAACCCCAACCCAGTTGCTCCGCAAACAACCCCCATGTGTTTGTTTGTCATGGTCCCTGCATGGTGAGACCCCCCGCCTGCCACTTAGTTAATATCAATGACAGCAGGATGAGGTCCTTAATTGGGCATTAATTGTTGGAGTGGTGGTAAGGCTGTCCACAGACTTAATCAGGGTGGAGGCAGGAATGTGGCAGGGCCCCCATATGCCACCATCCCGCCTGATTAAGTGTCCCTCCTTCATCAAAGGCAGCATGGGGTAGGGCACAGGATACTGCTCCATGCCTGTACTTGTTTGACATTGGAATCAAATTTATAAAGTATGTATAGGATGCATTTTTTGAAGTGTTACCAGTGGAATGGAATTTTCAAGCTTTGGACAAGGGTTTGAAAATTAGGATTGTAATTCACATTGTGCTCAATTTCTCAGTAGGCAATTTTGGCATGAATAGGGAGGCCATGCTACCAGCATGTGCCGGTCTCATTAGATTGTGCGATATGTCATTGCAGCCTCGAGCAGTAACTCTTCATTATTGTTAGTTGCTGCCGGCGCTTAAATGTTTCTGCTCAAAGTGGCTTCTGCATATGCTGGGTGCTTCATCTGAGGAAAATGTTGAAATTGTGATTGGTCACAAATGTGGCTGCAATAACACATCATTTTCAATTTGGATGATAATAATTCAATCGCCTCTTATAGATCACCTCTGATTCTTACTTTTATTTCCAATGAAGTCAATCAGGAGAAATATATAACACATGGCTGAATTGATGTCGCCTGTTTTACACTGTCATCTGAAATTCCCAAGGTACACATCTACCAGAACTCCAGCGACTGTGCTTATAGATGCCACAGGTACCTAGGCATGTCAGAGTAAATCTAACTTCAATACTTCAGCTTCACAAGAAAGGCTAACACACAGATTTGTACATGGAATTATATAGAAACCACAACGTAGAAGCAGGCCATTTGGCCAAGCCAGTCTGTGTTGGTATTTATCCTCCACATGACCATCTGCTGCAGGATGACCTTCAAAAAGCATTGGAACAGGGACAGATCTTCTCAGAGCAATGAGTACTTTCACAGCATGAAGCTTTCTTACAATTGGTTCTTCCTAAGCCACCTCATGGTCTTGCGCCTCATCAGGCAATCTGTTGTGCACGGCAATGTAAATGTTTGCAAGGGCCAACGCCGTCATCACTTTCCTATTGAAAGGAACCATCTTCTGAGTGAAAGGTGTCACAGTGGATTCCCATGTGGCATCAGGGTTCCATATTATGAGAATAGTTGTTTTTAAAAATATTTTGGGGGAATATTCTGTTATTCTGTGAAGAAAGCTGTTTGTTTGTGTGTGTGTGTGTGTGTGTGTATATGAATGATTTAATTAAGCTAGGGAAAGGTTACTAGTGGCAGGCTACCTGGGAGGTTAAGACATGAAAGGATAGACGTATTAATTGTACATTTGTAATGAGATATTGCAGGGGTTTGCAGTACAAGTAAATAGGTTGGATCTAACATTTGCATTTTTAGATAAGTTGAGAGTTTATTTGAATATCAAAGGGAAGTCAGAGGTAGCAAGAAACATCTTTGCATCTTACAGGACTTCATGGGTAAATAGAAAAGGGTGTATTACATTTTATTGACCTGAAAGCAGAGACAAAATAAAAAAAAATGGAAGATTTTATATTTGGAATGATTTGAATTTCAAAGGTGTGTGAGAACAATGAAATCTGGGAAAAAGGGCAAAAAGGTATTTTAGAGTTACTGTGAAGAGCTCAGGGCTTGGCTGTTGGTTGTTGGCTATGAGTGGTGTGAGGAAGATTTCCTGGAAACAGCTCTAGGCTGGGAGAAGAAACAGTTTGAACCAATCATCTTGTCCAGCCAGGAAAGTCATGGGCTGCAAAAGGCAATTTTGTTCTGAAGTCTTGGATTTCCGCAGCAGAGTGGAAGAGAGTTTAAGAGGTCATGTGGTATATCTTTATTAAAACTACAGCAATATTGGGCAATATTACTGGATTTTTATAGTTAGACATAAATAAGGGAATGTTGCTTAGAAGGTGTTTGCTTGTGGTAAATCCTCAAGTGGTGATCCTTTTGAGGGAATGTTTTGTATGACTAATTTTAACTGTGTAATTGTAATCTTGTGTGCTTAAGTTTTCTTCTCATTAATAAAACTTTTACTTCTAATTTTTTTAAATTTCACAAGTGTCACTGCACTTCTTGCTGCTGAGATCACTATGTTTCCTTTTTGTTTTCAGAATACAAAAAAAGTATGGCCCAGAAGTCTAGTTTCCCTCTGAGGTTTGGTTTACTCAGCAATTAACATCTGTGTCGGTGCAGACTCGATGGGCTGAAGGGCCTCTTCTGCACTCTCTGATTGTGTGATTCTGTGCTGTGGTCATAATATTTATAGGCAAAGAAAGGGCTTGCATTAATGTTCAGGCGGTATCTGGCCACAAAAATATCAGTGTGCTTAATTTGTTATCCATACCTTCAGAAAGCAGTGACCAAGGTGATTGCACTTCTAAAAGGAAAATAAACATTGATTTGGGGGAATAGGTTTTGGGGAATGAGAGCAAAACTCTGCATCTGTAACCACTGACACCACTAAGAAATCAGTTAACAGAGAAAGAAGGCCATAGGCTGAAAACTGAGCAGCTATTTTCTGTTCTATATCCACCATCTTACCTTGGAAGAAAAGTATGCCTTCTGGGACAAGTGTGAAGCAGATTAGCATCACCCTGAAGAGACTGGGATGAGTGTGAAGCTGTCAGCATCACTGAAGTGGGAAGGAAAAGAAAATCGAACTGTGACAGCACAGGAAAGTGGTTGGTTGATTGGCTTGTGAGTATTGCTGCTGCTTTAACTTTCTCCCAAGTTAGGCTTGGTGAAGGGCCAGAAAAAGCAAGAGTGGATTGGGGCTTAAAACAGCTGGAGAGAACTCATTATACATTCTTGACTGAGAGCCCAGAAATCCATTAGTCTGTTAAAACACCTGAGCCCCAGGGAAAACATTGCTTGATTGACAATTCTGGCTCTCTGATCTCTGCTGTCAGTTACACAGTTTATTTATACAATGTTGAGGTTTCAACTGCTTGCAGTTTCTGCTATTGATACTTTTATTGCCCTGCAGCAAAAGGATTTCTTTTGTAACATAGTGGAATGTTATGATTGAATGACTGTTTTAAAGGTTTCTTTTTTACACATTCTATTTTCACTATAAGGTTCATTGGTTCTATACAGTGTATAATAGGTCAGTGGATTTAGAAGTGCCACAGCTTGGCATTGGGGTCATGAGGGGCCATACGGGGTGGATTGGGGGGCATAGCTTGGCATGGGGGCATGAGGGGCTATAACAGATGGATAGAGGGCATACCTTGGCATGGGGACATGAGGGGTCATGGGTGGAGGGGCATAGCCTGGCATAGGGGGTATAAGGAGGACCTTTTGAACTTACCTTCCAAAAGATTTCTCATATAGACTATGGTTCAAGACACCTCTGAGGTGCCATGAGCCCTGACTTTTTAAAAATCTGGCCTGACTCCATAAACACTGCAAATTAGGAAGACATACCGGACAGGTCTGGAATGCAGGGTGCGGGCTTGAACCAGCCCACACCCTTAAAAATGTCTGGTGAAAATTGGTAAGTCCAAGAATGGGGTCAGGAATCCTGATATTGCCCGCCATTTTTAAAGGGCCCTTGAGTTGTCCTGACCCAATAAAAATCGAGGCCATTATATCCAGTCAGGTTCAATCATTGCATAAATGTCACATCACACCATGAATTGCTAGCTTCAATTTATGTATTGCTGGTTAACTAATTTGTCAAATATTTGGTTGGTAAAACAGTTTTAAATGGAAAAGGAAGAAAATACGAGCTCACTTTTTCTGTTAAGTGTAATTTGGTTAGCAATTCTGCTGCCCGTCTTCAGAATATGCTGACATTGCAAAGGTTGTGGATGACTTTTGGCCATTTAGCTGTTTCTGCTGCTCACTGTTGTGGCACTGTGTGCAGAACCTACAGCGTTCAGAACAGGGTTGTTACCAGTTTTTATTTTTAGCCATTTTATTTTTGAAATGGTTGCTAGCTGTCAGTTCAATTGACTATACGCCACCTGATTTTTCAGTACATTGTAGGATAATCTCAGCTAGGGTGAGGTTAATAGTGCTGCAGTTGACCTTAGCACATCTGGGCTAGAGAGGGTCAAAGGATGTCCAGGATACCCACTTTCAAGATTAAGCAAACGGAAAAAACTGTGGCAAATGCCTATCAGTGTCAGTAAATGTGAGGTCATCCACTTTGGACCGATAAAAGAATATAACAGTACTTTCTAAATGGTGAAAAGCTAGAAACTTTGGTAGTCCGATGAAATTTTTGGATCCAGGAATATATCAATAAAATGTCATAAGCAGGCACAGAAAGTAATAAAAATGATAATGGAATGCTGGCTTTTATATCTAAGTGATTAGAATACAAGGGGTTAGAAGTCATGCTTCTGGTTAGATCAGACCTGGAGTACTGTGAACAGTTCTTCACACTATAATTTAGTAAGGATAGATTGGTGTTGAAGAGAGTGTGGCATTAAGTTTACCAGGATGATACCCAGGTCCAGATTTTTGTTAGGGCTCGGGAAAACCTGACCTGTGCAGTTATGTGCCTCCCGAAATGCACACCTGACCCATATGTGACTTTGCCCAGGACTTTTGTCCTTTCGCACAGGAGTTGGATTGCAGTGCATTTTGTGAGCTGCAAATGGAGTGCGTGAGAAATGTGGGTGCAGAGATGAGCTGCTTCGAAGGCCCGCCTCAGTTCTCCACAGCAGCCCAGTTCCCAACATCATTTAAGGGCCCTCTAAGCCTCACGCACACCTCCTCATCCCATTGAATGACAGCTGGGTGGAGCAGAGTGAGGGGTGAGGGCCAGAGGGTCTAACTGCTTTTATTGTAACTGGAACAAAGTCCCAGAAGTAAGGCAAACCTTCTAACTAGACTGCCTCAACACTCTCTCGACCCTGTGGCAGACTGGGATCTGCTCCCAGGGTCAGTGGGCCTGACTCCATCCACACCCAGCCCCTCCCTAGAGCAAAAATCACACAATTCAGGGTTCTTTAAACTGAACCGTGTCTGCCGAATCAGGAAATTTTCCGACTCAAGCTGCCTGCTTTGGTAGCAAAAATCGGGGCCAGCGCCTCCAACAGTGCAGAACTCTCTCAATACTGCATTGGAATGTCAGCCGACATTTTGTAGTTTAAATCTCTGGAGCAGACTTTGAACCGCAACCATCTGACTCAGGCAAGAGTGCTACCCCTGAGACACAGTTGAGTGTCAACCAAGCTCTTGACCACAAATAAATTAGTTAGCTGAAATGTCATGCTCTAAAGAAGAAAACAGCATTGGGTTCAGTAAATAATTTATTATCTACCTGTAGCTGTTGAACAGAAAACATAAACCAATCCATGATTAATCATTTTCTATAGGGAGCTCACAATAAGATCACAATGTGACTGAAGTATGGAGTTAAATCCCATTATAAGCAAAATCACTCCATTTGTCTTTATTATGTTGTGATAATGTTATGTGGCACCGCGGATTGTAAAAAGAATATTTTGGTAAAATGCTTGTGTAATTCTTGCTTTCTAAAAAAATACAAATAAACCATCAAGGGGTAGATTTTGTCTTCCCCATCTAGGTGGGAATCTGATGGCACAGACACTTGTTCTTTTTGGACCTTCTTGATTTTCATCCATTGATTTCAACTAAATGAAAATGAGCAAGTTCTACCACAGCATGCCATCCATCCCACCAGATTAATGCCAAGGCGGTGAAGGACTTTTAGTGCCCATGCTGATCCCTATTACATCAAAATTAGAGTCCAGTCATTAAATGTACACTTAGGGTATTATAGTAACACTTAATATGACAGCCTGAAATTCCTCCCTTTGCCATTTTAATGGAAGTGTTAACCTGTTTAGATTATTAAAATAAAAGTGAGGGGTATATAAGAAAGGCATTTTCACAATACATCTCACACCATAATTTCACTGCAAGTAAAGGCCATAGAACCTTGCCTCCAACAGTGGTCTTTGTTTGCAAGTCAGGCACAGGAGGCTGGTGGAAGCAGGGCCTCTGACGGGACCAAAGGACACTGAATCTCCACTGAAAATCTCGCTTGCTGCCTCTTTCTGATGGGGCCTCTTGCAAGCAGTGTTTCCTTATGTGCAAGGGGAAGGGGAAGAAGTTTCCATGATTTGCTAACTACCCAGTCACTCAGTGGATGTATCCAGCATAGTGGTGTATCACAGAAACAAAGAAAAAACCTGGGGCTGGATTTTACGCTGAGGGCCGTTGTGTGCCTGACCCGATGGGACGTGAAATCGCACGAGATGACATCGGTTGAGCATCCCGACATCATCCTGCGCTTGTGTGATATTTCAGTCAGCAGGCTAAAGCGTTTCCCTTTAAAGGGCTGCCTATTAATTTGTCCCTTTTAATTTAGTTTATTTGTTTTGACTCAAAAGAGTTGCCATTTACCTTAAATCTGTGTCCTCTGGTTGCTGACCCTTCTGCCACTAGAAACAGTTTCTCCTTATTTGTTCTATCAAAATCTTTGATTTAGAACACTGCAATGTGGTCCTAACCTAGTTCCTAGGAGAGCAATCCCAACTTTTCTAGTCTTTCCAAATTATCACATGGATCTCCTTGGGTAGATATTATGATGTCCTGTACCACATTTCCTCTTCAATTCATCCTTTTTCACCCTTAGAACCTTCTACATTAAGAGTGGTTCTAAGTCTCCTGATTATAACCCAGACTCAGAAATTTGCAGCAGGAGTCATCCAAGCATGTTCCCTCCCATATTCCATCCAACCTACCCAATCATATTGGTTTTACATTAGATTCAACAGTGCTTCCAATTAGTTTGAATGTAACTTCCACATGTCCACCTCTCAAGCACTTTGTCTCGGAAGATAACAAATGCTTTTGAATAGGTTAAGTCTAAATCTTTGAAATGCAAAATTTTAAGTCCAAATCATCATCATGCTGTGACATTTCATGTTTCTCAATGTCTGCATATAAATTTGTAAATTCTTAATCTAGAATTCTTGTGCCAATGACACTCATGTGGTCCAGAAAACCATGGTTCCTGTGCTTTTTTAATTTTTTAAATTTATTCATCCGTGGCTTGCCCATTCCAAATTGCCCTTGAGAAAAGGTGGTGATTGTAGCTTTCTACTTGAGAGCTCAAGGGGTTAAACTGCCAAAGCATAGTTTTATTCTGTTACCATGAGGAAAACACCCACTCAAATTAATAAATTAAATTTTATAATGCCTAAAATGTTTGCATTCAGCAGTGCAAAGCTTGTTGCCTAGAAAGCACACAAATGTAAAAGGCTGCTTGCAGAAAGAGTAACTTTCTTCAAGTTCTAAAAAATGACAAATCCATGCATCATCACTCAATGTCAGCTGTGCAGCTGTTTGGACTGGAGGTGTGGAGCTGAGGATTTTTGACCCCAATAAAGAATACACTTAGTTTATCCTCAATTTAGGCTGCAAAATCAGCCATATTGACTTTGATTATCCCTGATTCAATTTCAAAATGATCTGTCTTAGTTCAGTCAGATTAATCTTGTCTACTCAGCATTGTACTTCCTCTTTACCTATTCTTAGTACTAATGTTAAATCAGTTTAGAAAAACATGGGAGTGCCTTCCTATAGGAAATGGGAGCCCTACAGACCTAAGCTTGTCTACTGCACAGAAGCATTGCTCCTTACATTATCCTCACGCAAACTTTCTCACTTTTCTGTGTTTCCTTATGACTTTGTTGATAGCACTGTACCAGAAGAAGCTAATATGAAAGACAAAATACTGTCACCTCAATCGCACACTGTTTAAAGCCCTGAGCTTATGCTATCAGCTCAAATACAATTTCCTCAGTAGCTGCATGATGGCCCCAAGTATAGTAAATCAAAAATTCCCAATAACTTTAAAAATACATCATACATTAGGTGGAATAGCAAATAGCCTGTAGATAGCATTAGGATCAGTTTCTTCCTTACCGTTGTTTGGATTCTCTAAAGCCACCTACTGTCTATTTAGGACATCATCAGAACTATCTGACTGAATTACTGGTGTCTTATAACTCACTGTCAGCTGTCTAGTCTGTGAGTAATGTAATGCTTGAGTGGAGAATGGCAGCATATGTATTCATCAGGCACACACTTTATTTTAACTCATTGAAAAACCAGCAACATTCTCAAGCCAAAAGAAACACCTGTTATTCCTTCATTCATTCATTCATGCTCTGCCCAGTGGCAGATCCTTGGCACATTGTCTGCTGATAGTTCATCCTGAGCTGTTCCTGTTTTCTTGGCAGTTTTTTTCAGTGGTGGTTTGCCATTGTCTTCCACTCACTAGCATAGGGGCAGGTAGTGTAGTGGTAATGTCACTGGGCTAGTAATTCAGCGGTCCAGGCTAATGCTTTGGGGACACAGGTTCAAATCCCACCATGGTAGCTGGTAGAATTTGATTAATAAATCTGGAATTGAAAGCTAGTCTTGGTAACCATGAAGCCATCATTCATTGTTGTAACTGGTTTGCTCATGTCATTTAGTGAAGAAAATCTGCTGTCCTAACCTGGTCAGGCCTCCATGTGACTCCAGGCTCAAAGCAATGTGGTTGACTCATAAATGGCCTAGTTCAAGGGGAATTAGAAATGGACAATGGATCCCAGAAAAGAAAAAAAGATCTCAGGTCTACCTCAGCTGGAATGGGAATTAAATCCTTGCTGTTGTTATTCTGAATGACAGACTTGTTACTCCTTATGTCTTTGAAAAGTACAATACTCACCAACTGTAGTTAATCACGGGTTTCTTTAATAGTCTCCCTTTACCTTAGCCCAGCAACAGCAACAACAGATTGCATTGATATAGGATAACATGCTGCAGGCGGGTTAAATAGGCTGCCAATTTGCCTTCTGCCCCTCAATGGGGAGGAAGTCCCGCCCTTGGGAGCTGCCAGCCAATCCGATTGACTGCCAGCTCCAGTAGCCCCAGCAGTGCTAAGAGTGCATTAAGTGGGCGCTGCCTAGACTGCAAGCAGGCCCATGGATCTCGGAGCCAGGTAAACCTGGGATCTTGGGGGGGGTTGGGCAGTTTAGGGAGGGGGGAAGGGGGTGAGGGTCATGGGTTTTACATAATAGGTAGGTAGGAAGAAAGGGGGTTACTATCATAGGAGGGGGGGGGGGGGCTTTCCCCAATGCAAAAAGAGCATCCCAGTAAGATAGTACCCTGCCTTACATCCTGCCCTTTAAAAAGTTTTTTTTTTAAAAAGCAGCCTGCACACTCCTGCTTGACTGCCCACACCAACTGTTTTATTTATTTATTTATTGTAAAATAATGTCAATTTATTAACAGCCCAGCTCACAGACCCATACTTCACTTTAAAAAAAAGTCTTAAATGACCCAAATCAATCCGCTGAACACAGAACCCCATGTCTATCATGTACATTCAAAACTGGATTCAAAACATTCACTGGTGCACATTGTTTTTTACAGAGGTGGCATGGGCAGTTATGACTGGGACCAATTGGCTTGTTAACAAGCCTAAATATATAAAAACAAAAAAACTGCGGATGCTGGAAATCCAAACCAAAACAAAAACAGAATTACCTGGAAAAACTCAGCAGGTCTGGCAGCATCGGCAGAGAAGAAAAGAGTTGACGTTTCGAGTCCTCATGACCTTTCGACAGAACTTGAGTTCGAGTCCAAGAAAGAGTGTTTTGTTAACAAGCCTAATTGACCTTTGATTATTTATTTAAATATTGCAGGTGGGCAGCTGATTTTGGTGCCCATCCACCCCTCTGTCTTATGGGAGTGAGCTCAGGGGTGGGCGGGGAGATGGTGGCTTGGTATCTGCCCTATTTTGTGTCATCCACCCCTGCCAAAAACATGCCTGGCTGGGTAAAATTGATGAAGAACTAAAGGGGTATTAAGCGGGATGAGTTTTTCAAAGATGGGAATTTTAAGAATGGTCAAAGGAAGAGAGGCAGAGAGAATTAGAATGGAAATTCCAGGGTTTAGAGCCTAGCAGACTGAAGTCATGGCTACCAATAGTGGGATGCAGAGAATGGGGGCTGCACAGGCATCAGACTTGGAGGAATGCTGAATTCTTGCAGGCCTGTAGGGTTGGAGAAGGTTACAGTGAGGAAGGACAAGGTTATGAAAGGATTTGAAAACAAAGATCAGATTTTAAAGCCTAGGAAATCGGGGGACAGAAAGCTAATGTAGTTCAACAAGCAAATGAGTGATGGTTGAGCGGGATTTGGGGTAGGATTGTCTACAGCATCAGTTTCAGATGCACTGAAGTTTATGTAAGGGTGAGAGGAGGCCAGCCAGAAGAACATCAGAACAGTTGAGGTTGGAGGTTACAAAGACATAGATGAGGATGGCTTCGGCAACAGATGGGCTGAGATGGAGCAGAAACAGATTATGTTATGAAGATTGCAATAGATGGCCTTTGTGATGGAGAAGACATGGGTTCAAAAATTCAGCTAAGGATCAGATAGGATGTCAAGGTTATGAATGGTCTGGCTTAACTTGAAACAGTGGAATGGAAAGAGGATGAAATTGGCGGTGAGGGAACAGAGTTTGTGGTGAAGGCAAAGGACAATGGTATTGGTCTTCCCAATGGTTAACTGGAGGAAATTGTAGTTCACTGGGTACTTTGACAGCACAGAGATAATGGCAGGGTAATGAGACGTGTGGAGAGGTAGTGCTGGGTGTCAGCAGTGTACATGCGGAACCTAACCCCGTAACTTTGACTAATGTTGCCAATAAATAGCACATAAATGAGCAATTGGAGGGGGTCAAGATTAGATGCTCGAGGTCTCCAGATATAATGACATGGGGGCAGGAAGGAAGCTATTTCCGAAGTTGCTCTAGTTATGATTGGGGTGGAACCAAGCAAGGGCATTGTCATTAAGCTGGACAATAGAAAAGTTGAATTAGTTGAGGATGGGGTAGTCAACCATGTCAAAAGCTACAAAGAGATTGAGAAGGGGAGGATGCAGAGATTGAATGGATTTTGCCACTTTATACGGCTTTATAACTTGGATTCAATTACTTTGTGCCCTGCAGACATACCTGGAGGTTAAAATATCATTTACCAGGCTCATTCATTCCCTTTAGCTCTCGGAGACAGGGAATCTTTTATATTAATGGCCTAAGTTGAATCATAGCCAAGTTCTACTAAAATAAAATCGACTTTAAAGAAATACTCGGAACCTTCACATAAGTTTTTTAAAAATATGCTTGTTTTGTATGATCAAAACTTGTTTGTGCAAAGCAATTGACTGGATGTCCATTAGCCTTTATCCTAACAATTTATTATTAAACATCACTGTAATTGGCCACATACTGTGATGAAAGAAACAGGCTGAATTCAGTGTCATGTTGTACAGTTACAAGACAACATTCTATTAATTGGAAGGCATTTACTTAGTATTTATGCATCCAAAAGAAACTAAGACTGCAGTTAAAAAGGAAATGTACCCTTCCATATAACTCTCAAATTTTAAGATACTTTTGGATTGTTTTTTGTCTATTACACTGAGAGATGTCAGCATTGGGGAATGGATGATTTTCATTTTACACCCAATGGCAACACCCAAATGACCAAACCATGGGTATAGCACAGGTTAAGCTAGCCATATGGGAATACAGGTCCAAATAAGTCGTTAGACTCATGTAACCTCATTTTCCCAGTCAAGTGATTAGTCTGTCCTTTGAACCCATTACTTTGACTATTTGAATCTCTTTGATAGCCATTTCCTTAACTCACACAGATAATATTCTTTTCTGATGGTAAAAAATGGTCTCACTATCTGCCTTTCTGTTGACTTTCCTTTACCCTTAAGTTTCTCATTTTTAATTTGTGCCTGCCTGTTATTTGAAACAGTATGTGTAGAATGTTAAAAAGAAATTGGTTTCTGTTCTGACAATTAAACCTATTAATCAAAAATCTGATAGCACTGTGAAAAGTAGGTATTAATCGATCGTCAGTGTTGACTTAATTCAAAAGCAAGCACTTAAGGGCTAATTCTAGGATCAGAATCTCAGAGCGTGGAGTCTTTACCTGCATTTCAGGAATTGGTAGGCCACTCCCTGTGATCTTGACTTCATTAATTTTAATGACTGGAAAAAATCACAGCAGACCAGATGTGATACCCCAAAATGTTCCCCATGTGAGTGGCACTTCCTGCTGCAAGTGTTGAATTACAGAATCACCCCTTTAATTTTAAGAACTGCTTGAGTATACAGTTTTACTTGATTTGAAAGGCCACATTTTGAGCTTGGCATTTGTTTCCATGGCTCAATCTTTACTATAACCAACAATTTTGTTAGAATACATTGGCCTATGTAAAGAGTTCATTTTTGATTGCTGATACAGCAGCTTCAAATGATTTCAGCCAACTTCTGAATGGGTATCTTAACTTGCCATTGTTTTTGATGCTCCGTGACAAGTTAAGCCATTCACTGCCTGAAAATAATTGAATGTAATTTGTCAATCACTTGTTGGAGATCACCAACATAATGATTGGATTTATTTTGCATCCAATATTTTGAAAATAGAAGAAAATCTAAATATAAGAAAAATCTCGAGCCAAATTAACATGGTCAAGCTATTTTAACCCTGTAACTTGATATTTATGAAAAAAAGTAAAATATTATAAAAATGGAGTTACTCACATCATTGTCCAACAATTGATTAAAACTAGGGGATGTATGGGGATAGGGGATAAGATAGTCACAAGTTTTGGATTACTGGTATCATAGAAGTTTGTGTTTATACATATACCTAGGGCAGAACCCTTCAGTCCCATTGGCGCAGGCATTATGATGGGTGTGAGCGGATAAAATGGTGAGAAGGCCCAAAATCAGTTTTACGCCGTTGAGAAACCAGTTTGTGATTGTCCGCTCCACCTATCAATGGTGGGTCATGTTTCCCGCCGCCGCAGGTTGGGAACCTAATTTCAACACTTTAGCATCTCATTATAAGCCCTGTTCGCCAGAATCATCCCCCCATGCTGGATCATCCAGGCACACTCCGACATGTTTCACAACTGTACATGAGTGACATGCATCTGATGAGCTGCACCTTGCTCGGGGCTTCAAGCATTGTTTGCCTATCTTGCTTTGTGCAGCACTCATGGTCGTCAGCGCCAGGCTTTGCAGGCACCACCACGTCACTTTTAGGGCTGCTTCACCGGCAGGTCTCTACTCACCAGACCAGCTGTAAGGCAGGAGTGGCTTTAAACATATGCAGGGCTAGGGCTTGCTTGGGGAATGGGGAGAATTGACCTCATAATAGGGAAGAGGCTGCAGGGCGAGGGCTATACTGGGGAAGAGGGTATCGCAGTGTGTCGGGGGTGGGGAAAGAATTCAGAAATCTGGAGTGCAAAGGGACTTGGGAGTTCTAATCTAGGATTCTCTTAAGGTTAACTTGCAGGTTGAGTCGGTAGTTAGGAAGGCAAATGCAATGTTGGCATTTATTTTGAGAGGACTAGAATATAAAAGCAGGGATGTGCTGCTGAGGCTTTATAAGGCTCTGGTCAGACCACATTTAGAATATTGTGAGCAATTTTTGGCCCCATATCTCAGGAAGGATGTGCTGGCCCTGGAGAGGGTCCAGAGGAGGTTCACGAGAATGATTGCAGGAATGAAAGGCTTAACATATGAGGAACGTTTGAGGACTCTGGGTCTATACTTGATGGAGTTTAGAAGGATGAGGGGAGCTCTGAATGAAACTTACAGAATACTGAAAGGCCTGGATAGAGTGGACATGGGGAAGGTGTTTCCATTAGTAGGAGCGACTAGGTCCCGAGGGCACAGCCTCAGAGTAAAGGGAAGACCTTTTAGAACAGAGATGAAGAGAAACTTCTTTAGCCAGAGAGTGGTGAATCTATGGAATTTATTGCCACAGAAGGCTGTGGAGGCCAGGTCATTGTGTGTATTTAAGAACGAGATAGATAGGTTCTTGATTGGTAAGGGGATCAAAGGTTACGGGGAGAAGGCGGGAGAATGGGGTTGAGAAACTTATCAGCCATGGTTGAATGGCGGAGCAGACCCGATGGGCCGATTGGCCTAATTTCTGCTCCTATGTCTTATGGTCTTATGGTGGGGGGGGCACATGGTGATCTGTGCAAGTGGTCTCAAGATGGTGAGGGTTGAGGAGGCAGTCTCCAGAGGAGATGAAGCCAGATGGAGATGTGAGGGCGTGTCAGAGAGTGAGTGGTGATGGCCCTTGAGTTGGCAGTGAGTGAGCTGCCAGTGATTATGTGAAGGCCTTGTGAGTGTGTGAGTTTACAGTGATGAGATGGATTTCTTACCCTGGCAGCGCGGATGAGATTGTTCCTCCGTTTTCTGCACTGGATGGCTGACCTCTTGGGTGCAGCATTGGCATTGACCACCTCTGCCACCGCTGCCCAAGCCAGAGTGGTGAGACTGAAAGTTCCCCTGCGGCCAGAGTGAGGGTAGAGGTGGGCCTCCATAGTGTCCAGAAGGTGGCCCAGGGATGCATTGCTGAATTGGGGGCTGCACATCCTTGGCTTTTGGGACCATGCCTTCACCAGAGCAGTCCTGAGCTGCAAGCATTGAGAACTGTGTGCATGGCTGCTGTTTAAATATGGCACCCGGCGTGAGGAAGTGGCGAAGTAATGGTGTGGCGGGCAAATCGGAGTCCACCAGATAGTATGGTTCCTGTGGCTGCATAGTTAATGAGGTGGGAAGGAGATGAAATGGTGCGAAAACTTGCCATTGTAGTCAGCAGGTAAAACATCTTTTCCATGCCTGCTACCGCACTTAGTGCAAACCTGGGACGATTCTGTCCCAGTGCTCTTTATTATGTTAATTTGGTACAAAAATTTAAGAGGTAGGAGAATGAAAAGATGTCACAAGCATAGTGTAATGACAGATAGATAGAGAGAGGCAAAGGGTAGATTCGTCCCAGGTTTGCACTAAGTGCAGTGGCGGATGGGAAAAAGGATGTTTTACCCGCCGGCTGCAATGACGCTTTTTCAAGCTGTATTGTCTGCTTCCTGCCTCATTAATTATGCAGTCATAGGAAACACACCATCTTGTTGGCAGGTGACCTCTGAATCGCCGTCACGCCTTTCCCACACCATTTCCTCACTCTGGGTGCCATATCTAGACTGCAGCCGCGCACACAGATCTCCATGCTTACAGCACCGGACTGACCTCGTGTGCAGCATTGGCACTGACCACCTCTGCCATCATCTCCCAAGCTGGAGTGGTGAGACTGCTCCAGTGCAGACATGATCCTGAAAAAGTTCAGTGACCCGTCACTGGAATGCCTTTTAGAGGCCCCCCGCTTTGGCCGCAGGATGTCCCGCAATCTCACCACTCCAACTTGGAAGGCGATGGCAGTGGTGGTCAATTCCAATGCTGCCCAAAAGAGGTTGGCCATCCAGTACAGAAAGAGGATAAATGATCTCATCCCCAGCAAAGTAAGGCAACCATCTTATCACTGTAAACTCACACACTCACAAGGCCATCACACGTTCACTGGCACCTCACTCACTGCCAGACCAAGAGACATCACCACTCACTCTCTCACACACATCCTCACATTGCCATCTGGACTCATCTCCTCTGGAGACTGCCTCCTCACCCCTCACCATCTTGAGGCCACTTGTACA
This sequence comes from Carcharodon carcharias, assembly GCF_017639515.1. Taxonomy (NCBI): domain Eukaryota; kingdom Metazoa; phylum Chordata; class Chondrichthyes; order Lamniformes; family Lamnidae; genus Carcharodon; species Carcharodon carcharias. The sequence continues at coordinate 141,201,303 of NC_054471.1, read as the reverse complement.
GATCAACGTGTGCTCCCACATGCACCCTGGAATATCCCCCTTCTCCAGTACAGCCCTTGCCCTGCAACCTCTTCTCTTGTCTGAGGCCTCTTCTCCCACTTCCCCAAACAAGCCCCAGCCCTGCAGCTCTTGAAAAGCCACCCCCACCTTACGGCTGGTCTGATAGGTAGAGACTTGCCCGTGAGCCCTCCTAAAGGTGATGTGGTGCTGCCTGCGAAGCCTGGTGCTGATGACTGTGAGTGCTGCCCGAAGCAAGGTAGACAAACAAACCTTGAAGTCCCGAGTGAAGTGCAGCTCACCAGGTGCAAGTTGCTTATGTACAGTTGTGAAACATGTGGGCTTATACAGATGCATTAAAGTAACATTCTTAATGTACAGTGGTGGGAAACGTGGCCAGCCATGGCTGGGTGGAGAGGACGATCGCAAACTGGTTTTACGACTGCATGAAACCAATTTTTGACCTTCCCGCCATATTGTCCGCTCTTGCCCGCCATATTGTCCGCTCTTGCCCGCCATATTGTCCGCTCATGCCCGCCATGGTGCCCGCCGCCAACGGGATTAGAAAATTCCACCCAAAGAGGAGTATGAGAGAGAGGGAAAGAGAGAGACAGACAGGGTCTCCTCTGCAACACAACATGTGTGAGACCATGCTCTCTGACAAGTTGGCACCTATGCTACTCGGGTCCCTTGCCCCAGCTGCAGGCGGCTCATGCCTGGTGTTTCACCACATGCAGATCAGGCTTCTAAGCTATCCTCTATAATACACACAGTCGCTGTAAGTGTGTGAGCAAATGATGGTGTTTCTTCTTTTTCCTAATCTTTTTGCTCTTCCACCTCTGGCCTGGCCAGGTTGCAGTCCTTGAGTGCCTGAAAAGAAAAAGACACAAGGTTAGGGTTGGGGTGAGGGGAAGGAGGTGGAAAGCAAGAAGGGTATATGTACACCATCAGCAGTATACAAATCAGAAGCAATCATGGGAAGAGGAAAAGTGAGGTGTGAGAAGGCGGATTATATACAAAGATACCATGATCTATCGTTTCAGCCCTGCTGTTGGTCATGGCCTCAGCCATGTCTGCTGGAATGATGGTGAGCAACATCTCCTCCATCTGGTGAGGACATGCTGCCATGTCTGTTCCCATCGGTACCAGAGGTGCTGCTGCCTCTGTTTATGAACCTTCATGTCTTGCAAGAGAGAGGGATGTGTGTCAGCGAGTGTGGTACAATGGACGGTAACTTCCGAGCGCCAGGGCATCATATCTGGGGGGGTACCCCAAAGGTGTGCAGGGGAACCGCGCCCCCACCCACCCACCCTGCAAGTTCCCAGGTAAAGTTTACAATGCTATTGCCTGGGAAGTGCAAACTTCCCCTGGGCAACCACCCTTACTGGGAACCATCTGAAAATACAATTTAAATCACAAACTTCAGATAGTTCTGACTGGGTTACATCAGTAGTTACCCAGAAAAGTTAGAAGATTTAAAACCATGTCTACATTCTGGGTAACCATTGTACAGATCCATACTGATCCCACCACACCCCCACCACCAATGGGACTCACCGAACACCCTCTGAATTCCAAGGGACTCCCCCCCCTCCCCCCCATCCCCAACTATCACCCCCATGGGACACTCCTCCACCTCCCCGACCCTCCCCCCACAGGGACTCCGACTCGGATTGCCACTCTGCGGAAGTTCAGGCCCAATGTGTTTGGGTGATAAGTCTGTCATGGGTGAATAGCTGGCAATGTGTACAAGCTGTTAATGTTGGGTGTGAGGTTTGCAGCAGTGCTAAGTGTGTAAGGGTGAGGTGAAGCTCTGAATTTTAAGTGAGAGTCTTGATCAATCGACATTTTTGGTAGGTGATGCTGTATTGAGCAGTGTATGAGGCTAGTGGTGGGGCAGAATTTTGAGTTCGGTGGGCAGGTGCATTCGGTGGGCCTGGGATCAGCCGTAAAACAAGCCGCCACCTGCGATTGACCCCCGACCGCCATTTCATGCTGGCGGGCCAATTAAAGTCCGCCCAGCGTGATACGCGGCTCCTCGCTGGTCAGGAAGGGCCAAGTGGGGTTGAGGGCCTGTTGGCCGCCAGGTCCAATGGCGACCCGGCTACTAGTTTAAAAATGGCCCAGGCAGCCCCTGCGTTAGCAAAGTGATGGAGTTGAGTGCGGCAGGAGGGCAGGTTGTGTGGGCACTCAGCCCCCTGCTTTTTGGATGAGTGTCTCGCGGTCCTCCTGGAGGAGATGGCTGCTAGAAGGGATACTCTTGACCCCAGAGAGAACATGGGAGGAGGTGGCAGCGCTGGTTAGCAGCCACGACGTGGTGCTGTGCACATGGGTGCAGTGCCGGAAGTTCAATGACCTGCTGCGCTCGGGAAGGGTGAGTATCATGTTGGCATGGGTCAATGTGAAGAAGTGTAAAGGTGTGGACTTTCCCATGTAGACCTCAGGGCTGCAAGAGTCTGAGTGCCAAGTGTCAATGACACCGGAGCTGGCCAAGAGGGTGAGCCCTGGCTGCTTGGACTGAGTGAAATGTGGAAATCGAAACACAAGAAGATCAGTCATGATCTTATTGAATGGCGGAGCAGGCTCGAGGGGCCGAATGGTCAACTCCTGTTTCTTATGTTCTTATGTTTTTACGAATGCCTTGCAGTTCAAGGGTCACGACTTGGATGTGCCCTGTGAGGTGTTCTTCAGCTGTGGTTGGCCAGGCTGCAATGGCGCTGCAGGTAGAGAGCGGCCTAATTAATGCTCCTCTGTTGTTCCGGGAGAAGACAAGCCATAACCAAGCACCCGATGTCATCATGCGCTATATTATGCTCGAGGGGGGTCGGGCGCATGCCTGCCCTTTCAGCGAAAAATTTTGCCTGTGCATTGGTAGGATGTGACATTTGAAGAAACATTCACTGGCCTTGAGGCCATTGAATTTATTGTGGCATTGAACCCAGGTCCTTGGCTATATAGACTCCTGGCATTGACTGTCATGACTTTCCCACTGTCTTTGCAATGTCTGTTTGGATGCCATGTTCCCCTGTGGATAAAGTACACTCCTTTTCTCCATCTCCTGCACCAGGGCCTCCAGTGCCTTGCTGGAAAATTGAATTCTTCTTTCTGCCATGTTATGCATTCTTGTGTCTGTCCCAGGTTAGACTCACTTTTAGAATGGCTTCCAGCACTGTTACAGCCAAAATAAATTTCCCTTTTAAGAGGTGCAGGTTGGTTTTAAGTAGTGCAGGCTAGCTTCAACTTGTGCTAGTGTCTCATGATTTTGTGTCCCCTGCTCAGGGGTGTAGACACTTAACACTGCATTTACTGCTGGCTTCATGCTGCAATTACTTAAATGAACGGGCAGCTTGAAGTTTGCGAGCTACCTGCATCAGAAGCAATGGGCACAAGTTAATCATGCATCATGGACCTTGCACCCTTTTTTGGATGTCATTGAATGCCTTTATAGAACAACATTTTCTTAAATCAGAACTTTAATATACAACTGTTGTATCCTTTAAGTGTACAAGAGAGACATATATATACAGGCGCATAATACGTCATATCTCATCCATTCCCTGGGAACTAGGTTTAAACATATGTGAGAAATATAAGAGTTTGGTCATAGTACAGAAATAAATCAACACACGTTTTATAAATCACTTTTATCTTTTTGTGTCATGGAGTGAGAATTTTATTTTTGCTCTATGACTGATTAGTCTAACATGCTCCATCCAGGATAGCCCCATAAATTTAATTTATTGTGCTGGTTATAGAAGTTCATAACATTGGCACCACTCATTTCTTGAGAGATTTAAGCAACACACTGACATCTGTACTGAAGAGAATTAAAGCACGATCTGTGTTTAATATAACTTAGGCCAGAATATTGCGCTCGGCGGGCACATGCCCGACCTGAACAAGTGTAAAATGATGTATGATGACGTTGGGTGAGCGTCCCGACATCATTGCTCAGTCGCATGATATTTCGGTTGGCAGGTGTGTGTGGAAGCCCACAGCGCCCCTGCCAACAGTTAAAAGGCCTATTAAGGCCATTAAAGTCCCAATTAAAAGGTTTCCAACAGCAATTAAAAATAAAATAAACATTTTAACATTTCATTAAGAATGTGTCCCTGCTTATGTGGTACAGTCACATGAGGGGCCATGTGTTTTTTTACCATTTTATAAGTCTTTAATTTTCATTTTTTAAATCTTCAGCTCTGTGCCTCAAGGAACTTTTGCTGCACGCACCTGTGCATATGTGCAAGCTTGCACACTTGCCCTCCTCCCTCCCCACATATGCAGTGCCCGCTAGCATGAAATTGCGGTCCATCTCAACCGCCCATACCTGCCCCCGCCGAGCCCGCCCGATGAGGGCAAAATTTTTCCCTTAGATATTAATTAATTATGTTGCTTTGTCAAATAATTTGTAAAAATTGTGGAAACAGGGTACTAAGTGAAGTACTACAGCTATAAAAGAAACAGTATATACTTCAAAAATACCACTATGGAGTATCTGCTCCTTCCTGCTTGTGGAGTGAACTCCGTAGCCCATGGCTGAGTATTCACACTCTACGATTCATTAGTTCTTTACCCCATAATTTTGATAAACCATAAAAGTTATTGTTTTCATCTGATTGCATAGTAACAGGTTATAGAGGGAAATAACTATAGCGCAGACAGACATCTCAGGAACTTGATCCTGACTCAGTGCACAGAAGCTTTTAGAGTAACTCCAGGCAAACTGTTGACTTTTCATGGGCTGCACCTTCCAGCAATCCTGGTCAATTGAATGATGGATTGTACTATGTTTGTGTATTTGTATGCATGGGATAGTCACAGTGAAAATTCCACCTGATAAAAGTTCAGCTGGCAAGAGAATGAACAAATAAACTTTCATTCTATGCAACACTTCTCATATCTTCCAACAGCTTGCCCCAAAGTCTTTCATGGGCGATGCATTTGATATGCAGTCACAGTTGTTTGTGGACAACGAAGTTTTCACACTGCCACGCCATAGAAACAGCATATGGGATGAATGTAAATTCTTTCTTTAATAGTGTTGGTTAAGAAAGGAAGGTTGGCCAGGAACATAGCAGAAATCCTTATTCTCTTTGAATATTGCCATTGGATCTTTTACATCTATCTAAATAGGCTGATGGGATTTTGTTTTAATGCCTCATCTGAAAAACAGCCCTTGAAAACGTTCCTTTAAAAATATTTTCTGGATTATCTGCTTGATCAGCACCCCATCCATCACCTTAACCATTCTGCCTATTCACCACTGGCACACAGTGACAGTAGTGTGTACCATCTACAATATGCAATGCAGCAAGCTCCTTTAAAAGCATCTTCCAAAACTACAACTTCTACCACCTAGAAGGACTAGGGCAGCAGATAAATTTGTCCTGCAAATTTCCCTCCAAGCCACGCACCACCCTGATATGAAACTATATTGCCATACCTTCCTGTCACTGGGTCAAAATCCTGGAACTCCATTTCTAATAGCACTGCCGGTGTACCCACACTAGATGGACTGCAGCAGTTTGTGAAGGTGGCTCACCACCACCTGCTCAAGGGCAATTAGGGATAGGCAGTGAATGCTGGCCTTGCCAGTGACACCTATGCCCCAAGAATGCATACTTGCTTGGAGCTTGGGCATCAGCTATCTGATCAGAGTGATGTTTCTGTCCTCTGTTCCATGCTGATGAGGTGCACTCCTATTGGCTGCTACTGGGCATGATCCTGAGGAAGGTGTCAGTTATATTTATGGAATTTCAGGGCTATTGCATCCTTAACATATATCTCTGTCTCGTGTGCATCCTTTTACCAAGATAGAAATGAATCTGTATGAGCTCTTGTATTCTGCTGTCAGCGAGGGGTGGGACTCTGCAATGACTCTACAGCTGTAATACACAACTGGAATTTCCTAGATTGCTTAAATTGTTCAAAATTGACATCAGGTTTGTTATATGCAACTTTCACTGCAATGGATTGGCTTTCAGTTATGTCAAATAGTACAGCAGTTATAGTGACACTTTGTAAAGCGAGACGTTCACTAAAAATTAGATCACTGGCATTAATTAACCCACAAATGAATCATTTTTATGGAGTGCTGAACTTTTGCAATAAATAGTGGTTTTGGAACAAATGGTTTCTTAGTTCTTTACCCCAAACCCAAACAGATCAACAATTAACCATAGTGATTGTGTAACCCACAGAGCTGTTATCAGCATTGATTGTTATAAAAACATAAGAAAATCCAAACAACTGAAGACATCTTGTTCTTCAACTAGCTACATCCATGGTCTATATATCCAAGTATAGCTACTCTATTACGTACACTTATCTCTGCTTTCCATGACTACTGCACATACATGCATACACCTCTATTCTCACACACACTTATGGATTCTCTATAAGATAGCAGCTATACAACACCCCTGGTGGAGAGCATCATTTATTGGCAATGAATTATGGAAAAGCCACATCCCCAGCCCCCTATCTGCCATCCATGGGTTTTAAGAGATGCGCAGTTATGGCCTATGTGGGTCTGTAATTTCTTGAGTTGCACTGCCTATGAATGAGGCTTGTTGCTGGAAATGCTGGGTATGGAATCACCCTTTAAGGGCCTTCCACTATTTCACCTGAAAAATGCAATCAAACAGTACTGCTGATATCAATATAGACCACAACCCTGTTCTCAACAAATATGGATCAAGATTTTTTCAAAACTGTCAAATTACGCCAAGCTAACCTCCTTGTGGATTTGTTGCAGAGGTCACTACCCTGAGGAACAAAAGTGTTTCATAATCACTAACCTTATTCAAGGCTTGTGAGTTTTGCACATGCATTTTTTTTATTCTTTCGCAGAACATGAGCATCACTAACAAGGCAGCATTTGTTCCCCATCCCTAATTGCCCTTGAGGAGGTGGTGGTCAGATACCTGCTTGAAACGCTGCAGTTCATGGGTTGTGGGTACATCCACAGTGCTGTTAAGAAGGGAGTTCCAGGATTTTGACCCAGTGACAGTGAAGGGACAGCAATACAGTTCCATGTCAGGATGGTGTGTGGCTTTGAGAGGAACTTGCAGGAGTTGATGTTCCCAGGCGTCTGATGCCTTGTCCTTCTAGTTGGTAGAGGTCATAGGTTTGGAAGGTGCTAGTGAAAGTGCCTTGGTGAGTTGCCGCAGTACATGTTACCATTGTGCATCGATGGTGGAAGGAGTGAATGTTTAAAGTGGTGGATGAGGTGCCGATCATGATCAAACGGAACACTTTGTGTTGAATTGTGTTGAGCTTTTTGAGTGTTGATGGAGCCGTACTCATCCAGGCAAATGTAGAATATTTCATCAGATTCTTGACTTGTGCCTTGGTATATAGGCTTTAGGGAGTCAGGAGGTGAGTTACTCACTGCAGAATTCCCAGCATTGGCCATGTTAGCCTTATGGTCATCATATAAGTTTAATAGCTTTATTTATTTCATCCTTATCATATAGCATCGTATCACTCTATAGTACTTTGTCCAGTGGAAATATGTTTAGTTACTTTAGCCTGTTCCATAACTTAACTATTTTAGTTAACAGTAACATCTTTCACACACTGCTTTTAGCTTTTAAATATTTTCTGCAATCATGAATTAAAGAGTATATTATGAGTATTTTAAATTTTCATTATTCCATAAAATAATCCAAGTGAAAATAGTAGCATAAAAACAGGAATTGCATACCAGCATCTGTGGAGACAGAAACAGTGATCTATTCTCCTCTGGATATTGTCCATCCACAGCCTTTAGACTCATAGACTCCAAATCCAAACTGCCCACGCTACCTCCTTCCCAAAATCCACAGATATCCACAGTTCTAATGTACTCATTGGCCCAGCCTGCTTGTGCCCCACAGAACTGATTTCTTCTTTCCTCAACTTTTTTTCTCTCCTTTTCTTTCCACCTACATCCATGACACTTCCAGCATCCTCTGCCATTTCAGCAATTTCCAGTTTCCTTACCCTAGTGTCTCGTCTTCATCCCTTTACATATCCCCCAACAGAGTGGTCTGTGAACTGTCTGCTTCTTCCATCAACAGACGCAGCCAGTTCTCATCAACCACCAATCTCCTTCAACTGGCTGAACATGTCCTCACATTGGACAACTTCTCCTTTAGCTCTACTTACTGCCTTTACAAATAAAATATGTTCTGTATGGGTCCTAGTCATGCCTGCCTTGTTGTGGAAACATTCTTTGTTGTGGTCCTGCACAGGTCCTTTTCCTCACCTCTTTTACTGGTACATTGATGACTGTATTGGTGTCACATCCTGCTCTGAACTGTCCTGAACTGGTAAATTTCATCAGCCCTTCTTCCAATTTCCACCCTTCCCTCACCTCACCTTCATATGGTCCATTGCCGACTCTTTCCTTCCTTTCCTTGACTTCTCTGGCCCAGATTTTTGTCCCCAGGTGGGTTTGCCACGTTGGGAGATATCATGGCTCGGTGAACCCAACATTTAAAAATGCCCGCCTGCAGGTCGGATTTTCGGTCGAGAGTTGGGGCAGGCAACTCTGGAACGAATGCAAAGGCTGCCAGGTGTGGATGCTGTGCTCTGGCATTGTGTTTAAATAAATAAAAATAATAATTAAAAAAAAATCCCACCAATGCCCCTATAACACCAATGCCAAGTGTGTGCCCCTCTATCCACCCTCATTTCCCCATAACCCTATGCCAACTTAGTGCCAACTCATGCCAACCCATGCCCACACCCACTACCCTTTGCACTTACCCCCTCCATGCCAACTTACCTAATATTCTTGGACAGTTCCTTGACAGGATTGACATTTCCTGGACAGCTTTGACAGGGTTTACAGATTTGACAGCTTTTACAGGGCAGCTTTGAGAGGTTTGACCACTGAATGGCTCCTTGACAGCATGACTGAATTTAATGCTTCCTTGACAGCTGGACAGCTCTTTAACACTTCCATGGCAGCTGGACAGTTCTTTGACAGCTGGACAGTTCTTTGACATCTTCACTGTTCCAATGAGTTTGTACATAAAAAGCGCATAATTATGTTCACTCTTAACAATCCCAAAGGATGCTTTATCTCTCTTAAAGGTATCCCAGAACCCTATCCAAAGGGGTACATTACCTCTCCAAATGCTATCCTGGCTATCCAAATGCATTCGCCAAGTTCAGATCTCCTCTTACCTGTTCTAATCTGCATACTCCAGATTCTACACTCCTCACCTTCCAAAATCCCACTTCAGTGGAGGCAGCTGGTGATCTAAACACTGCGAATCTACAGCATTAATCTGCGAATCGTGCATATGTGAACCCTGGCCCAACTCCAGTCCTGCCCACGCGAAGATGAGAAATGCCGGGTTTGAGGGTGGGACTTAGAATTATTGGCCATTTCCAGGATTTTCACCACAATGGAAATGTCCTCCATCTTGGCAAATTTCTGAGGATAGGCTGTCGACCAAAATTCACTATAACCCATTGAATCCTACAGCTACTTCAACTGCACCTCTTCACGCCCCGCTTGCTCTAAGGACTCTGTTCCATTCTCCCACTTTCTTCACCTCCATTGTATCTGTTCCAACAATGCAACTTTCCATAATAGTGCTTCTGAAATGTCTTCCTTCTTCCTCAAGTGAGAACTTCCCCCTCACCTTGGTTGACAGGGCTTTTGACTGTGTCTGTTCCATTTCCTGCACTTCTGGTCTCACCCTTTGCCCCCCCACCCCCTTCCCCCACCCCCACAGCCCAGAATCATGATAGGATTCCTGTGGTCCTCACCTTCCACCCCATCGGTCTCCATGTTCAATGGATCATCCTCCATCATTTCCACCTTCTCCAGCCTGATGCCATCACCAAACACATCTTCCCCTCCCCTTTCAGCATTGTGGAGGGACTGTTGCCTCTGTGATATGCTTGTCCACTCCTCAATCATCCCCAACATTCTCACCCCTTCCCATGACACCTTCCGATGCTAGCATAGGAGATGCATCACTCGCCCTTTTATCTCCTCTCTTCTCACTGTCTGAGATTCTAAACAATCTTTCCTGTTGAAAAAGCGATTTACTTGTACTTCTTTCAATGTAGTACACTGTATTTTCTGTTCAAGATGTGGTTTTCTCTCAACTGGGGAGACTAAATACCGACTAGGCAATTTCTTTGCGCAACATTTCCATTCAGTCCATAATAGTGACGCCGGGATTCTGGTTGGTTGTCACTTTAATCCTCCGCACTGCTCCACTCCGAACTTTCTGTCCTCGGCTTCTGCACTGTTACAAAGAAGCTCGATATAAGCTCCAGGAAAAGCATGTCATCTTTTAACTAGGTACTAAAGAGCCTTCTGGACTCAACATTGAGTTTACCAATTTCAGCTAATTCCCCCTTCCCCTTTCATTTGGAAGGCAGCTGTTGGTAGTGGTCCTGCTTTCCCCATTTACACTTCCTTTACTTGTCCTTTACTTGTCTATTTTTGCCTTGCGCCATCATTCCTTTTGTCATTTAAGCTCTCCTGTCTTCCACCCAATTGCAGGAATTCCCCTTTTTTCCTTTCCTCTCCCTTTCCTACCTGCTTTGCTTAAAAACTGTTATATCTAAGCACTCCCAGTTTTGATGAAAGGTCATCAACCTTAAACGTTAACTCTGTTTCTCCCTTCACAACTGCCAGACCTGCTGAGTATTTCCAGCATTTTCTGTGTTTATTCCAGACTTCCAGTGTGCACAGTGTTTTGCTGTTGCAAATTCTAGCAGTTAGTATCTAGTCAATCTGTCTTGGTTGTCTCTGTTTGCAAGTAAGAACGTGACATGCAAAATGTGGGTTTTCCTTGCTTTGCACTCGCAAGGTTTTCAAAGACATTAGTGAGAAATTATGTCCCCTTTAATGTTCTGGACAAAACTATTTTGTAGCAGGTTTATTGGATACTTTAATGCAAAGTTTCCTGACTAATGTAATAAAATTAGCTTTATTGATATTAAATCCTAAATGTTAACAAATGAATGTAAATTTTTCTTTGGCAGGGTATGGCCATGCTGCTCCAAGCACTGATGGAGGGAAGATTTTCTGTATGTTTTATGCCCTGCTTGGGATTCCACTCACCCTGGTCATGTTTCAGAGTATGGGAGAAAGAATCAATACATTTGTCAAGTATCTCTTACACAGAATCAAGAAGTGCCTTAGGATGAAACGAACAGAAGTCTCCATGGCAAACATGGTCATCATTGGTTTTTTCTCTTGCATTAGCACCTTATGTATTGGTGCTGCTGCATTCTCATATTATGAGGATTGGACTTTTTTCCATGCTTATTACTATTGCTTCATCACACTCACCACCATCGGCTTTGGGGACTACGTGGCTCTACAGAAACATGATGCTCTTCAAAAGAACCCTCACTATGTGGCATTTAGCTTTGTCTACATTTTGACAGGCCTGACAGTAATTGGAGCTTTCCTCAATCTGGTAGTTCTGAGATTTATGACGATGAATGCAGAAGATGAAAAACGTGATGCAGAGCAGAAAGCCTTGTTAATAAGAAATGGACAAAGTACCATTCGTACAACAGAAACCTCTGGGAACTTCCGGAACATGTATGCAGAGGTTCTTCATTTTCACTCCATGTGTTCATGTCTCTGGTATAAGAGTCGTGAGAAGTTGCATTATTCAATTCCTATGATCATCCCCAGAGATATATCGACATCCAACACTTGCATCGAACAGAGTGATGCATCTCCAAATAGGCTTCCTGAAAATTTTTCAAATGGATGCGTGTGTAATCTGCACAGATCTACTATTAGCTCTGTGTCTACAGGACTACACAGCTTATCTGCCATCAGAGGACTAATGAAAAGAAGAAGTTCTGTATAATAAGGATTCAACAGATTAGTTCAGATATTAATGGATGTCATGTATATAATTAACAGTATCTACAAGTTAGTAAGTCAATTGGACCATATTCATTTTGTTTAATATCTTACCACGTGAAAATCAAAGATGTTTATTCAAAAAAAGTTGGAAGGAAACATATCAGTTATGGTGTTTGCCTTGGGATTTATACTAAGCTTGAGAAAAAATGCAAACAAACTGCCTAGTGCACGAGCAAATACAGGGATGGAAACATTTTTTTTAAAAAGAGCATCTGTCCCTGGAAATGGTACCAGAAAACTGCAGCTTATCCTAATTTAATTCCACCTGGGATAAACATTTGACATATCGTCAGCTGCATTTAATAAATACCCTGATTCAATGAATCACCATCTATAGTAAACAGATTTAAAGGTCTCAAATTGCTTGCAGTGTTACTTAATGGTAATACTGCTCACATATAATGAGTAGTGTTATTATGCAGTTCAGGATATTCAAATCTGTCAAAGCCAAAGCTGGTGTCAAAATATTTACTTTTAATACCAGAGAGTGGGAGCTTGGAATAAAACTGGGAGTCAAGAGGAAGAGAGTGGCAGGAGCTGGAACTGAAGGCAGGAGCCAAGGCTGTGAGTGTAACGGTTTGAAGCAGCTTTCGCTCCTTATGGCTCAGAAATTATATCCTAAAAATTTGGCAATGCACACTTTCAGGAGCTTTCCGGCCCAATAAAGCTCCCAATATGGTGGTGGTGGTACTGTGCATCTCCCAAGACCCTTTTTTTTAATGCTCTAGCATTTCGCTTATTATTTGCTAAACTCATACAGCACACTGTGGCACTAATCCATATGGAGGCCCCAGTCCTTACCTGGGGGCTGCAGCACTTGCATTGGTCCAATCTTCAGTTACATTTCAGCGGCAGCTCGGCAGAGCTCACTCCCTCCATGGAAATGAAACCCGAGGCCCTATATTTAGAGTGGATTAGACTTCAAAAAAATAGATTCAGGGGCAGGCCTATATTGTCAAGACAAACAGTAAAATACCCCTGTTCACAGAGGTTCCGTTCCCACGAAATCTCGTGAAGGGTGAAATTGTGAATGGCGAACATGTGCATGCGCCGAGACGGCACATGCACAGTGTGTGCTTTCTACATGGGAAAAACACGAGAAAGGTGAGGAGTTTAACATTCTAAATCATGGATGAATGAATTTTGGGGCTATGAACCACAATCGGGTGTACAAACACATTTGCGCGGGTAAATTAATTTGCGATAGAGGGGCTTGCGAATGGCGGGAGTTAACTGTAATGAATAATGGCCACTTAAAAGAAATATTAATGACACCCTCTGGACATACTTCAAGTAGCCAATATGTTCGAGAGAGGAGGAGGGAAAAAAGTTTGAGAGAAAAAACTGAAAGTATCAAAATGCTGGAATAGCTCATAGGAAGATTACTTCAGTGAGTAACGATTTCCTTGAATTTTTACAATGTACAACACATTCAATGTACAACAGTGAACAGCTGAGTTTAGGAAGCAAGGTGATGTAATCAAACCCACGTTCTGCAAACTCCCACGTATAACAAACATTTAGCTTGGAAAATTGCCATTTCATGTACGTTGACCGTAACTCCACAAAATAATAACTCATTACTGACTGGTTTGGCCCATTTCAAATCAAAATCAAAATTTTCTCTTGTACACGATTTAATATTTCTCCAGTTTCTCAAGAATGCCACTTTCCCCTCTTTTCTGTCCAATTAGTTTTCCACTGCAGACTGGATTAGCTCAATCAATTATTAAATCTTATTATTCAGATATTTTAACACCGGTTGTGCTCATTTCTTAACTACTTGTTGCCAACATTATTTATAAATGTAATGAACATTATAATAGGTCAAGATTGACAGTATCAATATAAAATTGCAAACTAAAGAAATATGTAATTAATTTATCTCCTATTGTGCTGCTAGTTCAACAGGAATAAAACAGGACTTTGAAAACTAAAAATAGAAATTGCTGGAAATACTCAGCTGTTAAAAAGAGATAAGAGCAACCAAAGTCTTCTAGATGTGGACAGACCTGCTGCATATTACCAATATTTTCTCATTTCATTTCAGATTTAACTTTTACTCTATCTGTTAGCATAAAGCTATTTCTGATATTACACCATGCCATTTTATCACATTGTTGACAGTTGTATTGCATGAATGCATGTGTGTTACTGCATATCTTAATGGTCACATGTTAGTGGTCAAATTTCTAAATTTATGCTGCTGACAGCACATCAGAAATCCATAAGCCGAAAGGCCCCATGCAGCATTACAAGTGCAAAAAAACCCCTCAATTTAGTTTAACTATGTTCGGTCATCTAAACATGAGTAAACTCATGATTAACAGGCACTGCTTTGATAATGATAATGAAACACCTAGGGCAGTATTTTCCCATTGTCGGTGCAGTGGGTGGGCCCAGGAACAGCCGTGAAATGGACCGCCGCCTGCAATTGGGCCGCGACCACGATTTCACACTGGCTGGCTAATTAATGACCAGCCAACGTGAAAGGAGTGCTGAAACACCCAGCGCTGCCAGGATGGGGGTGGGAGGAAGTCTGCATTTGCATGAGGTGACGCGCGCTGACAGCTCCCTGAGGGCACAGAGCTGCCTCAGGGAGCTGAAGAATTAGACACTGACCAATAAAGATTTTACAAATGATATAAACATGTCCCCATATGTGCCTCAGTCACATGAAGAGGGACATGTTAAAAATGATGCTGAAAAGTTTTTATTTTTTTAAAAATTATTGCTGGAAACCTCATCACACCCGTGGACATATAATCCTGCCCCTAAAATTGGGCTGGAAATTAAAATATATGTTTGCAAAATGTTGCGAGATAGTGAAGAATTGCTGGTTGATAATTTTCTTATTTCATCCATAGTGTTACAGGTTCTTTCCCTGTTCGGTATCTTACTGATATAGTTATAATTTAACAAAGAAAGGACCACAGTGCCAAGGACTGGCAGGACCTTAAGGTTAAAATCTATAATTGTGAAATTCTCTATTTTATTTTAAGCCGCAGTCATTTAGGCTGATAGAATCCAAATCTCCTTGACTTTGTACAGGGTTCCTTACTCTACATTTATTAATCCTATCCATTGAGTTCTGAAACCAATGAGGTGCACCGTAAATTTGTGTAATAGCATAAAGTGGATGATAGTGAGTTGGCAGTCTGTTTTACATCTCTCCAGATTTAAATTGACATAAAATGTGGGAGAATGGTAAAACGGGCTGCTGACTCACTATTACCTCATTTTACATGATCGCTCAAGATCGAGTTTCACCATTGCCTCCAAAAATAGATGAACATGCGCTAGGACCTCGACAATGTTAGTCAATGGTAATTTCCCATTTTCTTCTGTGATTTATTGTTAGGAAACGTTTAAACTGCAGATTGGGGTTTGTGTGGCAGAGATGTTAATTTTCATTTTGCGATGCAGTAAATTTATCCCTATAAATTGCATGGTTATATCAGATTGTTCAGATTACTTCCCTGTAATTTTGAAACACAAGCCTTTCCCTATCAAATACTGACTGAATTAGTGTGCAATTCCAGCATTTTTGATACTTTGTCCTTTCCATATATCAAAATATGTTCAAAAATATCAAGAAATCAAATATTACAAGCAAACAATTTGAATTTGAAACAGAAAAACTAATAAACAGGTCTTGTTTAAATATTTCTTTAAGTTTAACATATTAAAAAATCTACATAAGAGAAAATTGCAGCCTGGCATTCATAACATGACATTTCTAGATGACTACAACAGCAGCATGCCTGTATCAGGAATGGTTCAAATCTTGGCAGACATGGGACTGGATTTTATGGGGCTTGCAGGAGTGGGCTGGGAGGTGGTGGGGTTGCAGGCAAAAAAATCAAGAGAGAGGGTGGGTTTGGCATGCCCATTACTTTCTCGCTGCCATGGCATTTTGCGAGTAGCAAGGAAGGTGGAGGATGGCCCTCCCACTAGAGGCCAATTGTGCTACTTAAGTAGCCAATTGAGGGCCTGTTCCTGCATTTTACTAGCGGCAGGTGGACCCTCCACCATGTGGCTGGTGAACCCGTGCGGCTTCCCTGCAGGCTCAGTGAGAACGGAGCCTCTTAGTTGGGCAGTGGCCACTTCTGCGGCAACACCTGTCCCTCCTCTTAGCAAGCACTCCAGCCTTTCCTTCACTGGGACCTGCCCAACTCGCCCCAGCGACCTCTGACCACACCTACCTTGATGTGAGCCTAGTGTCCATCACTCAGTCTTCTGGTTGGGTGCAAACCCAGAAGTGGTCATTGTTCCCAGTAGTGCTGCTGAAACTGAAGATCTGCTGGCCCTCCAATTGGTAGCAGCTCCTGGAGGTGGGATCTCATCCCTTAAAGGGACAGTAACCCTGATGGCAGCTAATTAGTTATCTGATGGACAGAGAATCCGAATAGGACTCATCCAAACGGCAGAGCCAGGATTGCACCTCGCTTTCTGGCCTGCCGTTGAGTTCACTGCTATCTTGACAAAATCCAGCCCATGGATTGGAAGCACCACAGTCAGACAGGGGTGTACAGCCCACATAAACTTCACTGATACTGCTTAATTCCCTTGGATGAATGCTGGTACAAATGTGGGCAGAGTGGTGGTGCACTTACGCAACCATTTTGGAAAACCATTTATGTGACCCTGAGAGTGAATGTTCCCTCAAATCCATGTTTTGTCTGCTGCACCTGCCCTATGGAGTTTAGAGTTGCTTGAGATGCATGGCTGGCACAGCAAGAAATGCATCCCTCGACTAACGCAAAACCCTAGTCCTCCCATCACAAAAATGTGGATTTAGCATCCATGGTACGTTTGTCAACTAACGCCCAGATGTATGTCTGTGTCCAATTATAAAAGCATCTTTTGCTATTTCTGATTTCTTGATTTTTCTATCTTTATCCTATAGCCTCTAGAATTTGCAGCATTGCCTGCCTATGTTCTAAATTTCCCCAGTAGAATCAGCAGGGCACAATGTTATCATCAATATTAATCGGGAAAAACTGTATTTTGTACACACACACACACACACACACACACACACACACACACACGTTATATATATGTATATATAAGCTGGTCAGTGAATAAAATGTAGAATTAATATATCATTCATCAGTTTGAAGCTTTTATGTGCATGAGTAGGATTGACCTAAAACTAACTCAGATCACATTTATGTACGTCATTCATCCCTAACCAGGTCGTATTCTTAATCTCCTGATTTTAAATCAGAAAATTAGTTTTCATCCAAGTATCTGCTGCTTGCATTGAATTGCAATTGTTGCATGATCCTGCAAAGTTAAAATGTACATATCTAATTCTGCATTTTTTCTCTGGTGGACTTATTGCATTTATTACACTACATTCATATGGTTTCCAGATGCTTAAAACATTTATTAAAACTGTGGATTAATTGGAGGGCATATCTGCTTTGTGCCCAAGGGGCATAAAAGATGTTTGAAGTCTGGACCATTTTGATACATTATGCTATCAAAAGTCAAATAATCAAGCTAACAAAAAAAGCAGATATTTCATCTTTACTAAGTTACTATAAAGTATATCTGCCTGTTTAGTTTTCATTTAATATATAATGCTGATGAATACTTACAATTTATTAATCATAAAATATAGGTTGTGCACTACTATTCTCTATGGTCATTGCACATGGATTTTCACTTTCCACTGTTAGATATTATGCTACGTTATGGAATCTTCCCAGAAGCATGCCTCTCTTTAATGCTGAAAATGCTTAGGTTCCAAGGATCGTGCTATAATCAGGACAGAGTATATTTTCAATCTTAATGCTTCACAGTAAACAGCAGAGTGTACTGAGGCTTATAAAAAGAAATACTTTGTAAGCATACAGCCAAATATAATACTTTCCATTCCACAACTCAACGCAAGATCAAGAAATAAAACATCTTGCGGCTGTCCAAGGAAACCTTTCAGCCTTCAGTGGAATGAAACTAGACAGATTTTACTTAGAGGAATACATGAGAGGAAAACAAAAAGTTTTGATTTCATTTTCGGGCTTCAACTATGACATGAAAAATACACATCCCTAAATTTGTAAATTAAATCTAGCATTCAAATTTCACAGCTAATGAACTAATTATATTATTATTGATAGTGGACTGATGACTGGCTCAGCTGCAGCCTCAGCCAACGAAGGCCTCAATATGTATTGAATAGGGACAAGTTAATACAAATACATACATTACATTCCAAATAGTCTGCTAGGCACATACTGTAAATTTCAGATGTACATAAAATAAAAAATAAAATAATGTGAATAAGTTTACAGTTTAATAATCTGCACTAAAAGTATATTAAGTTTTAAATATATTTACATATCAAGTGATCATCGACACATATTTGCCTACTGTGTCTGTTTTTTGTGTGTATTTGGCATAAGTAAATGAGCATTTTATTTACTTGTATGTTTACATCAATATTACGCATATAATGTCATATGTTAGACATGCTGGGTGGAATTTTCCCAGATTTGCACTAAGTGTGGTAGCAGGCAGCTAAAGTGATGTTTTATCTGCCGGCTGCGATAGCAGGTTTTCACGCCATATCATCCCGAACCCACCTCATTATTTATGCACTTCTGGGGAACACGCCATTTCCATGGCGGGTGGGCTCTCATTTGCCCGCTGGCCATCACCTTGCTGCTGCATCACGCTAGATGCCATGTTTAAAGGCCAGCTGCAGGCTCAGCACTCATTGCTTCCAGCTCACCACTGCTGCATGGAAGACATGACCAGCAAAGGTAAAAAGACTACAGCCCCCCACTTCAACTACGGTTCCCTCGAGTGTCTGCTGGATGTTGTGGAGCCCACCAGGATGTCCTGTGCCCCCGCTCTGGCTGCTGGATGGGCAGCAACATGACCAATCCAGCTTGGGAGGCAGTGGTCAGCGCCAATGCCTTTCAGAAGAGGACAACCACCCAGTGCTGAAACAGGATGAATGATCTCCTCCACTCAGCCAGAGTAAGTCACTCTTCTCATCACTCTCAATTCACACACTCACACACCCATCACACATCCACAGGACTCTCACTCACTGCCAGTTCAAGGGACATTCACTCCCTCACACACACCATCATTATCCTCATCCCATCCATGGGACCGCTCACCGCCCACACAGGCCTGGCATAATTATCATCTGGCCTGGTCGGTGTCTTGCTTACTCTTTCTCCATCTCTATCCTTGCAGGACAAGCTGGCACACACCAAGAGAGAGAGGTAGCAGACCGGTGGCAGAATGCCCAAAATCAAGGTCCCCACAGACTCTGAAAACAGAGCTGGCCACAAATTGGACTGGTTCTGTGCTGACAGTGAGGTCGACGCTTCTCTACCAAATGAGGATCCAGCAGTGCAACATCCATCAGACAACCATGCCGTGAGTGATGTGTCCTGTTTCACAGGCCACTGCCATGCACTAATTACCTCTCCTTGCTTTCGCAGGCACACCTGGGAAACAGCCAACAGAGTCCATGACCCATGGCCTCTGATCAAGCCCCGAAGAAATTGCTGGAGAGGAATCTGGAGCCACCCTCCCTGAAGTCTCATCACAGTGCTCACCCACACCCTCCACCAGTGCAAAAACACACATCTCCGTGGGACCAAGCTTTACAGTAGCCCCGGGATCACAAGCCGGTGAGCACATCGCACTGTCTGATCCACAGACCATAAGACTGTAAGATGTAGGAGCAGATGTAGGCCATTCAAGCCATTGAGCCTGCTATGCCATTCAGTAAGATCATGGCTGATCTGATAATCCTCAACTTCACTTTCCTGCCTTTTCCCCATAACCCTTGATTCGCTTACTGATTAAAAATCTGTCTATCTCAGCCTTGAATATACTTAATGACCCAGCTTGTAGAGCCCTCTCTGGTAAAGAATTCCACAGATTCATTACCCTCTAACAGAAGAAAACCCTCCTCATTTCTAGCTTAATTGGGTGACCCCTTACTCTAAGATTATGCCCTCTGGTTCTAGACTCTCCCACAAGGGAAAACAACCTCTCAGCATCTACCCTGTCAAGCCCCCTAAGAATCTTTTATGTTTCAATAAGGTTGCCTCTCATTCTTCTAAACTCCAATGAGTACAGGCCGAACCTACTCAACCTCTCCTCATAAGAAAGTTTCTCCATCTCTGGGATCAACCTAGTGAATCTTCTCTGGACTGCCTCCAATGCCAGTATATCTTTCTTTAGATAAGGGGACCAAAACTGTTCACAGTTTCTAAGTGTGGTCTAACTAGTGCCTTGTATAGTTTTAGCAAGACTTCCCTATTTTTATACTCCATTCCCTTTGAAATAAAGGCCAGCATTCCATTTGCCTTCCCTATTACCTGTTGAACTTGTATGTTAGCTTTTTGGGATTCATGCATGAGGACCCCCAAATCCCTCTGTGCCACAGCTTCCTGCAGTCTTTCTCCATTTAAATAATATTCAGCTCCTTTATTCTTCCTGTCAAAGTGCATAACCTCACATTTTCTCACAATATATTCCTTCTGCCAAGTTTTTGCCCACTCACTTAACCTGTCTATATCCGTTTGTAGACTCTTTGTGTCATCCTTACCACTTACCTTCCCAACTATTTTTGTGTCATCCGCAAACTTGGTGATAGCACATCCACTTCCCTCATCCAAGTCATTAATATATATTGTAAATAATTGTGGCCCCAGCACTGATCTCTGTGACACTCCACTATTTACAGATTGCCATCCTGAAAATGTCGCCCTTATCCCAACTCTCTGTCTTCTATTAGTTAGGCAATCCCCCATCCATGCTAATATACTACCTCCAAAACCATGAGCTCATCTTTTTAAGTAGCCTTACGTGTGGTACCTTGTCAAACGCCTTTTGGAATTCCAAATATATTACATCTACTGGGTCCTCTTTATCAATCCTGCTTGTTACCTCCTCAAAGAATTCTACTAAGTTTGTCAGGCATAATTTCCCCTTCATGAAGCCATGCTGACTCTGCTTGATTAGATTATGTAATTCTAAATGCTCTGCTATTACATCCTTTATAATAGACTCTTAACATTTTCCCAATGACAGATGTTAAGCTATCTGGCCTATGGTTACCTGTTTTTTGCTTCCCTCCCTTTTTGAATAAGGGTGTTACATTGGCAGTTTCCCAATCCTCTGGGATTTTTCCAGAATCTAAGAATTCTTGGAAGATTACTACCAATGCATCCACTGTCTCCGTAGTTACTTCTTTAATATCCTAGGATGCGACCCATCAGATCCAGGAGACTTATCAGCCTTTATCCCCATTAGTTTCCCGAGTACTTTTTCTCCAGTGATAGTTATTGTATTTATTTCTTCCCCGCCTTTTGCCCCTTGATTATTTAGTACTTTATTTTATTTTATATCATTTTATTTCATTCTGTAGCAGGTGGAGGCAGGTACTTCCCAGGTGTCCTGCACTCGGAAGACTGCTGGAGGCCAGAATGTTGCTGAGTCCGAGTCGGATGACGAGCCTCTGGACTCGGTCATGTCACAGTTGCTGGAGCTGCAAAGGCAAGCTCAGGAACATCAGGAAGGGATGTCCACTGCACTTCTCAGTTTGCAAGGCACAATAGAGCAGTCCCTCTGCCTTCAGGCTGAGGTGATAGTGCCAGCATACCAATGCATAGAAGTCAGCACTGGTAGCATGGTGGCTGCCATTGCTCCATTGCTGATGCCATAGTTGGCCTCCAACAATGTGTACGCGAGAGGGGTGCCGGGCAGCTCGATCTCACTCCAGCTAATGAAGTCAGCCTAGAGCCCCTGGACACCCATAGGGAGGAGGATCTGCAGGTGCCCACCCTGGGCCCAGGTGATTCTGAGGGTGTCCGGCCAATCCGACTTCCCTCTTCCTGTGACCTCAGCAACTGACCTCAACATTCCAGCTCCATGGGCCACACAGCATGACCCCGAAAGCAGGCTGGGGTCCTCCAAGTCTCAGCCTTTCAGAGGATCCCTGCCAAAGTCATCACAGACAGGGTGTCACTGTCAGCAGGCTGCTTCCACCTCTGCAGTGGATGCCCGGAGAGCAACAAGATGTAACGGCAGGGTTAGGAAAGTTAAGGGGAATTAACTCTTTTAGAGTCCACCAAATAAACTAAATTAACAAAATGAGGGACAAAAGTTAAAGGGAATTAGTTGCACAGCCTGGGCATGGGTGTTAATCACTTGTACATACTGTTCACTATTGTCAATAAACTCCCAAGAATGACTCCCTGCCTATGGCTCCTTGTTGTGATGAGTAGTGTTCTTGTCACTCAGACGTGAAACCTTTCTGCACAAGTTAGAGGCAGGTGTCTCAATCCAGGGCCTTTACCCTGTGTTTTGTGCAGCCTTCAGACCAAAGTGACGGTCCAGCCTCACACCCCCTGGAGACATTACTGATGCTTGCAGCTCAGCGCTGCTAGTCATTGCTGTCAGAATGTAGTGAGCAGGCGCCACAGAGTTCTCTCATTCTTTTGATGTACTCTCAGCAACTTTAAGGAGGGCCTGGTCCCCATCTCTTCAGCATCTATGACCACTGATGCTGTGCTCCAGGTCCTGAAGGGCTCAGGTGCTGAAGGCGGACAAAAGATCAGATGCTTCTAAAGTTTCATGGCTACTTCTCTATGATATGACCCTGATTACGGAACGTAAGCGAGCTGCCCTCAGCCAGACAGGAGTCGGACATTCTCAGAGACATGAAGATTTATGGAGGGTCCTCACTGCGTGTCATCATCATCCTCTGGCAACTGAGTGACTGTTAGGGCCTCCAATGCATCTCCATGACAGGAACATTCTCACAGACAGTATTCGTGCTGCCATAAGTCAGACTGAGGTCAAACGTTCACAAGTGCGATGTGAGGGTTATGGAGTCACCTCACTGCATACCATTATCATCCTCCACACACCTAGCAGTTAGGAGGGCCTTCTGAGTGCACCTGCCTCATCCCTGTGCGAAGGCCTCATCCCTGTCATTGTTGCCTTTGAGGACCCCATCATCCTCATTCCCATTGGCATCCTCCTCATCGGAGGAGACGTGCAGCTCCTCCATTTCCCCTCAGACACCTCATCTTCCCATTGCAGTGCTAGGGTTCAAAGGACTCAGCAGAAGTTAACAATGTGTGACAACCTCTGTGGACTGTATTGCAGGGCTCCACCAGACTGGCACCGGAACCTCATCTTCAGCATCCCGATGGTCTGCTCAACCTTGCGAGCTACAGCATGAGCCTCATTATAGCGTCGCTCTACTGCAGTCTGAGGCTGCCGCATGGGTGTCATCAGCCTTTGTGGGTAGCCCTTTTCCATGAGGAGCCATTCCTGCAGCTTCTGTGGACTCTGGAAGACTCCAGGGATTTGTGACCGACTGAGGATGTAGGCATCGTGCACAGTCCCTGGAAACTGTGAGCAATCCTGCAGGATGCGTTTCTGGTGGTCGTGCACCAGCTGCACGTTCAGTGAGCGGAACCCCTTGCAGTTGATGTAGTTCACCATGTACAGCGACGGAGACCTGAGCACCACATGGGTGAGGTCAATCACACCCTGCACCTGTGGAAATCCCGAAATCCGGGAGGATCCAATGGCCCTTGCATCCTGGCTGTCACAGTCCCGGACGATATGCACAAAGTTGTGTGCCCTCAAGAAGATGGCATCAGTGACCTCATGGATGCATTTGTGGGTGGTGTCTTGTGTTATCCCAGAGGTCACCTGTGGAGCCCTGAAAGGAGCCTCTGGCATAGAAATTGAGTGCCGCATTCACTTTCACAGCTACTGGCAGTGGATGCCCTCCATGTCCCCTTGGTGCCAAGTCCTGCTGTAAGTGGCAGATGTGAGTGACCAGGTCGTCGGTGACACTGGTCCTTGGTCAACTGCAGGAATTACAGGCAGCTTCTATAGACCCTGGGTATCACTAGGTGCTGACCAGCCACACCTGGGCAGCGTGTGCGGGAGCCTCTGCTGTCCCTTCTTTCTGAGGTTGCTGCTCCTGCCTTTGCGCGGCCAGGAGCCTCCGTTGCTCTCTCCTCCGTCTTCTCTGCTTCTGCAGGCCATTAAGCCAGCTAGGTCAGGAGGCTCCATGCCCCTGATGTGGTCCTCCTGCGGCATGAAAGAGAGAGAGAGAGATGTGGTGATCATGGCTGTACTTAGCACCTTTCCTGGCCCTGTGTGATGGCTCCTTAACACTTCCCGGAGAGTGCTGGCCACCTCACGGATGGTCAGAGATGAGTGCACTGCATGGCTGCCCTGTCAGCTTGTGACATGGGGAAGATTGTTCCTAACTGGGATGCTGAGGTTGCAAGTGGCTGTGAGCACCTCAAGCAGTGACTGTTACATGACCAGTGTTGGCAAGGAGATTGTACAACATGTTCAGCCCAGCTGCTCCGTGGTCCAATAAAGTGGTGGCGGACTCACAGTCTATGGCAGGGTGGGGGTGGTGGGGTAAGGTCTGGAGCATTTGGTGGCACTTTTGTGCCTCCACATTGCTTGCATGGGCAGGCAGCCTAGGAGCCGGACCCCAATCATATCACTGGCTGCGTCTGAGCTGTCTCAGTAGCAGAGGAATGGTCAGTTTATACAGGTGTCCCTACTGCATGGTCACATCCCTCGCCCACCCTGCTCCCCAACTCAATTTCCTGTGTGCGAGATCCAATGCCAGTACAGCATTTGCCCCCCTCCTCCACCAGACAACATGGCTGAGTATTAATTGCCCCCGGACACCTCCCCCCGTCAACTGTCGCCTCCGTGGCAGGGTAGCACTTCACTCCAGCTCCCCGGTGCCCCTGAAGCTGCAAAGCAACAGGCGACCCTGGTGTGCTCTGCAGAACGATGCTGTTCACTCACCTCCAGTTCCCCCAAAGTGAATTCCACCAAGTGCACATCGCCTGAGCACTGTTGTGAAACACGTTGATATGCCTTCCGCCAATGTGGATGGACGATCCGGCGGGCATCCAAGATCCTGGTGGGATGGTCTTTTACTGATATGCTCATGTATTACAATGAACTCCCCGATGATCGTTGGCAGGAAACGAGGCTCGCCGTTGGTGGGCTGAGCGGACGATCACGACCTGCCTTCCTGCCGATTGCGCCATATTATTCACGCACGTCACCTATCACGCCCGCCGCCAGCGGGCACAGAAAATTCTGCCTGTTACATTTTCTGTTACATTGAGCTGAAAAGATTTATATGTTTAAAAAGTCAAAACATTTTAAGACAGTAAGAACTTAAATGAGGAAATAGCTAAGGTTAATTTCTGGTGTAAATATATGAACTTATTAACTGGTGTTGGTAACAAAAAAAACTATTAAAGCTGCAGGGATTATATTGTATTTTTGAGAAAAATAAAGCAAAAATGAATCCAGGACTCTCAATATATGACTAGGATGGCATGAGAAATGGTGGAAAGTATTTTGCCAGAAGTTATTCATCTTAAGATATTAAATATTTGCCTAATGAATGAAACTGGCTTATTTGGAATCAATTGCATCTAACTTCTTTCCCAGTTGTCTTTACCGCAAAGTCATACAGTACACATATAAATTACTAATATGTATTTATAATTTCCCAGCCTTAGGGTTTGGCATCCTTCAAATATTTTACTTTATCAGGAAACCAAAGTTGTTAACAGTAAAAGAGAAAACATGATAAACTGATCAGTCTTGATTAAGTTGAGTTTTAAGATCCTGATTATTAAAACGGGGATCAGTTAGCTCAGATGGCGAGAGTGTGTTGCAGAATAATGTCAACAGCGTGGGTTCAATCCCCTACTGGCTGAGGTAGTTCTTGGGGGGCTGCCTCCTTGCCTTACCCCATTGTGATATCATGGTATTAGCTATGAATAACAACCCTCAGACAGCAGGGATGCTGCATTGAGAGAGAGAGAGGGCGAATATTGAAAATGGAGAAGACTGAAGAAATGAGAACCAAGTTTGAGGAAGAATGTTGCATATTACAAGCAAGTGCTCAATTTAAGCGAAAAATAAAGCAATTGTTCATTATTTGTTTTGTCTTGATGTTAATGTAAATAACAGTTGCTTCTACTGGGTGATCTTTTGGGAGTAGTCAGTCCTTAAAGTTAACAGCATGTACTGGTAAAGTCACGTCTGTATTTATTAAATGAGTTGCCAATGGGGAATCTTGCCTACTGACAGCAGAAATCTGGGTACCTGCAGGAATTTTTGGAAAATTATGGGCTATGCAGATCTAAATTTATGATTTGCACTACAGGTGGCTGAAGCTCCCCACTGGTATCCCCATAAAGTGAATGCCAAGACTGCACTTTTACTCTGGTAGTCTTGTGACCATCCCACCACTTTCTCTGTGTCTCTGTAGTCAAATATTGGCTCACCTTCAATTAATTTAAAGGTACCTCACAACTATTAAAGGAGCATGCTGATTAACAGCATATCATCTTGTAATGTATGTACAAATTGATTCATACAACATAATCTTGTACATTGAACTCAACATTGAATAGTTGAATATAAATACAGGAACTCACAAATGCCAAATTCTCAGTGCTTCACTGTGAGTTGCTGCTGCATATTTAAAGCATTAATTCATGCTAAAGGAACTAAGGTGGGCATAAAGTTTGCATGAATTTTGCATGAAAGGTGTTTTAAACTTGCGTACTGCCTCTGGAAATGGCCTAAAGCATGATCAGTTGAAAACCTGTGTAATGAGGCACAGTGAACCACATCTTGTCATTATAAATGTACAGTGTATTTTTCTTTAGAACTGGGTGTGAGATCATCCAAGTTATAATAGCAATAATGAACAGCAAATTGTACAATAATTGATGATATATATATATATATATATATATACATATATGTCAACATTTCTTGAAGTACAGTAAGACAGGGCTGTGGGCACAGAGCAGGTCAGTGGAATTAGTTTTGGAATGCCCCAGCAAAATGTTAGCATAGACGGTTAAGATGAATGATCATCTTCTGTGCAGCAAAATGCTATAGCTCTATAGAAATTCAACAGTTATGCACAGTGCTCATGTTCATTGTTGTTTATTGAGCTTTTACATTCCAGTGCACATGCCCTCTAACTGCACTGCATAATGGCAATCTGTTATCCTATGGTATTTGTTTTTATGAGGTGTATTTCCATGATGTACTGGGATAACTAAACACATTTGGCATTGTCTCACTTTATGTTGTACATAACTTTGCAGATAATGCTAGAGTATCTAGCTTTGTGTGTGCTGTTTCTGGATATACCCAAGATGGTTTGTGTTCTACTTTGTTGTAAATAAAATTCTTAGTTTAATAAAAATGATTTGCTGAACAGTTTTCAAATGACTATTTTATCAATAGATATTCTACTATTACTAATTCTACACTACAGATACTTGGAGACACCTAAAAAGATAATGGAACAATAATCCTTGGTAAACAGGATTACTTACTAAAAATGTTTGACATTACTTTGTTTAAAGAGGCACTAGCTTCATAAGGAAACAGGCATTCTGCTTGGATGAGAGGAACTATGGATCATTTCCTTCGCATGGCCAGCCCATGCAACTGGTGTAATGATGCATTTCCATGAGTTTGTAAAGAATGATAAAAGATTTGCCAGTCATACTTTTATGATGATTTTTTATGAACTATATTTTGCCAGTGTTTGGAATGTACAGAAACAAGATAATAGCTACAAGCTGTATATATTATTGTAAAATTATAAAAGGCTCTATAGTACATGGAGTTGCTATTCCTTTTCCTTTCTCTTTCAGCTTTTCCCACATTACATGGAGTCACGACAATGCTGGCTGATCGCCTTCATATCAACCATTATTTTTTGGGGGCTATTTGGCTGGTGGTTTTACACCTGCCCCTCCTCATTTATCCAGGCTGGGGACTGACACTGATACATGTTGGCTTGTCTGCACCAATTGCTGTTTTAGTACATGGATTTGCCATTAGGTAGGATATTTCATGAGGGGTGATGTTGACAGTATTATCTGGGCATCTCAATTATCATCCAATCAACACAAAGGAGAGAAAAATAAATGGGCCTGCCAACTTGCAATGCCACTAAGTGGAAAAGCACTCACTGGCTTTTTATGGGTTAAATTTTAAAAACTAAGAAAGAATTTGGGCATTTCTTTAAAATAATTCGTTATTCAGCTTGGAGGTAAATGTCTGGAAGACAAAGATATAACAGGCCAGAAGGGTTTTACATTTAATGCTGAGGTGCAGGGGAGTTGCAACCAAATAGCATCCTGAAGATAACATCAAGCATTTGAAATGTGATGAGGTGGGTAACAAGGCTTCTGCTGGTCTCTAGGTAATCCTACTGTGCAAATCTGGAGGTCATATGAGCCCAGACAATATGAGATAGCCATTTATATGCTGACTGCTAATGCAGATGGGTTGAAACCTTACCTTCACCCAGAAATGCTAAATGGGATACTTGCTACTTTCTCACAATAACACAATGAACATATGAAGAATAGTAAACTGCTTTCTGGGATTGTGGATGACCACAGAATTAGCAAAGGTCAAGACTTTGGCTGGGGCATTCTGGTTACTAAGGGTCACAAAAATGAGAGTTTATTCATTTACTCATACATAATTTGTGGCTTTTCAATAATTAGTGAGAAAGAGGAGTCAAGAGGTTATAGAAAAGCAGCTCAGGGTGACGTATGAGATTTTTAAACAATTTTTCCACAAAATATGGATTCGGAAACTAAATTTACTTTGTATGGTTAGATTCTAAAAGCAAAGCGTATTGTTTTTCGTAACAATAAAAGCACTATGGATAAGCTCTGCTGCTGCACATCATCTTGCTTGACTTGGTCAAAATAGTTGCTATAACTACCTGACTACATACTTTTTCTGCCTCAAATCTTCCTGTTTTAATGGCCAACTGAGTGGCTGCCCTGACTTGTTTTCTTATTCTATGTTCACAACCAGCAGGGAAGGTCTACCAGAATTAAGTCTTTTCACAGATGCTACTGGCCCTGGTGAGTATTTCCAGCATTTCTGTTTCTATTATTCAACCAGAATGAACATCTCACTGAGCTCCTGGGTACTGGAGCCTTCTCTACACAATGGATGCAGAGTAGTTATTGATTCATGAAGCAAGCTAGTGCGTTTCTTGTCAGCTGTACCCTTTAGGGAAGCAACACAAAACTTAACATATTAGTATATTAATTTCCTTCCGTCTGAGTGGCCTTTATTAACTGTTATGTGAATGTTCTTTGCAGTAAAACTTATGGTTGTCATATCTGCTAATTCTCTCAGTCCATCTCCCTTTACGCTTTATGGATTATGCCATAGGATAATATTTGCTCAATAATTTCCCTTTACATTTGTTTATTTCTCTCAACCTTATTAAAATAGGCTCTTACCTGACGGTCTTCAGAAGGATTATACACCTAAAGGCTCCATTAGTAAGCTTTCCTCATTTCTGAGACTAACTGACATGCTGTGCAACTCCAGGGCCAAAATTTTACGTTGAATGAGCCAGGGGCGCCCGACCTGAAATTGCGTGAAATAGAACGAGAAGTAGGCAGGCCTACGCGGAAGTCAGAGGCCGTGCGCTTTTACAGTTGGCAGACAGGCCAATCGGCAGGCGGCCTTCACATTTTTGCTTCATACTCAACTTAGGGTAGGATAAAATATCCAGCATTAAATTTAAAAATGAGATGTTTGAGGGTTGATGTGTTATGAGTTCTGCCCTCGATTGCTTGAGTTCGCATTCCAGAGAGAATATATGGCATTCTTTTGTGCAAGTTTCATTGGAACAACACTGCAGCTCCCTGAGGCAGCTCCGTAGCATTGGTCAGCCTTCAGGGAGATGGTTGGAAATGCCCTCCCACACCCTCACTTCTCATGGTTCCTGCCCTCTTCCCACACACCCCAATCCCCCGACAGTGATGAGCCTTTCTCAGCGCGTGTTTCATGCTGGCTGCCAGTTAATTGGTCATCCAGTGTGAAATCGGGTTCTGGGTCCGATTGCAGCTGGATGCGGAAATCTTGGCCGCTTCCAGGCCCGCCAATCAAGCGCACCGGACAAACACAAAATTCAGGCCCAGGTTTCCAGCATTTGCAGCTTCATCTTTTTATTAAACTCCTGAATTTCTGTCGGGTTTCTCCCAAATCTTCTGCCATAGCTACTGCAGAAGATCAGCAGAAGCCCTGGAGAAATAGCGTAAACAACTCAAACCAACAATTTCTCTAGGGCTACGGTGGAAAATATAGGAAAACATCACAGAAATCCTGCCACATTGACTTCCCTCACTTCAAAATCATTAGGCAGAATTTGATGTTCGCCTGCCCACAGGGGGCCCGCATTATTCCTGGATGGCCTTCCCACCAGGTTCCTGCCCATCCCAACATCACTGCAACTTTTCGGGACTGGAGCAAGGCCTAGGTCAAACACCTTCCCCCGACCCCTCGCACGCCCCTACCCTTGCCCCAACTGAAGTCCTTAAGTGGCCAACTAATGACTACTTAAAGGCCATTTCCCACCCAGCCTCAATTTTCAGGCTGGCGGGAGGAGTTTAGGGGCAGGGGAGAAGCCAGGGAAGTAATTCTGCTCAGGCCTCAGGGCTGGAAGGTGGGGTAGGTGGGGAGGATTCCTCCATCACCAGTCTCCTTTCAACTTCAGGTGCACCCCCACAAGATCTTGCCCCTGTAAGTGCTCCCCCCACCCTGGACCAACCCCCCCCACCGGCCTCGACACCAACTCTCCCACCCAGCTCTGCGAACCTCCTTGGGCCTCACACCCCTCTCCACCCTGAGATCCCCACACTTACCTGGTCCTGGACTCCCAGGACTTAGACTCTGCGGACTGCTTGCAGTCCCAGCCAGCCCCTACAGCTTCTGGCATTAACTGCAATGGCCACCTGCACAAACATGGCCTTGTGGGCATCTCGATATCTCAATATCTCAATTATGTAAGGTATACCACTGACTCCACATACAGTTGGTGTGTGACCATGCCCAGAATATCATGCTGGTGAATAGCCACTATCCTGGCAGAGTCAAGATGCTTGCATCCTGCATCAGTCAATTATTCCATCATCTTTGAACCACCATGGCAAACCAAAGGGTGGCTGCTCAGTGACAAGGGCTGTGCACTTGTATACCTGCCTGATGATCCCCTGCACAACCCCACCACACTTGGCCCATATAGTGAGAGCCATGCTGTCATGAGTAAACTATTACATTGCAGCCAGACCACTTGGGGGTGTAGGGGTGCCCTCCAGTACTCACTGGAGCGGGCATCCCGAATAGTCATGGTCAGTTGCATCCTGCACAATCTGACCATCATAATGGTGCAGCACTTGCCAGGGCTTGCTTTGATGACCACCTCAGGGGAAGGAGAATGAGGAGGAGGAGGAACAGCACGACGAGGAAGAGGATGATGAGGAAGAAGGGAGGAGGCAGTGAGCGCTTCCACATTGCGGGTGGGCTGTCTCCTTGTCCCCTGAATGCACTGCCAGGTCCAAGATGCTCAACATTTCCCACTTTACCATCTCTCTGTTACAGACCATCACATTGTCTCCTTTTAGCCAAAATACTGAAATTAACATCACCACAAAACAACCATTCCACACCAACTTTATCCACACAATACTCAACTATTCACCCTTGTGTACTCCCTTAGGGCCAGTCTTGCGGTGCTTTTACCTGTCTTAGTGCGTTATTGCACTGCTACCCCAATTGTTGCCACATGGCTGATGGAAGGCTGACCTTTCACTGGAGGAGACTGTAGGTGGCCTCAGGCAGCTCTGGGCCTGAAAGACCTGGTTTTGGACTGCACCACTTCGACAGGGATGGCAGCAGTTGGCACTGACTGGTTGACAGATAGCAACAGGGGCACTAAAGTAGCAGCGATGAGAGTATGAATGTTTTGATCCTGTCGGAAAATCACCTCCTGCACCAGTGACTCCAGCACTACAGACAAAAACCTGGGGACACACTCTCTTACCTTTTGCATCATTTTGGATGTTTACTGGAGACTTTCAAATGTTGTCCATGTCGTTGCAGCCGCAGCAGGTTTGTGCTCCATAGAGGCTGAGGCTGTGCCTCAGTAACCCTAGTAATCTGAAACAAAACCAGGGAAAGCTGGAAAAACTCAGCAGGTCTGACAGCATCCATGGAAAGAGAAACAGAGTTAACATTCCGAGTCCATATGACTCTTCTTCAGAGCTACAGAGAAGTGGAAATGTGATGAAATTTATACTGTTTAAGGGGAATGGAGCAGGTGAAGCTGGATAGAAGGCCAACGGCAGCTGGAGGAAAAGGAGAGATTGACAAAGACGTCAGGAACAAAATGACAAAATGGTAGTGTTAAGGGATAATGAAGGGGCTGATCGTGGCTTTAAGGTGAGAAAGCAGAATATGATAATAGCAGGACAAGGGTAAGCACTCTGAATAGAACAACATGGACAATTAACAGATGGCCCTTGTGGAGGTGGGGTGGGGGGAGGGGGCAATGGTGGGGGAAAAATGGGGTCAAAAATGGGATAAGAAGGGGGGATAAAAAGGGGATAATACAATGAATAAATGAATGAAAACAAAAATCAATAAAAATAAAAATTAAGTGGATAAAAAATAAAAATGAATTTTGAAAAAAGGAGTGTAGACAGGGGTGAAAGTTCATTGTCTGAAGTTGTTGAACTCAATGTTAAGTCTGGAAGGCTGTAAAGTTCTTAATCGGAAGATGGGGTGCTGTTCCTCCAGTTTGCATTGGACTTCACTGGAACATTGCAGCAGGTCAAGAATGGACATGTGGGTGTGAGAGCAGGATGGTGTGTTGAAATGGCAAGTGACAGGAAGGTCTGGGTCATGCTTGCGGACAGACTGAAGATATTCTGCAAAGCAGTCACCCAGTCTGCATTTGCTCTCCCCAGTGAAGAGGAGACAGCATTGGGCGTAGTGAATGCAGTAGGCCAAATTGAAGGAGGTGCAAGTGAAGCGCTGCTTCACCTGATAGGAGTGCTTGGGCCCTTGGATGGTGAGGAGGTAAAGGACAATTGTTGCACATTCAGCGATTGCATGGGAAGGTCCGTGGGAAGGGGATGAGGTGTTGGGGGGATGGAGGAGCGGACCAGGGTATCCCGGAGGGAACGGTCCCTACGGATTGCCGACGGGAGTTTAAGGGGAAGATGTGTTTGGTGGTGGCATCATGCTGGAGTTGATGGAAATGGCAGAGGATGATCCTTTGAATGTGGAGGCTGGTGAGGTGTAAAGTGAGGACAAGGGGGACCCTATCATGGTTTTGGTAGGGAGAGGAAGGTGTGAGGGTAGTGGTGTGGGAGATGGGTAGGACACAGTTGAGGGCCCTGTCAACCACGGTGTGTGGGAATCCTCAGTTAAGGAGGAAGGAAGACATGTCAGAAGAGCCTTTTTGGAAAGTGGCATCATCAGAACAGATGCGATGGAGCCAAAGGAACTGAGAGAATGGGATGGAGTCCTTACAGGAAGCATGGTGTGAGGAGCTGCAGTCGAGGTAGCTGTGAGAGTCGATGGGCTTGCAATGAATATTTGTGGACAGTCTATCACCAGAAATGGAGGCAGAGAGGTCAAGGAAGGGAAGGGAAGTGTTGGAGATGGACAATGTGTGGGTGATAGAGGGGTGGAAATTGGAAGCAAAATTTTTTCAGGTCCTGACGAGAGCATGGAGTGGCACCGAAACAGTCATTGATATACAGAAGAAAGAGTTGTGGGAGGGGGGCCTGAGTAGGACTGGAACAAGGAATGTTCTAAATACCCCATTAAGAGACAGGAATAACAGGGGCCCATGTGGGTACCCATAGCCACACATTTTATTTGGAGGAAGTGAGACAAGTTTAAGGAGAAATTGTTCAGTGAGAGAACAAGTTCAGCCAGATGGAGGAGAGTGGTGGTGGATGGGGATTGTTCGGGCCTCTGTTCAAGGAAGAAGTGGAGAGCCCTCAGACATCTTGGTGGGGAATAGAGGTGTAGAGGAAATGGATGTCGATGGTGAAGAGGAAGCAGTTAGGGCCAGGAACTGGAAATTGTTGATATGAGTTCCATGGGGCAGGAACAGGCTGACACAATCAGTCTGCCGGGACAGTCCTGTTTGTGGCTGTGTCCTTTCTCAGTGACTCTTTCCATCTCTGATTTACCCCATGCAGATTCCAACTGAAGTTCCATCCCTCATATTTTGAATCCACCCATGATTAAGGTATTTCCAGGACATACAACATTCTTTGGACTGCTGTTCTTGTCGTATCCTGAGATCCATTTGCCATATGGACACACTTGACCTCTCCCTCCAGCAGCACCGACTCAAAGCTATTAGTGTCCCCAATTTCATTTTATTCTTCATCTCATCGACGCCTTAACAAGAAACTCTTGCTCTTCCTTTCAGGTGCTAAGGAATGCAAGCACCAGCAACTTATTGATACCAATGCCCATCCGTGACCCTTCCCTCCTTCCCGTTCCTCTGGCTTTAGCCTGTCCAGTGAACTCCAACGCAACCTGGAGGAACAGCATCTCATCTTCCGATTAGGCACTTTGCAGCCTCTGGACTTAAAATTGAGGTCAACAACTTCAGACCATGAACGCTCTATTCAGACTCTCTATTCCCTTTTAAAAATATATTTTAAAATTTTTTAATCCACTTATTTTTATTTTTATTCATTTTTATTTTCATTCATTTATTCATTGTTTTATCCCCCCTTTTTATTCCCCTCTTCTTATCCCATTTTGATCGCTCTTATTCCCCACCACTGCCCCCTCCCCTCATCCCACCTCCAAAAGGTCCATCTGTCACCTGTTCTTGTTGTTCTATTCAGAGTGCTTACCCTTGTCCTGCTATTATCACATTCTGCTTTCTGACCTTAATGCCACCATCAGCACCTCCTTTAGCCAGTACCATTACCATTAACACTCCTTTTGTTCATGACATATTTGTCAATCTCCCCTTTGCCCCCACCTGTCCCTGGCCTTCTATCCAGCTTCACCTGCTCCACCCCACTTAAACAGTATAAATTTCATCATATTTCTACTTCTTTGTAGCTCTGAAGAAGGGTCATATGGACTTGGAA
This sequence comes from Carcharodon carcharias, assembly GCF_017639515.1. Lineage (NCBI taxonomy): Eukaryota > Metazoa > Chordata > Chondrichthyes > Lamniformes > Lamnidae > Carcharodon > Carcharodon carcharias. Next base: position 141,166,362 of record NC_054471.1, on the reverse strand, counting down.
TGTTAACTCTGTTTCTCTCTCCACAGATGCTGTCAGACCTGCTGAGTTTTTCCATCATTTTGTGTTTTTATTTCAGATTTCCAGCACTTGCAGTATTTTGATATTAGTCCTAGTAAGCTGCTGGAGCACAGATTGCTGTACGGCTGAAACCTTTTGAGCACTGGTATCTGCATGATGAAAGCAATCTAAGTCTGCAGGGCAACAAACAGACATTTCATGACTTCAGCCTAAGCTTCCGCCTGCAGCACTTGGATATTGGGTGGCTTCTGTTTGTGCTGTAATGGAAGTTGAGACGTCGGCCATAAGATGCTGCATCGTGATTGGGTCCGCATGTGTTCTTAACGAGTTGCTCATCACTTCCAGGTTGTAAAGGAAGGACTTCAAGCTCCACAGGGAAGCTCTGTGCCAAGTAGGTGCCGGCCTCCTCCATGCCCCTTAATAGTGATAGCAGATTTGTTGGCAGGCCGGCCAATGCATTAAGATTTTCATTATGCACGCTCATCAGTCTTTTTCTGTGCACTGTGGTCATCAAAGTCCTCATCTGAATCCTCCATAACAGAACTCATCAGCAACCTCCCCCTCCAGCAAGCTGGCACATGGTCTATTCTTCCTGCTGACCTGGCTGCAGCCCACCCATGCCCAGTGACTCACCACATGCAGACCCTGCCTCTAAAATTCTCTTCTTGCAGCTTTTGGCCTTCAGTCTCTTCTCTCTTTTTTTCTTTCCCTCCCCTTTGTCTCTTGTCTGGTATGTTCTTGCCATGGATGATTTCTCTCTGCCAAAGTCAGGGTCTCTTTTATCCTGGCTGTTATCCAATTAGCATGTGCTAACAATTAACAGGCACGGTTGAGCACGCTTTCCTTGACAAACCATGTATAGTTAGGTCTCTGTTGCTAAACCTATTTTCATAAGTAATGCTCCTGTGTGTGGTATTGTATCGCAAAGCTTTTACATCTTGTAGTCTCTTATCTTATAGACAGAGACACCTGCATTTTATTTTCACACAAGCAGTTTCTACAGACAGCCTTCAAGTTCTGAGATTTTTGCTGCGGTTAAGGTATTGTAAAACTTGACATAATTATCCTATGATTCTACTTACTTGGCATCTTTGTTGTGCCATATTTCTCCCAGGTTTGCACTAAGTGCAGTAATGAGTGGGAAAAACATTTCACCCGCTGGCTGCAATGGCGGCTTCTCATGCTGTATCATCCCAAACCCACCGCATTAATAATGCACTCCTGGGAAACATGCTTTATCGACGGCGGGCGGGCTCACATTCATCCACAACACCATCATCTCACTGCTTCATCACTCCAGGTGCCATATTTAAAGTCCAGCCGTGCGTATACCTCTCAGTGCTTCCAGCTCACGACTGCTGCACAGGAGACATAACCCCAAAAGACAAAAAGACTGCAGTCCCCAGGTTTAATTACGCATCCCTTGAGTGCCCTTTGGAGTGGAGTGGAGGTCCATCGTGATGTCCTCTACCCCTGTTCTGGCTGCAGGATGGGCAGCAACATCACCAATTTGGCTTGGGAGGCAGTGGCAGTGGTGGTCAGCACCAATGCCCTGCAAAAGACGACACTCCCCCAGTGCCGATAGAGGATGAATGATCTACTCCATTCCACTAGGGTAAGTCACTCTTCTCACACTCTCAACTCACACACTCACATGCCCATCACACATCCACAGGACCTTCACTCACTGTCAGTTCAAGGGACATCACCAGTCACTCTCTCACACATGCCATCATTGTCCTCATCCCATCCATGGGACCATTCACCACCTACACATGCCAGGCATACTTATCATCTGGCCTGGCAGGCTTCCTTCTTACACTCTCTCCATCTCTATTCATGCAGGACAAGCTGGCACACAACAAAAGGGAGAGGTCACAGAGTGGCGGAAGGATGCCTGAAAACAAGGTCCTCACGGAATTTGGAAACAGAACCATCCAGCTGGCCAGCGAGGACCTGGACCGTTCCTGTGCTGACGGTGAGGTCAAGGTGCTCTACCAAGGATCCAGCAGTGCAACATCCATCAGACAACCATGCCATGAGTGATGTGTCTTCATTCACAGGCCACTGCCAAGCACTAATTATCTCTCTTTGCCTCTGTAGGCACATCTGGGAAACAGCCAACAGAGTCCACAATCCAGGGCCTCCACTCAAGCCCTGAAGGAAAATCTGAAGGCACCCAACTTGAAGATCGATCACAGGGCTCACCCACACCCTCAACCAGAGCAGAGACTCACACCTCAGTGGGACCTATCTTTAGAGTAGCCTTGAAATCACAATCTGGTGAGCACATTGCACTTTCTGCTCCACAGCAGGCGGCAACAGGAACTTTCCAGGTGTCCGACACTCAGAGGGCTGCTGCAGGCTAGAAATTTGCTGAGTCCAAGTCAGATGATGAGCCTCTGGACTCGGTCATGTCTCAGTTGCTGAAGCTGCAAAAGCAAGCTCAGGAACAACAGGAAGGGATATCTTCAGATTGCAAGGCACATTTAAGGAGTCTGTCCACCTGCAGGCTGAGGTGATAGCACCGGCATAACAATGCACTGAGGTCCACACTGGAGGATGACAGCTGCCATGGCGACCTTGGTCCAGGACATCACTCCTGCACTGCTGTGTGGGCTGAATTCCATTGCTGATGCCATAGTTGACCTCCAACTGTGAGCATGTGAGAGGGGTGCGGGGCAGCTCATTCTCACTCCAGCTTCCCCTTCTCCTCAAGGATTCAGCCAAAGGCCCCTTGGGTACCCATAGGGAGGAGGATCAGCAGGTGCACACCCCGGGGCATTCCATCCAGGTGACTCCAGGAGTGTCCAGCCCATCTGAATTTTCTTCTTCCTGTAACTCCAGCAGCTCCAGCTCCACAGACTGAGGAGACTGCCACAGCAGGACCCTGAAAACAGGCAGGGCCCTCCAGGTCTCGGTCCTTCAGAGGATGCCCGCCAAAGTCATGACAGACAGGGTGTCACAGTAAGCAGGTTTCCTCCACCTCTGCTGTGGATGTCCAGGGAGCACCAACACGTAGGCTTCGGAAGGTTAGGAAGATGTAACTGCACAGCCTGGGCACGGATGTTAATGGTTTGTACATAAGGTTCACTATTGTTAATAAACTCACAACAATGTCTTCCTGCCTATGGATCCTTGTTCTGATGAGCAGTGTTCGTGTCACTCAGATGTGAAATCTTTCTGCACAAGATAAAGGCAGGTGTGTCAGTCCAGGGCTTCTTTCCTGTGCTTTGTACAGCTTTCAGACCACAGTGATGGTCCAGTCTCACACTCCCTGGAAACATTGCTGTTGCCTGCACCCCAGCAGAGCTGGTCATTGATGCCAGAATGTCATGGGCAGGTGTCACAGAGTTCCGTCATTCTCTCTGTGTACTCTCAGCACCTTTAAGTGGTGGCCAGCACTCTCTGGGAAGCATTAAGGGCCCTTCAGACTTAACCAAGAGAGGTTCTTAGAACACCCAAACTAACCCATGGATCTCTCTCTTTCATTCTGGGTTTGGGAAAGGCAGGATGCAAGACTGCTGGGATTTTCCCAGATCTCAGGTTTCCCGCAGGTGCAGGGTGTCATCGACTGCACTCATGTGGCGCTGAAACCTCACGACCACTACTATCTAGTAGGATAAGGGCAGCAGATAGATGGGAACACCACTGCCTGGAAGTTCCCCTCCAAGTCACTCGCCACCCTGACCTGGAAATATCTTGCCGTTCCTTCACTGTCGCTGCGTCAAAATCCTGGAACTACCTGCCTAACAGCACTGTGGATGTACCTACTCCACATGGACTGCTGCGGTTCAAGAAGGCAGCTCACCACTATCTTTTCAAGGGCAATTAGGGATGGGCAATAAATGTTGGCCCAGCCAGCGAAGCCCACATCCTGTGAAAGTATAAAAAAAAACCCGAAGAAGTTTGTAACGAAAAAGCTGCTAAAATAGTTTCAAAAAACATTTGATTCTACTCAAAGCAATTTCCTGAGCCTGTCTGGCTATTGCCTCATGTGAAAATTGCTTTTTCAAGACAACTTACAACAGCTTTTTGGAAAGAAGTACAATGTTATTTGGTGTGAATACAATAACTGGCTTTTTGGGGCCTTCTTGTCACTGCACTGTTGGAGCTATCGAGGCATGGACATAAAGGAGGCAATTTTCACCTTTGTGAGTAGGGTAAATGGTGATAAAATTACTTCAGTAATTTACAGCGAGATTTCTGTCTTGAAGATTCACCTCGAGGTTTGCTATGAACTGTCAACATGTTTGTTTTTAGTCACAGTGCCTGGTTATGTTTTACATCTTTGTTCTTTTTTTCATTTTGTTTACAAGCACATGGCTGAGGGTCAATGTTACTTTGGAGTAACCAAAGGAAGGACACACCACAGTATACTAATCAATACTATTGAGGAAATGTGACAATTAGCATTTCAATCAGAGTAAAACGTCCATCCCCATTTTGGAGGCAATCAGTCAGGTGCATCTGAAAGCAGCAAGTCCTTCTTGTCATGCACGTTTTTGTGAAAAAAAATGTGCATTTGATTTGTTTAAATGAGTGTACACTGCAATGATTTCTACTTTCACTAAAATAAGAGCTTTTTAATGGGCTCAAAAGAGCCCATATACTAGAAATCACTGTTGGTGATAATAATCGATGCGTGTTTAAACTATTAACATCTTCTATCAGCTATTTTAACAAGTAATATTAATACTTTCATTCTGACTTACTTAAATCTATACTGCTACATTTGATCTTGTTTTTAAAATATCCCCAACCCTTCCAGGATGAATTAAATTTGGCTGCAATGGCAGAGTTACAGAAACCTCTAAAATGCTGGGAGGCATACTTCTGACCTCCCAGTATACATACTGATAATTAGAGTTTGGGGCCAAAGTCAGCATTTCAGTGTTTCTTGAAATAGATCAGCAAAACCCAGTTCCCACCAGCCTTGCTCTTCCTGAAGTTGGTGCAGTGGACTCATCTGGTGCTTCTGCTTACTGCCTCTTTCAGTGAATGTGGTCCAGATTTCAGCTTCTGTTTGCTGTGGATGAGAGCCCTTGCAAGAGTGCAGAAGCATGGAGTAAAAGCTGTAAACAATTGAACAGGAGGCTCAGAGACAAAGAAGAGCAGGGCCTGTCCAATATATTAACCTCCAGACTTGAATAGGAGCAGAGAGGTGCAAATAGATGTCAACAGAAGCGATGAAATTGCTTGGTAGGGAGAGAGAATGAAGAGTTTGGAAGAGTAGGAAGGCAAACTAATGAAGGATGGGGGAAAAGGAGTACAATTCTCTGCAATGGGAGGAGATGACGTAGAATACATCATGAGGGTGAAATGAAACGTGTCACCAACACACCTAAAATATGACATTTTGACCTACTTTTGTTTTATATAGAACCAACACACCGAATATTAAATGGAAGAGCTTCATTTTTTCAACCATGTAACAGTTCCATAATTGTCACATATTCCCTCTTCAGTGGGAGTTGCATTGTAATTTTATTAACATGTAAAAGTTTCTAAATCAACCTCCAGGCATACTAAATGAAAAGGAAAAAGCTGCAAATATTGGAATTCTGAAATTAAAATATGAAAAATGGGAAATACACAGCAAATCCAGCAGCATCTTTAAAAAGAAGACACGTTATGACAATTTGGATGTGTACCTTCTGTCAGAGCTGAGGCCTGAAATATAGACTGGCACTTTAGTAATGATGGAAGAAAATAAAGGAAATGCTAGGGCCAGGGAAGTAGAGAGCACCAATGCATATAATAATCACAGAAAGGGGTGGATTCAATGACCTGTCAGCTGCTTAATAGAAAAGAGCTCATCGTCAATGAGAAGATGCAGAGATATGAAAATGACAAACAATCTACAATTTAAGTTTTACATCAAAGTATCTTTTATTACCTGAGCTGCATAACTATAGTTATTCTTACTGTTGTTGCAATATATTAAAGGGTCAATATCCTGGATCCCAGTTCCATCCCTCATGTTTCAAATCCACCCAGGGCTACATGTATCTCCAGGACATACAACGTTCCTCGGACTGCTGTTCTTGCAGCATCCTGAGATCCACACTCAGTGCCATGCACTGCCATGTGTACACACTTGACCTCTCTGTCCAGCATCACCAACTCACTCTATCTCGAAGCTGTCCTTGTCCCCAGTTTCATTTTATTCTTTGTCTCATCTGACGCCTTAACAGGAAACCTTTTCTTTTCCCTTCAGGCGCTAAGGAACTCAAGCTCCAACAGCTTATTAATACCTATGCCTATTGGGGGCCCCCTATCCCATCTTGTCCCTCTGACCCCATCCCTTCTTCCAATCCCAGCCCTTGATGTGTATTCATTATACCTTCTGACCTTCCCCTCTCTGATGTTGCACGTTCTGTACTCAGTAAATGACTTAGTTGCATCCCCTTAAACCCTCACCTCAATAAATTTTGGGCTCGGCACGATGCTGAACTCTTCTTACGCTGCCTTCGTCTCCGTGCTCACTTCTTTGGGCAGGAGTCCTCCCCCCGTTCCACGGATCCTTTTACCCACCTCCAATATTCTCCCTCCACCTGGCCCCCTCCCTCTGGCCTCTTATCTGCTCTTGATCTTTTCATTGAGAACAGTAAGTGTGACAATAGCCATCTTAATTTATCTGCTCCTCTCACCCAATCCAACCTGTCTCCTTCTGAACTTGCTGCACTCCATTCTCTTAGGTCCAACCCTGACTTTGTTATCAATCCTGCGGACAAGGGTGGTGCTGTTATTGTCTGGTATACTGACCTTTACCTCGCAGAGGCTGAGCGCCAACTCTCAGACACTTCTTCCTGCCTCACCCTGGACCATGATCCCACCACTGAACATCAAGCCTTTGTTCCCAGGACTCATCCTCTCTAGAGATCTTCCCTCCACAGCTTCCAACTCAGTCTCCCAACCTCGGACAGCCTGCTTCTACCTTTTTCCAAAAATCCACAAACAGGACTGTCCCGGTAGACCGATCGTGTTAGCCTGTTCCTGCCCCACGGTACTCATTTCTTCCTATTTTGACTCCGTTCTCTCTCCCCTTGTCCAGTCTCTTACCATCTACATTCACAATTCCTCTGATGCCCTACATCATATCAACAACTTCCAGTTTCCTTGCCCTAACCGCCTCCTCTTCACCATGGACGTCCAATCCCTCTGCATCTCCATCCCCCACCAGGATAGTCTAAGGGCTCTCCGCTTCTTTCTTGAACAGAGGTCTGAAAAATCCCCATCCATACCACCACTCTCCTCTGCCTGGCTGAACTTGTTCTCTCACTGAACAGCTTTTCCTTCAACAAGAACAGAAAATGCTGGAAAAACTCAGCAGGCCTGGCAGCATCTGTGGAGAAAGAAACAGAGTTAACGTTTTGAGTCTGTATGACCTGAAGAAGGGTCTGAAGAAGGGTCATACGGACTCAAAACGTTAACTCTGTTTCTCTCTCCACAGATGCTGCTACATCTGCTGAGTTTTTCCAGCATTTTCTGTTTTCAGATTTCTAGCATCCGCAGTATTTTGCTCATTTCTCCTTTAACTTGTCGTACTTCCTCCAAATAAAAGATGTGGCTATGAGTACCTGCATGGGCTCCAGCTATGCTTGTCTTTTTGTGGGGTACATGGAATATTCTATGTCCCAGTCCTATTCTGTTTTTGGTATATCAATGACTGTTTCAGTGCCGCTTCATGAGCACATCTGGATCTGGAAACATTTGTTGATTTTGCTTCCAATTCCCACCCCCTCTCACCTTCACATGGTCCATCTCTGACACGTCTCTTCCCTTCTTTGACCTCTTTGCCTCAATTTCTGGTGATAAATTGTCCACAAATATTCATTACAAGCCTACCAACTCCCACAGCTACCTCGACTACAGCTCCTCACACCATGTTTCCTGTGAGGACTCCATCCCATTCTCTCAGTTCCTTCGCCTCCATTGCATCTGTTTTCCTGATGTTACTTTTCAAAATGGCACTTCTGCCATATCTTCCTTTTTCCTTAACCGAGGGTCCCCCAACACTGTGGTTGACAGGGCTATCAACCATGTCAGACCCACCTCCTCCACCTCTGCCCTCACCCTTTCCTTCCCTCCCAGAACCATGATAGTGTCCCGCTTGTCCTCACTTTTCATTCCACCAGCCTCTGCATTCAAACGATCATCCTCCACCATTTCCGTCAACTCCCAGCATGATGCCACCATGAAACACATCTTCCCCTCGCCTCCCCTATCCATAGGAAGAGTTCGTTCCTGGTCCACCCTACCATCACGACTCCCATGCAATCGCGAAAGGTGCAACAACTGCCCCTTTACTCCTCCCTCCTCACCTTGCAATGTCCCAAACACTCCTTTCAGGTGAAGCAGAGCTTCACTTGCATCTCATTCAATTTGGTCTACTGTATTTGTTGCTCCCAATGTGGTTTCCTCTACAATGGGGAGAATAAACGCAGACTGGGTGGCCGCTTTGCGGAACACCTTCATTCAGTCCGTAATCATGACCTTCCTGCCACTTGCCATTTTAATACACCATCTTGCTCTCATGCCCACATGTCCGTCCTTGGCCTGCTGCAATGTTCCAATGAAGCCCAACGCAAACTGGAGGAACAACACTTCATCTTCTGATACGGCGCCTTACACCCTTCTGGACTTAACATTGAGTTCAACAAGTTCAGACCATTAGCCCTCTTCCCCATCTTTACCCCATTTTTAATCCAATTTTTTACTTATATTTATTAAAAAAAAATCTTTTTATCCTTTTTCCCCAACCCCCATCCTTCCATTCTATGGGGCCATCTGTCACTTGTTTCTATGTTGTGCTTTCACAGAGCACTGACCCTTATTCTGCTGCTAACACATTTTACTATTTTACCTTTATGCCACTATCAGCACCTTCTTTAGTCCTTAACATGACCATTAACACTTCCTTGATCTTGTGTCCATTACATCTTTGTCAATCTCTCCTGAGCTTCCACTTGTCCCTGACCTTCTATTTTGCTCCACCTGCTCCACGCCCTCTTAAACAGTATAAAATCCTTCACTTTTCGGCTTCTCTTTAGCTCCAAAGAAGAGTCATATGGATTCAAAACATCAACTCTGTTTCTCTCTCCACAGATGCTGCCAGACCTGCACAGTTTTTCCACCATTTTCTGTTTTTATTTTCAATATCCAGGAGTTCCTTACCTAGTATTATCATGACAGCACCATAATTACAAGGAATTTAAGAAGGCAGTCTACCAGTGTCATTTTAGAGCTACTAGGGATAGGCAATAAATGTGGTCTGGTCAGCACTGGCAACATCCTGAACTCTGAGTGCATTGGAAGATATACACAGGTTACAGTACATTCACTTTACATTTTTGTTGACAGGCTGATTTTTGGAAGAGTTCCTTTTCAACAGCCTGTTTTTGAATGTGTTTCATTGTTCAGGGGGCTGAAGACATTTTCAGGCTTCCAGCTCCCATCAATTTTTTTCTTCCCACACACTCTCGCACTCAAACTCACCACACTTCCTGGCTTCTAATTTTATTTTGGAGACTAGTTATGGAGTGGCTGCTGGTGACTGATGATGTTGACTGGCTGATGGTGACTGCTGCTGGTAACTGATGCTGATGGGTGGCTGATGCTGATGACTGGCTGATGGTGACTACAGATGGTGACTGATGCTGGTGGCTGATGCTGGGTAGCTGATGCTGATGACTGGCTGATGATGACTGCTGCCGATGGTGACTGCTGCTGGTGACTGCGGATGGTGATTGATGCTGGTGGCTGACGCTGGTGGCTGATGCTGCAGACAGGCTTCTGGTGACTGGCTATTGGTGACTGCTGCTGGTGACTGGCTGCTGGTGACTGGCTGTTGGTGATGGGCTGCTGGTGACTGCTGATGATTATTGATAATGGCTGCCTGCTGGGTGGTTTCTGGTAAAAGGCTGCTGTTTTTTACTGTCTGTTTTCTGATTGCCATAGATGGCTTGCTAGGGGCCACCTGTTTCCAGACAGATTAGCTGACTGTGGGTTGGTGAGCTGGGAATTCATTCTGTTCTGAATGGATCAGCTGTTCATCAGATAAAATCACAGTGCCATCAGGGGCATTTTGTCTGTTCAATGTATTGTGTGTTTTTGCACATCATAAAATAAGACACACATCACAAAGTAGTTATGCTTATGCAAAAAAAAGTGTAATCCAAAATACTTGTAAATGTACCAAATTAACTGCCAAAAACAAAAATGTGTTGGGAAGCTCCCAAACATCAGAGAGAGAAAAAAATCTTGTTCACAATAACTAATGCACCTACTTTTATCATTTTTTATAACTCTGCTGTATATTTTAATTCTGAAGCTCTGATGTGGTAATTTCCACTGTCTTCTTAGTGACAGGCTGATGTGTTTTCAGGTACCTTGTCAAATGTTTGCTAGACTTCCCCTTGGAGCTGAAACATGCAATATAAAATGGTTTCAACGTGCATGCACCAGTGCACAACATATGGAAGAAAACATGAGCAATACAGCCACTGACATAACTGCATCTCCTAAGGGAGATTCTGACAATGGAAAGGATTATACTTATGCTTTGGTCCCCAGTGTAGCTAGATCACTTCCAATGGCCAGGCAAGAGACTTCACTCAATGGCAGGCCTCTTCAGTAATTGGCCATTAACAGGTCTATTATTATAGCCAGGATATTATTTGTGGCATGAGATGGGGGAATCCATAATAGACTATATTAATGCAGGCATGGTACCCCATGGTAATTGTGTTTGAATTTGTGTTTCACTCCTGTTAATTAGTTTATGTAAATGTAATTTAATCAGCTCTACTGGAGGTCTCCTATGGGTGAGATGTCAGTTGCAATGATCTTATTTGTACAGTTCTTCCAATTGTCTGGTAATGTTTGATATACTGTTTAATATGCTGACTACTTATGGGCCTGGGTTTTCATTCACAAGGTGGGTAAGGGGAGTTGGGGAAATTCCCAGCTTGGCCCATCTGCCTCTGGAGAAATGGCCTGCAAAGGTGGGATCTTCATTGCTGGGGGCCAGGTATGGGCAAGAGTTGGGCCAGCCGACCCAGAAAGAAGTGTGGAGGCAGCCACAGGGGCTGCCAGATGCGGAGGCAGGCTGTTTAAAAGGCCCACCTCAGTGCCGTTGGATTAGGTCCCAGTTAAAAAAAACACAAAGGCCCTCCAGCCCTCACCCCTTACACCCCCTTCACCCTCCAAACACTCCCCATGCCCCATGCATGCCACATCATGCCCCCAACTCACCCCCTGGGTTGCTTCATTCACCTTATGGCAAGCTCTGCCCTTCCACCCAGCTCCTCAGACCTCCATGTTTCCTATGCCAAGCTCTGGCACTTCTATGCCCATTAACCCAATGTACACTTTCTAGAACAAATGAACACCATATTGCATAATGGAGTGTACAAAAAAAAGCTTTGAAAAAAGGGAATAACTTCCTCCTATGCTTGAAAACAGTGTCTGAACCAAGCTAATAAAATTGTCAATCATCTAGGCCCTTTGAAGTTTCAAAAATCACAAAACACAAACCCTTTAAACCACTTACCTTATGTAAACAAACATTATGAAATTGACCATAGAGATCAGAGAGCCTGAACTGTCAAGCAACCAATATTTTCTCTGGACACGGGTGTTCTCATACTGCAATAGTTGTCTGGGCTATCAGGCAAATCTCATTGTGCACGCCTGCAGTGATGTACTTGGGCTGGTATGATTGACTTCCAATAACCACAATCATCTTCCTTTGTGTTAGGTATGATTCCAACCAATAGGCAGTCTTCCCCATGATTCCAGTTTCACTAAGCTCCTTGATGCCGCACTCGGTTAAAATGCTGACATGATGTCAAGGGCAGTCACTCTCACCACACCACTGGAGTCCACCTCCTTTGTCCATGTGTGAACAAAGGCTGTTTTGAGGTCAGGAGTTGAGTGCCCTTGGAAGAACCCAAACCAAGCATCAGTGAGCAGGTTATTGCTGTGTAAGAGCCACGAATAGCACAGTAAACAACACCTTCCATCACTTTGCTGATGATTGAGAATAGACTGATCAGGCAGCAATTGGCCAGGCTGGATTTGGTGGACAGGACATAACTGGGCAATATCAGTGTAGTCTTGTAGCTGCAGGTTGTAGGTGCAGACTCAGGGGAGCACAAGTCTTCAGTCCTGCAGTCAAAAAATTTTCAGGGCCTATAGCCTTTGCAGTTTCCAGTGCCTTCAGCCTTTGCTTGATATCATATGGAGTGAATCAGATTGGCTGAAGACTGGCATCTGTGATGCTGGGGAGCTCAGGAGAAAGCCGAGATGGATCATCCACTCTGCACTTCTGGCTGAAGATGGCTTCAAATGCTTCAGCCTTGATTTTCACACTGACTAAATGGGCTCCTGCATTATTGGGGATAAAGGTATTTGTGGAGCCTCTTCCCCTGGTTACTGGTCCAACACCATTCACGGCTGGATGTCACAGGACTGAAGAGTTTTGTTCTGACCCATTGCTTGTTGGATCACTTAACTCTGTCTATTGCATGTTGCTTCCGCATTACATCATGCAAGTAGTCCTGTGTTGTAGTTTCACCAGGTTGACACCTCATTTTCTGGTATGCCTGGGGCTGCTTCTGGCTTGTTATTGCGTATTTTTCATTGAACCAGGGTTGATCCCACAACCTGATGGTAATGATAGAGTGAGGGATAGCCAGGCCACAAGGTTACAGATTGTGGTTGAATGCAATTCTGCTGCTACTGATATCCCACAGCACCTCATGGATGCCCAGTTTTGAGTTGCTAGATCTGTTCTAAATGTATCCTATTTAGCACGCTGGTAGTGTCACACAACACAATGGAGGGTATCCTCAATGTGAAGAAAGGACTTTGTCTCCATAAGGATTGTGCAGTGGTCTCTTACCAATGACGATGAGGTCTAGTAGGCTTTGACCTTTCGTTGGTTCCCTCACCACCTGCCACAGGCAGTGGGAGGTGATGGTGTAGTGGTATTATTGCTGGGCTAGCAATCCAGAGACCCAGGGTAATGCTCTGGGGACCCGGGTTTGAATCTCAGCAAGGCAGATAGTGAAATTTGAATTCAATAAAAAAATCTGGAAATAAAAGTCTAATGATGACCATGAAACCATTGTTGATTGTTGTAAAAACCCATCTGATTCACTAATGCCCTTTAAGAAGGAAATCGGCTGTCCTTATCTGGTGCATGTGACTCCAGACCCACAACAATGTGGTTGACTGTTAAACACCCTCTGAAATGACCTAGCAAGCCAATCAGTTGTATCAAACCGCTACAAAGTCTCAAAGGACAGACATCGACCTAGGCACCAGAAACGACAATGGCAAACTCAGCCCTATCAACCCTGCAAAGTCTTCCTTGCTAACCTGTGCCAAAATTGGGAGAGCTGTCCACAGACTAGTCAGACAACAGCCTGACATAAACATACACATGGAATGATACCTTGCAGACAATGTCCCAGACACCACCACCATTGGCAGACAATCCCAACAGAGATGGCAGCACAGTGCATACAGTCAGAAGAGAGTTCCCCTAGGAGTTCTCAACATTGTCTCCGGAAGTCTCATGGCATCAGATTAAGCATGGGCAAGGGAACTTCCTGCTGATTATTACGTACCGCCCACTCATAGCTGTTGAACATTACTTGGAGGAAGCACTGAGGGTGGCAAAGATGCAGAATGTACTCTGGGTGGGGGACTTCAAAGTCCATCACCAAGAGTGGCTCGGTAGCACCACTGCTGGTTGAGTCCTAAATGACATAGCTACTAGACTGGGTCTGTGGCAGGTGGTGAGGGAACCAACAAGAGGGCAAAACATACTTGACCTCATCCTCACCAACTTGCCTGCTGCAGATGCATCTGGCCTTGACAATATTGGTAGGAGTGACAACCGCACAGTCATTGTGGACATGAAGTCCTGTCTTCACGTTGAGAATACATTCCATCGTGTTGTGCGGCACTGCACCATGCTAAATGGGGTAGATTTCAAACAGATCTAGCAGCTCAAGACTGGGAAACCATGAGGCACTGTGGGCCATCAGCAGCAGCAGAATTGGACTCAACCACAATCTGTAATCTCATGGCCCAGCCTATCCCCTACTCTACCATTACCACCAAGCTAGGGGATCAACTCTGGTTAGCTGAGGTATTCCGGTACAGCTACAACATTGGCATCTACCTAGCAATGTGGAAAATTGCCCAGGTATGTCCTGTACATAAAAAGCAGGACAAATCCAATGCAGTAAATAACCGCCCCATCAGTTTATTCTTGATCATCAGTAAAGTGTTGGAAAGGGTCATCAACAGTGCTATCAAGTGGCACTTGCTTAGCAATAACCTGCTCACTGATGCACAGTTTGGGTTCTGCCAGGGCCACTCAGCCCCTGACCTCATTATAGCCTTGGTCCAAACATGGACAAAAGAGCTGAACACCAAAGGCGCTGTGAGAATAACTGCCCTTGACATCAAGGCTGCATTTGACCAAGTGTGGCATCAAGGAGCCCTGGCAAAACTGGAGTCAATGGGAATAAGGGGAAAACTCTCCACTGGTTGGAGTCATATCTAATACAAAGGAAGATGGTTGTGGTTGTTGGAGTTCAGTCATGTCAGCTCTAGGATGTCACTGCAGGAGTTCCTCAGGGTAGTGTCCTGGGCCAAACCGTCTTCAGTTGCTTCATCAATGATCTTCCTTCCTTCCATCATAAGGTCAGAATTGAGGATGTTCGTTGATGATTGCCCAATGTTCAACACCATTCGCAACTCCTCAGATACTGAAGCAGTCCATGTCCAAATGCAGCAAGACCTGGACAACATCCAGGCTTGGGCTGACAAGTGGCAAGTAACGTTAACACCACACAAGTGTCAGGTAATGACCATCTCCAACAATAGAGAATCCAACCATCGCCCCTTGACTTTCAATGGCATTACCGTCACTGAATCCCCACTATCAACATTATGAGGGTTACCATTGACCACACACTGAACTGGACTACCCATATAAATACTATGGCTACAAGACCAGGTTAGAGGCTAGGAATCCTGCAGCAAGTAACTCACCTCCTGATGCCCCAAAACCTGTCCACAATCTACAAAGCACAAGTCAGGGGTGTGATGGAATACCCTCCACTTACCTGGATAAGTGGATAAGTGGCAGCTCCAACAACACTCAAGAAACTTGACACCATCCAGGACAAAGCAGCCCACTTGATTGGCACCGCATCCATAAACATTCACTCCTTCCATCACCAGCACACAATGGCAGCAGTGTGTACCTTCTACAAGATGCACTCCAGGAACTCAGCAAGCCTCCTTAGGCAGCGCCTTCCAAATCTACGACCGTTACCATTTAGAAGGACAAGGGCAGCAGACACATGGGAACATCACCACCTGGAATTTCCCCTCCAAGCCACTCACTATCTTTACTTGGAAATATATTGCCATTCCTTCACTGTCGCCGGGTCAAAATCCTGATATTCCATCCCTAAAAGCACTGTGTCTGTATCTACACCATGTGGTCTGTAGTGGTTTAAGAAGGCAGCTCACCACCACCTTCTCAAGGGCAATTAGGGATGGACAATAAATGCTAGCCTAGCCAGTGATGCTCACATCCTGTAAATGAGTAATACAAAAAAAAGGCCCAGCCTAGCAACTATGTCCATCAGGGCTCAAGCAGCTTGGTTAGTCGTGGAGCTACCGAGCTGCTCTTGGTGATGGACATTGAAGTCCCCCATCCAGAATACTTTTTGTGCCCTTTACATGCTCAGTGCTTCTTCCAATTGGTATTCAACATGGAGGAATACTGATCCATCAGCTTAGTTGGTGTGTTCGGGGTGGGGGAGGTAGATGGTAATCAGCAGGAAGTTTCCTTGCCCACGTTTGACCTGATGTCATGAGATCTCTTAAGTTTTGGAGTCAACGTTGAGCAGTCCCTTGTGGAGTTGTAAAAATCCTTCTCAACATCCTGTGAGGGACCAAGACCTCATGCTGTATACTTGCTTGGTTTTCATCCCACCAACCTCCATGAAGGAATACCTCATTGGACTATGATTCTGGACACTGGGGCCCAAGTGAATCAATGTTTCTTTCCTCTGTGGTATCTGTACTGTAAATCTTTCATTTCTCTATTGCTCTCTTTACTATCTGAAGGTGAGGGGGAGTTGTGAACCCTGTTTTCCCCTTTTGAGTGCATGCAAATAAATTAACCCTTTGAGCTCATCCCATCTTAAGTTTGCCGTGGGGTTATTAATAGAAAATTGGATCTCACCAAAATGGAGAGGTTGGGAAATACTCCACTCTTTATAAAGAGGGAAACAAATCAAAACACTATTCTGTTTATGGATGAGAGTTGAGAGGGGAAATTAATGCTATTTAAATTGACCCCCTTCCTGTCCATAACAATACATTACTGCAGAAAAAATGTATCCATTTTGTTCTCTTCCAACTTCATTCTGACACTCTCATCCAACTCCTACTCAGTTAAGCGACTATTCTTCTCCCACTCTGTTGCCCCATTCAATCTGGTACTCTTTGCTCACACTTCCCCACTGCCATGATAATGCTGGTATTCTTCTTTCATTCAGCTGATGCTGGCATTCTCCTCCCTGTCCATCAAGAAGTGTTACTTCCATGCTTCTGCCCTCTTCCTCCACAATAAGCCTCCTTCCCAGATTTTACCTTTACCGCTCCCCTCCACGATTATCCACCTTTTCTTTCTTTAGTTTGCATCCATTTATCTGTATTTTCATTGCCAACCATTGTTCCTTCATTTTCTCCCCTCTCTCTTCAATTCCATCTTTCATTGTCACACACTCCCCTCTCACTCATATACATTCTTTTCTCCTCCAAATTCATGTTCTCCTCAAACCATTTCCCCTTGGTATGAATTCTGCCCCCCTTGTCAACTATTTCCTACCTCCCCCTCCATGTTAATTATTTCTCACCACTCCTTGTGAATCCATCCACCTTCTTCTACCAATTAATACCCCCTTCCCAATCATTTCCATCACGCTTTGCCAAGCAATTCTCCTTTTTCTTGTCAAATGCTTCCCCCTTTTCTTCTATCAAACATTTCCTACCTGAGTCTTATGCCTTATACAGACACTGCTTTTCCAGTCTGCTTGCTCTAAGTACAGATGATCAGGATTGTTGCCCATGTGTATAATACGCATGGTACTCATTTGCCCAAGAATTACCACCTGCATCAAACACTAAGTTGTTAGACATTAGCAATCAGAGCAAGCTGACTGGAGACTGGTCTGCAGTATAAACTAGCAGCCTCAGGAGGACCAGTACAAGACAGAGGGATTGGCTCCTGGAGCAGGGCTCCAGGAAGAGTGCAGAAAAGCTTGGCCAGAGAGCATAAGGGTAACTTTCATGACCTCAGGATGTCTGAAAGTGCCTTACAGCCAATGAAGTACTTTTGTAGTGTATTTATTGTTGTAATGTTGTAAACATGGCAATGAATTTGTGCACAGCAGGTCCCGCAAACAGCAATCTGATACTGACTAGATCAGTTTATTGAAGTCGGTTGAAGGATAAGTATTGGCCAGGATTTTGGGGAAAACGCTCCCATTCCTCTTCAAAATAGTGCCATAGGATATTTTATGTTTTCCTGAGAAGGCCGACAGGTAGATCTATCAGCAAAAATAGGTTAAAGAGGCAGAGGGACTTGCACCAGCTGCAGACAGTGTTTTAATAGAGAAGGAAGAACGAATAGTTCAAACATTACCAGCTTATGTTCGTGGGAAGGCCAGGAAAGCTCTTTTGGTTGACACAGATGTTGCTTTAACAATGCTCCTGTAATATATAATTTTTTCTTGTCTCTTAGCAGTGACAACCATGGAACAGATAAACATATTTGAAATTTGTTCCTGCATAAAAATATTCTCTATATAAATCTGATAATATGGCCTCAACTTATCTGTGCCAAAAATTGGACATGTTTCCTGCGGCAGCAAGGTGATGGAATGGAAAAGCCCGAGAGCCATCCTAAATTAGTCCAGAGGCCCCATTGTAAAACTTTGTAACCTAGGTTAGATATTGTGTATTTGACAGCTGATTTATTTACATCCTGAAGTAATGAGAGTGCACAATTTAAATTGTTCACTTTCTAGGCAAAGAGGTTGATTGGCAGTCATTAACAATGTTCACATCATTAAAAGGAGACTCTCTGTTGAAAGTTTAAGAAGCAATTAAATGTAAAAATACAACAACTTCATGAAAATCACTAGGAGATGAAGTGTGAGCTGCTGATTTCACAAAGCTAAAGGTGGAGATTCGCGAAGCATGGAGTAACTCTTCCTCACCACAAGTTGCTGACTGATTTGCATATTAATTAAGGTGAGCACTGTTTATGTCATTATTTTTGCAGCAAATTCTAGACCATTATCTGGTACACTCCGAGTACTATCTCTCAGATGAGCGTTGAGCAGCATCTTAAAAATATCTGATCTCTATGGTCTAGAAGAACAAGGACAGCAGGCACATGGAAACATCACCACCTGCAAATTTCCCTCCACATCACCATCCTGACTTGGAAATATTTTGCCATTCCTTTATCATTGCTCAGCCAAAATCCTGGATTGTACCTCACAGAATCACAGAATTGCCACAGTGCAGAAGGAGGCCACACGGCCCATCATGTCAGCAGCAGCTCTCCAAATAAGCAATACACTTAGTGCCATTCTCCCTCCTTCTCCCCATAACCTGGTACTTTCTTCCTCTTCAAATAACAGCCTAATTCCCCTTTGAATGCTTCGATTGAACCTGCCTCCACCTCACTCTCAGGCAGTACGTTCCAGACCTTAACTACTCTCCACAAGAAAATGTTGTTTCTCATATTGCTTTTGCTTCTTTTGAAAATTATTTTAAATCTGTGCCCCTTTGTTCTCGATCCTTTCGTGAGTGGGAACAGTTTCTCCCTATCTAATCTGCCCAGAGACTTCATGATTTTGAATGCCACTATCAAATCTCCTCTCAGCCTTCTCTTCTCCAAGGAAAACAGTCCAAGCTTCTCCAATCTATCTTCATACCTGAAGTTCCTCATTCTTGGAACCATTGTTGTGAATCTTTTCCGCACTCTCTAATAAATCTCCTCTTAAGTTTCTGTTCCGAGGAAAGAAAGTCTTCTGCTGGGTGCGGTGGGAATGGGTCGGGCTACTGACCCATAGCCTCATGTCCAAGTTTGCTCCTGGTCCCTCCTTCAACCCCTCCTTGGCAGGACCAGGAAGATTCCACCCAATAGTCCAGCTGAGGCCTAACTAGTGATTTATAAAGCATAATCTCCTTGCTTTTTCAGATGTTTCTATTCATAAAGTCATGGATTCAGTATCCTTTTTCTAACAGCCTTCTCAACTTGTCCTGTCACCTTCAAGGACTTGAGTGTGTGAACCCCTAGGTTTCTGTTTCACCACCCCCTTTAAATATGTACCAAGTTGTTTATGTTCTGCAATGGCCAGCTATGAAATGCATTGAAATGGTCCTTTTTGTGTCTTCTAAATTTCTCTTTTTCCCTTTAGCCTCTGCTCCATTTACTTTCATTGATAACACATTTGCAACAAAAAACTAATCACTTGTGAATTACGGGACGGAAAATGCCATATATTTCTGGATCATGAAATTGATACACCAACACATTATACCACTGGCCCCCTTTATTTTTTTAATGTAATTTGTCATCCTTCCACCACAAACTCTCCTTTAATCTATTCTCACAATGAAGACTAGCAAGATTTGTTCTCAGTGCATCCTGACGTTGTATGGTAGTGATGAAGCTAAATTATAGAACAATTTTGAAACTTCTGTTGCTGTTTAATTCACCTATCTGATCTCTATGATGGCATCACAGGAGGAAAATTAGCTGACGCTGGATAATTCCCAGCAAATAATAGGAATAAGTCAGTGGAGTAGATATCATATACGATACCTAACATTTAAGGACGGTACCACTAAAAATAGATACACTTATAAAATATCTGTTCTTATGGTACATCTAAACAGAGGTTTTAAATCATTGGGCAGGATCTTTAGGTTGGCGAGTGGAGGGGGCGGGGCTTGCTCGCCGATGTATAAAATGACGCGGGATGACTTCGGGTGGAACTCCAGACGTCAGGTTGGTGGGGGCATAGCCGAATCAGCTGTGCGCCCGCCATCCTGTCAAAGGCCTATTGGGGCCATTGACAAAGGCATTAACCTAATTAATGGACCTGCCTGTCCAACCTTAAGTTTGGCGGGCAGGCCGGGAGCCCTGGCAGGCTTCAGAAAAAGCATGAAACCTCATCCACGGACGAGATGAGGTTTCATAAGGGTTTTTAAAAATTTAATAAATGTTTGATTTAAAGCGATGGTCATGTCTCAACTCATGTGACAGTGTCACATGAGAAGACATGTCAGGGAAATTCTGGTTTTGTACCCTTACCATTTTGACATTTGGAGCCGATCTCCTTAAGGTAGCACTTAGCCTCAGGGAGGTGAGTGCACTTTTTCGCACGCATGCTCAGGGAATCCCCCTCTGCCCGCACAGGGAACGCATAGCGCTTACTGGCGGATGTCAACACTGGGCGGGCTTTAATTGGCCTGCCCACGTAAAATGGCGGCGTGCCCCATTTGAGGGCATCGATCGGAGGTGCGCCTGCCCTCACCCGCTCCTGCACTTCACCCTCCGACGGAGAAAATTCTTCCCATAGAATATCTATGAAGGTGTCAAAATCATTGTGGAATCTAACAATGACTGTTGGAGCTGTCAAAAATAAAATGCGGGAACTTGATTTTCTGCCATCATTATGGATCATGACAGTAGCACCATGGTAATCGATAATGCACCTTCCTTACGTAAGCTGTGTAGTTCAAAGGTCAGATCAAACAAATAGAGAAGTGATGGGCTGAATTTTACTGTGGGCTTCAGGGCCCTGATGTCAGGCCAAAAAAAATGGGTCCTGTGCTTGCGCTTGCTGGCAGCAAGGCCAGCTCTATAGTTTTGCTGCATGTGACAGTAGTATAAAGGGTTAACAGATGGGATGTGCTAATGTATGACATAGACGCTGATGTAAGACTGATCAGTCAGTCAAGTGTTAGACTTTCAAGAGACAGAGGTTGGAACACCATGCCTAGGAGCAACATATCTGCCTTGCAACCTGTTTAGTTTCATGTTGTTGTTGAAAAAATGATATTATAATTGGGAGACGTGTAGTATAAAGGGTTAACAGATGGGATATGCTAATTTATGACATAAATGATGATGTGTCACTGACATAAGTCAGTCATGTGTTAGGCTCTCTCTCTTAGGAAAGGGAGAGGTTGGAATCATGCTTGGAGCAACGTGCCTACTCTCTAACCTTTTTAAATGTAGTACTAACCAACAAGCGTTAAGCAGATATCAGAGTGTGCCTAGAGTCTGTCTACTAAACAAGTATCACGTCTAGACCCCAAGATAGAAGGACCAATCTCAGAACAGTGTCCTCCTAATTGACCATGGGCTGGCAATCCTGAAGCCTCAGCAGCACCATTAGAAGAAGTGGGCATTGCTGAAGCAGGCAGGAGACATCAGTGGTGCCTCAAGATGGAGGTGGCCTGGCACAAGTATTTGAAATTAAAATTTATGGGACTGAGGGTGAAAGGGCCCGTGGGGTGGAGGTAAACGCTTTCAGATGATTGATTGGTGTTGTGGGTGATGCCTTGCTTTGCCACAGCCCACTTTTGGACCATAGCCCTCTGGGCTGCCGCAGGGGGGCTGCCATATAGCTGGCAGCCTCTCTACATAGCTGGGGGCTTCTCTATCACCGGCAAGATGCCTGAAACCCCTTAAAAAGGCCCTTTATTGGGCCCTTAAGCAGGTAAATATGATGGCCTCTGATTTAGAGTATGCAGCTGATCCACCTTGCAGCCTGTCACTGGTTAAACACCCTGCCTCAGGGAACACACAGCTTCCCACTCTTTTAGCCTGACTTTCCCCCCTCTGCCTCCCAACCCCGTCCCCCAACCTCCATTCCTGCCATCTGGGAGCGAGTAAGATTCAGCCTGATGAGAGCTTTAATAAATTCTAAGATCCAATCTCAAGCAAAACTTTTAAACATATTTTTATAAAACAATGTTATGGCATAAAATTTAGAACATTTCTGTCACTTTAGAGCCATATTGATTTCCTTAAATTAATAAGCAATGAAGTCTTCAAAAACATATAAAGTACTCCTACCTTTCCTTGCATTGACTTTGGATTTTCAAACATTAAGATAGAAAGATCTCAGATCCTAGCAGATGTCCTTAATGGAAATTTCAGTGGCATTGATTGAATTCAGAAGAGGTCTGGTGCAATAGATGAAAGGGAGAAACTATGTCATCTTCTAAAACCTCTAGCCATCTGTTAACAAATCATGTCTGCTATACAAAACAAATGACTGCAAAGACAGTGGCTGAATTTTCACCCCATCAGTGCTGGATGCCCTTTGACGTTTTAGAGCATTTTTTTTTCCAGGTCTCACCTCTCTCAATGAGACATTTTCAGATTAATGGTTGATCTCCCAGAGCATAAATCAGAATCAGATGTATACATTGCACTCTCAGTTGCACTCGCAGAAGATGGCCGTATTTGCGTGCATAGAGTCATCTGCTGTGTGATTTAATGTGGTTGTGGAGTCAAATTGCACTCCTGCATCACCTTCCACAGTGCGAGCAAGGATGAATTGTTTGATTTTATTGGGACTGTTCGGTCTTTCTCGCTTGCCTTTTGCCTTTGCTGCCTGCATTCTTTGCTGTTCGAAGGGAACAATGCCACTATTTGAGATTGCTCCCTGGGCAGTTCTTTCTTGTGCATCTTCTCCCAGTCTTTGCTGGACACATTTCCTGAGGTTCACCTTCAAGGAGTCCTTGAACCTTTATCTCAGACTACCTCACAGGCTGCATCCAAGTTTAAATTGTGAATACATGCCCATCTAAGGATTTAATATGGTTATACATATTATATGTCCACTCCATCTGAGCTGGGCTCTGATGATGAGTGCTTCAATTTCTGCTCTTTGAAGTACTGAAATGTTTGGCACTTTGCCCCTCCTATGTTCCGAATGCATCTCTTGTGGAACCTATCCAACTGCTTATTATGTCTAGAGTGGGTAGTTCATGTCTCAGAGGCATATAGGAGGGTAAGCATTACATTCACAAAGTCATGATTTGGCAATCCTTTTCTTAGATCTGGTAAATGTGGAGGTTAAATTTAACATTATGAAAGCCAATTCTAAAAGCGTATGAAGAGTCTCGCTTTCACCAGTAGCACACATTCATAAAATCAATTGTTATATACCTGTATAAATTTGTGCTGTGGATTTAACTCAGTTTAATTGCCAATTGTGTATTACACTGGACCTGGAAGGATTCAGCTGTTCATCAGTAACATCTTCTGGTTTGATGAAAGGCCATGGACCCAAAGTGTTCACCCACCTTCCTCTCTCTCCAAAGCTACCTGATCTGCTGAATGGCTCCAGCATTTTCTGTTTTTTTCCTTAACGGTTCAGGTGGGTTGGGCCAAGAAGGGCTTGAAGCAGGTCAGTTTGAGAATAACTTGGGATGGAATGGGCTGGGAAACTCTTAGTGTGGGTTACATCAGAGTTAAACCTGAGTTGAGAGTGCTTAAGGTATGTTTGGCCAGAAATGTTTTACAACGGAATGCTAGAAAAGAACAGAGCAAATCAGATCAGAAAGCAACATGTGGAGTGATGTTCTGCTTCAGTATACCTGGCACACATTAGGAGCACTAAATTGGAACATCTCCCTTAAAATTCATTGACAAAAGCTATTATGTTAAAATAAGTATAATATTGGCAGCACCTTAAACAAAATAGTAGGCAGAGCTAAATAACCCTCAGTTGGAAATAATTAATCAAGACTCCATCACATGGGGTGGGAAACTTTCCCAGCACTTTGGAGGTGAATTTGGAGAGGGGGTAGGGGGTACTTAAAGAAAAATGTGTTAGGCCAGCTCCCCGACATGTTTCTGCCTCCTTGCACTTTTATCGGAGGCAACTTTAGAGCACTGATGGCAACCTGCCTGTCAGCAGCGGGAAGCCAATTAAAGTAATTATGGAGGCAAGTAGAGGGCATTTTGGAAGGCTATGGAATAATTCTGGCAGCATATCAGACCCCCACTGTGTCTGCAGCTCATCTACTCACAGGAGGTGAGAACAGAGTGGGAAGTCAGAGTGCCATGAGATTCATATGCAGTGGTCATTTTAAAGGACAAAATTGGAAATCCTCAGGACATCCTGTTCGCCATTGTTTTCTTGTCACCTGCTGACAGATTCACTGGATAGCTCTGGGTGTGAGGATTTGGCTGCTGGCCCCCTCAGCAGTATTGCACCTCCATCTTGTGTCACCATCTCCTTCTCCATTCACCTCACTATCATACAGCATTCACAGTAGGTCTGACTTCACTTCGGACCCTCTGATCCGCCCTCCCGCATTCTCAGGCCACCCACCATCCCTAATTGCTCGGCACTCCTAGAAGCTCCTTCTAAATTGGCCTCTTCTGGGAAGATTAACCCAATATCTTGCCATATGCACGTCTGGGTTTGCATCCCAGAAATCAATCTGATGTCGGGCTGGTGACTCAAAAGTGAAAATTCAGCCCCATGGTGCTAAGAGGTGTTAAAGCAGCTCTACATGGCAGGATGTGAGGATGAAATTGTATATGCACATCAACAAAATGTATCTTCAGAAACAAGTGGAAAACTGTACCCTGCCATAATTTAAGAATGCAATGGAGTGCTTAGAAGAAACATACATTGCAAATGAAAGAAATCTGAAAAAAGGAGAAGATATTGGAAATATACAGCAAATCTGCCAAGACCTGAAAACAGAGAAGACAAATTAAGGTACAAATCCTTCTGTGAGTTACCTGAAATGGTATCTTTCCAGCGTGATCTGAATTTATTACAAATGAATTTTCAGTCATGCCTGCCATATGGGAGATGCATTATATGGATACATGTGTAGCCATTGTTATTTATAAAGCAACATTTGACCCCAGCGTGCATTAGTCCACTTTTGAGAAGAAAAGTCATCAGAGTAAATGTCCCATTTTGTCAATCAATGAAAAGACAGGGCTGTAATTGATGAGGCCCAGTAAAAACTGGATAGGCTTGACACAGGGCAATGAAAGGACATGACAGAGTCATTGCTGATCGTTACTATGGGCTGAATTTTCAGCTTGACAACTGGGTGGGATCGGTGGGCCTAGGAGCGGCCAGGAAAAAGGCCCCGGCCTTGTTCAGCCCATGACCACGATTTCACACTGGCTGAATAATTAATGCCCACCCAGCATGAAACGCGGCTTCTCAATGGTTGGGAAGTTCCGGGCGGGGTGGGGGGGGGGCGGGGAGTGGTTTGGAGGGGGGGTGCGGAGTGGGGTGGGGGTGGTGCTTGTCGGCTGCCGGGTCCAATGCTGATCTGGCAGCCGGTTTAAAAACGGCACAAGCAGCCCCTTGAAGCAGCGGCTTGTGAAGAAGCATACAATCTGCGTTGCGCAGTGGTAATTATGGCTTCAGCAGTGACTGGAGACGCCAGCGGGAAGGCAAGTAGGGGCGGTACTCGGGCTCCTGCTTTTCGGACAAGTGCCTCATGGTCCTCCTGGGTGAGGTGGCTGCCAGGACAACCATGTACCAAGGGATGGAAGGAGGAGGCACTGCACCTAACAAAAAGGGCTTGGGAGGGCGTGGCAGTGCAGGTCAGCAGCCATGATGTTGTAAAGTATACATGGGTGTAGTGCTGCAAGAGGTTCAATGATCTGCTACGCTCAGGAAGGGTTAGGGTTAGGTGAATACCATGTTGGTATGAATCAGTGTGGTGAAGTGTTAAGGTTTGGCCGTCCCCCCGTGGAGCTCAGGGTGTTAAAACCTGAGTGCCAACTGTCAATGATACCGAAGCTGGCCAAGGGGCTGAGCCCTGGCCGTTGGACTGAGTGTCTTGTGACTCAAGGGTCACAACTCAGATGTGCCCTGCCAAAACAAAAACAGAATTACCTGGAAAAACTCAGCAGGTCTGGCAGCATCGGCAGAGAAGAAAAGAGTTGATGTTTCGAGTCCTCATGACCCTTCGACAGAACTTGAGTTCGAGTCCAAGAAAGAGTTGAAATATAAGCTGGTTTAAGGTGTGTGGGGGGGTGCGGAGAGAGAGAGAGAGAGAGAAGTGGAGGGGGTTGGTGTGGTTGTAGGGACAAACAAGCAGTGATAGAAGCAGATCATCAAAAGATGTCACCAACAATAGAACAAAAGAACACATAGGTGTTAAAGTTGGTGATATTATCTAAACGAATGTGCTAATTAAGAATGGATGGTAAGGCACTCAAGGTATAGCTCTAGTGGGGGTGGGGAGAGCATAAAAGATTTAAAAATATTTAAAAATAATGGAAATAGGTGGGAAAAGAAAAATCTATATAACTTATTGGAAAAAAACAAAAGGAAGGGGGAAACAGAAAGGGGGTGAGGATGGAGGAGGGAGCTCAAGACCTAAAGTTGTTGAATTCAATATTCAATCCGGAAGGCTGTAAAGTGCCTAGTCGGAAGTTGAGGTGTTGTTCCTCCAGTTTGCGTTGGGCTTCACTGGAACAATGCAGCAAGCCAAGGACAGACATGTGGGCAAGAGAGCAGGGTGGAGTGTTAAAATGGCAAGTGACAGGGAGGTTTGGGTCATTCTTGCGGACAGACCACAGGTCTTCTGCAAAGCGGTCGCCCAGTTTACGTTTGGTCTCTCCAATGTAGAGGAGACCACATTGGGAGCAACGAATGCAGTAGACTAAGTTGGGGGAAATGCAAGTGAAATGCTGCTTCACTTGAAAGGAGTGTTTGGGCCCTTGGACGGTGAGGAAAGAGGAAGTGAAGGGGCAGGTGTTGCATCTTTTGCGTGGGCATGGGGTGGTGCCATAGGAGGGGGTTGAGGAGTAGGGGGTGATGGAGGAGTGGACCAGGGTGTCCCGGAGGGAGCGATCCCTACGGAATGCCGAAAGGGGGGGTGAAGGGAAGATGTGTTTGGTGGTGGCATCATGCTGGAGTTGGCGGAAATGGCGGAAATGTGTCCTGCCAGGTGTTCCTTAGGTGGGGTTGGCCAGGCTAGAATGGAGCTGCAGGTACAGAATGGACTAATCAGTGCTCCTCTGTCATTCAGGAGAAGACAAGCCATAATCAATTGGAGAGGTCATGGTCAGGCGGAGGACCGCCCAACCTGCTGCCGCTGATCAGGTTCGAGCAGGATGCCCTGGAGCTGGATAGTCGTGCTGGTTCCCAGTGCAACCAGCTGTGGAGAGGCTGGGTTGTCAGACGAAGTTAAGAGTGCAGTGCACAGTGGTTAGAGCTTCACCTTGTGCAACCACTCTTTGAGCGAGCCTCAAAACTGGGGTCTCCATTGATCATTGAAAGATAAGGGCACCATGATGCAGATCTCCATTGTCTCACCAGGTTGCCTGACATGCACATTGACAGAGTGATGACTTTAAGTAATGACATGTCCTTGTTCTACCTTAGATTCAGCTCCCTTAGATTCTCCCTTAGATTCTCAGGACCCAGAAGGACCCCTGACACCAGAGGACTGCCGGTCTTCATCTGCACCTGTGTCACACCGAGTCTCTGAACCAGGCACCAATGCAATACCAGCACCTCAGTGGGTGTGAGATCATCGGCTACATTGTCAGTGCATATTGGTGAGGGCGCTTTACACTCGCTTGAGTTGCTGGCGGAGGCAGAGAGTGTCGAGGGCGCCGGCAGTTGGAGGATGCCTGGAGACCAGGACGATGCTGGGCTGAATGCAGATGATGAGCCTCTGGTGTCATCCATTAGGCAGTAGGTGCTGGATGTCCAGCAGGATGTGCGGGAGGATCTGGCGGAGATCCATGAAGGTAAGGGTGCTATGGTCTCTGTTGTGGAGGAATCCTTGCGGAGTATAAGCACTGCATTGATCCTCATGGCCAAGCACACTGCCTCCTCCATTGCCTCATGGAGAGGCAAGTCCAGGGTCAGAATCAGGGGTTCCTGGGGTTGTGCTCGGACCTGCAAGCCCTCACACTGGCACTGAGCTCAGGTGGTCAGTGTCCATGTGGGAGATGGATGAGGCACCCAGTATCCCATCTAGGTGCCCGTCCATCAATGGCGAGCAGGATGGTCCAAAGTGACCTCACATTGGCAGACGAGCTGCTTATCATCTCTATGGGCTCCTCTCATAGCACTATGGATGATGGCAGCCGCTCTTCCACCCTTCTGCCAGTGACCGTGGCATCTGATGAGGCTGCAGCGACTGGGGAGATACCAGCCCAGGCAGGGCCAGCACAGGCTCCACTGGCCAGGGGGCTACTGTCAAGGTCATCAAGGCCAAAAAGACACCAGAGTCAACAGGCTGCCTCCAATGCAAATGTAAGTTTAAGGCACCATGAGCACAAGAGGGACAGTTGGCGGGTGATCTCCTATTCAGTGATGTTTGGTTTCTATGCCTACTGGTGTGCACATCAACACCAGTAATGGTCATGTCAATGTGATTTAAATGTGACAATAACATTAAATTTGCTTGTGTTGTGGTGGCCTGAATGTGCTTCACCTTTTATTTTTAGTGCAGGGTGCGCCAGTATGTAATGAATGGCTCTAAACTTTATTGCACAGGCACAGAGTGGACTTTGGGTTCACATGACAGGGCATTTTGGACATCCTGGATGGAGGTGGCAGCCCTGGCATGAGGTGTAAGTGGATCTTTGGCAAGCCAGCTGAAGGAGCGTTTGATCAAGGCATCCCGGGTGTCCCTGCCTCCCTGAACATTACAGAGGTCTGCCTCCATGCCTTCAGCATTCTCCTCACTGTGCTCCTCTTCAGACTCACTAGTGGATTCATCCTCTGTGGCCTGTGCAGCTGCCTCAAGATCCTCTTCCTCCAGTGGGTTTCCCCTTGACATTGCCAGATTGTGGAGGGCACAGCATGCAACCACAATCAGTGACACCCGTTCTGGGGGATATTGTAGAGCTCCCCTGAACGGCCCTGGCATCAGAAGTGCACCTTGAGAAGAATTATGGTCCTCTCTGTCACCGCCCTTGTGGAAGCATGACTCCCATTGTAACGCTGCTCTGCCGCTGTTCTTAGGTGGCAGAGATGCGTCATAAGCCACCTTTTCAATGGATAGCCCTTGTCACCCAGCAGCCATCCATCCAGCCAAGTGGGGGTACTGAAGAGCCTTGGCTCCTAGGAGTGCCTAAGGATTTAAACGTCATGGGAGCTATCAGGGTACATTGCACAGACTTGCAGAATCTGTGTCTTCTGGTCACAAACTATCAGTACGTTCATGGAGTGGAACCCTTTCCTGTTGACAAAGGCACCCGGCAGACCTATTGGAACTTTGATGGCCACATGTGTGCAGTCGATTGCACCCCGGATGCGCGGGAACCCAGCAATTGCTGCAAAGCCTCTGGCTCACTCAATCTGGCTGGCACACACCCGGATGGAAATTTATAAATGTCATTGCCCGCCTGAACAGAGCTTCTGTCACCAGCTTGACGCAACTGTGGACAGCTGATTAGGAGACTCCACAAAGATCCCCACTGACCCCTGGAAAGAACCAGAGGCATAGAAGTTGAGGGCCACTGTGACCTTCAGAGCCACGGGCATGGGGTTTCCATCCACACAGTTGGAGGTGATCTCAGTCCCAATCATCTGACAAATGGAGGTCACAGTCTCCCTGGGGAGGTGGAGCCTCCTTTGGCATTGCACCTCGGACATATTGAGGTAGCTGTATTGTTTCCTGTAAACCCTGGCAGCGGGATAGTGACATCATCTGCGGCCCCTTCTGCCTTGGACTTCCTGCTGGTCGTGCGCCCCTTGTGCCTGCGCCTCTCCTCCCACTGGAAGCTACACAGGGACACATGGCCTCCACTCCCTTCTGTCCCTCTCTTCCTTCTGGTGCCTCCAGCAGAGAGCACAATCCCCATTATCAGGGTAACAGAAGGCTGTCTGGTACCTGGTGGGGTTCAGACAGTCTGAATCCTCCAGGGCCCTTGGAGACACCAATGAGTCCTCACATGCGGCCTGGAAATGCTAACAATGGAGCCCTGAACAGAGGTGAAGCTGCCAAGTACCTATAAGCAATCAACAGCAAACTATCTCCAAAATTCCTCACTACTCATATTGGAAATGCTGCAAACCCTTTTTATCTCACCTTTGGATGAGGTTTTGCAAAATGTCAGCTGCCCACCTGCCTGTTTTGTCTGTGCAATGAGCGCGAAATCACACGGGCAATGTGAAATCTTGGTCAATTGCTTTTTTAATGGCCTTAAGTGGCTTTTTAATTGAAGGAGGAAACTGCTTCAACACTTGCACATGCCCACCGACTGAAATATCATGCAAGTGCGGGATGATGTCGGGAAGCTCACCTGCGTAAAATTCAATCCTATTTTTTTCTCCTGAAAGAGGTGGTGCCGCCTGTGCAAGGCAGCAGCTGACAATAGCCAGATTCACATTCAAACAAACTGGCACCTGGGTCATCGGAAATAAATCATCTCAATATCAAAGAGTAAAATTGTTTAATTGTGACTAAACAAAAACTTAAAAGATTTAATCATCATGTTTAATATTGTATTGCTTAGAAATCTCTATGTATTCCTCCCACAAAGACCATTGGTGATATTTTCAATGTTGCGGGCTTTCTATTATAGATTTTTCTATAGTGGGTATTGTTGTCAGCACTAATTAATGTGAACAGCACAACAACAGTAGCTTGCATTTATATAGTGCCTTTAACATAATAAAATACCCCAAACGAGCTCTTCATAGGATTGTTAAAAAGCACAATTTGACAACAAGCCACTTAAGGACATAATAGGGCAGAAGACCAAAAGCTTCACAAAAGAGGCAAGTTTTAAAGGAGGAAAGAAAGGTGGAGAGGCAGAGAGTTTTAGGTAGGCCTTGGCAGCTGAAGGCACCACTCCAAAGTTGGAGTGATTAAAATTGG
Organism: Carcharodon carcharias; assembly: GCF_017639515.1. Taxonomy (NCBI): domain Eukaryota; kingdom Metazoa; phylum Chordata; class Chondrichthyes; order Lamniformes; family Lamnidae; genus Carcharodon; species Carcharodon carcharias. The sequence goes on along the minus strand of NC_054471.1, from coordinate 141,135,366 downwards.
GAATGCTCAAGAGACCAGGATTAGATTAGCACAGAAATCTCAGAGGGTTGTGGGTAGGTTACAAAAGTAAAGGAGAGGCCATAGAGGGATGTGAAAACAATGATGAGAATTTTAAAATCAATGAATTGCTTAACCGTGTGCCATTGTAGGTCAGCGAACAAAAAGGTGATAGGTGAATAGGACTTGGTGTAAATTAGGGCATGGGCAGCAGAGTTCTGGGTGACCTCAGGTTTACAGATGGTAGACTGTGAGAGACCAACCATGGGCATGTTAAAATAGCCAAGCCTACAAGCATAGATGAGGATTTCAGCAGCAGATTAATTGGGGTAGGGATGAAGCCCGGCAATGCTATAGAGGTGGGAATAGCTGGTCTTAATGGTGGTGCAGATATGTGGTCAGAAGCTCATTTCAGAATCAGACATGGCTCCAAGATTGCAAACAGCCTGGTTTAGGGAGACGGATAGAATTGGTGCCTAGTGTTCAGAATTTATAGCAAAGACAATGGCTTTGGTTTTCCTGAAATTTAATTGGAGGAAATTTATGCTCACCCAGGACTGTAAATTGGTCTGGGCATTTGGCGACAATGGAGGATTCAAAAGAGATGGAGATGAGGAAGCTGTGAAAGTTGACCCTGTGTTTACGAGCAGTAGAAATCAGAGAACGAAAATTGGGTAAAAATAAGCCCTGATGTGCACTCTGAGTACTGCTCCCAGCTTTGAATGCACGCTCATTGAATCATCCCAGAAAATATTGCAGCACAGAAACTGCCATTTTGGCCCATCAGGTCTGACTCTACATAAGGCACTTCATCTAATTTATAATGCTTGAATATTTCGGTAGTTGTTAATCCCCATTTTTCTTCAAAGATGCACAATTTACTGACCTTTCAATGCCATTAGTATGTTACTCTGCTCAATGCAAAGAGAGGAAGCAATCAAAAAGGAATTAATATAAATGAACCAAACAAAATTAATGACTCTAGAATGATTGTGATACCCTGAACAAATGTGGCATAACACTTACTAGTTAACATGTGTGGGGTTAATATATTTGCAAAACTTAAATTATAACGTTATTCTTCTTTCCTAATTTATTTACAATCACTTTAGAGTAATCACAGCATAATTCTTTAAGATAGCATACTGTTCCAGGCAATCATTCTTGTCGAATGAATATTTAACTCACCTGTTTTGTTGTCCTGGTTTTAAGGCTGGAATGATTGTATGAAAAATTACCTCTAATTGCGTTGATGTTTATGTACCATGAACAAATCACTATGGGCTTGAAATTCATTTACAAATCTTTGCTCCTAGCAGCATGATGAAGGCCTGCCTGCTGATTTGCAGTGCGCATGGCACTGCTGCCAACTTCCTGCATGGCCTGCACAGTGTAACTGAACTGGAGTGGCCCAAAGACGCTGGACATTGTGATTATAACATCATTGACATCAACGGGCTGATGTAATGCCAGAACACAAAAATTGATCAATGGATATGCAGGCAAAAACTCTATATTCATTCTTGAAACAATAAGCATAAGCAAAATGGGCCCTGTTCTGGGGCTATTCAAAGAGTCACTCAACAAGTTGCACCTGCGGTGCTTCTGAGTTACTTGTGCTCAGGCAACATTTCTGGAAGCACTGTGGCTGAATTGGTGGAGGAATTTGAAGATCATTGCTGACAACAGAAAGGCAGAAAATAGCATCACTTGGCATAGACATGGGGGCAGTAGTAGCAGTGCCACTTGCTCTGCAACAAGAACAGAGGAAGAGGCACAGAGAGGAAGTTCTGGGAGGAGGGAGGAAAAGGAGGCCTTTTCTTTGGTACTCCGGGAGTACCACTTCTAAGCTGCAATGAGCCAGGAGCAGTGCCACAAGACACTACACTTCATAAAGGAATTAGTGACAGAATTATGCAACCTCCTTCACAACGATATCCCCAAACTAGGGTGAGGATGTTCCTCCCAGTGGTTGAGAAGATCACCGTTATCCTTTTGTTCTATACATAGCGATCCTTCCAGGCAGGACCAGGATGAATGGACACGTGTTCACAAGCATAGCGGCTTTCCCATTAGTGCAGGGCACATTGATTGTATGCATGGGGCTCTGCTGGCTTCTGACATCAATGGAGAGTGATACCACAATCCCAAGGACTTCCCCCTCCTATCAGCAGGGAAGAGTAACTCTCTTCAGATCCTTCAGCCCAACCCCAGCAGCACATCCAGGGAGGTGTCAAAGTCTGTCAAATTGCATATTTAAAGTTTGCCTTAAAATACTACAATTGTAATCACCTCACCCGGGTTGGGATCATGCCTGCTCATGCTAATTGGTTTGGAACATCAGAAATAATATGTTAATGCAGAGGTCCGGGTTTCCCACACATTACCCTAGCTGCCTTTCCCAATGTGGCGCAAAGTTAAAATTCAGTCCATAGTCTTCAATTAAAACAATTAGGAAATTATTTCCTCAGCTGTGCAACTATGAAAATGATGAGGGAAATCTTTTGTTTCCCACCCTTCCGTCATGCAGTTCATACATAGGATACACTGTTACGGTGGACAAGATCAAAGAAGAGGTAATTAAAACAAAATACTGCGGATGCTGGAGATCTGAAATAAAAACAGCAAGTGCTAGAAAAACTCAGTAGGTCTGGCAGCAACTGTGAAGAGAGAAACAGAGTTAATGTTTTGAGTCCAATATCACTCTTCTTCAGAACTGAAGAAAGGTAGCATTGACTACACTTCCGTGAACCCTGCTTCCTGTAAGAACTCCGTTCCACTCTCCCAGATTCTCCATCTCTGTTGTAATTGTTCTGATGATGCTACCTTCCAAAATAGCACTTCCGACATGAACCAAAGGTTCCTCCACAATATGGTTGACAGTGCCCTCTGCCACATCTGACCCATTTCCCGCACATCTGCCCTCACCCATTCCCCTCCCCTCCAGAACCATGATAAGGTTTCCCTTGCCCTCAAATTCCTCCCATCTCTGTATTCAAAAGATCATCTTCTGCCATTTCTGCCACCTCTAGCACGATGCCACCACAAAATGCATCTTCCCCTCCCCTCCCTTGTCAACATTCTGAAGGGAGCTTTCCCTCTGGTCCACTCATCTATAACCCCCAACACTTCACCCCTTCCTACAGCACTTTCCCATGTAATCACAGGAGATGTAACACATGCCCCTTTCCTTACCTCCTCACCCCTCACTGTCTAAGGCTTCAAGCACTCTTTCCAGGTGAAGCAGCGATTTACATGTACTTCTTTCAATTTAGTCTACTATATTCGCTGCTTACAATGCGGTCTCCTCTATACTAGGGAGACCAAACATAGACTGGGCGACCGCGTTGCAGAAAACCTGTGCTCAGTCTGTAAGCTTGACCCTGAACTTCTGGTCACTTGTCATTTCAATTCACCATCTTGCTCCCATGCTCACATTTCTGTTCTGTCCTTGGTCTGCTGCAATTTTCTATGGAAGCCCAATGCAAACTTGAGGAACAGCGCCTCAGCTCATTGAAACCTACAAAATACTTAAAGGGATAGACAGGGCAGTTGCAGGTAAGATGTTGTGGAGACTAGAACCAGGGGATTCAATTTCAAAATGAGGAGGAAACCACTTAGAACAGAGAAAAAGAGAAATTCACTTTTGCTCAGAGGGTTGTGAATCTTTGGAATTCTCTACCCTAGAGGGCTGTGGAAGCTCAGCCATTTAAAGCAGCGATTGACAGATTTCTAAATACCAATGACATAAAGGGATATGGGGTTAGTGTGGGGAAAATGCATTGAAGTGGATGACCAACCATGATCGAATTGAATGGTAGAGCCGGCTCAGCATGCTGAATGGCCTACTCCTGCTCCAATGTTCCTATTTTCCGATTAGGCACTTTACAGCCTTCTGGACTCAACATTGAGTTCAACAACTTCAGACCATGAACTCTGTCCTTGATTTTTATTCTGTCCTCCACCCAAGAGCCAGTATGCATCTTGTTTTCATGTTTTTGCTTTCAGATAGAAATTCCTTTTTCTGTGACTAATACTTACTCTGGGCCAATGCTTTGTTTTTTACTACTGCTATCACCACATTACCATTCTCTTTGTCTCTTGTCCCTTGACATCTTTGGTGTTTAATCCACCCCACACATTCCGCTGCTGACCCTCTAACCTATGACTGACCTTCCCTTTTGTTCCACCTGACCCTCCTCACTTTTTCAATAACATAACAGCCAGTTCTACCTCTCTTCATTGCAAAGAAGAGTCACATTGGACTAAGGAAAAGGTATCCTTCCAGCAGATTCTACTGCCATGTCACCCCCTTGATTATGTCTGAGAATTGGTCTACTTGACGAGGCAACTGCTCAGTAAGGAGGTAAAGAAGCAAATCTGTCTCCTGTTGAAAACTGACCTCCAAACATTATCTCAAACACAAAAACACTGACTTAATTCACAAGTGAGCGGATTTAGAGTGCTGCACATATATATTTACAGCAACTGCGTCTTATTACCACTATGCTTATCCTTGATGGCAGCAGTCTATACTGCTTTTAAACCTATCCAGGTTCTGTATCAAGGTAATGAGGGCGGGGGCACCAATGGCATTTGGCTGTGCAATGGTATTAACAGCCCCTTAACAGAATCACAGAATGGTTAAAGCACAGAAGGAAGCCTTTCGGCCCATTGTATCACTGCCATCTCTCTGAAGGAACAATTTGCCATTGCCATTCCCCTGCCTTCTCCCCATGGATCTACATATTCCTCCTTTGCAGATAATAATCCAATTCCTTCTTGAATGCCTCAGTTGAATCTTCCCCCATCACAATTTCAGGCAGTGCATTCTAGATCCTAACCACTCACTGCATGAAAAAGTTTTTCCTCATATCACTATTGCTTCTTTTGCCAATTACCTTAAATCTGTTCCCTCGTGTTCTCAATCCTTCCACCAATGGGAACAATGAGACCCTCATCTCAAATTTCTGAGCCGTTGAAGAATTCTTCAGCACTGCAGGTGTGTGAGCAGACTGGTCATATATTGTAACCAATAAAATCAGGCATCAGGCTGTTATCCTCATTGCACAGTTTAAAAGAATGAGAGATATGTTATGATACGGCAAGTGGCATTTGCTAGGCTGACCAAATTCTCAAGGGAGATGATTTTGCAATTTGTATTTATTACGAGAAGGCTTGTGCGCTAAAGTCAGAAGTAATGAGTCCACTACCACCTTTAGAGATTTTAAAGATTGAATTAAAGCATTTACTAACCTAAGAAGAACAAACTTAAATATACACAAGATTACAGTTACACAGTTATAAAAGTTCCGAAAATTTCTAATAAACCAGAGTCCAACTGTACACCCCTTTTAAGACAATAGTCCAAGTAGATTCCAGAGCCATTAAGACATCCAGCAATATTACTACAAGCACGCGCTGGACAAAAGGATTCCAAAGGCTTTTAACACAACTTTCATTACTGGAACAGCAAACTTCTGCAGGGTGGCTAGAGGATTTTCCCCCCAAGTCTGTTTTACAAAGTTACTTTTCAAGGCCTCATACGGCCACACCTCACACAATCTACCATCCTTTTTAAATATATATTTCTCCCTTTTCGATCTGTAACTCCCATTACCTCAACTTGCCTTTAGAAGTTACTTTTCCCAGAATCTAAAAATCTTTCATGCTATCATTATGGCCTGCACTTTTGGGAAAAATGAATGTAAACATTTTGTCTTGCTTATCTTGCCTGTTGTAAAAATCTTCCATGTTGCTTTGAAGATCAAATGCCTTTCCCACTTATCTAAAAATACAATTCCATTCACACCATCTCTGCTGAGACTTCACCCTAATTTAATCATCTCCATTTCAAATGCGTGTTTTACACTTAACTCCTCTGATAATTTAAACCTTGCAGTCTAATCGACTCTAGTTTAATTAACAACACAAAAACAGAATTACCTGGAAAAACTCAGCAGGTCTGGCAGCATCGGTGGAGAAGAAAAGAGTTGACGTTTCGAGTCCTCATGACCCTTCGACAGAACTTGCGTTCGAGTCCAAGAAAGAGTTGAAATATAAGCTGGTTTAAGGTGTGTGTGTGGGGGGCGGAGAGATAGAGAGACAAAGAGGTGGAGGGGGGGGGGGTGGGGGTGTGTGGTTGTAGGGACAAACAAGCAGTGATAGAAGCAGATCATCAAAAGATGTCAATGACAATAGTACAATAGAACACATAGGTGTTAAAATTAAAGTTGGTGATATTATCTAAACGAATGTGCTAATTAAGAATGGATGGTAGGGCACTCAAGGTATAGCTCTAGTGGGTTTTTTTTTTATTTATATTTTTTTTATATATAATGGAAATAGGTGGGAAAAGGAAAATCTTTATAATTTATTGGAAAAAAAAGGGAAGGGGGAAACAGAAAGGGGGTGGGGATGGGGGAGGGAGCTTACGACCTAAAGTTATTGAATTCAATATTCAGTCCAGAAGGCTGTAAAGTCCCTAGTCGGAAGATGAGGTGTTGTTCCTCCAGTTTGCGTTGGGCTTCACTGGAACAATGCAGCAAGCCAAGGACAGACATGTGGGCAAGAGAGCAGGGTGGAGTGTTGAAATGGCAAGCGACAGGGAGGTTTGGGTCATTCTTGCGGACAGACCGCAGGTGTTCTGCAAAGCGGTCGCCCAGTTTACGTTTGGTCTCTCCAATGTAGAGGAGACCACATTGGGAGCAACGGATGCAGTAGACTAAGTTGGGGGAAATGCAAGTGAAATGCTGCTTCACTTGAAAGGAGTGTTTGGGTCCTTGGACGGTGAGGAGAGAGGAAGTGAAGGGGCAGGTGTTGCATTTTTTGCGTGGGCATGGGGTGGTGCCATAGGAGGGGGTTGAGGAGTAGGGGGTGATGGAGGAGTGGACCAGGGTGTCCCGGAGGGAGCGATCCCTACGGAATGCCGATAAGGGGGGTGAAGGGAAGATGTGTTTGGTGGTGGCATCATGCTGGAGTTGGCGGAAATGGCGGAGGATGATCCTTTGAATGCGGAGGCTGGTGGGGTGATAAGTGAGGACAAGGGGGACCCTATCATGTTTCTGGGAGGGAGGAGAAGGCGTGAGGGCGGATGCGCGGGAGATGGGCCGGACACGGTTGAGGGCCCTGTCAACGACCGTGGGTGGAAAACCTCGGTTAAGGAAGAAGGAGGACATGTCAGAAGAACTGTTTTTGAATGTAGCATCATCAGAACAGATGCGACGGAGGCGAAGGAATTGAGAGAATGGGATGGAGTCCTTACAGGAAGCAGGGTGTGAGGAGCTGTAGTCGCGATAGCTGTGGGAGTCGGTGGGTTTGTAATGGATATTGGTGGACAGTCTATCACCAGAGATTGAGACAGAGAGGTCAAGGAAGGGAAGGGAAGTGTCAGAGATGGACCACGTGAAAATGATGGAGGGGTGGAGATTGGAAGCAAAATTAATAAATTTTTCCAAGTCCTGACGAGAGCATGAAGCGGCACCGAAGTAATCATCGATGTACCGGAGAAAGAGTTGTGGAAGGGGGCCGGAGTAGGACTGCAACAAGGAATGTTCCACATACCCCATAAAGAGACAGGCATAGCTGGGGCCCATGCGGGTACCCATAGCCACACCTTTTATTTGGAGGAAGTGAGAGGAGTTGAAGGAGAAATTGTTCAGTGTGAGAACAAGTTCAGCCAGACGGAGGAGAGTAGTGGTGGATGGGGATTGTTCGGGCCTCTGTTCGAGGAAGAAGCTAAGGGCCCTCAGACCATCCTGGTGGGGGATGGAGGTGTAGAGGGATTGGACGTCCATGGTGAAGAGTAAGCGGTTGGGGCCAGGGAACTGGAAATTGTTGATGTGACGTAAGGTGTCAGAGGAATCACGGATGTAGGTGGGAAGGGACTGGACAAGGGGAGAGAGAAGACCCTGCTTCCTGTAAGGACTCCATCCCATTCTCTCAATTCCTTCGCCTCCGTCGCATCTGTTCTGATGATGCTACATTCAAAAACAGTTCTTCTGACATGTCCTCCTTCTTCCTTAACCGAGGTTTTCCACCCACGGTCGTTGACAGGGCCCTCAACCGTGTCCGGCCCATCTCCCGCGCATCCGCCCTCACGCCTTCTCCTCCCTCCCAGAAACATGATAGGGTCCCCCTTGTCCTCACTTATCACCCCACCAGCCTCCACATTCAAAGGATCATCCTCCGCCATTTCCGCCAACTCCAGCATGATGCCACCACCAAACACATCTTCCCTTCACCCCCCTTATCGGCATTCCGTAGGGATCGCTCCCTCCGGGACACCCTGGTCCACTCCTCCATCACCCCCTACTCCTCAACCCCCTCCTATGGCACCACCCCATGCCCACGCAAAAAATGCAACACCTGCCCCTTCACTTCCTCTCTCCTCACCGTTCAAGGACCCAAACACTCCTTTCAAGTGAAGCAGCATTTCACTTGCATTTCCCCCAACTTAGTCTACTGCATCCGTTGCTCCCAATGTGGTCTCCTCTACATTGGAGAGACCAAACGTAAACTGGGCGACCGCTTTGCAGAACACCTGCGGTCTGTCCGCAAGAATGTCCCAAACCTCCCTTTCGCTTGCCATTTCAACACTCCACCCTGCTCTCTTGCCCACATGTCTGTCCTTGGCTTGCTGCATTGTTCCAGTGAAGCCCAACGCAAACTGGAGGAACAACACCTCATCTTCCGACTAGGGACTTTACAGCCTTCTGGACTGAATATTGAATTCAACAACTTTAGGTCGTAAGCTCCCTCCCCCATCCCCACCCCCTTTCTGTTTCCCCCTTCCCTTTTTTTTCCAATAAATTATAAAGATTTTCCTTTTCCCACCTATTTCCATTATATATAAAAAAAATATAAATAAAAAAAATAACCCACTAGAGCTATACCTTGAGTGCCCTACCATCCATTCTTAATTAGCACATTCGTTTAGATAATATCACCAACTTTAATTTTAACACCTATGTGTTCTATTGTACTATTGTCATTGACATCTTTTGATGATCTGCTTCTATCACTGCTTGTTTGTCCCTACAACCACACACCCCCACCCCCCCACTCCACCTCTTTGTCTCTCTATCTCTCCGCCCCCCACACACACACCTTAAACCAGCTTATATTTCAACTCTTTCTTGGACTCGAACGCAAGTTCTGTCGAAGGGTCATGAGGACTCGAAACGTCAACTCTTTTCTTCTCCACCGATGCTGCCAGACCTGCTGAGTTTTTCCAGGTAATTCTGTTTTTGTTTTGGATTTCCAGCATCCGCAGTTTTTTTGTTTTTATCTAGTTTAATTAAGCTAGTCACACATACAGAATCACACTTACACACACACACACACACAAACATAAGCCTGCTTTAAAGTATACCACAGTAATATTAGGAAAAATATGATAGTTCCTTGACAAGTGATCTTATTGTGACATATAAGATCCTGAGGGAACTTGATAGAGTGGGTATCGGGGGGATGTTTCTTCTTGTGGGGGATCAGAACTAGGGGACACAGTTTAAGAATGAGAGGTCTCCCTTTTAAGATGGAGAAGAGGAGAATTTTCTTCTCCCAGAGGGTCGTTAGTCTGTGGAATTCTCTTCCCCAGAAAGCAGTGGAGACTGGCTCATTGAATTTGTTCAAGGGTGAGTTAGGTACAATTTTGGTAGACAAGGGAGTCGGGGTTATGGGGGGGGGGGGGGGGGGGGGGAGGGAGGGCAGACTGGAAAGCGGAGTCGAGACCACAACTAGTCATGATCTTATTAAATGGTGGAGCAGGCTTGAAGGGCCAAACGGCCTATTCCCGCTCCTAAGTCCTATGTTCAAAGGTTGCCATATTGCCTCATTAAGTAGCAGTGGTTTTTATACACAGCTACTGTACCAGATTTCTGCCCCTGCTTCAGGTATTTTCCACTTTTGACCTCCTAATCTCACTCTCACTTCTGCTCAAAACCACTGCTCCAGCAAATGCCATTTCTGACCTATCTCACCTACCCCAAACCTCACGGGTGATTTCCAGAGCACACCCTATTATAGTCTACTTAGGTCCAACTCCTGTATATATAGAGTTTTCTGCACTCTCCCACAGTGCATCTGCTCATACAGTCAGCAGTACATTTAAATTAGCTGACCCAGTAATTTACAATGCAGCAAACATCTTGACCTGAATGTGGATGGAAGACCTGCTCTACCTCGATTTCAGTGCTGCACCATCTATATTTAAATTATAGTTATTTAATTTTTGCTGCCAACTATTGGAAGCTATTGTTCAGTTTGTGCAAGTTTTCCAGCATGATATACATGTACATACTTATGATATTTGTAACATTGTTTTTTTTTAAGCCTGCAAATAGTGTAAAAGTGATAAAGTGTGGAACAGCAGTGGACATGTCCTGCACTCACTCAGAAATAATCTTTTCAACAGAACATAAATATGTTTTGTAATTCAAGCATTCTCGTTATGGTCCCCATTTTAAACTTTTGGGACCATTTTAAACGTACAGCGGAAACGGGCATGAAGTTGGTGGACAAGTTGCACCACTGCCTGAATCCAGGGTCATGAGGCTCTTGTCAGTTTTGGGCTTGGGCCTCAATTGAATACAGCCAGGGAATTGCAGATGCCAGGTGAGAGCTCCACCTCAGCTCACTGGGTGTGGTAGGGAAGGAGATTAGCCGGCTCCAACGTTCAGCCAGTTGCTAGGGTGGGTCTGGGTGGAGGTTGGATCTTATTCTGGAGGAGGGGTTGTACTGGCTGGCAGTGGGCCATAGTACTTTAGTGAGCACTGCTGCTTTTCCTGTGGTCCCTTTAAGGACCACTGATCAGGCCACTCACTGCCTGGTGCTATTTGTTATGATTCCGCAGATGGTATGTACAAGGTGGATCAAATCCACAAAGGAAACTTGATCACGTGGTCACAATGGTTTTGCAATTTGCATTTTATTTTGAGCTGTGTGCCCTGAATTCAGAAGTAACAAGTCCGCCAAGATTTGAGAGATTTTTTAGAAAACTAGATTAAACATTTATTAACAAAATAAAAGATTTCAAGCGCATACATAGGTTTATAAATTACGGCAATAATATCTCCTAAAACCCCTACGTAATCTGGCTTCCAGTTACACCCCCAGTAAGACAATGGTGAAAAAATAGATTTAAACAGATCCAGGAAAACCAACACAATACCCCGGACAATAGAATTCAAAGTGGCTTTTCCCAGCTCCGGTTTCTGTAGGCAGCAAGCTTAATGCACAAATACTGGAGGCTTTTCACACTTCTGGTAGATCTTACAATGCTTTCCCTGAAACAGCCTCATTCTCCATTATCCATGTTTCTCCCTTTTAATGTAAATACCGTTGTTCTCATATGTCTTTTGAACTTTACCTTTCTCAAAATATAAATCTATCTATGATGCTAATATTATCAGTAACCTTTGGGAACAATAAACATACTTCTTGGCCTAGCTTCTCTGGCTAGGTGTAACATTCTACCATCTCTTTGAATTTCAAAGTGCCCTGATTTATCTGAAAATGTAATTTCTCCTCATCTCACATTCTAAGACTTGAGCCATGTTTACGTATTTAGCATTTCAAACCTAGCTTCTTTTGATGAGTCAAAGCCTCCAGACCAGCTGTCTCCAATTCAATTAAACCCCCGCTCCCCACACATACAGAGGAACTATCCAAACCCCAGTATTAACCTACTTTTACAATAAACTACAATAATATTATAAGAATTATTGTACCTTCATGACACCCCCTTATGAGAAAATGAAACATCATAATGTAAAAAGACAGCATTATTTTCTTAATCTGTCTTATACCATACTGTCTTTTCTTATACCATCTCCAATACTTATCTATATACTCACACTTTTACGTTACCAGATGCATGCATTAACATAACTATATATATATATATATACAAATCCTTGGTATCAACAGAAATTATTTGAGTCCAGTGTCCAGGTTCTAAATGTCCAATTTCCCTTTGAGCTTTAAACTCTCGACAATGCATCTTCAATTCGTTTTGTTCATCCAGCTACATGTATAATCTGTGGATTAAATAGATTGCAGTGATAAAGTCCATCTTCATAGCCTTGCACTTCGGTCTCGAAATTTGTCCAGAAACTTGGAGGGCCCTGGCTTGTGTTTGGGATCATGCTATGTGGCAGTGGCAGCCTCCTTGTCCTGTGGATCTGGAGCTGCTGAGGTGACAGGAAGAGGGGATTCAGAGGGCCGGGCACTCTCGGAGTCACCTGGATGGATGGCCCCGGAGAGCACACCTGCTGATCCTCCTCCCTGAGGTGCCCGGAGGCTCCAGGCTGACTTCTGAGGAGCAGGGGTAACTGGAGTGAGATCAAGCTGACCGGCACCCTCCTTGCATTCACACTGTGGGAGGCCAAATATGGCATCAGCGATGGAATTGAACCTGCGCAGCAGTGCAAGAGAGAAGTCCTGGGCCAAGGTCTCCATGGCAGCCACCACCCAACCAGTGTTGACCTTGGTGCCTTGGCATCCTGGCGCTATCACCTCAGCCTGAAGGTGAACAGACTCCTCCATTTTGCCTTACAATCTGAGGAGTGCTATGGACATCCCTTCCTGATATTCCCGAGCTTGCCTTTGCAGCTCCAGCGACTGTGGCATGGCCAAATCCAGAGGCTCGTCATTTAACTCAGACTCAGCAACGTTATGTCCTTCAGCAGTCCTCTGAATGTCGGACAATCAGGGAGTAGTCCCTGTTCGCCGCATGCTGTGGATCAGACAATGTGATGTGCTCACCAGATTGTGATCCCAGATCTACTGTAAAGCTAGGTACCACTGATGTGTGTGTCCCTGTGCTAGTAGAGGGTATGGGTGAGTGCTGTGATGGGACTTTAGGCTGGGTACCTCCAGATTCCTCTTCAGAGTTTTCTTTGGGGCTTGATTGGAAGCCCTGGGTCATGAAATCTGTCAGCTGTTTAGCAGATGTGCCTGCGAAAGCAAGGAGAGATAATTAGCACATGGCAGTGGCCTGTGATACAGGACACATCACTCACGGTATGGTTGTCTGATGGATGTTGCACTGCTAGACCCTCATTTGGTAGAGCAGTACTGACCTCACCATCAGCGCAGGACTGGTCCAGATCATGGCCGGCCAGCTGGATGGCTCTGTTTTCAAAGTCCATGAGGACCTTGATTTCGGGCATTCCGCCATCGATCTGTGACCTCTCCCTCTTGTTGTGTGTCAGCTTGTCCTGCATGTATAGAGATGGAGAAAGTGTAAGCAGGAGGCCTGCCAGGCCGATGATAAGTATGCCTGGGCTGTGTGGTCCCATAGACAGGATGAGGACAATGACGGTGAGTGTGAGAGAATGAATGGTGATGTCTCTTGAACTGGCAGCGAGTGAGATCCCTGTGGATGTGTAATGGGTTTGTGAGTGTGTGAGTTGAGAGTGATGAGAAGAGTGACTTACCGTGGCGGAACGGAGGAGATCATTTATCTTCTTGCGGCACTTGATGGCTGTCCTCTTCTGAAGGGCGTTGGCGCTGACCACTGCTGCCACGCCTCCCAAGCTGGATTGGTCACCTTGCCTGTCCTGTGGCCAGAGCGGGGGTACAGAACATCCTGGAGGGCCTCCAGTTGCTCGAGGGACTTGTCATTGAAGCTGGGGGATGTTGTCATTTTTCCTTTGCTTCCAGGGAGTGGTGGTGGACAGGTGCTGATGAGCGTTGTACTGGCGGCTGCCTTGTAAAATAGTGGCCGGCTGGATGCAACAGCAGGGTGATGGCAGGCGGGTGAATGAGAGCCCATTTGCCATGGAAACGGCATATTTCCCAGGAATGCATAAGTAATGTGGCGGGATCGGGATGTTACGGTGTGAAAACCCACCATCGCCGGCAGTAGGTTAAGTGTCATTTTGCCTGCCCACTACCACACTTGGTGCAAATTTGGGAAAATTCCATCCTATGGCTGGGATTTTCCGGCCCCGTTGTGGGCGGGACAGCACCCCAGCCAGAAGTCCATTGACTTGCAGCAGGACCGAAAGATCGCGGCTACGGGCGGGTACAGAAAATCTTGCCCTATGTCTTTGGACTTTAACTCTCTGATAATAAAAATCTGCCATATTATCAACTTTACCAGTAAACCTTGGGAAAAATAAACAAACTGGGCAGAAATTTTGGCTCATCGGGCGGGCGCATGGCCTTTCCGCTCGAACTTGAAATGATGCGTGTTGACATCAGCTGAGCATGCCGACTTCAATGCGCAGTCGCACGATCGTTTGCTGCTGACTCCAGCACGCACCCTCCGACAATATAAGGCCTGGTAAGACCATTAAATAATCAATTAACTTGAATTTTTCGCTGCCCATCCAACCTAAATATTGGCGGGCGGGCGAAAAGGCCAAGCGGCCTTTACATTTTTATGGGAACCTCACCAAGGGCAGGATGATGTTTCCAAAAGCAAATAAAAATAAAATAAAAGTTTTAAAATTGAATTAATAACATGTCCCTGCTCATGTGACAGAATCACATGATGGGACATGTTTTATTACATTTTAATTTTCTTTATTTTCTTTTTTTAACGACACTTCATCTCCCTGAGGCAGCTCTGAGCCTCCAGGCGATTATGAAGCACTCACTAATGCGCATGTGCTAAGTTCCGCTCGGCCTGCTTGCCCTCCTCCCTCCCCCCAACCCCGCACAGGCAGCACTCAGTGCTGCTGCTCACGTTTTACGCTGGGTGGGCCTTAATTGGCATGAAATCGCACTCCGGTTCCGATCAAGGGCAGCGGTTGGCTTCCTGACCACTGCTGCCCTCCCCTGTCGAGCCTACCTGCCAAAAGCAATATTCTACCCACTGTTTCCTATCTTCTCCTGGCTGGGTGAAACATTTCACCTGCTCTTTTGAATTCAAGCTCATTTGGTTTGTTTAAAAATACAAATGTTCCCTTTACACCTCATACTAAAACTTTATCCATGTTTACCTACTTAACATTTCAAACCTTGTTTATCTTCTGATACATCAAAGTCTTCAGATCAGCTGTCTTTAATTCAACTAAGAAACACACACACAAACACACAGACCCATAAACACACAAACACATACACCATAAACACAGACCCCGTTATTACGCTACAATAAATTCCAATAACACTATGAAAATTATTATATCTTCCTTGCACTCCCCCTCCTTATTAAAAAAATGAACTGTCATAATTTAAAAAGATGGTTTCGTTTTCTAAACACATGTTACATTACCTCCTATGCTTATCACACTATTACATATTGGATCAGCCATGATTATATTGAACAGCGGAACAGGCTCGAAGGGCCGAATGGCCGACTCCAGCTTCTAGTTCTGTGGCCTGAATTTTCCGGTTGTGGTGGAGGGGTGGGGGGGAGGGGGGGCTGGGGGGGGCGGTGGGTAGAGTGGGAGCGGGTGAGGGTGAACACAGACCCGATCGCTGCCCGCAATTGGGCCTGTGCTGCCATTTTACACGGGCAGGCCAATTAAGGCCCACCCAGCATATTTCTCACCTCCTGAGGATAGTGGGAGTGGGTGGACGGCAGTGGATAGACCGCCAGGTCCAATGTTTAAATGAAGGCCTGGCAGCTTTTCTGGGCTGCTCACAAAGGCAAATACAAGGCCACAGCAGAGGGCTTCTGGTGAGCAGGCCAGTCCAGAGGGTAGGGCAGTGGGACAGGCCAGGCTGGAGGGTAGGGCAGGGGGCCAGTGTGCCCCTCGTTTTTTGTACGTCTGCCTTGCTGCCCTCCTTGAGGAGGTGGCAGCACAGCGAGAGGTGCTGGTTCCCGAGGACGGAAGGAGGAGGCCCCACCCACATGATGAAATGTGCCTGGGAGGAGGTGGTGAGCTCCTGTGATGTGGTGCGATGCACTTGGATCCAGTGTCGCAAGCGCTTCAATGACTTGTTGCGCTCTGGCAGGGTGAGTACCGTGCTGGCATTGGACATTTAACCCAACAGATCGGCTTTCCCCCCTGCTGGTCCCCCCCAACCCCCTCCCACACCAAGTCTGAAGGTAGTGACTGCGTTGAATCATTGTCCTTTGCTGGGTGGGCCAGCAGATATTACCCATGCAGAGGTCAGCCTGAGAGGGTGATGAGATGTGTTTTGCCCCCGCAGCATGTATTACACTGAGTCCCACATGACTGGTGTGGGGGTGACTTGGAGGAGCTGCACCTAGGCACTGTGTTTGAGCTCCAGGACATGTCCAAGTCAGGGTGATGAAATGCTGGGAGGGGAGCTTCAAGGTGGCGTGACAATGAACCATCTGCTGAGTTCTGCTCTCCACGTGCTTCCGTCTCCTTGCTGCAAGAGGATATACTTTGTGGTGCCTAATGTAATGTAAGCAGCATGTGTCCAATGGGGCAGTGGGGGAGTGGGGAGCAGGCCTAGCATCTTTGTCTGAGTGATCAGCAGCAGTGGGGTGAGGAGGCACTGGAGGCCTGATATGTCCCATTCCAGTTGGGGTGGGCCGTGCACGAGCAGAGCCAATGTGTAATTTGCACTAATCAATGCTGTTCTCTCATTTTCAGGAGAAGAATGCTCATAACATGATAGAATGTGCAAGGACAGTTGCAGATTGCCATTCTAAGCCGTTTTGAGCAGGAGGACGTGGATCTGGAGAGGCGCCACACACCCAGGTCCACTGGTGTCACAGAAACATAGAAACAAAGAAACTAAGAGCAGGAGTAGGTCATTTGGCCCGTCGAGCCTGCTCCGCCATTCATTATGATCTTGGCTGATCATCCAACTCAATAGCCTGCTCCCACTTTCTCCCCATACCCTTTGATCCCTTTCGCCCTAAGAGCTATATCTAACTCCTTCTTGAAAAGAGGCAATGTTTTGGCCTCAACTACTTTGTAGTAGCGAATTCCACTCTCTAGGTGAAGAAATTTCTCCTCATCTTAGTCCTAAATGGTCTACCCCCCATCCTCAGACTACGATTCCAGGTTGTGGACTCCCCAGCCATCAGGAACATCCATCCTACATCTACTCTCTCTAGTCCTGTTAGAATTTTATAGGTTTCTTTGAGATCCCCCCTCATTCTGCTGAACTCCAGCAAATATAATCCTAACCGACTCAATTTCTCCTCATATGTCAGCCCAGCCGTCCCAGGAATCAGTCTGGTAAACCTTCACTGCACTGCCTCTATAGCAAGATTATCCTTGCTCAGAGAAGGAGACCAAAACTGCACCCAATATTCCAAGTGTGGTCTCACCAAGGCTCTGTATAATTGCAGCAAGGCATCCCTGCCCCTGTACTTGAATCCTCTCGCTATGAATGCCAACATACCATTTGCCTTCTTTATTGCCTGCTGTACCTGCGTGCTTACCTTCAGTGACTGGTGTACGAGGACACCCAGGTCTCATTGCACATTCCCCTCTCTCAATTTATAGCTATTCAACTATAATTCAGATAATAATCTGCTTTCCTGTTTTTGCTACTATAGTGGAAAACCTCACATTTATCCACATTTTACTGCATCTGCCATGCATTTGCCCACTCACTCAGCTTGTCCGAATCACACTGAAGCATTTCTGCATCCTCCTCACAGCTCACACTCCCCCCCAGCTTTGTGTCATCTGCAAAATTGGAGATACTACATTTAGTTCCCTCATTTAAATCATTCATATATATTGTGAATAGCTGGGGTCCCAGCACAGATCCCTGTGGTACCCCATTAGTCACTGCCTGCTACTCGGACAAAGACCCGTTTATTCCTACTCTTTTTTTCCTATCTGCCAAACAGTTTTCTATCCAGCTCAATACACTACCCCCAATCCCATGTGCTTTAATTTTACACGCTAATCTCTTATGTGGGACTGTGTTGAAAGGCTTCTGAAAGTCGAAATAAACCACATCCACTGTCTCCCCCTCATCAACTCCACTAGTTACATTCTCGAAAAATTTCAGTAGATTTGTAAAGCATGATTTCCCTTTCATAAATCCATGCTGACTCTGTCCAAATCTGCCACTGTTTTCCAAGTGCTCAGCTATAAATCGTTTATAATGGTCTCTAGGACTGTCCCCACTACCGACGTCAGGCTGACTGGTCTATAATTCCCTGTTTTCTCTCTATCTCCCTTTTTAAATAGTAGGGTTACATTAGCAACCCTCCAATCTGTAGGAACTGTTCCAGAGTTTATAGGATCTCGAAATTGTTCGAATTCCCACCGAGGTGCTAGTATCTGCACTGGTGCCTGACTCACAGGAATGTTGTCGGTGAGGCTGGGGTGCCATGGCCAGCTATATAAGCACAACAGTGAGGTCAGCATTGTTCTCCCAACAGCCATAGCACTGCTGTATGTTAAATAATTTAATTTTGCAACATGGCTTGACCATTGGTTATGGAAAGATGAGTGCATAATGATCCGGGGGATTGGAATGCACTTTGACACTGTCTCCATGTTAACTGATACACTGTCCTTGTTCTTCCTTTCAGCATCAACGGAGCAGGGCCAGGAGGAGGAGCAGCTGATGCCCCGTCTCACACCTGAGGGGCCTGAAGTCTCACGAGCGTCACACCATTTCTACGAGGCAGGCACAAGCACAGATACTAGCAGCTCGGTGGGAATTCGAACAACGGCTATTGTGGAAGCGGTGAGGGCACTTCACAGTTGCTGGAGGATCTGGCAGAGACAGAGAGTGCCCATAGCGCCAGCAGTCAGAGGGCTGCAGGGGACCAACCACATGCTCAGCCGGTGCCTGATGATGTGCCTCTGGAGTCGTCCGCTACGCAGCAGGTGCAGGAAATGCAGCTGGGTGTGCAAGAGCATCTGGGGGTGATACATGAGGCTATGCTTGACATGGTCTCCATGGTGGAGGAGTCTCCGCAGACAATCGCTGAATCAATGAGCCACATCTCCGAGCACCATGCATCCTCCATGGAGAGAGTGGCAACTCTCATGGAGAGGCTCCTCCAGGAGACCCGTCAGGGCTTCCTGGGGATGCACTCTGACTAGCAAGCCCTCCCAACGGCATTGACCTCAGCTGGTCAGTGCCAGTGTAGGAGATTGTGTGGGCATCAAGTTTCCCAGCTCAGTGCCCATCCATCCACGGTGAGCAGGGAGGTCCGCAGTGACCTCGCATCGGCGCAGCAGCTGCCTGTCATCTCTGTGGGCACCTCTCAGGGCGCTCTGCATGAAGGCACCAGCTCCTCTGCCCCCTCTCCCAGTGAACATATCATCTGATGAGCCTGTGACGACTGGGGAGGTGCCAGCTGTGGAACTGGCAGCTCACTCCCAGGTGAGGCCAGCACTGGCTCCATGGACCAGAAGACGGCCGCCAAGTTCATCAAGGCCAACAGGACAGCAGAGTCAGCAGGCTGGCTCAGGTGCCACTCCGAGCGATGGGGCAGCACCAAGACGTAGCACCCGCAAATGAAAACATAAGGCACCTTAGGCACACCATGGGTTTTTCACTGGTACTTTTGTGTTGGCCCGAGATGAGGTCCTTATGATTTTATTTGATTTGTAATACTATTGTTTTTTTTTGTGATAAGTTGCTTTGCTTGACACATTAAATTCAGATATGTCACCAAGGCTGAGGGTGTCTCTTTTCTTCTGCATGTGTATGGTTTCCAAGACTGTAATGAATGCTTTGTTGGACATTCAGCATTATTAACAAGGCCCTTAGTTACAGTTGCTAACCTGGCAGATTTTGCACTTAGGTGTCGAATATCGAGCCTACATCCTGGGCTTGGCCTGGGAGTCCATATGTGGTGTGCTAGCTGAAGGTTCATGGGATTAAAGACTCCAGATGTCCCTGCCTCCCTGGAGTATGCTGGGTCAGTGTCTACCCCCTCAGCATTTCCCTGTGTGTGCTCATCCTCGGATTCACTGCTGGACTCATCGTGTGCAGCCACAGCCACTGCATCAACGACTTCATCGCCCAATGTGTCCCCCCTTTCCAGCGCAAGATTGTGGAGAGAGCAGCATGCAACCACTATTACCAAGACACAATCTGGGGGGTACTGGAGTGCACCCCCTGAGCAGTCCAGGCATTGGAAGTCCATCTTGAGAAGACCGATGGCTCTCTCCACCACAGCCCTTGTGGAGGCGTGGCTCCTATTGTACCGCTGCTCAGCTTCTGTTCTTGGATGGCGGAGGTGGAGAGCCACCTTCTGAGGGGATAGCCCTTGTCACCCAGCAGCCATCCATCAAGCTGGGCTGGAGCACTGAAGAGCCCCAGCACCTGGGAGTGTCTGAGGATGTATGTGGCGTGGGAGCTGCCTGGGTACCTTGCACAAACTTGTAAAATCAGCATCCTGTGGCCACACACTATCTGCACATTCATGGAATGGAAGCCCTTCCTGTTGACAAAGGCACCTGCCTCTCCTTCAGGTGCCTTAATGGCCACATGTGTACAGTCTACTGTACCCTGGACACGGGGGAAGCCAGCAATGGCCGTGAAGCCTCTGGCTCACTCTGTCTGGCTTGCCTGGTCCCAATGGAAGTGGATGAAGGTCAATGCACACCTGAACCTTCTTGACACAAGTGTGGACAGCTGATTGGGAGACACTGCAAAGATTACCCATCAACCCCTGGAAGGAGCCAGAGGCATAGAAGTTGAGGGCAGCTGTGACCTTTAGAGCCACTGGCATGGGGTACCCCCCCCACACCACCCCCCAACCCCCCCTCACCCCCCAACACACACAGTTAGGGGAGATCTCAGGCCCAATCATCTGACACATATAGTTGACTGTCTCCCTTGACAGTCGGAGCCTCCTTCAGCCCTGCAACTCAGGCATATTGAGATAGCTGCATCGCTGCCAGTATACCCTAGCAGCAGGATTGGTGTCTTCCGTGGCCCCTTCCACCTTGAACTACCTCTTTATCCTGCACCCCTTGTGCCTGTGCCTGTCCTCCCAAAGGTGGCTCCCCTGGAGGCTGAATGTGTACTCCTGGCCTCCACCCCCTGCCAGCCCTCCCTTCCTCCTCAGTGGAGCTGCCTCCAGTGGACAGTTCAGTTTCCATTCCCAGGCTAAGGGAAGGCTTCCTGATACCTGCAGGCCCAGAAAAGATTCCTCACTGCAGCGTGCTGACCTGAAGGTTAAGAGTCCAGAAAAAAACAGCTGGTTTGCGTTTTGCAGTACTGTGGATCACACAGGCAAGTTTCAAAAACTTTCAAAAATAAATACTTGACTGTGCACATTCACGACCCTACTGAGCCCTCTTATCCTGCCCGTGGATGAGGTTTATACAAATGTCTTCTACTCGCCGGCCTGTTGCGCCCGTGCACCAACCCAAACATCGCATGGTCGCCAAAAATTCGGCGCCGATTGAAGACTAAAGGGCCTTAAGTGGCCCTTTAATTAATGGCAGGCATGCGTCGGACATCATCGCGTGCCCGCCCAGCAAAATATCACGTCAGGATGCCCGCCTGCCCCCAGACAACAACTGGAAAATTCTGCCCTATCTTTCTATTAGAAGGTGCCTGTATTAGCATAACAATATATATCCAATCCTTGTTATCAACAGAAATCATTCCAGCCCAGTGTCCAGGAGCAGGGTTTTTCCTGTGGCGGGTGGGCTCGGCAGGAGCGGGCGCTGAGCCGATCGCCACCCACAATCGGCTCAGCGCCACCATTTTAATTAAGGCATAAATCGCGACTTCCAAAATCAGCGGGAAGGGGAGGGTGGTGGCTGGAGGCTAATGACCACCGGGTCCTGTGATGACCCAGTGGCCTATTCAAAAACAGCACAGACAGCTGTCCTAAGGCTGCCACCGATGTCAGACAGCAGCATGACAGATAACGTCCTGGGAGAGCAGGCCAGGTGGGAGGGCAGGTCAGCGGGGCAGTTGGCCCCGGGCTTTTCAGATAAGTGCCTCTCAAGGAGGTGGCAGCACACTGCGAGATCCTGGTGCTAAGGGACGGGAGGAGGAGCGCCCCCCCACCACATAAAAAAACATGGCCTGGCACGTTGTCAACTCCCACGTGGTGAGGCACGCCTGGGTGCAGTGCTGCAAGCAGTTTAATGACCTGTTGCGATCAGGAAGGGTGAGTACTGTGTTGGCACGGGTCACTTAGCACAGCAGTTAGATTTGCCACACCCACCCCACCCCCCTCACCACCACTCAGAATTTTGTTTTTTTATTCATTCATTCACGGGATATGACCTTCACTGGCTGGGCCAGCATTTATTGCCCATCCCTAGTTGCCTGTGAGAAGGTGGTGCTAAGCTGCCTTCTGGATCCACTGCATGTGGTGCAGGAATACCCATAGTGCTGTTTGGAGGCGAGTTTCAGGATTTTGACCCAGCGACAGTGGAGGAGTGCCGAAACATTTCCAAGCCTGGATGCTGAGTGACTTTGAGGGGAACTTTCAGGTGGTGTGTTCCCATTTATCTACTGCCCTTGTCCTTCCAGGTGGCAGTGCTCATGGGTTTGGAAGGTCTTAGAGTGTTATTGGCGAATGTGATGGAGGCAGCATCTGGGCAAGGGGGTCAGCCCTGGCTGCTTGGAGTGAGTGTAGGGCGGCTCCAGGGTCACGAATTGGATGAGCCCTGCAAGGTTTTCCTCAGGTGAGGTTGGCCAGGCTGCAATGGTAATGCAGGTATAGGGTGGACTAATCAATGCTCCTCTCTCCTTTCAGGAGAAGGCAGCACTCAATAATGCTGAGCAGCTGTGGACTGGCGGAGGGCAGCCCCACCTTCTCATCATCATCAGATACGAGCAGGAGGCACTGGAGCTGGAGAGTTCCATGCGCCCAGATCAAGCGGCCGCGCTGAGGTTGGGGTGACACTGGGAGGTAAGAGTGCCATGCACTGAGGTCACAATGTCTGTCAGTGGAAACATTCCACTGTTGACTGTATGTTGATTCCAACATCCAACATGGGATCCCCATTGATAATGGAAGGAGGAGCGCACCCTGATCCAGGTGCCAGGCCTGCACATTAACAGTGTAATGACTTCTACTAATCAAATGTCCTTGTTCTTCCTTTCAGCCTCACTGGAGCACACCTGGACTGAGGAGGCAGAGGGACCCCTGAAGGCACAGAAGATATACATGCACCAGTGTCACACCCTCTCAGCCAGGCAGGCACCAGCGCAGATACCAGTACCTTGGTGGGGATAAGATTGTTGGCTAGTATCTCGGTGCACAGCAGTGAGGGCACTTCACACTTGCTTGAGGTGCAGGCGCAGGCAGAGAGTTCCCAATGCACACCAGCAGTCGGAGGAATGCAGGGGACCAGGAACATGCTCAGTCAGTGGCTGATGATGAGCTTCTGGGTCGTCCCTGAGGCAGCAGATGCTGGAAGTCCAGCAGGGTGTGCGGGAGGATCTGGCAGAGATACATGAGGGAATGTGTGCCATGGTCTCTGTGATGGAAGAGCCCATGAGGAGCATCAGCAATGCAATGGCCCTCATGGCCAAGAGCGATAACTCCTCCATGGAGAGTGTGGCGACTCTCATTGAGAGGCTCCTCCAGGAGATCAGTCAGGGCTTCCTGGGGTTGCGCTGGCACCTGCAAACCCTCACAGTGGCATTGGTCTCAGCTGGTCAGTGACGGTGTGGGAGATGGATTGGGCACCCAGTATCACACCACGGGCTTATCACTGGTGGTTTTCTTTTGCCCCACGTTTAAGTTGCTTTTAAGTTGGTTTGCTGTTCAACACCTTTTAATGGACTTTGATTTCTGAATGCAAGTTGGCAATCATTAAATGTTTTGGCTCTCAACAAGCCTCTGGGTGTTTCATTAGTTCTGCAGGTGAAGGGGAACCCATGATGATATGAGTGACTTGTTTGACATTGAGCTTTATTGATAAGACACATATTTAACCAGGCAAATATTGCTCTCAGGTATCAAGTATGGAGCCTGCAGCCCTGGCATGTGTTGGTGATTCATCTGTGGTGGGCTAACTGAAGAAGCATTGGATCAAAGCTTCCTGGGTGTCCCTGCCTCCCTGGAGGTTACCCAGGTCGGCGTCTATACCCTCAAAATTCTCCTGAGCGTGCTCATCCTCGGACTCACTACTGGACTCATTGTCTGCAGCCAAGTCATCAGCGTCTACATCTTCTTCCTTCACTGCATCCCCCCTTTCCAGAGCCAGATTGTGGAGAGCACAGCATGCAACCACCATCAGTGACACACAATCTGGGGGGTATTGGAGTGCACCCCCTGAATGGTCCAGGCATTGAAAGCGCATCTTGAGAAGATCGATGGTTCTCTCCACCACAGCCCTTGAGGAGGCGTGGTTCCTGTTGTACTGCTGCTTGGCCTCTGTTCTTGGATGGCGGAGAGGCGTCATGAGCCACTTTCTGAGGGGATACCCCTTGTCAATCAGCAGCCATCCATCTGTCCGGGCTGGTGCACTGAAGAGTCTCAGCACCTGGGGGTGTCTCAGGATTTAAGCATCATGGGAGCTTGCACAGACTTGTAGAACCTGCATCCTGTGATCACACACTATCTGCACGTTCATGGAGTGGAATCCCTTCCTGTTTACAAAGGCTCCTGTCTCACCCCCTGGCGCCTTGGTGGCCACATGTGTGTAGTCGATTGCACCCTGGACGCAGGGGAACTCAGCAATCACTGCAAAGCCCGTGGCTCGCTCAACCTGGCTGGCATCATCCGAGCGGTAGTGAATGAAAGTCAGTGCATGCCTGAACAGAGCGTCTGTCACCAGCTTGGCACAACTGTGGACAGCTGACTGGGAAACTCCACAAAAACCACCCCCAACCCCTGGAAAGAGCCGGAGGCATAGAAGTTGAGGGCAACCGTGACCTTCAGCACCACTGACATGGCGTGTCAACCCAGACAGTTGGAGCTGATCTCAGGGCCAATCATCTGACAGGTGGAGGTCACTGTCTGCCTTGAGAGATGTAGCCTCCTTTGGCACTGCACCTCAGACATATTGAGGTACTTGCATTGCCACCTGTAAACCCTGCCTGCAGGATGGTGGCGTCTTCTGCGGCCCCTTTCACTTTGGACTTCCTGTTGGCTCTGCGCCCCTTGTGCCTGCACCTGTCCTCCCAAAGGTGGCTCTCCTGGAGGCTGAATATGGACTCCTGGTCTCCTCCCCCTTCTGGCCCTCTTTCATCCTCAGAGGAGGTGTCTCCAGCATGGAGCACAATCCCCATTCCCAGGCTAAGGGAAGGCTGTCTAATACCTGCAAGGCCTCAAGTGTTATGATTCCTCCAGAGTCCTGAACTGAAGCCTGTTCTTTCTGTCAAAGCAGCTCTGAAATGAAATGAAGTTGTCCTGTTCACACGAGCAAGCAGCAGTAAGCAATAAACTAAAGTTCTAACTACTCACATTAGTGAACCCACACACCCCTCTTATCCTGCCCGTGGATGAAGTTTTTAAAAATGTGGCCTCCCGCCTGCCCATTGTGCCCGTGTGATGCACTAAAAATTGCATGGGCTGCGAAAAATCACCTTCAGTTGCTCCATCAAGGGCCTTAACTGGCCCATTAATTAATGGCGGGCGTGCCTCGGAACTCATAGCATGCCCGCCCTCTGAAATGTCGCGATGGCGCGCGGTGACATCAGGACGCATGCCCAACATCATTGCGTGTCATTTTACACATTGGTGTGTCGAGCCCACCCTCACACGCTGACTGGAAAATTCTGCCCCAGGTTTTAAATGTCCAATTTTCCCTTTAAGCTTCAAACAGTGTCGAGGGTGTGGGCGGAGGGGGTGGGGGTTAGCACATCAGATTTTCTCCTCTTCCCACATGTATATGCTGTAGATTAAATGGCTGCAGTAATAAACTCCATCTGAATAGTATTGCACTTCTGTTTTGAAATTTGTCCAGAAACTTTAAGAGATTGTGGTCTGTATAAACAGTTGTTTCTGACAAATTGTTTGCAGGGTATATTTCAAAATGCTGCAGTGCTGATACCAACCCCAAAGTCTCTTTTTCGATCATTAAAATCTTCTCTGTTGTACATTCAACTTCCGTGGAAAATATCCTATCAGTTACTCAATTCCAGTTTCATCTTCCTGCAACAGTAAAGTTCTAATGCTTATATCACTTGCGTCAACAGCCAACTTAAATTGCTTGGCATAATTGGGTACTGCCAAAACTGGTGTGGTAGTCAATACAGTTTTTAAACTGTCAAATGCTTTCTGACACTCCTGTGTCCATTGAAGCTCCTTGTTCTTTTTTCATTGTTCAGTCAATGGAGCAGCCACACTGCTAAAATTTGGTACAAATTTCTGGTAAAACCCAATCATACCCAGAAACCTCAAAATTTCTCGCTTCATTGTAGGGTGTCCTTGTACACCAGTCGCTGAAGGTAAGTATGCAGGTGCAGCAGGTGGTAAAGAAGGCAAATGGTATGTTGGCCTTCATAGCCAGAGGATTCAAGTACAGGAGCAGGGATGTCTTGCTGCAATTGTACAGGACCTTGGTGAGACCACACCTGGAATATTGTGTGTAGTTTTGGTCCCCTTATCTGCGGAAGGATGTTCTTGCTATAGAGGGAGTGCAATGAAGATTTACCCGCCTGATTCCTGGGATGACAGGACTGACATATGAGGAGAGATTGAGTCGATTAGGATTATTTTCACTGGAGTTCAGAAGAATGAGGGGGATCTCATAGAAACCTATAGAATTCTAACAGTACTAGACAGGGTAGATGCAGGAAGGATGTTCCCAATGATGGGGGAGTCCAGAACCCAGGGTCACAGTCTGAAGAAATGGGGTAGACCATTTAGGGCTGAGATGAGGAGAAATTTCTTCACCCAGAGAGTGGTGAACCTGTGGAATTTGTTACCACAGAAATTAGTTGAAACCAAAACATTGTATCTTTTCAAGAAGGAGTTCGGTATAGCTCTTGGGGTGAAAGTGATCAAAGGATATGGGGAGAAAGCGGGTGCAGGCTATTGAGCTGGATGATCAGCCATGATCATAATGAATGGCGGAACAGGCTTGAAGGGCCAAATGGCCTGCTCCTGCTCCTAGTTTCTATGTTTCTATGAACAACAGAGATCACTATCCCATAACATTAAGGATTGACTAGCCCCTGTGTCTCTTAAAATTTTAATATCTTTACCTGCTCCACCCTGTACACGTGGAAAGACTTCCCTTTCCCATGCAAAATCTTTAAAGATTTCTGCAACCGGCTTTTCAGAACCCCCTTGGGTAAATTGTGAACACATTCCTACATCTTTACCTATCACTGATTCTTCCTGTTTTACCTGTACATAAACCACTGTTTTTTCCTGTGTCTGAACGTCAGAACCCACAGTACTTTTACTTCCAGAAATTTTCTGTATCCTAATAATTCCAACAGGTTTTCTCTGTAATTTCTAACACACTGACCTGGGTGCCCAACTTTAATACAATGAAAACACCTCAATTTTCAAGTGTCACTTCTACCCTCAGTATTTTCCTTTTTAGTCTGAGAAAAAACTTCCTGGGAATTTCTACTTACTTCTTCTCTTCCCTGACTACCCACCTTCCTTTCATCTTCCCACTTTCTATCCTTCTCTGATTTAAAAGGGTAACAAAAAATAGGTTTAGATCTATGAACTAACTCATAATCATCCGCTATTTGTGCTGCTTGTCTTACCATTTTAATCCTCCGTTCCTCCATATGTTTTTTCACTACCGAAAGAATTGAATCTTTAAATTCTCCCAAAAGATTTACTTCTCTAAGAGCTGCATATGTTGTCTCTATATTTAATGCCCATATCCTCTGGTCAAAATTACTTTGTTTTACTCTCTCAAGCTTAATATAAGTTTTCCAAGGCTGCTTTCTCATGTTCCTGATTTCTGCCTGTATGCCTCAGGACCACACTCATATGCACTCAAAATAGCCTTTCTTTCCACATCATAATCCATCGACATTTCTTCTGATAGGAGAGCATACAACCCAGTACTCTACCCACTAACTAGATTGTAACAATAATGTTCAGTTTTCTTATGGCTAACTTTTCCCTCTGGAGATCACGTCTTCGCATTTCCATTCCTTTTTAAAATAATCTCTCTTCTTCCGTTTCTTTTTCTGCTGCCTCTAGCCTTTTCAATTTCAATTTGTTTTCTTTCGCTTTTGCCTCCAATTCAACTTTTTTCAATTGCTTTGCTTGTTCACATTCAAGCTTTTTCATTTCTAACTGAAGCCTCACTACCTCCAACTGTGACTCAATAGTGTCAGGTATCACTTCCAACTTCAAATGCTGTGCTATCGCTTCAACTATGTCTGCTTTGTTTGCCCCTACAGGTAACCTCAATAGCAACTTATTTGGCAATTCTGTTAAGTTACCCTTAGATGCTTTTTGTAATCTAATCAGAGTTATGTCTTCTGCTTCCAAGAAGGTTTAAGCCATGGATACAGCTATTATTGCAGTCTCACCTCTTCTCATAATATAAATCTATTCATGGTGATAATATTATCAGTAACCTTTAGGAAAAACAAACACACTTCTTGGCCTAACTTCTCTAGCTAGGTGTAATATCCTACCATCTCTTTGAAATTCAAACTGCCCTGATTAATCTAAAAATGCAAATTCCCCTCACCTCACATTCTAAGGCTTGAGCCATGTTTACGTATTTAGCATTTCAAACCTAGCTTCTTCTGATGAATCAAAGCCTCCAGGCCAGCTGTGCCCAATTCAATCAAATTCCCCCCCAACACACACACAGAGAAACTATCCAAACCCTATTAACCTACTTTTACAAAAATCACAATAATATTATGAGGATTATTATTATACTTTTGTGACATTTTGGACAGAGAATTTGTACTTCAAAATTGTAAACATGCTTATACAAGTGTGAAAGACACCAATTTACATAGTTAAACAACATCCTTCCCCAAACAGGCAAGAGTGCTGGCTACCCTTCACAGGCCCATCTGAAAATTGCCCTGTCAGTCTTTAATGTACAAGGGACAAGGTTTTCCTTAGATTTCCTCTACCAGCAGGTCATCTTATTAGCATGAAATGGGTGGGCATTTGTTGAAAATTGTCCCTCTTGTTGTCTCTGGGAAAGACAAATTCAATTAACCTTAATACCAGGCTGAATACCCAACTGAGGTGATAAATTTTAGTAGTGATGCACTGCTCCTCCTTATAGTGATCAAGTTTTAACAGAATTGTGGGTAGGATTTTCCCTTTGTTGGCAGGGCCTGGCGGGTGGGCCTGGGAGCTGCTGCGAAAGGGACTGCCGCCCGTGATTGGGCCCCGCTCGCCATTTCATGCTGGCTGGCCAATTAAGGCCCGCCCAGCGTGAAACGCGGCTCTGCACTGGCTGGGAAGGGCTGAGCAGGGGTGGGGGGCCTGTTGGCTGCCGGGTCCAATGGTGACTCGGTGGCCTGTTTAAAAGCAAACCAGGCAGCCCCTGGAGGGCTGTCACGGAGGATGATCCCTCAGCCGGCATGATGGACCTGCTTGCAGCTGGACACGGCAGGCAGGAGGGCAGATTGGGTGGGCACTCAGCCCCCTGCTTCTTTGATGAGTGCCTCACCATCCTCCTGGAGGAGCTGGCTGTCAGAAGAGGCACCGTTATCCACAGGGATGGGAGGAGGACACCACTGCACCTCACCAAGAGGGCATGGGAGGAGGTAGCAGTGCAGGTCAGCAGCTGTGACATGGTGCAGCACTCCTGGGTGCAGTGCTGGAGGTGCTTCACAGCTCTGCTGTGCTCAGGAAGGGTGAGTACCATGTTGGCATGGGTCAGTGTGCAGATGTATTAAGGTCTGGCTGTCCCCTGCGTGGACCTCAAGGGTACCAGAGTCTGAGTGCCAACTGTCAATCACGCCAGAGCTAGCCAAGGGGGGCAAGCCCTGGCTACTTGGACTGAGTGCCTTATAGCTCGAAGGCCATGGCTACAAAGTGCCCAGCTAGGTGCTCCTCAGAGGGGCTTGGCCAGGCTGCAATGGAGCTGCAGGTACAGAGTGGACTAATCAGTGCTTCTCTGTCCTTTCAGGAGAAGACTGCCCACAACAACATAGAAAGGTCGCAGACCAGCAGAGGCCCCACTAGTTTCCTAAACCTTTCAAGGTGGGAGCAAGTTGCCATTGAGCTCAAGAGCTGGCACACCCCACTTGCAACCAGGCACTGAGAGGCCTGGATGCCAGACAAAAGTAAGAGAGCAGAGCACAGAGGTAAGAATTTCGGCTTGTGCAACCATTCTAGTTTAGCCTTTTCATTGAGGTGGGCCTTAACCTGGAGTCCCCATTGATCATTTGAAGACAAGGGCACCATGGTGATGATCTCTGTTGTCTCACCCGTGTGCCTGGCATGCACACTGACAGTGTGATGAATCCAAGGTATGCTGGGCCAGGTTGGCAAGACCCAGAAAGGGGGGTGTGAAGGGATGGGTGTCAGTGGGGGACAGACCAAAGCAGCGAAAATGCAGGCCACTTTGAGCGGCCATCAGCCCACCACTTTTACTGGGCAGATTGGGGGCACTGGCCTCCCCCATTGCGGGTAAAATCCCAGTGATGGGGCTTGGGAGGCTATTAAGTGGCCAGTCAATGGCCTCAATCAGCCCACAGGCGAGTGGGCCTCCAGATGCCTCTCCTGCCGCTGGTAAAATCACAGCAGGGGCAGGCAACATCTTCCCAGGAGTGGGGTAGCAGGCACTGGGCAAGGTGCCCCACTCCCACCCCCGATGCACTCCTGGGAAGTCATAAAATACTGGTTGCTATTTTCATTTCTTTCCATCACTTTAAGTACCATTCTGTTTCTTCCACTGCTCTTAAGCCAGGTTTTATACAGCCTTGAAATAAAAACAGAAAATGCTGGAAGTACTCAGCAGACCTGGCAGCATCTGTGGAGAGAGAAAAACAGAGGTGATAGGCAGGAATTTCCCTATGGGTTTCTGAATCCCACCCTCAGGCTCAATTGTGGCTCAGGAGCCCAGGCTGGGTAGGAAATAGTCACTCAGTGTGATTTTCCCTAGAGTAGCCAATTAATAGCCAGAGGCGAGGATCCCTGTCAAATTAAGGACAGCGAGTGGGCTCTTGAAGCTAAATTACAAGTCAAAGGCTTTCCAGCTTCAAAGCAGCAGTAAAATTCAATGCAAGGGAAGTATGGGAGCAGGAACTTCAAAATTGATGCACTCTGTTTCCAACTTTTTTAAAGTTTAAATTTAAAAAGTGCCTTTCCAGCCAGGCCACCAATTGACTCTGGCAGCTGCTGCAACTGGGAAGACAAGAGAGCAGGATGACCTCTGAGCTTACCTGGAGCACTGGCCCCTCAGCTTTCCACTGGCAGGCCACAATGAGGCAGCTAAACTGACTCTTGTCACCTGTTGACTGGAAAATTCCACTTGGCCCCCTTTAATTTGCAGGGAGGCAGTGGTGTAGTGGTATTGTCACTGGACCGGTAATCCAGAGACCCAGGGTAATACTCTGGGGACCCAGGTTTGAATCACACCATCTGCTGTGAATTCAGTAAAATATCTAGAATGAAGTCTAATGGTGCCCATGAAACGATTGTAGTAAAAGACCCATCTGGTTCACTAATGTCCTTTAGGGAATGAAATCTGCTGTCCTCACCCTTTTTGGCCTACTTATGACTCCAGAGCTGCAATAATGTGGCTGACTCTTAAATACCCTCTGAAATAGCCTAGTAAATCACTCAGTTGTATCAAACCACTAAAAAATCAATAAAAACGAATGAAACCAGACAGATGGATCTGGGCACCGGAAACAACAGCCTCCAAACCAGCCCTGTCGACCTTGTAAGTTCCTCCTTAATAACATCTGGGGGCTTGTGCCAAAATTGGAAGAGCTGTCTCCCAGACTGGCCAAGCAACAGCCTGACATAGTCATTCTCACGAAATCATACCTTACAGATCATGTCCTAGACACCACCATCACCATCCCTATGTTATCCTGTCCCACTGGCAACAAAGGTGGCAGCACAGTGGTATACAATCTGGAGGGAGTTTTCCTGGGAGTCCTCAACATCGACTCCGGGCCCGATGAAGTCTCATAGCATCAGGCCAAATGTGGGCAAGGAAAACTCCTGCTGATTAACATACACTGCCCTCCTTCAGCTGATGAATCAGTGCTCCTCCATGTTGAACACTACTTGCAGGAAGCTCTGAGGGTGGGAAGGGTGCAGAATGTACTCTGGGTGGGGGACTTCAATGTCCATCACCAAGAATGGCTCGGTAGCACCACCACAGATGGACCTGGCCAAGTCCTTAAGGACATAGCTGCTAGACTGCGTCTGTGGCAGGTGCTGGGGGAGCCATCAAGAGGGAAAACATAATTGACCTCATCCTCACCAACTTGCCTGCCACAGATGCATCTGTCCATGACAGTATCAGTAGGAGTGACCACCGCACAGTCCTTGTGGAGACGAAGTCTCATCTTCACATTGAGGATACCATCCATTGTGCTGTGTGGCACTATCACCATGCTAAATGGGATAGATTTCAAACAGATTTAGCAGCTCAGGACTAGGCATCTGAGGTACTGTGGGACATCAGCAGCAGCAGAATTCTGTTCAACCATAATCTGTAACCTCATGGCATGGCATTTCCCCACTCAACCATTACCACCAAGCCAGGGGATCAACCCTGGTTCACTGAAGAGGGCATGCCAGGAGCAGCACAAGTCATACCTAAAAAGGAGATGTCAACTTGGTGCAGCTACACACTAGCATACCAAACAGCATAAGCAGCAATTGATATACAGAGCTAAATGATTCAACAACCAATAGATCAGATCTAAGCTCTGAAGTCCTGCCACATCCAGTCGTGAATGGTTGTGGACAAATAAACAGCTCACTGGAAGAGGTGGCTCCACAAATATCCCCATCCTCAATGATGATGATGATGATGGAGCCCAGCATATCAGTATAAAAAATAAGGCTGATCCGTTGTCAACAATCTTTAGCCAAAAGTGCTAAGTGGGTTTTGTTTTCTTCATTTACAGAATGTGGGCATTGCTGGCTAAGCCAGCATTTATTGCCTCCTCCGGAGGTCCCCAGCATCACATATGCCAGTCTTCATCCAAATCGATTCACTCCACGTGATATCAAGAAACGGCTGAAGGCACTGGATACTGCAAAGGCTATGGGCTCTGACAACATTCCTGCAATAGTACTGAAGACTTTTGCTCCGGAACTTGCCGCGCTCCTAGCCAAGCTGTTCCAGTACAGCTATAACACTGACATCTAGCCAGCAATGTAGAAAATTGTGTAGGTATGACCTATACACAAAAAGCAGGATAAATCCAATGCAACCAATTACTGCCCCAGCAGTCTACTCTCAATCATCAGTAAAGTAATGGGAGGGGTCATTAACAGTTTTATCTAGCGCCACTTGCTTAGCAATAACCTGCTCACTGATGCTCAGTTTGGGTTCCACCAGGGTCACTCAGCTTCTGACCTCATTACAACCTTGGTTTAAACATAGACAAAAGGAGCTGAACTCCACAGGTAAGGTGAGAGTGACTGTCATTGAAATCAAGGCAGCATTTAACTAAATGTGGCATCAAGGAGCCCTAGCAAAACTGGAGTCAATGGAAATCAGGGGTAAAACTCTCCGTTGGTTGGAGTCATACCTAGCACAAAGAAAGACGGTTGTGATTTTTGGAGTTCAATCATCTCAGTTCCAGGGCATCGCTGCAGGAGTTCTTCAGGATAGTGCCCTTGGTCCAACCACCTTCAGCTGCTTCATCATTGACCTTTTTTCCATCATAATATCAGAAGTGGGGATGTTCACTGATGATTGCACAATGTTCAGCACCATTCGCAACTCCTCAGATACTGAAGCAGTCCATGTCCAAATGCAGCAAGAAATGAACAATACCCAGGCTTGGGCTGGAAAGTGGCAAGTAGCAATCACACCACACAAGTACCTGGCCATGAACATCTCCAGTAAGAGAGAATCTAACCATCGCCCCTTGACATTCAATGGCATTACCATCACTGAATCTGCTACTATCAATATCCTGGGGGTCACCATTGTCCAGAAACTGACCTGGACTAGCCATATAAATGCTATGGCTACAAAAGTAGGTCAAAGGCCAGGAATCCTGTGATGAGTAACTCACCTCCTGATTCCCCAAAGCCTGTCTACCATCTGCAAGGCACAAGTCAGGAGTGTGATGAAATATTCTGCACTTGCCTGGATAAGTGCGGCTCCAACAACACTCAAGAAGCTTGACACCATGCAAGACAAAACAGCCCGCTTGATTGGCACCACATACACAAACATTCACTCCCTCCACCATCAATGAACAGTAGCAGCAGCATCTACAAGATGCACCACAGGAATTCACCTAGGTTCCTTAGGCAGCACCTTCCAAACCCACGACCACTGCCACTTAGAAGGACAAGGGCAGTAGGTACATGGGAACACCACCACCTGGAAGTTCCCTTCCAAGCCACTTATCATTCTGACCTGGAAATATATTGCTGTTACTTCACTGTCGCTGGATCAAAATCCTGGAACTCCCTCCCTAAGTGTCACTGAAGCTTGGAACCAGTATGAAGGCTGCAGATGGCCCTTTAAAGATGGCCCCCCAAGTCGAGCTGCCTGCACTAACTCCTGCTCACAACTCCAGCCATTAAGTTGCTGCATGGCATAAGATGTTTAAGGTGTTGGATACTTTCTGGTAGGTCTTAATGAAGTCTTTGCAGTCTTAAGTGTGTTAACTGTATGTATTCATTAACTACAAAAACTAAAAGGGATCTAGCTCAGATCTGTGTCTACGTCTGCTTGTGCACACAGCTCTGTTCAACAATGGACTGACCCCCCTTGCTGTGGGTCATAGATTCTTCCAACATGCCAGGAGTCTCACCCCCTCTGCATGTTGCCCTTGAGGTGGCTGTGGTGGGGAAGAGACCGTTGCTCACCTCCTTGTGGAATGTGCCTTTGCAAAGAAGATCTGGAGAGAGA
Organism: Carcharodon carcharias; assembly: GCF_017639515.1. Lineage (NCBI taxonomy): Eukaryota > Metazoa > Chordata > Chondrichthyes > Lamniformes > Lamnidae > Carcharodon > Carcharodon carcharias. The sequence continues at coordinate 141,100,564 of NC_054471.1, read as the reverse complement.
TGCAGTGGTTTTTGTCAAGATTCATTCCAAGTAGTGGTGTGACATGGGATTCTGTGCTCTACGGCTGTTCCCAGGGACACACGCTGAGACGAACATTAACTGCAGCTGGAGGATCATCAACTCGGTGAAAGATGCTCTTTGGTCTGCCCAAAACTTGTTGGTCTTCCAGTACAAAGAGTTGTCCCCGACCGAGTGTTGCAGACTGGCACACTCCAAGGTCCAGGTCTAGATGCTGAAGGATACACTAAAGCTTGGGGCAGCCGCTGCAAAAGCCCAATGGGGAAAGGTTGCTGTCTAAGACCTTTCTGCCATAGTGCACCAAGAGGCTGGGAAAGTTATAGACCCCTCGGGCTGTACGGCTCACAATAATTGTATGTAGTGAACACTAATTGTATTATAATTGTATTGAAGCACCTCAGAGTGCAACATGATGTATGTTGATAACTCCAATACCATTGTCTGACTGTCTGTAATGACCATATTGAAATGACTGTAATATTCATTGATTGTACTGAAGCACCTCATGATCCATGTGTAAAAGTTGAATCTGATTGCACTTTTTGTGATGGCGATTTAGAAATGTTTTGTAGCGTTCTTTCAGATCTTTTATGAATAAAGTTTTTAAAAGCTGGATAAAAGTGTCCATGCATCATAATCATACACCTAAAAATATAGCTGATAAAAGTGCTGTCCAGAGAAATTTATTTTGATTTTATTTCATAATGGAAATTTCATCTCGATTTTGGATGAGGTTTGATGAAAAATGCAACCCGGAAATGACCCCACTGTCAGGATTGTGACCCAAACGGTAAAATCCAACCCATGATTCTAGAGAACCAATATACTTATTTTGAATCTATGTATTTTAGATAAGTTTTTAACAGCATAGATATATGTTACACAGAAAATCATAGTTTAAGAGAACAGTTAATGGTTGGACTGGTTCTCTAATGTAAAGGTAAATTTATTCTCAAGGACTGGCACTATGATTTATGCGACTGATATATCTTTTGTTTAACACTTGTTCTAAGTCTAGCGCTGGCAGCATGAAAGGCTGCAGTGAAATTGAGAAAACGTGTGGGAAGACAACATCATAGATGATATGTTCAGCACGGAATAGTTCAAAAGGGCCGACAGGCCTTCGTCTTCCCACCCTATTTTCTGATCCAGTGCTCATTCTGTATTCATGGTGCTTATGTTTCTGGGAACAATGAAAATGAACCTACTTTGGATTTGTACAAGAATAACATCTGATTTTAACAACAAAGTAAGAGAATTGTCAAGAGACTGAGGCATGAATATCTTACTTTAGCTATGTGTTAAGCTTCCTTCCACAATTCAGACAGGAACAGAGTTCCTTTCTTTATTTCTGCACCTGCAAAATGTTTTTGGACATTTCTATTCTAAAAAATACCTTGTGGTATATGTTTTTTTTCTAAAAGCATGTTTTATAGGAACAGAGAAGCATAGGAAATAGGAACATAGAAAGGCAATTTAGCCCATTCAAAGAGATCACGGCTGATCTGAGACCTAACTCCATTGTCTCATATCCTTCGAAATACATTGGCTAATGAAATATCTGTCAGCTTCAGATTTAAAATTTACAATTGATTAAGCTTCTATTGCTGTTTGTGGAATAGAGTTCCAAACATCCATCATCCTTTGTGTAAAGCAGGATTCCCTTATTTAACCCCTGAAAGGTCTGGCTCTATTATTTAGACTTTGCTCTCCAGTTTCGGCCTCTCCAATCAACAGAAATAGTCTCTCTGTATCTACCCTGCTCCCCTTATTGGCTTCAATCAAATCACCACCTGGGTCTTCTAAATTCCAGGAAATACAACCCTAGTTTGTGTAATCTCTCCTCGTATGTTAACCCTTGGAGTCCAGGTGTCATTCTGATAAACCTGCACTGCAATGGAATACAAAGGATTACATAGGATATATGGCACAGAAACAGGTCATTTGGTCCAACCAGTCCATGCTGGCATTTATGCTCCACTCAAGCCTTCTCCCATCATTCTTCATCTTAATCGATCATCATAACCATCTATTACCTTCTCCTTCGCATTGTGATGGAAGTACAATAATTTTTACACTATTTTCTGGTTTATTGTGAAGTAGGTTTATGAGGGCTACTATAGTTAGGTCTGTCTGTTTGATTTAGTTACATTTGGAGTCATGTAGACTGCAAGCTTTAAATCATCAAAAGGCGCTAGGTGTTTGACGTGCTAATGAGTAAACGTGGATGCTGTCTTAGCATGTAAGGTGTGAAGGGACTGATGGATTTCAAAGGGATGTTAGTTTGTTTACGACTAGCCAGATAAACAAGGCTGAGGAGTGTGTTTATGTTTCCCAAAGGTTACTGACAATATTGACAACATGGAAGTTTTTATATTATGAGGAAGATACAGTTTTAAAGACATATGGAGTGATAGAATTTACATATTAAAAAGAGAGAAATATATATAAAGGAGAATGAAAGGCACTGTGGAGGAAGGCCACCTAAGATCTAACAGGAGAGTGTAAAATAGCCTAAATGAAGCCTCCAGCCAGTTGCGCATCAGTCCGCTATAGAACCACATTGAATTTGGGGAAAAGGAATTTGGAATTCCACTGTCAAGTGGGTATTGTGTTAACTTGGTGGTTCTGTTTTAAATCTTAAAATCTATTTTGGAGTGTTGCCTTAAAAAGGGTCAGGTTAATCAGGAATTTTAGGAGCTGTTATCGTATTAAGTAATTATAGTCTTATGTATGTGCTTGAAATCCTTTATTTTGTTAAAAAACATTTTAATTTAATTTTTAAAATCTCTAAATGTCTTGGTGGACTTATTGCTTCTGAATTCAGTGCATTCATTTTCTCATAATAAATAGAAATTATAAAACCATTGTGATAGCATGACAAAGATCTCCTTGTAGATTTGGTACACCTAGCACACATCATCTGCCATGTCATAACAAACTAGGGGCTACTTGGGGGATATTTTAAATTTATTGATTAGTTTGGAGTTGGTGAATCTTAAGGCTACAAGTGCAAGAAGCACATTGAAGTCAGTAGTTGGTGTGAGGGATTTTAAAGTGGTGAGACTGCAAAAATGGCTGAATCCATGGCTAAAACCTTTTTGGAAGTAGAAGGTATAACTCTGATTGGGTTACCATAGGTATCTAAGGGTAAGTTAACAGAATTGGCAAATAAGTTGCAGTTGAGGTTACCTATAGGGGCAAAGAAAGCTGACATAATTAAAGTGATAGCACAGCATTTGAAATTGGAAGTGATACCTGACATCAGTGGCACAGCTGGAGGTAGTGAAACTTCAGTTACAAATGAAGAAGTTTGAATTTGAACAAGCAAATGAAAAAGCTTGAACTAGAGGCAACAGACAAAGGAAAAGGGAGTATTTCAAAGAGAAATAGAAATGCAAAAATGCAGTCTCCAGAGGGAGAAGTTAGCAATTGAGGAAAGAGAGAAGGAAAGCGAAAGGGAATACCAGCTTAAAAAGCTGGACTTTAAAAAAGAGACCTCAGATGCTGATGAAGGTTCTGATAATGAAAAGACTACTAACCTAAAATCCAGTGGGGAGATGCTTAAATTTGTGCAAGCTCTTCTGAAGTTTGAAGAAAGGGATCTAGAGATGTTCTTTATTTCATTGGAGAAGATGGCTAAGCAGATGAAATGGCCACAAAAAAACTGGATATTGCATTTATAGTCTAGGTTAGTGGGTAGAGCTCATGAGGTTTATGTTTCACAGTCAGAAGAAGTGTTGCTGGATTATGACGCAGTAAAAAAGGCTATTGTATATGAGTTGGCTCCTGAGGCGTACCGGCAGAAATTTAGGAATATAAGGAGACAGCATGGACAAACTTAAATTGAGCTTGAGAGAGTAAAACAAATAATTTTGACCAGTGGATATGGGCATTAAAGGTAGAGATAATATATGCAGCTCTTAGAGATGTAATTCTTTTGGAAGAACTTAAAGATCTAATTCCTTCGGTAGTGAGAACACAGGTGGAGGGACAGAGGGTTAAAATGGTAAGACAAGCAGCCTAAATAGCTGATGATTATGAGCTAGTTCATAGTCTAAACTTTTTAAATCAGAGAAAGTGGGAAGGTGAAAAGAATGTGAGTAGTCAGGGAATAGAAGGAGTAGTTGGAAATTCTCAGTAAGTTTTTCTTCAGACTAAAAAGAAAGGTGCTGAGGATAGAAATGATACTCGGAAATTGAAGTGTTTTCACTGTAATAAGGTTGGCCACACAAAGGGAACATGTTTGAAGTTACAGGGAAAATCTGTTACAGTAATTGGAATGCAGAAAAGTTCTGGAAGCAAAAGCATGTGGGTTCTGAGGTCCAGGCACAGGAAAAGCCATTGGTTTGTGTACAGGTTGTCAGGGAAATATAATAATTTTTATAATGTTATTGGAATTTATTGTAAGGTAGGAATAGTGTGTGTGTGTGTGTGTGTGTGTGTGTGTCGTGTGACTTAACTGAATTAAAGAAAGCTGCTCTGAAGGCTTTGATGTTTCTGAGGTGAAGCTAGGTTTGAAATGTTAAATGGGTAAACATGGCTGAAGTTTTAGAATGCAAGGTGTAAAAGGAAAATTTGCATTTTTAGATAAACCAAAGTAACTTGAATTTCAAAAGAGGTGGTGAATTGTTACACTTAGCCAGAAGAAGCCAAGCAGTGTGTGTCATCAAGCTATTAATTGTTCTTGGAAATAATGTTTTTTAAATAGATGTTTAGTCTTTGGGTGTGTCTTAATTCAAGCCTGCTGGTCTGGGTGCTTTGATGTATAGTAGTTTTGAGACATAAGCAGAGAGGTAAAGGGTACATTTGCATTTTGTTGAATAGAGCGCTCAAGAAGGGGAGTGAAATCTTGCACCTAGCTAGGAAAGATCAAGCAATGCTTATATTACTAATAAAATTGGTGCTATGAAAGGGGTTTTATTGTGGTGATACAATGAAAATTTACATTCAAAGAAAAGAGCTAGGTAGAGCCTGAGGGAAGCTTGTGTGTGCAGAGCAGAGGCATGTAACATCAAGGCAATTGTAAGCCTACAACTTTCTGTAAAGGAGCCAAATTGAAAGGAACCTCATTTTGAATTTGTAAGGTGAAAATGTCTTGCCTGGTGTGTGGTTAAAGCCTATGGGTTGTTGTTCCCTTAGTGGAAATTAATTTGATAATTTGTTAAAAGTTATGATGGTAGTAATTTGTAGCCATGTGTATGTGTTTAGTACCTTGTTGTAAATTAATAAATGTATAATTTAGATTGATATAAAAATGTCTTGAGAACTGGTGGTCTTTTCCTGAATTTAGAGCTGCAACTCAAAACATACCAAGTGAAAATATAGGTTACGGCAGTTGTTTAAAGATTTCCTCTGGGGTTTTAAATAACGGCCTTTACCAACGTTTACCACCGTGCAACTGCTGCGTCATAACAGTGTGTTTATTTTTCCCAAAACCTACTGATAAAATTGGTACTATGAAAGATTTTTATTATTAGAAAAGTAGAATTGAAAAGACATATTGAGACAATGGGATTTACATTAAAAAGGGAAAACCTGTATAAAGGAGATGAGGTTATGTGTAAGAGAAAGGCATTGTAAGATATAACAAGTGTGAAAAGCCTCCAACCTCTAAGCCTCAAGTTGCTGCATACATAAGCTGAAGTGAAGAAAGCTCAGTTTGAATTTGATTGTTCAGGATATTGTGTTACTTTGCCTGGCTCTTTTAAAATCTCTGGGCAGAATTTTCTGTCTGTCGAGTGGAGCTGGAGTGTCCACAGGTGGGTGTGGACCCGATTGGCGCCCGCGATCAGATCCGTGCCGCTATTTTGCACAGGCAGGCCAATTAAGGCCCACCCAGCGTATTTGCCGACTCCCATGGATAGTGGGAGTGTGCAGGCTGCAACATTTGTACACAGACCACCAGGTCCAATGGCAACCCGGCAGTCTGTTTAAAGGGAGGCCTGGCAGCCTCCTGTAGGCTGCTCACAATGGCCACTTTGAGGTAACACTGCAGGGGCTCTGCTGAGCAGGACATGCTGGAGGGAAGGGCAGAGGAGCAGGACAGGCTGCAGGGTCTGCCACAGGAGTAGGGGAGACTGCAGGGTAGGCCAGCAGGGGGCCATTGCGCCCCTCGCTTTTCTGATGACAGCCTTGCTGCCCTCCTCAAGGACGTGGTAGCACAGCGGGAGGTGTTGGTTCCCCCAGGATGGGATGATGATGTCCTTCCCAATACCACCAACCTTGCCTGGGAGGAGGTGGCGGAGGTGATGAGTTTCCGTGATATGGTGCGGCGCACCTAGATCCAGTGTCGCAAGCACTTCAATGATTTGTTGCGCTCTGGAAAGGTGAGTACCCATGTTGGCATTGGGCATTTAACCCAGCAGGTAGCCTTAGCCTTTGAGGTGCCTCCCCACCCCCCCAAGTCTTCCTGTTGCGACTGCATTGGATCATGTAGGGCATTTCTCATACCTGGGTGGGCAAGCAGATAGTGCTCATGCTTACATCAGCCTGAGTAGTTCATGAGGAGATGAGTTCTCCCCCCACACCATGTGTTGCTTCGTCGGCACATGACTAGTCTGGGGGCAACCTGCAGGAGATGCAGCTAGGCGCATACTCAGATCTCCAGCACATGTCCTATTCACGGTGATGAGATTGTGGAAGGGAAGCCTCAAGGTCTCGTGGACAAGAACCATCTGCTGCCCTCGACGCTACACGTAGTGGTGCCTCTTTCCTGTGGGAGCAAAGACCGTGTGTTTCCTAAAGTGATGTTCGCAGAATGTATCCAAGGTGGCCGTTGTGAGAGAGTTGGGAGCAGGCGTACTATCTTTGTGTGACTGATCAGCAGTAGTGGGGAGAGGAGGCACTGGAGGCCTGAAATGGCCCACTGTGGTTGAGGTGCAGTGTGCGTGTGCAGAGTCTATGTGCGAGTAGCAGCAATGAATGATCTTCTCTGTTTTTCAGGAGAAAAATGCTCATAATGCGTGTGAGCATTCGTGGACTGGAGGTGGTCAGGCTCAAATGATGATGAAGCCGCTTCGAACAGGAGGCCCTGGAGATTGAGAGGCACCATGCCCCCAGGTCAACTGGTGTCGGTGAGGCTGGGATGGAACAGCAAGGTATTTGAGGCCAAAAGTGAGATCCGCTATGCCTTCCCAACATCCATAGCACTGATGATTGTTGAATTTGTTATTGTTGCAACATTGCTCGGTCACAGAGTGATAGAGTCAGAGGTGTGGATCATAGAAAAAGGTCCTTCGGCCCTTCGAGGATGCGCCTGTCAAACACCTTCCAAAGTTTCCTAATCCCATTTCCCAGCCCTATGTCCATGGCCTTGTATGCCATAGCATCACAACTGCACGTCCAAATACTTATTACACGTTAGGAGGGTTTCTGTGTCCTCAACCCTTTTAGGCAGTGTGTCCCTCATTCCCAAGATCCTCTGTGTGCAAAAGTTGCTCATCACATCCCCTATCAACATCATGCCCTTTAACTTAAACCTATGCCACCTGGCTACTCATCCCTCCACCAAGGGGAAAAGATCCTTTCTGCTCACCCTACCTATGCCCCTCATAATTTTATAAATTTCAATAAGGTTACCCCTCAATCTCCTCTGCCACAGGGGAAATAACCCCAGTCTATGCTATGTCTTCTCATAAGTAAAACTCTCCAGCCCAGCCACCATCCTGGTCAACGACCTCTGCACTCTTTCCACTCCAGTCACATCCCTCCCTGCGATTTTCACAACTGCACACAGAACTATAGCTGTGGCCTAGGCCACATTTTCTGCACTTGGAACATTACCTCCCTGCTCCTATATTCTACTCATCGGCTAGTAAAGGCAAGTATGGCATTTACCTTCTTAAACACCTTATATACCTGTCCCCCTACTTTAAGGGGCCTGTCGACATGCCCAGCAAGGTCCCTCTGAACCTCCTCACTTTCCATGGTCCTACCATTCCTCGTGTATTCTCGTGTGTTGTTTGCCCTGCCCAAGTGCATCACCTCACACTTAACCGCATAACATTCCATTTGGCATTCTTTAGGCCATCTGACCAGCCCCTCTGCATCCGTCTGTAAAGTAAGGCTATTCTCCTCACTATTATACGCTCCACCAATATTCGTGTCCACAGGTTCTGGAAGGTTAAGCGCATAATGAGCCTGGGGGAAGGGAATGAAGTGTGTCCCTGTATGCACACTAATTGATCCACTGTCCTTGTTGTTAATTTCAGCAAGATCAGAGCATGGTCATCAGGAGGAGCTGCACACCATTTCTGCGAGGCAGGCACCAGTGCAGGTACAAGCACATCGGTGGGCATTGCAACATCGGCTAGTGTCCCGGGGCACAGTGGAAAGGGCACTTCACAATCGCTGGAGGAGCTGGCAGAGACAGAGAGTGCCGATGGTGCCAGCAGTCGGAGGACTGCAGGTGACCAGACACATGCTCAGTTAGTGCTTGTTGATGTGACTCTGAGGTCGTCCGGAACGCAGCAGCTGCAGGAAATGCAGCCGGTTGTGCGGGAGCATCTGGGAGTGATATATGAGGCTATGATTTGCTTGGTGTCCTTGGTGGGGGAGTCCACACAGAGCATCACTGATGCAATGGGTCTCTTGGCAGAGCATCATGCTTCTTCCATGAAGAGAGTGGCGACTCTCATGGAGAGGGTCCTCCAGGAGAACAAGCAGCTGCTCCTGGGGATACGCTCGGACCTGTAAACCCTCACAGCGCCAGTGGCCACAGCTGGTCAGTGCCAATGTGGGAGATGGTGTGGGCTTCAAGATTCCCAGCTCATTGCCCATCCATCCATGGTGAGTAGGGAGGTCTGGGGCAACCTCATGTTGGCGCAGCAGCTGCTTGTCGTATCTGCGGGCTCCTCTCAGGACGCTCCGGATGAGGGCACCAGCTGCTCCGACCCTCTCCCAGTGACCGCTTCATCGGGTGAGGCTGTGACAACTGGGGAGATGCCAGCTGTGGACCTGGCAGATCACTCCCAGGCAGGGCCAGCACATGGGCCTGAGGACGACAGGACAGCAGAGTCAGCAGGCTCTCTCAGATGCCACTCCGAGCGATGGGGCAGCACCAAGACATAGCACCCATAAACGAAAGCATAAGGCACATTTGGCACACCATGGGTTTCTCACTGATGCTTTTGTGTTGGCCCGAGATTAGGTACTTATAATTTTCTTCTGCTTGATTAACGTTTTGTTTTGGATTTGTGAGAACTTCAGATGGTTGAAATAAAAACCAGATATGTTACCATGGCTGAGGGTGGCTCCTATGCTCTGCGTTTGTATGTTTCAGATAAATGTCCTGTTTTGACATTGAAGTTTATGTCCAAAGCCTTTAGTTGCAGCTGATGACCTGACAGATTTAACACCTCGGTGCTGAGTATGGAAGTGCCAGGCAAGTCTGATCCTGTGGATCCATTTGTGTTGAGCTAGCTGAAGGTTTATTGGATTAAAGTCTGCTGGATGTCCCTGCCACCTTGGTGTAGTCCTGGATCAGCATTTAGCCCCTCAGCATTCCCCTGTGCTTCCTCATCCTCAGAATCATTGCTGGACTCATCGTGTGCAACCGCATCCACTGTGTTGACGTCTTCATCGTCCACTGCATATCCCCCTTTCCAGTGCAAGGTTGTGGAGAGCGCAGCATGCAACCACTATCTGGGGGTTACTGGAGTGTGTCCACTGAACAGTCCAGGCATCGGAAGCGCACCTTGAGAAGACCGATGGTTCTCTCCACCACAGCCCTTGTGGAGGCGTGGCTCCTATTGTAGCACTGCTTGGCTTCTTTTCTTGGATGGCAGAGAGGCATCATGAGCCACCTTCTGAGGGGATAGACCCAACAGCCATCCGTCAAGCCAGGCCGGAGCACTGAAGAGCCCTGGCACCTGGGAGTGTCTGAGGATGTAGGTGTCGTGGGAGCTCCCTGGGTACCTTGCACAGACTTGTAGAATCAGCATCCTGTGATCATACACTATCTGCACGTTCATGGAGTGGAAGCCCTTCCTGTTGACGAAGGCACTGGGCTCATCTGCTGGCACCTTGATGGCCACATGTGTGCAGTCTATTGCACCCTGGATGTGGGGGAAGCCAGCAATCACCGTGAAGCCTCTGGCTCGCTGTGTCTGGCTTGCCTGGTCACAGCAGAAGTGGACGAAGGTCAATGCACACCTGAACAGTGCGTCTGTAACCTGCTTGACACAAGTGTGGACAGCTGTTTGGGACCCCTGCAAGGAATCAGAGGCATAGACATTGAGGGCAGCCGTGACCTTCAGAGCCACTGGCATGGGGTGTCCACCCATACAGTTAGGAGCGGTCTCAGGGCCAATCATCTGACAAATATAAAACAAAAACAGAATTACCTGGAAAAACTCAGCAGGTCTGGCAGCATTGATGGAGAAGAAAAGAGTTGACGTTTCGAGTCCTCATGACCCTTCGACAGAACTTGAGTTCGAGTCCAAGAAAGAGTTGAAATATAAGCTGGTTTAAGGTGTGTGGGGGGGGGGAGCGGAGAGAGAGAGAGAGAAGTGGAGGGGGTTGGTGTGGTTGTAGGGACAAACAAGCAGTGATAGAAGTAGATGATCAAAAGATGTCACCAACAACAGAACAAAAGAACACATAGGTGTTAAAGTTGGTGATATTATCTAAACGAATGTGCTAATTAAGAATGGATGGTAGGGCACTCAAGGTATAGCTCTAGTGGGGGTGGGGAGAGCATAAAAGATTTAAAAATATTTAAAAATAATGGAAATAAGTGGGAAAAGAAAAATCTATATAATTTATTGGAAAAAAACAAAAGGAAGGGGGAAACAGAAAGGGGGTGGGGATGGAGGAGGGAGCTCAAGACCTAAAGTTGTTGAAATCAATATTCAGTCCGGAAGGCTGTAAAGTGCCTAGTCGGTAGATGAGGTGTTGTTCCTCCAGTTTGCGTTGGGCTTCACTGGAACAATGCAGCAAGCCAAGGACAGACATGTGGGCAAGAGAGCAGGGTGGAGTGTTAAAATGGCAAGCGACAGGGAGGTTTGGGTCATTCTTGCGGACAGACCACAGGTGTTCTGCAAAGCGGTCGCCCAGTTTACGTTTGGTCTCTCCAATGTAGAGGAGACCACATTGGGAGCAACAAATGCAGTAGACTAAGTTGGGGGAAATGCAAGTGAAATGCTGCTTCGCTTGAAAGGAGTGTTTGGGCCCTTGGACAGTGAGGAGAGAGGAAGTGAAGGGGCAGGTGTTGCATCTTTTGCATGGGCATGGGGTGGTGCCATAGGAGGGGGTTGAGGAGTAGGGGCTGATGGAGGAGTGGACCAGGGTGTCCCAGAGGGAGCGATCCCTACAGAATGCCGAAAGGGGGGGTGAAGGGAAGATGTGTTTGGTGGTGGCATCATGCTGGAATTGGCGGAAATGGCGGAGGATGATCCTTTGAATGCGGAGGCTGGTTGGGTGATAAGTGAGAACAAGGGGGACCCTATCATGTGTCTGGGAGGGAGGAGAAGGCGTGAGGGCGGATGTGCGGGAGATGGGCCGGACACGGTTGAGGGTCCTGTCAACGACCGTGGGTGGAAAACCTCTGTTAAGGAAGAAGGAGGACATGTCAGAGGAACTGTTTTTGAAGGTAGCATCATCGGAACAGCTGTGACAGAGGCGAAGGAACTGAGAGAATGGGATGGAGTCCTTACAGGAAGCGGGGTGTGAGGAGCTGTAGTCGAGGTAGTTGTGGGAGTCGGTGGGTTTGTAATGGATATTGGTGGACAGTCTATCACCAGAGATTGAGACAGAGAGGTCAAGGAAGGGAAGGGAAGTGTCAGAGATGGACCATGTGAAAATAATGTAGGGGTGGAGATTGGAAGCAAAATTAATAAATTTTTCCAAGTCCCAACGTGAGCATGAAGCAGCACCGAAGTAATCATCGATGTACCGGAGAAAGAGTTGTGGAAGGGGGCCGGAATAGGACTGGAACAAGGAATGTTCCACATACCCCATAAAGAGACAGGCATAGCTGAGGCCCATGCGGGTACCCATAGCCTCACCTTTTATTTGGAGGAAGTGAGAGGAGTTGAAGGAGAAATTGTTCAGTGTGAGAACAAGTTCAGCCAGACGGAGGAGAGTAGGGGTGGATGGGGATTGTTCGGGCCTCTGTCCGAGGAAGAAGCTAAGGGCCCTCAGACCATCCTGGTGGGGGATGGAGGTGTAGAGGGATTGGATGTCCATAGTGAAGAGGAAGCGGTTGGGGCCAGGGAACTGGAAATTGTTGATGTGACGTAAGGTGTCAGAGGAATCACGGATGTAGGTGGGAAGGGACTGGACAAGGGGAGAGAGAAGGGAGTCAAGATAACGAGAAATGAGTTCTGTGGGGCAGGAGCAAGCTGAGACGATCGGTCTACCGGGGCAGTTCTGTTTGTGGATTTTGGGTAGGAGATAGAAGCGGGCCGTCCGAGGTTGGGCGACTATCAGGTTGGAAGCTGTGGGAGGAAGATCCTCAGAGGAGATGAGGTCAGTGAAAGTCCTGGAAACAATGGCTTGATGTTCAGTGGTGGGCTCATGGTCCAGGGAGAGGTAGGAGGAAGTGTCTGCGAGTTGACGCTCAGCCTCCGCGAGGTAGAGGTCAGTGCGCCAGACAACAGCAGCACCACCCTTGTCAGCGGGTTTGATGACAATGTCAGGGTTGGACCTGAGAGAATGGAGTGCAGTGTTCAGAGAGAGACAGGTTAGAATGGGTGAGAGGAGCAGAGAAATTGAGACGACTAATGTCGCGCCGACAGTTCTCAATGAAAAGATCAAGAGAAGGTAAGAATCCAGAGGGAGGTGTCCAGGTGGAGGGAGAATATTGGAGGTGGGTGAAAGGATCCGTTGAATGGGGAGAGGACTCCTGCCCAAAGAAGTGAGCCCGGAGACGAAGACGGCGGAAGAAGAGTTCAGAATCATGCCGAGCCCGAAATTCATTGAGGTGAGGGCACAATGAACTTCGGGCTTGGCATGATGCTGAACTCTTCTTCCGCCGTCGTCGTCTCCGGGCTCACTTCTTTGGGCAGGAGTCCTCTCCCCATTCAATGGATCCTTTCACCCACCTCCAATATTCTCCCTCCACCTGGACCCCTCCCTCTGGATTCTTACCTTCTCTTGATCTTTTCATTGAGAACTGTCGGCGCGACATTAGTCGTCTCAATTTCTCTGCTCCTCTCACCCATTCTAACCTGTCTCTCTCTGAACTTACTGCACTCCATTCTCTCAGGTCCAACCCTGACATTGTCATCAAACCCGCTGACAAGGGTGGTGCTGCTGTTGTCTGGCGCACTGACCTCTACCTCGTGGAGGCTGAGCGTCAACTCGCAGACACTTCCTCCTACCTCTCCCTGGACCATGACCCCACCACTGAACATCAAGCCATTGTTTCCAGGACTGTCACTGACCTCATCTCCTCTGGGGATCTTCCTCCCACAGCTTCCAACCTGATAGTCGCCCAACCTCGGACGGCCCGCTTCTATCTCCTACCCAAAATCCACAAACAGAACTGCCCCAGTAGACCAATCGTCTCAGCTTGCTCCTGCCCCACAGAACTCATTTCTCGTTATCTTGACTCCCTTCTCTCTCCCCTTGTCCAGTCCCTTCCCACCTACATCCGTGATTCCTCTGACACCTTACGTCACATCAACAATTTCCAGTTCCCTGGCCCCAACCTCTTCCTCTTCACCATGGACGTCCAATCCCTCTACACCTCCATCCCCCACCAGGATGGTCTGAGGGCCCTTAGCTTCTTCCTCGAACAGAGGCCCGAACAATCCCCATCCACCACTACTCTCCTCCGTCTGGCTGAACTTGTTCTCACCCTGAACAATTTCTCCTTCAACTCCTCTCACTTCCTCCAAATAAAAGGTGAGGCTATGGGTACCCGCATGGGCCTCAGCTATGCTTGTCTCTTTATGGGGTATGTGGAACATTCCTTGTTCCAGTCCTATTCCGGCCCCCTTCTACAACTCTTTCTCCGGTACATCGATGATTACTTCGGTGCTGCTTCATGCTCACGTTGGGACTTGGAAAAATTTATTAATTTTGCTTCCAATCTCCACCCCTCCGTCATTTTCACCTGGTCCATCTCTGACACTTCCCTTCCCTTCCTTGACCTCTCTGTCTCAATCTCTGGTGATAGACTGTCCACCAATATCCATTACAAACCCACCGACTCCCACAACTACCTCGACTACAGCTCCTCACACCCCGCTTCCTGTAAGGACTCCATCCCATTCTCTCAGTTCCTTCGCCTCCGTCACATCTGTTCCGATGATGCTACCTTCAAAAACAGTTCCTCTGACATGTCCTCCTTCTTCCTTAACAGAGGTTTTCCACCCAAGGTCGTTGACAGGGCCCTCAACCGTGTCCAGCCCATCTCCCGCGCATCCACCCTCACGCCTTCTCCTCCCTCCCAGAAACATGATAGGGTCCCCCTTGTTCTCACTTATCACCCCACCAGCCTCCGCATTCAAAGGATCATCCTCCACCATTTCCGCCAACTCCAGCATGATGCCACCACCAAACACATCTTCCCTTCACCCCCCCCTATCGGCATTCTGTAGGGATCGCTCCCTCTGGGACACCCTGGTCCACTCCTCCATCAGCCCCTACTCCTCAACCCCCTCCTATGGCACCACCCCATGCCCATGCAAAAGATGCAACACCTGCCCCTTCACTTCCTCTCTCCTCACCGTCCAAGGGCCCAAACACTCCTTTCAAGCGAAGCAGCATTTCACTTGCATTTCCCCCAACTTAGTCTACTGCATTCGTTGCTCCCAATGTGGTCTCCTCTACATTGGAGAGACCAAACGTAAACTGGGCGACCGCTTTGCAGAACACCTGTGGTCTGTCCGCAAGAATGACCCAAACCTCCCTGTCGCTTGCCATTTTAACACTCCACCCTGCTCTCTTGCCCACATGTCTGTCCTTGGCTTGCTGCATTGTTCCAGTGAAGCCCAACGCAAACTGGAGGAACAACACCTCATGTTCCAATTAGGCACTTTACAGCCTTCTGGACTGAATATTGAATTCAACAACTTTAGGTCTTAAGCTCCCTCCTCCATCCCCACCCCCTTTCTGTTTCCCCCTTCCTTTTGTTTTTTTCCAATAAATTATATAGATTTTTCTTTTCCCACCTATTATTTTTCCATTATTTTTAAATATTTTTAAATCTTCTATGCTCTCCCCACCCCCACTAGAGCTATACCTTGAGTGCCCTACCATCCATTCTTAATTAGCACATTCGTTTAGATAATATCACCAACTTTAACACCTATGTGTTCTTTTGTTCTATTGTTGGTGACATCTTTTGATCATCTGCTTCTATCACTGCTTGTTTGTCCCTACAACCACACCAACCCCCTCCACTTCTCTCTCTCTCTGTCTCTCCGCACCCCGCCCCCCCCACACACCTTAAACCAGTTTATATTTCAACTCTTTCTTGGACTCGAACTCAAGTTCTGTCGAAGGGTCATGAGGACTCGAAACGTCAACTCTTTTCTTCTCTGCCGATGCTGCCAGACCTGCTGAGTTTTTCCCGGTAATTCTGTTTTTGTTTTGGCTTTCCAGCATCCGCCGTTTTTTTTGTTTTTATCTGACAAATATAGTCGACTGTCCCCCTTGATAGTCGGAGCCTCCTTCGGCACTGCACCTCAATCATGTTGAGGTAGCTGCTTCGCAGCCTGTATATCCTGGCAGCAGGGTAGTGGCATCTTCTGCAGCCCCTTCTGCCTTGGACAACCTCTTGGCCCTGCACCTCTTGTACCTGCACCTGTCCTCCCAAAGGCGGCTCTGCTAGAGGCTGAATGTGCACTCCTAGCCTCCTACTTATTCTAGTCCTCCCTTCCTCCTCAGTGGAGCTGCCTCCAGTGGACATCTCAGACCTCATACCCAGGCTAAGGGGAGGCCTGCGGAAAGCTGCAGGGGCGATTAAGATTCCTGACTGAAGACTGCTGACCTGAATGTTCAAAGTGCACAGAAAGCTGCTGGAATTTTTCCTGAAATGCCGCAGGTCACACAGGCAAGTTTAAAAACTTTCTGCAATAAACACTTCACAGACCAGATTCACGACCCCACTGAGCCCTCTTATCTTGCCCATGGATGAAGTTCATTAAAAAGTCACCTACCCGCCTGCCCATTGCGCCCGTGTGCTGACCCGAAGATCACACAGGCGCCTGAAAATCACCATTGATTGATGAATTAAGGGACTTAACTAGCCTGTTAATTAATGGCAGGCACGCATCGAACTACATCGCGCGCCCGCCCAGTGAAATATTGTGATGGTGCTCAGTGACATCAGGACGCTCACCCGAAGTCACCGTGCGTCATTTTTCGCAAAAAATTCTGCCCTATGTGTTTTACTGTTGCCTTAATGGAGGTGTAACTGGCCAGTTAGATTAACTAGGGGAGCTAGGAGTTATCATAGTAGTAATTTGTAAACCTATGTATGTGCTTAGAATCATTTTCTTTTATTAATAAAGGTTCAATATAGATTTGAAAGAAACCTATAATACTCGGTTGCCTTATTACTACTGAATTCAAGGCACACATTTCAAAATAAATCCAAATTGTAAAATAGTTGTAGCAATTGTTTCAAGTTTACCCTAGGATCTTAATAGCTCAGCATTTCCCATCCGTTGTGTCATAACAAGGAAAAGCAGGAAGAATCAGTGATAAAGAAGTGGGAATGTATTCACAATTTACCCAAGGGAGTTCTGAAGAGCAGTTTGCAAAAATGTTTAAAGATTTTGTGTGTGAAGGGAAAGTCTTCCCATATGTACAGGGTGGAGCAGGTAAAGATTATAAAATTTTAAGAGACACAGGGGCCAGTCAATCCTTAATGTTATGGGATAGTGATGTTTGTTGTTCAGAGGGAGTATTGCAGGAAGATGTGATAGTAATTGGGGTTCATGGAGATGCTAAACATACTTGATTGTGGAAGGTAAATTTAAAAAGTTAATGGAAAACAGATGGGGTGATTTTTGCAGTAGTGGAAAAATTGCCCATTGCAGGGGTTCAATTTAATTTAGATAATAATATAGCTGGGTCACAGATGTGGGTGATGCTTATGATAGTTGAACAACCTATTGAGTTGCATTCAACAGAGGTGTTGCAGAAAGAACATCTGGATTGTTTCCAGATTGTATAGTAATGAGATCACAGACTCACAGGTTGAAATAAGAAGAAGAGGAAGTCGAAAGTCAGGGAAAAGGTGTTGAAGTTCAATTTGCTGATGCCACGTTTGATAAGATTGTTCAGGGAGAAAGAATTGAAGAAATGAAGCTGAGGTGTTTACTTTAAGGCCATAAGACCATAAGACGTAGGAGCAGAACCATAGAACCATAGAGCCATAGAAAAGCTACAGCACAGAAAGAGGCCATTTGGCCCATCTTGTCCATGCCAGCCCAAGGACACCTAGATGCCCGTTCTAATCCCACCTTCCTGCACCCGGCCCATAGCCCTGCAGCTTACAGCACTTAAGGTGCAGATCCAGGTACTTTTTAGAAGAGTTTAGATTTTCTGCCTCTATCACCAACTTGGGCAGCGAATTCCAGACACCCACTAACCTCTGTGTAAAAAAGTTCTTCTTCATGTCCCCCCTACACCTTCTGCCACTTATCTTGCATCTATGTCCCCTGGTACTAGAATTCTCCACCAAGGGAATAATTTTATCCTGTCCACTCTATCTATTCCCCTCATAATTTTGTACACCTCAATCTCAGCCTTCTTTGTTCTAAGGAAAATAACCACAATCTATCCATTCTCTCCTCATAGCTACACTTTTCTAACCCTGGCAACATTCTTTTAACCTCCTCTGCACTCTCTCCAGAGATATTACGTCCTTCTTGTAATGTAGTGACCAGAACTGCACACAATACTCCAGTTGTGGCCTCACCAGTGTTTTATACAATTCCAACATTATATCCTTACTTTTATATTCTATACCTCTGCCAATGAAGGACAGCATTCCATATGCCTTCTTTACAACCTTGTCTACTTAAACTGCTGCCTTCAGGGTCCTGTGTTCTTGTACGCCAAGATTTCTCACTTCATCTACCCCTCTTAGTATATTCCCATTTACTGTATAATCCCTGTAACTGTTTGATGTCCCTAAATATATGACCTCACACTTCTCTATGTTAAAATCCATCTGCCACTTTACCACTCACTCCTCCAACCCATCTATATTGTTTTGGAGATTATGGCTATCCTCTACACTATCCACGACTCGGCCAATCTTTGTGTCATCTGCAAATTTCCCAATCGTGCCTCCCACTTTCATGTCCAAATCATTAATATATAGCACAAATGGCAAGGGTCCCAACAACGAGCCCCGTGGAACACCACTTGAGACAACTTTCCATTTGCAAGGGCAACCATCAACCATTACCCCTTATTTCCTGGTACAAAGCCAACCTTTTATCCAGTTTGCCACATTACCCTGAATCCCATGGGCTTTTACTTTCCTGACCAATCTGCCATGTGGGACCTTGTCAAATGCCTTGCTAAAATCCATGTACACAACATCCACTGCACTTCCTTCATCAACCCTTCTTGTCACTTCCTCAAAGAATTCAATCAAATTTGTGAGGCAAGTCCTTCCTTTAACAAATCCATGCTGACCATCCCTGACTAGTCCATGCCTTTCCACATGACAGTTAATTCTATCTCTCAGAGTTGATTCTACTAATTTTTTCATCACTGATGTAAGACTAACTGGCTTATAATTGTTTGGCATTTCCTTTGATCCCTTCTTAAATAATGGAACTACGTTTACATTTCTCCAGTCCTCCGGTACTTCCTCTGTATCTAGCGCAGATTGGAAAATCATCCTCAGAGCATCAGCTATCTCCTCCCTGACTTCCTTCAGAAGCCTTGGAAACAATCCATATAGCCCTGGTGACTTATCAACTTTCAAGGATTTCAACCCTTTGAGTCCTTCCTCTCTCTTTATGACTATCCCATCCAATATCTCACTGTGTTCCTCCTGGACTACTATACCTACAGCATCCTTAAACACTGAGACAAAATATTCATTCAAAACCCTTCCCACTGCCTCTGCATCTACACACAAATTTCCATCTTCATCTCTGATAGGTCCCACTTTTTTCTTAACTAACCTTTTAGCATTAATGTATTGGTAAAACATCTTTGAGTTATCTTTAACTTTACTTGCTAATCTTTTCTCGTGCCCTTGCTTTGATTTCCTTATTTCCTTTTTTACTTTGTCCCTGCACTTCCTATATTCATCTAGGCTATCTGCAGTGCTTAGTTCTTTGTGCCTATCATACGCTTTCTTTTTCTGTAGAAGTAGGCCGTTCGGCCCATTGAGTCTGCTCCGCCATTCAATGAGATCATGGCTGATCTGATAATCTTCAACTCCACTTTCCTGCATTTTCTCAATAACCTTTTATCCCCTTACTGATTAAAAATCTGTCCATCTCAGCCTTGAATATACTTAACAATCTAGCTTCTACAGCTCTCTGCAGTAAAGAATTACACAGATTGACTACCCTCTGAGAGAAGAAATAAATTCCTCCTCATCTCTGTTTTAAATGGGCACCCTGTTACTCTAAGATTATGCATTCTGGTTCTAGACTCTCCCACAAGGGGAAATAACCTCTCAGCATTGACCCTGTCAAGCCCACTAAGAATCTTATATGTTTCAATAAGGTTGCCTCTCATTTTTCTAAACTCCAGTGAGCACAGGCCCAACCAACTCAACATCTCCTCATAAGAAAATCCCTCCATCCCAGGGATCAACATAGTGAACCTTCTCTAGACTGCCTCCATTGTCAGTATATATTCCCTTAGATAAGGGGACCAAAACTGTTCACAGTATTCTAGACGTGGTCTAACTAATACCTATAGTTTTAGCAAGACTTCCCTATTTTTATACTCTATTCCCTTTGAAATAAAGGCCAACATTCCATTTGCCTTACCTTTTACCTGCTGAACTTGTATGCATGCACAAGGATCCCCAAATCTCACTGTGCTGCAGTTTTCTTCAGTCTTTCTCCATTCCTCAAGGAATTTGGTAGAATTGCAACAAAAGGATGCATGAATAAAACAATTATATCAGACAGCTTATTCAGAAACAGAGGCAGAATGTATTCCAGAATGTTCTTACCTTAAGGGTAATGTGTTAATGAGAAATTGGTGACCGCTTGAAGTTTCAGCAGATGAAAAATGGATGGAAGTGCATCAGATTGTTATACCATCTGGATACAGAAATGAGATACTGAGAGTAGCTCATGAAATTCCAATAGGGGGACATTTAAGAATTAGAAAGACACAGGCAAAAATATAAAAACATTTTTATTGGCCCGGATTGCATAGCGATGCAGTCAAGTTCTGTAGAACATGTCACACAGGTCAGGTGATAGGGAAACCACAAGCAGTGATTAAGCCGACACCTTTAATTCCAGTTCAGGCATTTGAGGAACCTTTTATTAGGGTGATGATTAATTGTGTAGGACCCCTCCCTAAGACTAAAAGTTAGTACTTACTGACAATAATGGATGTGTCTACAGGGTTTCTGGAAATGATACCTTTGTAAAATATTACTGAAAACAGAACTGTGGAACAGTTGATTAAATTCTTTACCAGATATGGTTTGCCAAAATAAATACAATCAGTTCAGGTTCAAATTTCATGTCACACCTGTTTAAGGAAGTAATAAACAGTTTGGAGATAAAACAGTTTAAGTCAACAGCTTACCATCCTGAATCACAAGTGGCTTTGGAAAGATGGCATCAAACTTTAAAAACAATGATGAGGGCTTAAAGTCAAGACTATACGCAGGATTGGCATGGGGGAATTCCATTCTTGTTATTTGCTATTAGAGATACTCCTAATGCATCAATTTGACTTAGTCCATTTGAATTAGTCCATGGTAATGAGGTAAGGGGACCAATGAAATTGATTCATGAAAAATTGGTGGTTCAAAATTCAGAAACTTTTCTCCTGGAATATGTATCAAACTTCAGAGAAAGATTGGACAGAGCATGTAAGTTGGCTAAAGAACATTTAAAGATATCACAGCAAGTGATGAAAGAAAATGCAGACAGGAAAGCTACAGTTCATAGTTTTGTTGCTGGGGAGAAAGTGCTAGTTCTGTTACCAGTACTGGGCAACTCGTTAAAGGCAAGGTTTAGTGGACCTTGTGTTATTTGCCACTTGTCAGCCTAAGCCTGGATATTGTCCAGGTCTTGCTGCATTTGCACATAGACTGCTTCAGAATCTGAGGAGTTTAGTGGGCCTTACAGGGATTGAAATGAAACTGAGTGAAGTAAATGATTTAATAGACATTCCAGATAGAAGAAAAAAGCAGGGGGCATATCATGTGAATATGCTTAAAAGTACTTTGACAGGGAAGAGGGCCAAAAGGTAGTATTAGCAGTGGTAGATAAGGAGAAAGAAATAGAAATGAAGGGTTCTGAAATTGATTTTTCTCTAAATCAAATTGAATTATGAGGGAGTACTTTAAAAATTAAATGTAATATTGAGTTACCTTCCAGGCGAGTGTGAAAGTGATTTGGAGAAGCTTTCGCAGTTACTCAAAGTTATTTGTGGGAATAAGCTGGGGAGGACACATTTAGCTACACATTATGTAAGTGTGGAAGATTCGCCTTCAATAAGGCAACATCCTTATAGATTAAGTGCATCAAAGTTATCACAAGTACAGAAAGAAATCAAATGCATGCTTCAGAATGATATCATTGAGCCTAGTTACAGTAACTGGAGTTTGCCTTTTATGCTGGTACCAAAACCAGATGGAAAACAAAGACTGTGTGTCGAAAGGTGAATGCAGTGACAAAAGAGGGTTCATATCCTATACTACAGTTGGAAGATTGCATTGAGAAAGCTGGACCATCAAAACTTATCACAAAATGCTAAGATGATGTTGGTGAGGGGTGAAGGCATAGTGGCATTTTTGCTGGACTAGTAATCCTGAGACCCAAGGTAATATCCTGGTGACCTGGGTTCAAATCCAACCATGAAAGATGGTGGGATTTGAAATAAAAGTCCAATAATGACCATGAAACCCATTGTTGTAAAAACCTATTTGGTTCGCTCATGCCTTTAGAGAAGGAAATCTGCTGTCCTTCCCTGGTCTGGCCTACATGTCACTCCAGATCCACAGCAATGTGGTTGTCTCTTAAGTGCCTTCTGAACAAGGGCATTTAGGGATGAGTAATAAATTCTGGCCTAGCCAGCAAGGCCCACATCCTCTAAATGAATAAACAAAATGCTGGCAAGTACCGTTATTAGAGGGAGCAAAGGAGATATCAGCTTTTGTGTTGCCAGATGGACTATATCAGTTTAAAGTCATACCATTTGGTCTGAAAAATGCACCTGCAACATTTCATAGACTGATAAAGTAATTGCAGTTTTGAGCAATTGTGCTGTTTATATTGATGATTTGATAGTTTTTAGTCAGACATGGGAGGAGCATATACAGTATCTGGATGCTTGGCCTAAATAGCCAAGTGGTTATGGTACTGGGTTTGTAACCCCAAGATCAAGAGTTCAAATCTCACATGGTAAACTATGAAACAATGTAACTTTATCTGAAACAGATGGAAACGTGTTTGTACTCGAAAGAGTTACAGCATCTGGAAGAACATTTTTGTCAATTACAAGAAACTAATTTGGTGGTGAACTTGGCTAAAAGTGAATTTGCAAGAGCGCAAGTTGTGTATCTAGGCCATACCAATGGACATCTCTATGAGATGTGAAAGTCAAGGCTGTTGTGGATTTCCCCGTGCCTATAACAAAATGAGAAGTTTTGAGATCTCTGGGCATGAGTGGGTTTTACCGGAAATTTGTACCAAATTTTAGCAATATGTTTGCTCCATTAACTATTAAAAAAGAACAAGACATTTCAATGGACACAGGAGCGTCAGAAGGCATTTAACAGTTTAAAAACTATATTGACTAGGTACCAAATAATGCCAAGCAATATAAGTGGGCCGTTGATACTAAAGTGGTGTAAGTATTGGGGCTGTACTGTTGCAAGAAGATGTTGAATGTACAAAATTCGAAAAGGAGACTCTGGGTCTGCTGTTAGCGTTATAACATTTTGTGGTTTATGTTGCAAACAATTCATCAGAAACAATTATTTATACAGACCACATTCCTTTACAATTTCTGAATAGATTTCAAAACCGAAGTGCAAGGCTGTTCAGATGGATTTTATTACTGCAACACTAACTCTACAGATTATGCAAGCGGCTGGACGAGAAAATCAAATTGCTCTTTAAATTCATTCGTGGGATGTGGGCATCACTGGCTCGGCCAATATTGCCCATTGCTAATTGCCCTTTTTCAGAGGGCAGTTAAGATTCAGCCAGATTGCTGTGGGTCTGGAGTCGCAATGAGGCCAGACCAGGAAAGGACAGCATATTTCCTTCCCTGAGTAAATCAGAAGTGTTTTTACAACAATCATTTCATGGTCATCATTAGATTCTAATTCCAGATTTTTATTGAATTCAAATTTCATCGTGTGACAAGGGGGAATCTGAACCCAGGTCCCCAAAGCATGGCCCTGAGTTTTTGGATTACCAGTCCATCAACAAAACCATTGCACCATCACCTCTCTGCAGATCAATACCACTTCAGATGCTCAAAGGGAAATTGGACATTTAAAACCTGGGGGGGAGTTTTCCCAGAATTGACTAAGTGCGGTAGCAAGCAGGTAAGATAGAGTCCTACCTGCCAACAAAAATGGTAGGTTTTCATGCTATATCGTCCTGAACCCGCTTCATTATTTTTTCATTCCCGTGAAGCATGTCATTTCCATGGTGAGCTGGCTTTCATTCGTTCGCCCGCCATCACTTCACTGTTGCATCATGCCGGCCGCCATATTTAAAAGGCAGCCGCCAGCAAAGCGCTCATTGTCACCAGCGCACCATCGTAATTCGGGAGACATGGCCAGCAAAGAAAAATAGGCTGCTGCCCCCCTGCTTCAACAATGGGTCCCTCGAGCGACTGCTGGATGTGCTCTACCCCCACTCTGGCCACAGGGTGGGCAGCAAAATCACCAACCTGGCATGGGAGGCAGTGGAAGAGGTGGTCAGCGCAAATGCCCTTCAGAGGAGGATAACCACCCAGTGCCACAAAAGGATGAATAATCTCCTCTGTTCCGTCAGAGTAAGTCACTCTTTTCATCACTCCCAACTCACACAGTCACAAATTCATCACATATCCACAGGGCCCTCACTCACTGCCAGTGTAAGGAACATCATCCTTTCACACACCGTTATTGTCCTCATCCCGTCCAAGGGACCATTCACCACCCACACAGGCCAGACATGCTTATCATTTGGCCCTACCCGTGCCCTGATACACTCCCCATCTCTATCCATGCAGGACAAACAACAAGAGGGAAAGGTCGCAGACAGGTGGAGGGATAAAACAATGAATAAAAATGGAAATAAATTTTAAAAATAATATTAATGTCCATCCTTGGCCTGCTGCAATGTTCCAGTGAAGCTCAAAGCAAACTGGAGGAACAGCACTTCATCTTCTGAATAGGCACTTTACAGCCTTCCAGACTTTACATTGAGTCTAACAACATCAGCGCATGAACTCTCTCCTCCATCCTTAACCCTTTTTGATCCACTGTTTTCACTATTCATTTTTATTTTGTTATTTTTATTTTTTTCCCACTTTTTATTATTATTGTTTAAAAAAATTATTTCCACTTTTATTAATTATTCATCCTTAGCTTTTAACATATTTTAGATTTTTTTTTCCCATCACCGTCCCCTCTCACCCACCCCACCACCACTAGGGCCATCTGTCACTTGCTCATGTTGTACTTTCCAGACTGCATTATCACATTCTGCTTTCTGACCTTAATGTAATCATTAGCACCTCCTTCAGCTAGTACGACCACCATTAACACCCCTATGACTGTTTATGACATCTTTTGCAATCTCTCTTTTGCTTCCACCTATCGCTGGCTTTCTATCCAGCTTCACTTATTCCACCCCCCTTTAACAGTAAGTATTCGCCACATTTCTACTTCCCTTTAGCCCTGAAGAAAAGTCATACAGACTCGAAACGTTAACTCTGTTTCTGTCTCCACAGAGGCTGTCAGACCTGCTGAGTTTTTCCAGTATTTTTTGTTTTGCATCAGAGAAGTGGTACTGAGTGAATTGTTGGAGCTGCGGGCCATTAAGAACTCAAATCCTGATGGACGTCATCTTAAAAGAAGCATCTAGTGAGATAGCTGATGCATTGGTTTTAACTTTCCAAAACTCCTTTGATTCGGGGAAGGTCCCGTTAGATTGGAAGATAGCAATCACAGTGCCATTATTCAAAATGGGCGGGGGACCAAAAGTGGTTTTGTGAAAGGGAAATCATGTTTAACCAACTTATTGGAATTCTTTGAGGAAGTAACATGTGCTGTCAATAAAGGGGAATCGTTTGATATACTGTACTTAGATTTCCAGAAGGCATTTGGTAAAGTACCACATCAAAGGTTTCTTGAGGAAAATAAAACCTCATGGTATAGTGGGTAACATATTGGCATGGATAGAAGATTGGCTTGCTAAAAGGAAGCAGAGAGTAGGCATAAATGGGTCTGTTCCAGGTTGGCAAGATGTAATCCCACAGGGATCAGTGCTGGGTCCTCAACTGTTTACAATTTAAATAAATGACTTGGATGAAGGGATTGAAGGGATTGTTGCCAAATTTACTGATAACACAAAGATAGCTAGGAAAATAAGCTGCAAAGCGGACATAAGGAGGCAACAGACATAGATAGGTTAAGAGATTGGGCAAAGATCTGACATATGGAGTTTAATGTGGGAGTTTGTGAAATTGCCCATTTTGGCAGGAAGAATAAAAGAGAAACATATTATCTAAATGATGAGAGAGTGCAGAGCTCTGAGATGCAGAGGGATCTGGGTGTCCTAGTGCATGAATCACAAAAGGCTAGGAAGCAAGTAAAATAAGTAATTAGGAAAGCTAATAGAATGTTATCATTTATTGAGTGAGTGGGAAATTGAATACAAAAGTAAGGAGGTTATGCTTCAGTTGTACAGGGCATTGGTGGGACCGCATTTGGAGTATTGTGTACAGTATTGGTCAACTTATTTAAGGAAGGATGTAAATGTTGGAAGCCATTCAAAAAAGGTTTACCAGGTTAATACCTGGAATGGGTGGGTTGTCTTATGAGAAAAGGTTGGGCAAACTAGGCTTGTATCCGCTGGTGTTTAGAAGAGTAAGAGGTACTTAATTGAAACACAAAATCCTGAGGGGCCTTGAGAGGATAGATGTGGAGAGGACATTTCCTCCTGTGGGAGAAGCTAGAACCAGGAGTCGTTGCTTGAAAATAAGGGGTCGCCCATTTATAACAGAAATGGGATGAAATAGTTTCACTCTGTGGGTCATGAGTCTTTGGAACTCTCTTCCTGAAAAGGTGATGGAAGCAGGGTCTTTGGATATTTTTAAGGTAGAGATGGATAGATTCTTGGTAAGCAAGGGGGTGATAGGCTATCAAAGGAAAGGCTGGATACAGATTTCAAGTTACTATCAGATCAGCAATGATCTTATTAAATGGTGGAACAGGCTCAAGGGGCTGAATGGCCTACTCCTGCTCCTTGTTTGTATGGTTGTATATGCTTAACAGTATGGATGAGGATTTCAGCAGCAGACGAGTTGAAGAAAGGGTGTTGGGCAATGTTACAGAAGTGGAAGGAGGTGATGGAAAGGATATGGGTCAGAAGCTCATCAGGGCCAAACAGGATGCCAATGTTACAAAAGTCCAATTCAACTTCAGACAGTTGCCAATGAGAGCAATGGAGTTGATGGTTAGGGAACAGAGTTTGTGGTGAAAACTAAATGGGTTACATTTTACGTGTCCCCACCTGGCGTGTTTTTGGAAAGGGGGCGGGGCTTGTAAAATAGGGCATGTGCCCACCCCATCACCTCTCTACCAACCCCCAAGCTGAACCCTATAATGCAGGGATGAGCGTGTGCCAATATCGGCAGCCCAACCACCATATTTAAATAAACAATGAAGGTCAATTAGGCTTGTTACCAAGCCAATTGACTCTGATGATATGCTGCCCTGCTATAAAACATTTGGTGTGGGCAGTTGCGTGACAGTGGTCAACCCGATTTTTAAAATAATCTCTTCAAAGTGTGGGAAGGAAGGGGGTTGTTCTATCTTTGGGGGCTGCTCTTTGCTGATTGTGGGAATCCCCCAAATTCTTTCTTCATACCTGCCCATGGCTTTAAACTATGCAGTAGTTGCAAGAGAAGACTCTACAGATGATTTTCTGGTTATGATTGGTCAGCTCGGAATGCTACCAGGCGAGGGCTATTCTATCTAGCCAGACAATGAAGTAGAGGCATTAGAAGAGGATGGTGTAGTCAGCTGTATCAAAGACTGCAGACAGATTAAGAAGGAAAAGGAGGGGTGGTTTACCTCTGTAGTCGTCACATGGGATATCATTTGTGAATTTGATAAGGGCTGTTTTAGTGCTATAGTTGAGTCAGAAACCTGATTGGAGGGATTCAAACATTGTGTTGCCAGAACAATGGGCACAGATTTTGGAGGAGGCACCATGTTTTAGGATTTTGAAAAGGGAACAAAGGTTGGAGATGGGACTGTAGTTTTCAAGGACAGTGGGGTCAAGGGTAGGTTTCTTAAGGATGGGGGTGATGATGACTCAAGTGAAGGGGTACAATACCTGAGAAGAGGGCACCGTTAACGATATCAGCTAACACCAGACCAGGTAGGAAAGTTGAATGTTCAGCAGTTTGATGGAATTAGGGTCAAAGCAGCATGAGTGCATCTTGTGGACAAGATGAACTCGGAGAAAATATGAGGGGAGATAGGAGGAAAATTAGGAAATGATGCAAGTTCAGTTCCAGGTCAAGGGGCAGGAACCTGGAGGTGGAGCGACATTAGAGGAAGTTTGCTCAAGTAGGATAGGTAAACGGAGAAGGTTGAAGAGGCAGCTGATCACATACACACAGTCTTAGTGACAAGGAAGTCCAGGAGCTCTTTGTAGTAGTTGTTGAGGTGTAGGTGAAGTGGATGTGGGAATGGGGTTTGTAGTTGATTAGAGAAGCTGGGATTATCTCTGTATTTCAAGATGACCCTGTAATAGTGAACAGCTTTCACAGATCCAAGCAAGGTCTGATGGTGCTTTTTCTGTTCTACCCAGATCTGGTAGTGAATGGCTAAACCAGCTGTCCAGCATAAATTTCAAGTCAGCGCCCCTTGGACTTAAAGAAGTTGAGTTGAGAGTCATACCAGAGGAAGCAACCAGGGTGAGAGAATAAGGGACAGAATTTCATGCCCACCCCACACCAGGGGAGGAATTTTCCATGCCCGCTGTCGGCAGGCATGATAGGTGGCATAAGCAGACAATATGGCGTTATCGGTTTCACAACAGCGAGAAGACAGGCCAAAATTGTCTGCTCAGCCCACTGACAGTTGGCTGTGTTTCTAGCCATCGGTCATCTGAAACTTCATTGTAATACATCAGCATATCATTGTCAGGCCATCCCGCCAAACTCTTGCACCCCCACTGGATTGTCCGTCCACGATGAGGAGACAATCAATGAATGTTCAAAATTAAAGTCAGAAATTCTGTGGTGAGATAAAGTTAATCTACACAGGATGGATTCAGTCTGAAGCATCGACAAGCTGATGTCCAGGTTCGTATTCAGGTTTGGAGGGTGTGTGTTCAAAAGCAATTTGAAATGTATCAGGGGATGCAGTGCTGGAGGTATTTCCATGGAAGTGAAGAGCCAGGAGATGTTAAGAATTGACCATGTGGCAGAAAAATGGTGACAAAAACAAACTTTCCTTCAATGTTAGCTAAGCTAAACAATGCCTGTGCAATATGAGTCACTGCCTACAGTGCCACTGTAATAAGAGTCACAGTGATAGGGCCGCATTGCAGTTTGCATCACATGATACTTTCCATGGAGCATGTCATCCAAATGAAATAAGGCGACATTAAAACTTAACTTGGCTAAAAAATTGGCCCAGATATTGCAGTCTGCGACAAAACGACAGAGCTCTCCTCTGACCTTGAAGAATGCTTCCCACATGGATTTCACCTTTTCCAACATTAATTTGAATCTGATGCAAAGTCATGGGGATCACCAGGTATCCAGCAAATGTCATGTCACCAGTAGGGTAAGCAGTCAATCACAATGAAGAATTTCACACAGCAAACCAGCAAGTAAAATCCACTAATTATCTTTCACTTTTTATAAATTTTACACAGAGCAAAAAAAAGATTGGGACATGCACATTGGAATCTGGAATATCATAAACAAAGGTTTAAAATTTATGTTAAGAAAAACTTTGGTACTTCTAATGGAAATATTTGACATTACATAGATAGACAGATTTTTAATCAGTAAGGAAATCAAGGATCATGGGGAAAAGGCAAGAAAGTGGAGTTGAGGATCATCAGATTAGCCATGATCTCATTGAATGCTGGAGCAGATTTGATAGGTCGAATGGCCTACTTCTGCTCCTACATCTTATGGTCTTATGGTCTTACACAAATATAAAATTAGTTTTTCAGGACCAGAGAGGTTCTTCAGCAACAGTTATGAGTTAGTCTACCAATAAAAACCTAGTTACAACTCATTAACAAGGCATAATTTTAACAGTGATATTACAGCATAAAGGGGGAAGTTCTCATCACTTCAGTGATTTCTAATTGATTTCCATCTGTGGGAGCTTTAATAGTACACCATCTGGAGAAGCATAGAATCACTGACAGCAACTTTTGGATTATCATGTTGAACTGCGCATGAGTGGACTCCAGAAGCTGCTGTTAGTTTCAGAGGAGTAACAGTTGTGAATGCTGACAGTGTCCATGTCAACACATTTCTGTTTGTTATGCTGCAATGTGTGCCTGTGTGGGAGTGAGTGAGTGATGGAGGGAATGGTTGAGTCAGTGAGCATGTGAGAGAGTGAGTGGCTGAGTGAATGAGTGAGTGAGGAAATAAAAAATAAGAAAAGGCTTCTACTCGCTCTGATTTTCACTCTCTTGCCTCCAAGTGCAACTTTATAGCGCTTGCTCCTCCTAAAGAGTCAGTGTCCTTCACCTCTCTGTCCTGCATATGTGGTTGCCTGTCATGTGCAGGTTTTTCCTCCAAGCAGATAGAAAAGGGAGTTCAGTCGGGTTGAGGAATCTGAGAGAAGTGTTGCACTGAGGTGCCTAGGTCAGCTGTTACTTTGTGAGGATGCTCCATGCAGAGATAAATTAATCAAATGAACAAACATTCAATGAATGTGACAGAACAGATGGCTGGATTATAGCAGGCTCTTCAATCAAAATCTGCTAAATTTCTAGTTTATGTTACTTGCAGGGATTCAATTTGGATGAAAAGCCCATAAGTAATGAATAGCAGAATCATACATGAATGAAAAAAGATGAAAATAATAGCTCTGATAAGCAAATGGGCATGGAGATATGGAATTCCCATCACTGGACTTTTGGACACCTGGCAGTCAGGTTAATTCAAGAAGCACATTTCCCTCGGCTGCTAGGTGCACTCTGTCAGGATAATAGCACATCTGTTCCCCCATCACACTCACGCTAAATATTCTTGTCAGCTGGGCCTGACTGCCTCACCACCATGGAAATGCTGCCGTCCACAAGTGGGTCCTCTAGGGCTAGAACTACTCAAGATACACCCCCACTCCCCGACCCTCAACCATCCCCAACCCCTACACCTATCACTGGAATTCAGAATCAACTTTCAGCAGCCTTTTACTTCCCTTACTGTAGCCACAGAGGATGCACCTTGTTGGAGCACTATAAAAGGCAAGTGAGCACAGGAGACAGGCACTTTTCGCAAGGATGGTTTTTAACTCTCTATGTTCAGTACAAGCAATTGTCAAATGATCATCTCTCCCAGATCATCTCTTCAAACAGGCTTTGACCCCTGCCAAAGCACAGAAAAGGCGCTCATCAAATTCATAACAGATATCCTGTATGACCGTGATCATGGTGAATTATTCCTCCTCATCCTTCTCGAGCTGGTTGCAATCTTTGACATGCTTGATCTCCTCCAATGCCTCGCTTCCACTGTTCTCACCTGGTTTCTGGCTCTGGTGGAACTCTCAATGTTTGCATGATGTGAATCTGTATCTGAGTTCCTGACAGGAGTCATAAGTGTTCAGAGAATAGTTCTTGTCCCCAAGCAGCCAACCTGATACCTGACAGTCTGGGTGGATGTGAGAAGATATTGAGGACTGGCGCCAGATGGTGGCATTTTAACTACCACCAGCACATTTGGTACAGACCTGAGTACTTCATTACTTATGACAGCAGACAATTTGCATATTTAAGGAATGGAATCCCTTCCTATGGTAATGCAGGGCTTGTACGAGAACACGAAGGGACATGTAGGTGCAGCTGATGGCCCTGTGCACCTGAGGAAATTCTGCAACTCTCACAAAGTCTTCTGCTGTCTTGCTCTTTGGCAGATTCTACTGGGCAAGTGATGAATTCCTGACACCTATCAAATAGCACATCTGTGACCTCCATGATTATAGCAAACTGAAAGATGCTACCATTTTCACACACTGGATATCAGTAGGTGCCCAACATATATAAGTTCAAGGCCACAGTGACCCTCACAGTCACAGGTGATACGGTTCCCCTGGCGCTGGGCTGCAATTTTCTGTTCAGCAGGTTACACCTGAGAAGCTGGTGCAACAATATGGAATTTGGACCCTAAGTGTATTTAGTCTTTCTTTGACACCTGGGTCTCTAACATTTGGACGCATTTGAAAATAGTGCCGCAAGATGGGCAAGAAGAGTTGAGACACATTAATCTTTAAAGAAGATAATTGAGAGAAGATGTTTGAGAGATTATAAATGGAAAGATTTAAGTTAAACTTCAACTACAGAAGGTGCATAGATACAAACTGGTGAAAAAATAAGTTCAGAATGCAGAGTACATTTTAGCACTACAGCTTCCCATTGCAGAGCTTCACCCAGCGAGATCACATATCAGGGAATTGTACACCTCACCCCATGATTTTACACCTATTACAGATGGTAAGTCTTGAGGAGTGCACCTGTGATTTGCTGATCTACACTTTTGGCTGGTGAGGCTCGACACTGGTGACACCTATTTACAAAACTTAATAATTCTTCACAGGGCGATTGTCTTCTGGCTCAGACAGTGGTGGTAAAACTTTAGAATAATTCAAAATGCAGATTGATGTGTGATGGAGAGAAATAGGTTTCTGTGGAAAGACGAAGTAGACCAATTAAGTTCCATCCCCATCTTTGTGATTCTCATGATCAGCCCTATGGTTCTTTTCTGTATTGGCTCCAGGGCTTGAATATATCTCTTGTCTTTTTGTAACCAAAGTTGAAGGTATTACTCAGGGTACTCCTTGTCCAGCACTTTACAGTTTCAGCATCATTTCATTGGATTTAATGGATAAACTTATGAATTTGCAATCCCAGCAGATGAATTTCCCTGTCACAAGCACAAATTCATAAATTTATTCCCTTATGATCCTCAGATTAAGCAATATCATTTACCTATTTGCTTTCTTGATTGCTGCACCATTATATGTGTCAACCTGAAAATTAGCAAAAATTAACAAAGTATAAAAAACTGATAACTTAAAAATCTACCAGATTAGACCCTATGAGATACGGAATAAAATAATTAAATAATAAATTAAGTGCGCAGGAGAGCATGCCAGAAGCAGCACCGAGCATACCTAGCAATGAGGTATCAACCTGGTGAAGCTGCAACATAGGGCGACTTTCGTGCCAAACAGCAGAAGCAGCAAGTGATAGACAGAGCTGAAAGACCAATGAACTGGATTTTAGCTCTGCAGTTCTGTCATATCCAGTTGTGAATGGTGGTGGACAACTAAACAACTAAATGGAACAGAAGGCTCCACAAATATCCTCATCTTCAAGCACAGGAAGCCCAGCACATCAGTGCAAAAGGCACGGCTGAAGCATTTGCAATGATCTTCAGCCAAAAATGCCAAGTAGATGATCCATCTCAGCCTCCTCCTGAGGTCCCTAACATTACAGGTGCCAGTCTTCAACCAACTCGATTCACTCCACATGATACCAAGAAACAGCTGAAGGCACTGTCTCCTGCAAAGGGTATGGGCCCCAACAATATCTTGGCAATAGCACTCAGTAATAACCTGCTCACTGATGCTCAGTTTGGCTCTGCCAGGGCCACTCAGTTCCAGCTCATTACAGCCTTTGTCCAAACATGGACAGGGGTAAGGTGAGAGTGACTGTCCTTGATATGAAGGCAGCATTTGACTAAGTGTGGCATTAAAGAGCCCGAGCAAAACTGCATTCAATGGGAATCGGGGGAAAACTCTCCACTGACTGGAGCCATACCTAGCACAAAAGAAGATGGTTGTGGTTGTTAGAGGTCAATCATCTCAGTCCTGGGACATCATTGCAGGAGTTCCTCAGGGCAGTCTCCTCAGCCCAAACATCTTCAGTTGCTTCATCACTGACCTCCCTTTCATCATAAGGTCAGAAGTAGGGATATTTGCTGATAATTGCACAATGTCCAGTACCATTCAAGACTCCTTATGTACTGAGGCAGTCCATGTCCATATGGAGCAAAACATGGGCAATATTCAGGCTTGGGCTGATAAGTGGCAAGTGACATTAGCAGCGCACAAGTGCCAGGCAATGACCATCTCCAACAAGAGAGAATCTAACCATCTCCCCTTTACATTCAATGGCATTACCATCATTGAATCCCCCACTATCAACATCCTAGGGATTACCATTAACCAGAAACTGAATTGGGCCAGCCATATAAATACTGTGGCTACAAGACCAGGTCAAAGGCTGGGAACTCTGTGTTGAATAACTCACCTCCAGACTCTCCAAAGCCTGTCCACCATCTACAAGGCATAAGTCTGCATTTGCCTGGATGAGTGCAGCTCCAACAACATTGAAGAATCTCTTTTCCATCCAGGACAAAGCAGCTTCCTTGATTGGCACCCCATCAGCCATGCCCAACATCCACTTGCCTCACCACTGATGCATCGTGGCAGCAGTGTGTACCGTCTACAAGATGCATTACAGCAACTCACCAACGTTCCTTCGACAGCACCTTCCAAACTCGCACCCTCTACCTCCTAGAAGGACAAAGGCAGCAAAGGCTGCCTTCAAGTTCTCCTCTAAGCCACATACTAGCCTGCCTTGGAACTATATTGTCTTTGCTTCACAGTCACTGGGTCAAAATCCTGGAATTCTTTTTGTAACAGCACTGTATCTACAGCACATAGACTGCAGCGGTTCAAGAAGTTGACTCACCACCACCTTTTCAAGCACAATAGGGATAATAAATGCTGGCCTAGTCAGCGTAGTGCACATGAACTGTCATGAAAATATAATAATTTTCATAATATTGTTGTAAAGGTAGTTAATGGTAGGGTTTGGAAGAGTTTGTCTGCATGGATGCGTATGTAGGGGCTTTACTTAAATTAGAGACAGCTAATCTTGAGCTTTTGAATGATCAAAAGGAAGCTAGGTTTGAAATGCTAAATATGTAAACATGACTGAAATTTTAGAATGTGAGGTGTGAGGGACATTTGCATTTTTGAATAAACCAGATTAGTGAATTTCGAAGAGACGGTAAGATGTTACACCTAGCCATAAGATGCGAAGCCAAACAGTGTGTTTATTTCTCCCAAAGATTATTGATAATATAATATCCAATTAAGAAATTTGGCTCCTTTATTGGGCTTGCAGTTTACTGTTGTCGAAATCTGACCATTTTTAGATTGAACTTGGAATCCAATCATTCCTGTAAATTAGAAACATGAGGGTCTGGGGTATAGATGTTGGAGATTGTCCACTCCCACATCCTGCCATTGCTTCCCCAACAGCTGCTTGACTTCAATATCATATTAATTTCCAGGTTTGTAACATTAATTCCTACTATTTCTGCTTATGTAACAATATTTAGCGCCCACCTCTATTTAGGAACATTAGGAACACGAGCTTGCCATTTAGCTTCTCAAACCTGCTCACCATTCAGTGAGATCACATCTGCACTCCAATTCCATTTATCTGCCTTGTTCCATATCCCTTAATAATCCTACCAAAGAAAAATCCATGAATTTTGTTCTTGAATATTTCAACTTTACCAGCATTGGATAGTTTTGTGGGAAACCTTACCACCTGTGAGTGCCCCTCCAAACCACACAACATCCTGAATGAAAACTATGGTCTAAATTTTCTGGCCCCATTGGCATTGGGCATCATGGTGGGCAGTGGGGTGGTGGGGTGGACCAAATGACGAGAAGGTCAAAAATCGGTTACATACCAGTGTGAAAGCACAGCGGGATCATCCGATGGTGTCCACCATGGTGGAATGTCGATCCCGCTGGAGGCTGGCATAAAGCTGATTTGCATCCCGGTAATGGGATGCAAATTAAGGCTTGACTGAAATCGTCCCTGTATGTCAAATTTACTGTTACACTGATGGGAAAACATGCCACCCCAGCTCATGTCTGGACAAGTGTAGCGTGCAGAAGTCAGGGCTTACTGTTAGGGCCTTGCTCAGATCGCGGACATCAGAGGAGCGGAAGATGCTGGAGCCCTACAGCTACCAGACCCTGGAGGAACACATGCATCACATGCTGGGTAGATTCTGCTGGACACGGCTCCACTGCGAAGCAACTCACAAAAGGTGTCGGGGGGGTGAGGTTGGAAGGGGGGGACGAAGGTGTCATGGGGTGGTGAGGTTGAGGGGGGAGGAGGGAGGAAGGGAGGAGGGTATGAATGGGAGAATTACAAGTGGAGAGGTAGGCATAAGGGGCGGAGGAAGGTGTAAGGGAGGGAGTTCGGGGGAGAAGGAGTTAGGAGGTGGGAAGGAGTTCGGAGGAGGGAAGGAGCTTGGAAGGGGGAAGGTGTCCGGGAGGAGGAGGGACTAAGGATGGAGGAGGAAGTAAGGGGTGAGGGATGACCAGGTGAAAGTGCAAGGGCTGGATCTGTGGAGTCAATGGCTGCCTTCCGGATGGAGGACTGAGGATGGGTGTGGTAGGAGGGGATGGTGAGTGTGAGAGGGGGCAGAGGGAGCCGGTAGGGTGGGAGGGTGATGGGGCATCTGCAGTGGTAGAAGGGTTAGCGAGGGTGGTTGGTGGTGACTCGGAGGCTGACGTGGACCCTGGGGGTGGGAAGGAGGAGGTCAGGAGGTCAATGTGGATGGAGGTGGATTCTCAGGAATAAAGGGAATGTGCATGTAGAGAATGTGTACATTCACCTGGACATCCTGGGAGGAAAAGGGTTTAGGTTGGTAGGTGAGAGTGGGGAATTGGAGCTGATCCAAAACTTGACTATTACTACCATTGTCGAAATTGAAAGCGACCAAAGTCTTGTGTTGGGCGGGCACAGGTGCTGCATGGGAGTGTGATCAATGGGTGGGCAGAGATGCAGGTCAGCTCAGATGGACAACTGAAAGAGAACCCCAGCATGCAGCACTGAAAATGTTCGGGACAGTGAGATGATTGTGGTGGAGGAAGGCTCCACATGCATGGGAGAGTACTTGCGCGAGTCTCCAAAAGGCCCTGCCACATACACATTTCTTGCTCCAGAATCACTCATGGTCTGGCTACATACTGCTGAACTGCTAGTGGGAGGGGAGGGGAATGCAGTGGGAGGTCTCATGAAGCCTGTCAATGAAGCTGAAAGACAACATTACACATTAATCAGCGAAAGAGGGTGTATTTTCAGATTATAAAGTGACAAAATGTGTTCATCCATGCAACCACTTGTGATCAAAATTTCTTAATTTTTTTAGGCCTACCACTTCTTCTAGGTGCTGCCCTGACATCTGCAGCAGGGGTACAGACAGCCTGTGCAATGGTTGGTCCTGTTGCCTCTGACGACTTTGGCAGTGTCTTCTGGAAAGCCAAGTCCTTGAGGGCCCTGGCCTTGATTTGGCTGTCCTCCTGTGGGCCAGCTGCTCCCTCTGCAGTGACAGAGGGCGAGGTTGTGGGGAATTGGCAGAGCTCCCTGTGAACCAAAATAGAGCTAATTAGTGCATTGCAGCATAGTCAAAAGCAGGAGAGAGAGCACTCACAGTTGCGCTGAGAGAGGGATGATTTAGTGCAGGGTCCTCATGTGGGTGTTCATTGCCAACCTCACTGTCGCTGCAGGCACAGTTCATGTCCTCACCAGTCAGCATGATGTCGCACTCCTCAAAGTGAGTGAGGGGCCTAATGTGGGCCACTCCACCCCTGGCCTGGGACCTCTCCCCACTGTTCTCAGCCAGTTTCTCCTGCATGAGAACAGATGGAGAAAGCGTTAGCAGGACACATGGCACTGCGTGGAATGTTTGTGCGGTGAGCGGAGCCATGGACAGGATGAGGATGCGAGCTCCAGATGATATAAGCCTGATGGAGATGTGAGGTTGTGTGTGAAATTTAGTGGTGTTGTCCCTTGAGGTGTGAGACCCTGTGGATGTATGATGGGTTTGGGAGTATGTGAATTGAGAGTGATAAGGTAGTTGCCTTAACAAAAACAGAATTACCTGGAAAAACTCAGCAGGTCTGGCAGCATCTTCTCCGCCGATGCTGCCAGACCTGCTGAGTTTTTCCAGGTAATTCTGTTTTTGTTTTGGATTTCCAGCATCCGCAGTTTTTTTGTTTTTGTTTTTATCTCAGGTAGTTGCCTTATCCTGGCAGAATCGATAAGAGCCTTCATCCTCTTCCTGCACTGGATGGCTAACCTCCTCTGTGCTCCATTGGCATTGACCGCCACTGCCATTGCCACTGCCTCCCAGGCTGGATTGGTGACTTTGGTGGACCTCCTGCGGCCACAGCGGAGTTAGAGGCCTTCCGCTGCATCTGCCAGGCACCCCAGAGAAGTGTCACTAAATTTGGGGGCTGCCTTCTTCTTTGCCTTTGGGGCCATCTGTCACCTGGAGTAGTCCTGGTCTGTAGACATGAAGTAGGCTGTGCTATGGTGCGCTTTAAATACAGCACCCGGAGCGAAGAAAAGCTGAGGTCACAGCACTGTGGGCAAATTCGAACCCACCCACCAGCGATCCAGCCTGTTTCCCATGAATGCACTATTAATGAGGTGGGACGTGCCAGGAATGGGACGATACGGCACAAAAACCAGCCATTACAGCCAGCGGGTAAAACAATGATTCTCCCGTCCACTACTGGACTTTGTGCAAATCTGGAACGTTTCCGCCCTGTGTCATTGTTCCTTCGCTGTTGCTCAGTCAAAATGCTGGAACTTCCTCCCTTCCAGCACTGAGTGTACTTACACCACATGGATCGCAGCTCATCACAATTTTCTCAACTGCAGTTAAGGAAGGGCAATAAATGCTGGCCTTTCCAGTGATGCCCATCTCGTGAACAAATAAAAAAAAATTTCCTTGTGTGAAAAACGGTGCCTGATTTCATCCCTGATTAGCCTAGTTCTAATTTTAATATTATGTCCCCTTATACTTTATTCTCCCAGATAGGGAAATTGTTCCTTTTGTATCTACCATATGGAATCCTTTTAACATTTTAAACACCGTGAAGTAATTCGAACAAAACTTTTCCTTTCTGTTTCATTCTGACTCATCTTATATTTTTGGAATGTGATTAAAGAAAAATAATATGTGTGGAGGATTATTCTCCCACAGAAGAAATGGAAGACAAGACATACAGATTCATTGCACTCAGCTGTCCTTTCCTTTTATGAAATTAATAAATGAATTAATTTAAACTTTGTGAATGTTAATTGGCTTCATAAAATAGATTGTGCTACACCAACATCAATCAGAAAAATGCTTTGTATTATTGTTTATCATTATAATGAAATCTATTAAGTGGGCATGAGAGAACAGATATTGTAGGAAAATGAAGTATTGGTCCAATTTTAATTTTGGCTGCTAGCCATAAATAAGGTAGCAACCGCCTAAAATTAGCATTGGTTCACTTTGTGCCCTATTTACTCTGGCACTAGCTTGGCAGGGCCATTGGATGGGTCGTCAGTGTGTTAGCTTCCTTCAGGAGGAAGAAGAGGCCACTTTTAATTTTCAAATCAGCATCCCATGATGCCTATTGGAACCTGATTAGAAATTTGAGATGTAACTGGAAGGAACATGTGTCACGTATGTTCCATTCATTTATACTGATATAAAATGTCTAAACTAGTGCTCCCTAAATGGACCACTGGACACTCCTTAAAAAGCAATCTTAAATCATTTACATCCTTTAATCTTGTGGGGCCAAGAGAAAAGAAATATTCCTCCTGACCCCTCAAAAATACTTCTCCCCACCTACAGCCCATGCAAACTCCCGCCATCCAGACCTTGACTGTTACTTTGGTCTGCATAGGATTTGGCTGGTTTCCACTCTCTCCAACCTGCAAGCTCCATTGGGGCACTGGTTTGTCAGGCACACAACAATGGACCTGCGCAGACAATACCCTGGTCTGAAAATGATTCAGGTCATATAGTAGCAACAACATGTAGGCAGCAAGTACCCATTTGTGCTAAATATTAAAATTGGCCCCATTGTGCAAAATCTGGCCCTGTTAATAACTGCAAAACTAGAAGAGAATGGGGAGGACTTGTGGCCAGGAAACTCAGAAGTATGACCATCCTACAGATCCTAAGAAATTCAGAACCTGGTTTAAACTTTATCGAATTTATATTCTGACTGGCAGGAAGTAGAGCAGAGGTAAGACCAACATTTGTGTAGGAGGGAAGAGTCGGACATCATGTTGGGGAGTCTGAATGTTGGGTGTGAAGTTGAACATTGTGGTGGAGATCAACTGATCGCAGAAGTTCCAACGTGGTTGGTGTGGTAGACAACTGACCATGGGAGTCCAATCAAATTCAGGGAAGCTCAATAGGCTGGGTAGAGGGGGAGGTGGGGGGTGGGGGAAGGGGGACCATTCCTGCTCCTCTTGGCCCACAAGCAGTGCTGTAAAAGCCACTACATCATCAATCCAGTCTTCAGACCTCCCTATAGCTGCCAAATTTTCTGATACTGGGAACCTCAATTAAAGGCATTGAAAATAAAAGTTGTTAATTTTGATGTACAAAGCAAACTTAAAATATTTTGGTGACTGACCTGCTTCCTGAAAGCAATTTGGCTGCCCCCAGTCTCCCCAACCTGCTCTCTTAGAAGCCGGTAGCTGGTGGGCTGGGGGACAGGTTGTCATGTTTTAGCTTTATACCCCACCCACGTTAAGGAGTTAAAATTATCCCTGCTGTCTTGGCATTAGCACTATATAAAGTAGAATTTATTTTAAATATGTTAGATATCTATAAGATGAGTAAGCCTATTAAAGATATGTCTGTGTATAACTTTGAAGAATGATATTGTGTTAAAAGCAAAGTCAAAGTAATAATGTTTTGTAATAATTTCTCCCTTCTCAATTGTTATTATTCTTATTTCATGACATTTTAAGAGATGTGGTACAGCAGATAAACTAGAAATTCATTTATTCCAGAACTGCAAGTTGACAAGAAATAATCATTTGAGCAACATTTTTTACTAATTTAGCAATTCAAAATTAAACGTTCTCATCTCTAGGCACAAGGTTTGCTTGTGGCACGAGATTTTCATCAGATGCAGTTAAATAGCTTAATGTGAATCCCCTGCTGCTCTCTGAAAAGAATTTTAAAAAGAAACAGCACACAAATCCCACAGATGATTCAAAGCTGCCAACAGTTAAATGAACTAGAATAATCGCGAATTATAACCTCTGAAATCATGAGATCCTTTCGATGGGCATCAAGTATAAACTGGACACCAGTGGCTTTGCATTGCAATTGTGAAAGGCGGTGTAGAGGGCCAAGAAAAATCCTAATACATAAACCAATATTGAAAAATTAATTTTAATCTTGATAATACAGGGCGAACTTGCACTCAGTTGTGCAACTATGCAGGAATAGAATGTGTACAGGGAAGATGGTGAATGAAATAATTCCTTCAGCTGGTGTTTTTCTGAACAACGACATTTTGTTTTATTGCTATGTATTCAGGCCCCATATGTGCGAAAACATATTTTAATGGCCAAGAATCCAATGACACATGGATCATTGCTCTTCAGACACTGCTGTGCTTGTAGTGCAGAATGCTGACCAACTAATATTACAGGTCAGTGTGTCAGAAGCATGTAAAGGCCTGATTCCATGCTTGAGTATGCAGCAGTTCACACAAGGAGTACAACTGAATTGCTCAGTGGGCTGTTACCAAAAAAAAAGTGCATAAAAGCAGCTGAGCTCCATCCATGCATCCGTTAGCTTGCTGCAGCCCAGCACATATAAATTAATGAGGCCTGGCCATTATGGACAGAAAATAATGAATTCCTGAAATGCACTCAGCAAGCATACATGCTAGGGCAAAAATAAAATGCTGCAGATGCTGCAAAGCTGAAATAAAAACAGAAAATGCTGGAAACACTCATCAGGGCAGGCAGCATCTGTGGAGAGAAACAGAGTTAACCTTTCAGGGCGATGGCCCTGATGAAGAAAAGGACCCTTCATCATTCGATCTGAAACGTTAAATCAGTTTCTCTACCAACAGTCACTGACTGAGCTGCTGAGTATTCCCTACATGTTAGAACTGCAATTTTGTAAAATTGTCCTGAACATTTATACTTCATTTGACACATTCTTTGTGTGTTCTTTTTAAATTCAAAGAGCTGGCCCTATCTCGAAGAAGCTGACAGATTAATTAAGATGTTATATTTTACACTGCAAAAGATTTCTTAGAGCCCTGATCAGTGTAGAAATTTAGACGTGTATAGATTAATTTCTTGTTTTTATTATTATTGACTGCACACCCATTTAAGTTAATCTTTTTTTAATGATTCTTGTTTATTGAATACTGAGGGAAGTAAATTATCTGCCAATGTTTTGGGTGCAGAATTTTGTAATGTGCAGTGAGGCTTTTCTGAGCTGGAGCTGCTCCCACATTAAAAAACTACAAGTTTTAAACTGCTATTTTAATGTTAACTGTATCTCTCTCTCTCTCTTTAGCTTTAACTCACTCTTACATTCACATTTCCAATCTTGTTTCACACTCAGCTGCACATCTCTTTTTCTCCCTCGTTCAAATAAATGGTTTGTTGAGGCTGAGCCTAAATTGCCATCTGCTGTGAGGATATGTACTCTGCCTTTCAAAAAAAAAGAGGAATCATGTCAGCATGTGATTCATTCCAGTAGCCAGTACTCAGAGGATCTTTCAGTGATCCTTAGGTGCCACTATCACTTGCCAGGTGTTATACTAAAAGCGGTGCACTCTGAATCTCAAAGAATATAGGGTCGATTATTGCGAAGATATAGAGTGCAAAAACTCCAAAATTCAGAGTATTGTTAATCATGTTTTATTATGCATATTATTTAATGCAAAGGTATTTAGAATGATATGTTTTCGAGTTGGCGTGTATTGTTTTAAAGCTCAAATATAGAGAGCTGTTAAGGCTGGAACAGGTTGTTTCTTCTTGTGGTTTTAAAAAATGGAACAGCATTCCCCTTCCTCCCACTTCTGGACCATGGCCAAAATGTGCACAATTACACTACAGATATCACTATCCTAGTCCAGAGTTGGAATAAAGCAGACATTCTCTTCCGGTGTTGGAGTAGGTTACTGATTATCTTCCTCTACTGAAGTAGGGTAGTGATTCCCTTCCAGTGTTGGATTACGGTAGAGATTATATTCCCCTGTTGGAGTAGGGTAGTGATTCCCTTCCAGTACTGGAGCAGGGTCTGAGTTGGAGTAGGTTGTGATACTTTTCCAGCATTGGAGTAGGATAGAGATTCGCTTTGAGTGTTGGAGTAGGGTAGTGATTCGCTTTGAGTTTTGGAGTAGTGTAGAGATTCTCTTTCAGTCTTTGAGTCGGGTAGTGATTCTCTTTAAGTGTTGGAGTAGGGAGTGATTCTCTCCCGGCGTTGGAGTAGGTAGTGATTCTATTCCAGTGTTGGAGTAGGGTAGTGACTCTCTTCCAGTATTGGAGTAGGGTGTGATTCTCTTCCAGTGTTGGAGTATGGTTGTGAAACTCAGCCAGTGTTGGAGTAGGGTAGTGATTCTCTTCTAGTATTGGAGTGGGGTAGTGCTGCTCCTCCAATGTTGGAGAAGGGAAATGATTCTCTTCCATTGTTGTAGTGCGGTAGTGATTCTTCTCCATTGTTGGATTAGGGTAGTGACTCTCTTCCATTCTTGGCATAGCATAGTGTTCCTCTTCCAGAGTTGGATTAGAGTAGTGATTCTCTTCC
The DNA here is from genome assembly GCF_017639515.1 of Carcharodon carcharias. NCBI lineage: Eukaryota > Metazoa > Chordata > Chondrichthyes > Lamniformes > Lamnidae > Carcharodon > Carcharodon carcharias. Next base: position 141,057,310 of record NC_054471.1, on the reverse strand, counting down.
TGTGTTGGAGCAGGGTAGTTATTCTCTTCCTGTGTTGTAGTAGGGTCGTAATTCTCTTCCTGTGTTGGATTAGAAGGGTGATTCTCTTCCAATGTTCGAGTAGTGTAGTGATTCTCTTCCTGTGTTGGATTAGAGTGGTGATTCTCTTCCTGTGTTTGAATAGAGTAATGATTCTCTTCCAGTGTTGGAGGAGAGTAGCAATTCTCTTCCTGCGCAGGAGCAGGATAATGATTCCCTTCCAGTGTTGGATTAGTGTAGTGATTCTCCTCCACTGTTGGATTAGGGTAGTGCTTCTCTTCAAGTCTTGGAGTAGTGTAGTGTTTCTCTTCTAGTGTTGGACTAACATAGTGATTCTCTTCCAGCGGTGGATTAGGGTAGTGATCCTCTTCCTATGTTTGAGTGGGATTGTGTTTCTGTTCCTGTGTTCGAGTGGGATTGTGATTCTCTTCCAGTGTTGGAGTAGGGTAGTGATTCTCTTCCAATGTTGAAACAGGGTCATAATTTTCTTCCTGTGTTCGAGTGGGATCATGATTCTCTTCCAGCCTTGGATTAGGGTAGTGACTCTCTTCCAGTCTTGGCATAGGGTAGTGTTTCTCTTTCAGTGCTGAACTAGCATAGTTATTCAGTTCCAGCATTGGATTAGGATCGTGATTCTCTTCCTGTGTTGAGCTGGGTAGTGATTCTCTTCCACTGTTGGAATAGGGTCGTGATTGTCTTTCAGTGCTGGAGTGGGGTAGTGGTTCTCTTCCATTGTTGGAGTCGGGTGGTAATTCTCTTCCAGTATTCGAGTCGGATAGGAATTCCCTTCTTGTTTTGGTGTAGGAGAGTGTTTCTCTTCCATTCTTGGAATAGTGTAGTGTTTCTCTTCCTGTCAAAGGGTCATGAGGACTCGAAACATCAACTCTTTTCTTCTCCGCCGATGCTGCCAGACCTGCTGAGTTTTTCCAGGTAATTCTGTTTTTGTTTTCTCTTCCTGTGTTGGAGAAGGGTAATGGTTATCATCCTGTTTTAGATTAGGGTTGTGATTCTCTTGCTTTGTTGGAGTAGGGTAGTGATTCTCTTCCAGTATTGGAGCAGGGTAGTGATTCTCTCCCTGTGTTGGAGTAGGGTAGCGATTCTCTTCCTGTGTTGGAATAGGGTAGTGATTCTCTTCCAGTGTTGGAGTTGGGTAGTAATTCTCTTTCAGTATTTGAGTCGGATAATGATTCTCTTCCTGTTTTGGTGTAGGGGAGTGTTTCTCTTCTAATCTTGGAATAGGGTGGTGTTTCTCTTCCTGTGTTGGAGAAGCGTAGTGATTATCATGCCATTTTGGAATTGGGTTGTGATTCTCTTCCAGTGTTGGAGTAGGTTAGTGATTCTCTTCCAGTGTTGGAGCAGGGTGGTAATTTTCTTCCTGTGTTTTAGTAGGGTCGTGATTCTCTTCCAAAGTTGGAGCAGGGCAATGATTCTCTTCCAATTTTGGAGCAGGGTGGTGATTCCTTTCCACTACTGGAGTAGGTTAGTGATTCTCTTCCTGCGTAGGAGTAGGTAGTGATTCTCTTTCAATGCTGGATTAGTGTAGTGATTCTCTTCCACTGTCGGATTAGTGTAGTGACTCTCTTCCAGTTTTGGGGTAGGGTAGTGTTTCTCTTCCAGTTTTGGGCTAGCATAGTTCATCAGTTCCAGCGTTGGATTTGGATCATGTTTGTCTTCATGTATTGGAGTAGGATAGTGATTCTTATCCTGTGTTGGAATAGGGTCGGTATTCTCTTCCTGTGTCCAAGTCCGATCGTGATTCTCTTGCTGTGTTTGAATGAGATCATGATTCTCTTCCAGCCTTGGATTAGCTTAGTGACTCTCTTCCAGTATTGGAACAGGGTAGTGATTCTCTTCCATTGTTGGATTAGGTTCGTGATTGTCTTTCAGTGTTGGAGTACGTTGGTGATTCTCTTCCTCTGTTAAAGTGGGGTAGTGATTCTCTTCCAGTGTTGGAATAGGGTAATGATTCTCTTCCAGTGTCGGATCAGGTTCGTGATTGTCTTTCAGCTTTGGAGTAGGTTAGTGATTGTCTTCCTCTGTTGAAGTGGGGCAGTGATTCTCTTCCAGTTTTGGTGTGGGGTAATGTTTCCCTTACAGTATTGGAGTCAGACAGAGGTTCTCTTCCACTATTGGAGTAGGGTAGTAATTCTCTTCCAGTGTTCGAGTCAGATAGAGATTCTCTTCCTGCTTTGGTGTAGGGGGGTGTTGCTCTTCCATTCTTGAAATTGCATGGTGTTTCTCTTCCTGTCTTGGAGAAAAGTAGTGACTATCATCCTGTGATGGAATAGGGTAAAAATACTCTTCCAGTGTTGGAGTAAGGCAGTGACTTTCTTCCAGTGTTTTAGTGGGGTAATGATTCTGTTCCAGTGTTGGAGCAGGGTGATGATTCTTTTCCACTACTGGATTAGGGTAGTGATTCTCTTACGGTGTTGGATTAGGGTAGTGACTCTCTTCGAGTCTTGGAGTAGGATAGTGTTTCTCTTCCAGTGTTGGACTAGCACAGTGATTCACTTCCACCGTTGGATGAGGGAGAGATTCTCTTACCGTGTTGGTGTAAGGTAATGATTCCCTTCCAATATTGAAGTAGGGTAGTGATTCTCTTCCCGTGGTGGAGTAGAGTAGTGATTCTCTTCGCTCGTTGGAGTACGGTTGTGATTGTCTTTCAATGTTGGAGTGGATTAGCGATTCTCTTCCAGTTCTAGAGTTGGGTAGAGATTCTCTTCCTGCTTTGGTGTAGGGGGGTGTTGCTCTTCCATTCTTGGAATAGGGTGGTGTTTCTCTTTCTGTCTTGGAGAAATGTAGTGATTATTGTACTGTTTTGGAATAGGGTTGTGATTCTCTTCCTGTGTTTGAGCATGTTTGTGATTCTCTTCCAGTGTTGGAATAGGGTAGTTATTCTCTTCCAGTTTTGGAGTAGGGTGGTGATTCTCTTCCACTACTAGTGTAGGGTAGTGATTCCCTTCCTACGTAGGAGTAGGTTAGCGATTCTCTTACAGTGTTGCCTTAGGGTCATGGTTCCGTTCCTGTGTTGGAGCAGGGTAGTGATTCTTATCTTGTGTTGGAGTGGAATCGTGATTCTCTTCCTGTGTTGAATTAGGGTCGTGATTCTCTTCTTGTATTCATGTCGGATCGTGATTCTCTTCCAGACTTGGAGTAGGGTACTGTGTCTCTTCCAGTGTTGGACTAGCATAGTTATTCAGTTTCAGCATTGGATTAGGGTATTCTCTTCCAGTATTAGAGTAGGGTAAGATTCTCTTCCAGTGTTGGATTCGGGTATTGATTCTCTTCCAGTGTTGGATTTGGGTAATGAATCTCTGCCAGCGATGGACCAGGGTAGTGATTCTCTTCCTGTGTTGAAGCACAGTAGTGATTCTCTTCCATTATTAGAATAGGGTAGTGAATCTCTTCCAGTGTTGGACTAGATTAGTGATTCTCTTCCATTATTGGATCCGGGTAGGGCTTCCACTTCAGTGCTTGGTTAAAATTTTTGAGATCCAGGCAAATTTGTAGCTGCCCATTTGGTTTCTTTGTCTCTCTCTCTACAATGGGATTTACCCAATTTCTAGGCTTTAAGAGTCTGGCAATCAGTTACTTTTTTTATCTCTTGGTGCACTGTTTCAAACAATCATTTTACTTCTAAAAGCCATTTTACATGGGGGATAAGTCAATGGTTTAGTCTCTGGATCAGTGGTGATGCGATGCTCAAAATGTTCAAAGCATTCAACCATCTGATCAAAACACTCTAGATACATTTAATGCAGATCTTTCTTGCTTCTAATGGAGAGCACTTTTCAATGGGTGCACTACTTTCAATGTTTAGTCATGCATCCTTCAGTTCATGGTTTACTGAGATCAGTTGAAGCTCTTCATACTGGTCAACCCCAGAATAGCATGACCATCTGTTTTAGTGATGTACAACATTCAGTTAATGGGCAAAATCATCCCAGATTTTCACAAAGTGCGGTAGTGGGCGGGAAAAAGGACATTTTGCCCACCAACTGCAATGACGGCTTTTGCACTGCTTCTTCCCATTCCCAGTGCTTCCCACCTCATTAACAATGCATTCCCGGGAAACAGGCTGGATCCGCTGGTGGGGCAGCCTCTGATTCGCCCACCCCACCGTCACCTCTGGCCTTCAGTAAACAGGACACCATATTTAAAGGCTGTGTTTACACAGAGTGAGCACTCTCCAAGGGATAGGAAGCTGCTGGGAACTGATGGCTGCCAAAGGGAGGAAACATGCTGCCTCCAAGTTTAGCAATGCCTCCCTCAAGTGCCTACTGGATGCAGTGGAGGACTGCCACAATGTCCTCTACCCCTGCTCTAGTCAAAGACCAGCAAGCAAGGTCACCAATCCAGCATGGGAGGTGGTGGAAACGGTGGTCAGCGTCAATGCCCTTCAAAAGAGGACAGCCACCCAGTTTGATAGAGGATGAATGATCTCCTCCCTTCCACCAGGGCAAGTCACTTTTCTCATCACTCTCAACTCACACACTCACAAACCAATCACACATCCACATGGATCTCACTCACTGCCAGTTCAAGGGACATCACCGTTCACTCTCTCACACACACCTTCATTGTCCTTATCCCATCTATGGGACCAGTCACCACACACACACATATGCCAGGCATCCTTGTTATGTGACCTGGCTGGCATCCTGCTTACACTCTCTCCACCTCTATTCATGCAGGACAAGCTAGCACACAAGAGAGAGAGGTTGCAGACCGGTGGAGGAATGCCTGAAATCAAGGTCCTCAAGGACTTTGAAAACAGAGCCATCCAGCTGGACAGTGATGATCTGGATCATTTCTGTGCTGACGGTGAGGTCGGCAGTTCTCAGCCAGGTGAAGAACCAGCAGTGCAACATCCATCAGACAACCATGCTATGAGTCCATTCCCCTGTTCCGCAATCCCCTGCCATACACTAGTTATCTCTTCTTGCTTTCGCTGGCACATCTAGCAGAAGCCGAGTGAGTCCACAACCCTGGTCCTCAGCTCAAGCCCCGAAGAAACCTCAGAAGAGGAATTTGATGACACCCTCATTGAAGTCCTGTCACAGCGCTCACCCACACCCTCCACCACTGCAGAGGCACACACCTCAGTGGGACCTCGGGATCACAATCTGGTAAGCACATCGCACTGTGTGATCCACAGCAGACGGCGGCAGGTATCCAGCACTCGGAGGACTGCTGGACGCCAGAAATCTGCTGAGTCCGAGTCAGATGACAAGCCTCTGGGCTCAGTTATACCTCAGTTGCTGGAGCTGCAAAGGCAAGCTTGTGAACATTGCAAAGGGATGTCTGCTGCATTCCTCAGATTGCAAGGCATGATACAGGAGTCCGTCCGCCTTCAGGCCGAGGTCTCCATGCCTTATCACAGAAGGTATGTGCGCTGCTATCAGCCAGACAAGAGTGAGACTTTCACAGATGCAATGTGAGGATGTATGGAGAATCCTCACTGCATGTCATTGTCATCCTCCATGAATCTAGCTGCTATGAGGGCCTCCAGAGAGCGCCTTCCACCTCTGGAAAACGTGATGTCCTCATCATTGTCATTCTCACCTTCAAGGACTTCCTCACCCTCATTCACATCAATGTTTTCCTCATCGGAGGGTAAGTGCAGCTCCTACATCTCCCCCTTAGCCAGATCCTCCTCCGTTGCAGCACCAGATTGTGAAGGATGCAGCAGGCGACAATGATGCGTGACACCCTCTGTTGACTGTATTGCAGGACTCCACCAGACCAGTCCAGGCACTGGAACCTCATTTTCAACATCCCAATGGTTTGCTCCATCAAGGTTCAAATTACAGCAAGAACCTCACTGTACCTTCTCTTTGTTGTATTCTGAGGCTGCTTCACAGGCGTCATCAGCCATGTCCTCTGAAGGTTAGCCCTTGTCCCTGAGGGTCCAACCCTGCAGGCTCCCTGGACCCTGGAAGACAGCAGGGATCTGAGACCCACTGAGAATGTAGGAGTCACGGACTGTCCCTGGGAATCATGCGCAGATCTGTAGGATGTGTTTGTGGCGATTGCACAACAGTTGAACAGTCAGCGAGTGGAAGCCCTTATGGTTGATATGGTTGACCACTTGTCTCCACGGAGATATGAGCAGTCAATGGCAATCTACACCTGTGGGAAGCCTGAGATCTGTGTAATTCCAATTGATCTTGCTTCCTGGCTTTCCTGATCCTGGGCAAAATGTGCAAAGTTGTGTGCCTTTGTGAATATGTCATCCGTGTCATCCTGGATGCATTTGTGGGTGGAGGCTTGCAAGATCACACAGAAGCCACCTGTGGAGCCCTAAAGGGAGCCAATGGCATAAAAATTGAGCGCTGCATCACTTCCACAGGCACTGTCAGTGGATGCCTTCCATGTCCCCATGGTGCCAAATCCTGCAGCAGGTGACAGATGACAGTTCCCTGGACGAGTGCAGACTTTAGCAACAGCAGTTCTCGGTCATTTGCAGGAATGAAGGACCCTGGCCTAGTTAGGTGCTGACCTGCAACGGTTCGCTGTGGCTCTTCAGCAGAGTGCTCAGGGACCCCAGTCACCCCTTCTTCTTGAGGGTGCTGCTCCTCGCTCTGCCCAGCCAGGAGCCTCCTTTGCTCTCTTCTCCATCGTCTTCACTCTCCATGAGCCATTAGGAATACTGCTAGGTCACCAGACTCCATGCTCCTGATGTCCTCTTCCTACAGGATGAAAGAGAGAGACATGTGGGTTTGCCTGGTTGTACTAGGAACCTCTCCTGGTTAAGCCTGGGGGCCCCTTAATGCTTCCCAGATTATACTGGCCACCACTTGGATGTCCAGAGATTAGTGTGCTGCATGGCTTCCCAAAACCCCACCCACCTGACCGGTTGACAGCAGCTTCGCCCATTGGACTGCGTGCTGTGCTCTCAGCTCAGGCGTAGGCATTCTCCTAAACTGCACTGCAAGGCTGAACTGTTAGCTTGAATCATGTGGGAGATTGGTCCAAACCAGGATAATGACATTGCAAGGGGCTGTGAACGTCTCCACCAGTGACCAGCTTTAGTAAGGAGATTGTGCAACGTGCCCAGTTGTTCAATTGTTCTGCTGTCCACTAAAATGCTCATTAGTTTGCAGCCTTTGCCCAAGGGCTGAAAAGCTCAGGAGAATTTGATGGCAATTTCATGCCTCTGCGTTGCCTGAATGGACAGTTAAGCTCGAGACCCGGCTCCAAGCGCATCAATGTGGCCTGAACTGTCCCAGCAGCGGAGGAATGATCACTTCAATAAGGTTTCCATAATGCGTGGCCACTTCCCTCCTGCCCTGCCCCCCCACCTCCCCCCCCGCCCAATACGTGTTTGTGCTCTACCATCAGACTGTACTGCCTTTCTTCCCCCAACTCAGCCCACCTACAGTGCAGCCCTTGTCCCAGCACCACACTGTCAGCCAACCGGAAAAAAGGAACTTGCCTGTGTCCTCATCTGAATGCACAGCACCTCTGCTTTGAAGTCGAATGGGTGACCCTCGCAAGCGCTGTGCAACGTCAGTGTGCACTCACCCCAGAGTTCCCCTCGAAGTTCAGCTCGTCAGGTGCACGCCTTTTAAATTTGATGTGAATTATGCGCAATCACACTGATGTGCTCGGATAATCCTGCATAGGGAGATGATTCCAGTGAGCAGGGTTTATAATTATATGCAGATGTATTAAAGCGACATCCCTGATGTGCAGTAGCTAGAAACGTGGCCCGCCATTGTCAGGTGGAGCGGGCGATTGCAAACTGGCTTCATGATGTTGTGATACCAATTTTTGGCCTTCTCGCCATATTGTCCACTCACGCCCAATGCCAATGGGAACAGAAACTTCCAACCAATGTTTTTCCTTTGTGTGTCCCTCTGATTTTAGTTATCCCTAGATGTTGAATGTCCGATCCACTATACGCTGTCAGTATGATATTGCTCAGCTTCACAGTATCTTTCTTTGGGTAACCATTTTCTTGCAAAATTTCAGCAAGGATTTCTGGTATAGTCTAAGTGGGATGTTGTTGCTCTGTGCCCCGGTATCAAGATTCAGCTTCACATTTATGACTGTGGGCTTATTTCTCACCTTCTTCCTCATCCGAATGGTTGTGTGAATTTCTTTCCTCTTGGAATTCTCACATCTAGACATTTCATGTAGATCCTCAAAATCATCACCATCATCTTCTAGGATATGGATATTTTGATTTTTTTCCTTTCTCATTTGCCCTGTTGTCCTGCTTCCAGTAACTCCTATACCATTTTATTTCTTTGTTCTGCACATAATTTCCCAGTGATTAGGATTTCCACAAAGTCTGGAACTTGATCCAGGTATGGGACATTTCTTTCTGTCTGTGAGCTCATGTGGTCGTCCACAGCTCTTGCACATCTTTCTCTCGGTGTGCATTTTTTTGTTACTGTTTCACTGCATCAACCCTCCTGCCTTTCCCTTGACTTAACTGAAGGCTACCCATTTGGTTAGTCAGCATCTTCATCTGTCTACTTGTGGCTTCATGTGCTCTGGCAGAGTCAATAGTCTGCAATATTATCAGAAACAAAAACAGAATTACCTGGAAAAAGTCAGCAGGTCTGGCAGCATCGGCGGAGAAGAAAAGAGTTGACGTTTCGAGTCCTCATGACCCTTCAACAGAACTAGGTGAATCTAAGGAAGGGGTGCAATATAAGCTGGTTTAAGGTGTGTGTGTGTGTGTGTGTGTGTGTGTGTGTGTGTGTGGGAGGGGGGTGCAGGGGGGAGTGGAGGGGGGTGGGTGTGGTTGTAGGGACAAGCAAGCAGTAATAGAAGCAGATCATCAAAAGATGTCACAGACAACAGAACAAAAGAACTCTTGGAACCCTGCCATATCATCCATCCACATCGGCTGGAAAGCACGCCGACATTTTTCACAAGGCTATGTGCACTTGGCGGTCTTCACTTTGGGGGAACCTGAGGTGAGTGAGTAGCAGTGTTCTCCACAGCTCGCCTGTTGCTTACAGGCCTCAGGGGCGCCAAGGGCCAGGCCCTGGAGGAGAGTGCTGGGGGGATGGTGTCCGAGGGCAAGTGCTGGCCAGCCTCGGAGGTGACAGATGACGGAGGGGTGGTCAAGTGCTGCCCTGGCGCTGCATCCCATGCACAGGCAATCGAGGTGGGGGCAGGGTAAGCAAGGGAAATGGCCACACATTAGGGACACCTGTATAAACTGATCATGCCTCTGCAACTGAGACAGATCAGCCGCAGCCACAGTGATATGATTGGGGTCAGGCTCCTAGCCTGCCCACCCATGCAAGCAATGGAAGCACCAAAGGGCTGCCAAGTGCTCCATACTTTACCGCCCCACACCCACCCCCCCCACCACCCAGGACAGATTTCAAGTCCGCCACCACTTTGTCGGATTGCACAGCAGTTGGACTGCACATGTTGTACAACCTCCTCACCAACGCTGGCCATGTAGCAGTCACTGCCGGAGGGGCTCACAGTCCTTTGCACTCTCAGCATCCTGGTTTGGACCAGTGTCCCATGTCGCAGGTTGACAGGGCAGCCATGGGGCACACTCATCTCTGGCCAGCCAAGGGGTGACCAGCACTCTCCGGGAAGCATTAAGGGGCGGTCACATAGGGCCAGGAAAGGTGCTAAGTACACCCATGATAACCACGTCTCTCTCTCTTTCATGCTGCAGGAGGACCACGTCAGGAACATGGATCCTGGTGATCTAGCTGTGTGCCTGATGGCCTACAGAGACCATAGAAGATGGAGGAGAGAGCGACAGAGGCTTCTGGCTGCACAAAGCCAGGAGCAGCACCTCATGAAGAAGGGGCAGCAGGAGCTCCCACACATGCTGCCCAGGAACGACAGCGAGCCATGGCTGGTCGGCACCTAGTGATACCCAGGGTCTATAGATGCCAGCTGCCATTCTTGCAGATGACTGAGAACAAGTGTCGCTGATGACTGAGCATGTCTAGGGACCTGGTGGCTCAGATCCACCACTTACTGCAGGACTTGGCGCCAAGGGGACATGAAGTGCATCCACTGCCAATGGCTGTGAAATTGATCGCAGTTCTCAGTTTCTATGCCAGTGGCTCCTTTCAGGGCTCCACAGGTGACCCCTGTGGGATCTCACAAACCACAATCCAGAAATGTATCCATGAGGTCACGGATGCCATCTTCTTCATGGCACACAACTTTGTGTTTTTTCCCCAGGACCGGGACAGCCAGGATGCAAGGGCCATTGGATTCGCCCTGATCTCAGGATTCCCACAGGTGATTGGCTTCGCTCATGTGGTGCTCAGGTCTCCATCGCCTACACTCAGTGGACTTCATCATCCGCAAGGGCTTCCACTCACTGAGCGTGCAGCTGGTATGCGACCACCAGAAACACATCCTGCAGGTATGCGCACAGTTTCCAGGGAGTGTGCACGACGCCTACATTCTGAGTCACTTGCAGATCCCTTCAGTCTTCCAGGGTCCACAGAGGCTGCAGGGTTGGCTCCTGGGGGACAAGGGCTACCCACAGAGGCCTTGGTTGTTGACATCCATGCAGCGGCTTCAGACTGCAGCAGAACGAAGGTATAATGAGGCTCATGCAGCAACTTGCAACTTGGTGGAGCAGACCATTGGGATGCTGAAGATGCATCGGGAGTCTCAATCGGTCTGGCAGTGCCCTGCAATACAGTCCGCAGAGGGTATCATCGACATCTACTGAGCCCTTTACAACCTGGCGCTGCAACGTAGTGAGGAGCTGGCTGAGGGGGAGATGGAGGAGTTTCATGTCTCCTCCAATGAGGAAGACGTCAATGAGGGTGAGGGGGTCTTCAGTGGTGACGACGATGGGGATGAGGCTCTCACACAAGCTAGATGAGGCAGGCGCACTCAGGAGGCCCTCATAGCTGCCAGATTTGTGGAGGATGAAGACAACATGCAGTGAGGTGATCCCATAGATCCTCACATCGCAGTTGTGAACATTTGACTCCAGCCAGGCTTATGGCAGTGCCAATACCCTCTGTGAGAATGTTCCTGTCATGGAGGTGCAGTAGAGACCCTAATAGTCACTCGATCGCAGGAGGATGATGACATGCAATGAGGACACTCCATGGATCTTCACATAGCCTCTGAGAATGTCTGACTCCTGTCTGGCTTGCGCTCTGTGATCAGGGCCAGCTCAGAGATGCAGCCATGAAACTTTGGATTCATCCATCTGATGCTGTGTCCAACTTCAGCACCTCAGCCCTTCAAGAGCTGTGCACAGCATCACTGGTCGCAGATGCTGGTGTGATGGGGGCCAGCTCCACCTTAAAGGTGTTGAGAGCACACTGAGAGAATGAGAGAACTCTGTGACATCTGCCCACTACATTCTGTCAGCAATGGCCAGCACTGCTGAGGAGCCGACATCAGTAATGTTTCCTGGGAGTGTGAGGCTGGACCATCACTTTGGTCTGAAGGCTGCACAAAGCACTGGGAAGAGGCCCTGGACTGAGACACCTGCCTTTATCTTGTGCAGAAAGGTTTCACATCTGAGTGACAAAAACACTGCTCATCAGAGCAAGGAGCCACAGGCAGGGAGACATTCTTTGGAGTTTAATGATGATAGTGAACAGTACGTACAAGTGATCAACACGCATGTCCAGACTTTTACCTAACTTTCCTAAACCTGCTGCTACGTCTTGGTGCTCCCCGGACATCCACAGCAGAGGTGGAGGCAGCCTGCTGACCATGATGCCCTTTCTGTGATGACTTTAGTGGACGTCCTCTGGAGGGCCAAGACTTGGAGGGACCTGCCTGCTTTCGGGGTCCTGCTGTGTGGCAGTGGCACCTTCCTCAGCCTGTAGAGCTGGAGCTGCTGAGGTCACAGGAAGAGGGGAGTTGGATGTGCTGGACACTCCCAGAGTCAACCGGATTTCCCACAAGTGCAGAATGCCATCGACTGCTCTCACATGGCGTTCAGGTCTCTGTCACAACATGTGGTCAACTACATCAACCACAAGGGATTCCATTCGTTGAATGTGCAGAATGAGTATGCAAACACCAGAAACTCATCCTGAAGGTCTGTGAGTGGTTTCCAGGGAGTGTGCATGATTCCTACTTTCTCATTCAGTCTCAGGTCCCTGAAGTCTCCCAGGGTCCACAGAGGCTGCAGGGATGGCTCCTTGGGGACAAGAGCTGCCCACAGAGGCCGTGGCTGATGATATCCATGCGGAGGCTTCAGACTGCAGCAGAGCAAAGGTATGACGCTCATGCTGCAACTTGCAACTTGGTGGATCAAACCACTGGGATGCTGAAAATGAGGTTCCGATGCCTGGACCGGTCTGCTGGAGCCCTGCAATATAGTTCACAGAGGATGCCATGCATTGTCGTCACCTGCTGCATCCTTTACAATCTGGTGCAACAATGGGGAGAGGAGCTGACTGAGGAGGAGATGGAGGAACTGGAGGTCTCCTTGAATGAGGAAGACGTCAATGGTGATGAGAATGAGGAAGTCCTCGAAGGCAATAATGATGAGGATGAAGCCCTTGCACTGACCTGACAAGGCAGGCATGCCTCGGGAGGCCCTTATAGCTGCTAGGTTTGTGGAGGATGATGATGATATACAGTGAGGGGACACCATAGACCCACACATAACCTCTGAGAACGTCTGACTCCTGTCTGGCCGAGGGCAGCTCATTTGTGCTCTGTGATCCCAGTCTTATCATAGAAACGCAGCCATGAAACTTTAGAAATATCTGATCCTTTGTCCGACTTCAGCACCTGACCCCTTCAGGAGCACAGAGTCAGTGGTCACAGATGCTGAAAAGATGAGGTCCAGCCTCATCTTAAAGGTGCTGAGAGCGCACAGAGAGAATGATGGAACTCTGTGACACCTGCCCACTACATTCTGGTTGAGGTGCAGGCATCAGTAATGTGCCCAGGAAGTGAGAGGCTGGACCATCACTGTGGGTCTGGAGGCCGAGCAAAGCACAAGGAAGAGGCCCTGGACTGAGACACCTGCCTTTATGCTGTGCAGAAAGGTTTCATATCTGAGTGACAAGAACATCAGAACAAGGAGCCATAGGCAGGGAGACTTTTTTGGGAGTTTATTCACAATAGTGAACAGTATGTACAAATGATTAGCACCCATGCCCAGGCTGTGCAACTATATCTTCTTACTTTCCTAACCCTGCCACTGCTTCTTGGTACTCCCCGGACATCCACAGCGGAGGTGGAAGCAGCCTGCTGACTGTGATGCCCTGTCTGTCATGATCTTGGAGGATGACCTCTGGAGGACTGAGACTTGGAGGGCCCTGGCCTACTTTTGGGGTCCTGCTGTGTTGCAGTGACATCCTCCGCAGCCTGTGGAGCTCGAGCTGCTGAGGTCACAAGCAGAGGGGAGTTGGATGTGCTGGATACTCCCAGAGTCACCTGGAAGAATGGCCCCGGGGGGAACAACTGCTGATGCTCCTCCTTATGGGTGCCCAAGGGCCCCAGGCTGACCCCTTGAGGAGTAGAGGTAGCTGGAGTGAGATCGAGCTGCCCTGTACCTCTCTCACATACACCCTGTTGGAGGCCAACTATGGCATCAGCGATGGAGTTGAGCCCGTGCAGTAGTGCAGGAGCAACATCTTGGATCAAGGTTTCCATGGCTGCTACCATCCTACCAGTGTTGACCTCGGTGCATTAGCATGCTAGTTGCTATCACCTCAGAGTGAAGGTAGACAGACTCCTCCATCGTGCCTTGCAATCTGAGGCATGCAGCTGACAGCCCTTCCTGATGTTCCCAAGCTTGCCTGTGCAACTGTAGCAACTGTGACATGACCAAGTCCAGAGGCTCGTCATCTGACTCAGACTCAGTGAATATCTGGCCTCCAGCAGTCCTCCAAGTGCCAGACACCTGGGATGTCCCTGCTGCCACCTGCTGTGGATCAGAAAGTGCGATACGCTCACCAGAATGTGATCCCGAGGCTATTCTAAAGCTAGGCCCTACGGAGGTGTGCACTCTGCGCTGGTGGAGGGTATGGGTTAGCGCTATGATGGGACTTCAAGGAGGGTGCCTCTAGATTCCTTTTCAGAGGTTTCTTCGGGTCTTCTTTGGGGGCTCTGGGTCATGGAATCCGTCGGCTGTTTCCCAGATGTGCCTGCGGAAGCAAGGGGTGATAATTAGTGCATGGCAGTGGCCTGTAAAACAGGACACACCACTCACAGCATGGCTGTCTGATGGATGTTGCACTGCTGGATCCTCAGTTGGTAGAGCAACTCACCATCAGCACAGGAACAGTTCAGACCCTTGCCAGCCAGCTGAATGGCTCTGTTTTCAAAGTTTGTGAGGACCTTGATTTCAGACATTCCTCAACCGGTCTGTGACCTCTCTCTCTCTTGTTGTGTGCCAGCTTGTCCTTCATGAATAGAGATGGATAGAGTGTAAGCAGGCTGCCTGCCAGGCCAGATGATAAATATGCCTGGCATGTGTGGGTGGTGAGTGGTCCCATGGACGGGTTGAGAACAATGATGGTATGTGTGAGAGAGTGACTGGTGATGTCACTTGAATTGGCAGTGAGTGAGGTCCTTATGGATGTGTGCTGGGTTTGTGAGTGTGTGAGTTGAGAGTGTGAGAAGAGTGACTTACCCTGACAGAACGGAGGAGATCATTCATCCTTTCTCGGCACTGGGTGGCTGTCCTCTTTTGAAGGGTGTTGGTGCTGACAACCGCTGCCCCTGCCTCCCAAGCCTGGTTGGTCACGCCGCTGCCCATCTTGCGGCCAGATTGGGGATAAAGGACATCCCGGCGGGCCTCCATGGCATCTGAAAGGCATTCCAGTGATACATCGCTAAATTTCAGGGCTGTAGTCTTTTTTCCTTTTGTGGACATCTTACCTGTAGTAGCCGTGGTCTGGAAGCACTGTGCGCGTGGCTGGATTTTAAATATGATGCCCGGCATGATGAAGCGGCAAAGTGATGGTGTGGCGGGCAATTGAGAGCCTGCCCACCATGGAAATGCCATGTTTCCTGGGAACGGATAAGTAATGCGGCAGCTTTGGGACAATACAGCGTGAAAACCCACCACCATGGCCGATGGCTAAAATGTCATTTTTCCTGCCAACTACTGCACTTGGTGCAAATCTGGGATGATCCCGCCCATAGTCTCCCAAATGGCAGCATCCCTTACTATCTTAACCAAATGTTTCTTCTGTATGTGTGAGCTTTAACAGTAATGTCTGACGGGTTTCAACTTGATGCAAACCTGTCTAAATCAGGGGAATTATATATTTGAGTCACTGAAAATGTCTTGATTGTCATTTCTTCTGTTTGCCTCTGGTGACCCGCCATCCCAAGGGACAATGGGAAACTGAGCAATCACACTGTATGTTCCTTATATTTTAATTCATGCTGTCTGATAGTCAATATTAACTCTGTTTTTGTGGTTTTATCTCAGGATTCATTAGCTTCTTACTCTAGAAGAGATCTTATTGGAGACACTGGTCTTTTGTTGAAAACACATTTATGTACGGACTAAGTATTTACAAATGTTAAGTAAGACCAAGACACAGCTAGAGCTACTTTCTAAGATGCTTCACAGTCATCTTCCCTCAGTGAGTGACATCGCTGTGACATAGCTCCTTATGCATATGCTCAGTAGCTATTATTAGAGTTTACTTAAACAAGAGTTATGCCCTCCCACTTTCTGCGTTGCAGGAGCTGCGTACACATCAAGGTGGAAGCATTGACCAAATATTTTACTACTCACCTTCCAGTCAGGAGAAACTGAAGTCAAGTGTAGCATCACTATCATTACCATGGCAGAGATTAGTTAAATCAGCGCAGACCACAGGTCAAAACTACACCTTTGGATACCTGCATGCCTGAATGTCATAATGCATTCATCTATTAAGTATACAGGGGCTGTAACTGATGCTTTATAATATGTTGTTTAACAGTTTTAAATCAGCTTGTGTAACTCTACCAAGCAGAGCACAGGACCTCGAAGGTTCATTGCTTGACTTAATAATTTATTGCACTGTAGGCATTACATGGAAACTATGGCAATGATAAGGTAATGGTAATGGTCTTCCTTGGAGACGGGGCTGACTCTGTGCTGAACAGGGGTTTGTGTCACACTTCCAGCGAAGTTACCCTGACAGAATGGGAACAGTCCTGCGGTCATCACCGGCCATCTTCTCAGCATGCATTTACGTATGCTCAGACATGTAGTATGGCCAACATACTATGGTAGCAACATAAGGGCAGGTTCTATGTAATATGTTGGACATACCTCTTTGTTGAACCCAAGTTATACTTCTCCTGGATTAAGTAGAGGTAAAAATCTGTGGTGGGTAAGTTCTCCAGTGGAGACTTTCCTCTTTCCTATTTGCAGAGCTTCAGCTCTCAGCAGCCCCTGGTCCGTTGTTGGTCATGATGTAGATCTAGAGGCACTACAACTACAGTCACCACACCTTGTGCAGAGCTGGGTCACTGGATCCTCTAGCCTTCC
This sequence comes from Carcharodon carcharias, assembly GCF_017639515.1. Taxonomy (NCBI): domain Eukaryota; kingdom Metazoa; phylum Chordata; class Chondrichthyes; order Lamniformes; family Lamnidae; genus Carcharodon; species Carcharodon carcharias. The sequence goes on along the minus strand of NC_054471.1, from coordinate 141,040,857 downwards.
TGAATATTTACAGAAGTTCACCAAAAAATCTCCAAAACCAAGGCACAACAATTCTACTAACTTCATCACAGCAGAAGTAAGTCAAAAGCACCTCACCGGCAAATTGGATGTTTGGCTCTTTATATAACGCCAATGGGGGTGTCTCTCATGCTGCTCAGTGCATGGTCAACTGAGAGTTGTTAGCACAGGCATTCCATGAACACAAGCAGGCCAAGTTGGTGAAATGTGCATTATATCAGCAGAAAGGCTGAACGTCCATGTTAATGACCTGTCCAGCATGAGCAACCACAAGGAATGTACCAGAAGAGGCCAACGCGGTGGTCCACACCATTTTATCACTTTAGGGCTCTAGTAGCTCTGATACCAACAGCGCTAGGGTGCTGTTACAAGAGTAAAAAGGGTGTTTTGATATTTTAGATCTAATTTAGCTGTGCACGGTCTAATGCTGGAACCCAAATTGCTCTCTTAAACTGTTTGAATTTGACCAAGATATAACCATCAGGCAAAGACGTAGACACCAATTAGTAAATGATATCCAAGTTTATTGACCATAAGCAAATTTTAGGAACTTATCAACTAACTAACAGAGGCAGAATATAGGAAAAGCATACTTATCAATTAAACTCTACCAATCTGACACTGAACCAGCCACAGTACTAACTACATTCAATACTTATCTGCCCTGAAGTTTACTAGAAATGACCTTCACACCAGTAGGATGCTTAACTACCACCAAAGATCGAAACCACACTTGATGTACACAAAGATGGTTTCCACAACTTTTATATACTCAAAAGATGTTGTAACTCTTTTGAGTACAAACCTGTTTCTATCTGTTTCAGATGAAGTTACATTGTTTCATAGTTTACCAGTGTGAGATTTGAACTCTTGATCTTGGGTTTACAAACCCAGTACCATAACCACTTGGCTATTTAGGCCAAGCCCTCGAAAGATGTTGTAGGCCACCTTAGCCAAGTTGTCGGAAATGGCTAATTGGTCTATAATTTGTCAATAATGTGATGAGTTAACTCCATTGGTTCTAGCTAATTATGCACATTGTCTTAAACTTAAGACAATGCCTTCCTTTAAGCTATGCCTATTAGCTTGATATCTTTACAGGAGCGCTATTCATTAAGACAGACTCAACAATCAAGGGCAGTGCTTGTTCCTGACAGGGAGAGAGTCCAAGGCTCAGCCATTTCTTTCCCAGCTATTACAGCTCCTTAACTTTCTCATAAGAAAAGCTAATGGAGAAATACATAAATAACACAAAATGACTTCTAATTAACGACTGATTATTAATGTTGCTAGTCAGGGACTGCTTTGTAATACTGGGCAGAATTTTCTGCATGTTGGGTGGGTGGAGCCAGATCTAGTGCAGGAAGGCGCGGACCCGATTGGCGCCCCAGATCAGGTCTGCACCACCATTTTCTGTGGGCAGGCCAATTAAGGCTCACCCAGCGTGACGCTCACCTGGAAGCGCTGAGCACTCCCTGTGCAGGTGGGGGGGGTGGTTAGGTTGCCTGTGTCAAGGAGTGTGCTTTATCGTGCATGCGTGTGAAAGAGCACAGAAACCTCTGTGCCTCAGGGAGATGTTTTAAGTCTGCAAAGTTTAATAAAGCGGCGAGAAAATTTTTATGACATGTTCCCTCATGTGAAACTGTCACATGAGCTGGGACATGTGCATTAATTTCAATAAAAATTTTTGTCAAAATTTAAAATCATTCATGAAACTTCATCCCGCCTGTGAATGAGGTTCCATGAAAAATGCAAAGGCCGCCTGGGCTCTTTGCCTGCCCACCAACCTTAAGGTTGGATGGGCAGCTCTGTTAATTATTTTAATTGAGATTTAAATGGCCTTTGACAATTTGGCGGGCGTGCACCTGAGTCGGCTGCGTGCCTGCTGAACTGAAAGTCTGAATGATGCACGGTGATGTCAGGACGCACGCCCGACATCACCACGCGTCATTTTACGCCTCGGCGAGCGGGCCCCACCCCTGCTCATCCAGCCGAAGATTCAGCCCAGTGTTTTAGGTTAGTTTGTTGGAAAAGGTTATCAACATTGAAATGGCTTCTTATCCCAGTGTTAACACAAAAAGGCATTTTGACCTTGTTAACTTATTACAATGGATATAACATGGAATTAACCATAAAATGGTTGGGTTGCCTAAAATCTAATACCCAGGCTTACTTACAGTGCTCCAAGTCCTGGTCAGAATCTATTTGGTTAGAATTAAGAGAAGCAAATATGTTCATGTTTCTTTGTTATAAGTTGCCAAATAACAGGAAGGATGTAGAGGAGCAGATCTGCAGGCAAATTGCAAAAAGGTGCAAGAAATTTAGGGAAACAATAATGGAGGGAATTTCAATTATCCTAATATACATGGGAAAATAACAGTATTAAGGTGAAGAGAAGGGGAAGCACTGCAGCCAGATCGTCAGACTCTGGGAGTTGACCATCTGCTTCCACGGGAGGGCGAGCCTTAAGGGCTTCCTCACTCCTGTGGAAGCATGGTATCGGTCCTCCTAACAACCTCCATGATTAAAACCTCCATGGCTGCATCAGAGGCCATAGAGCCCTCTCTATACCCTGCTGTTCTATTTGACTACTCTCCAATTGCAGCACTGGCAGACAGCAGCAGCCTCCTGAGATTCAGTGCAGCTTCCCTTTAAGACTGTCTTTAACAGCTATTAGTGAACTGCAACACGTGCTAGCCTTACCTGCTGTTAAGCCCCCTCTTGTGCTTGCAGCCAGCTAGCCAGCCAGCCAGCCAGCAGCATTGCCTGCACTGGCCAACATTGTAGAAATTATGGAAATGAGGAGGCAGCATGATGTTTGTGTGCTGCTTGCCTCAATGTGTATGGGCATGGGGAGACCGCGAATCACAACCCCCATGACAGAAAACTGGTATGAACCAATTTTTAGTTATCTTTATCTTTGAAACCTTAAATACATCATCCGTTTCTAGTGCTGCAATAGTATCTTTAATCAATGTTGTTATTGGGATTTAATTCGAAGAAGACCTGAACAACACTATTTGAGTTTTTATATCATCAAATCTGGGAGAAATCCATTGGAGAAAATGATTTTCTAATTCTTTTTAATCGAGTTGGAGCAAACCTAGATGTCCATTACAATCTCATTGCACAGGTTTTGTTTTGATGCTGCAAGAAGGAGCTCTAAGCCATAATGGCAGAAATGTCAGTTGGAATAACCATCAAATTTGAAGGAAAAGCAAGCAGAAAGTTCAGCAATTGATTTTCTCCAAGGAACCATTATGGGCATCTGTGACTTTTGTAAAGAAACTTTACTCCAAGGAGAATTTACATGAAAGTCAGTATTCAGTTATTATGTGAATGTAACTCAGCTATTTCTGAGAAGAGGGAGAGAGAAGACATGGAACTGTAAGCCAGTTAGCCTGACAGCTGTGGTGGTGAAAATGCTAGTGGAATCTATTATTGTGGATTTGGTAACAGGGCATTTAGGAAATCATAATATGATTGGGCTGAGTCAACATGGATTTTTGAAAGGGAAATCTTGTTTGACAACTATCAGGGTGCATAAGGGGAGATAATGAATATTGTGTATCTGGAATTTCAAAAAGCATTTGATAAAATTAAGCCTCGTGATTTGGGGTGATATATTATTAAGGATTGAGGATTGGTTAACAGACAGAAAACAGAGGTAAGGGATTAATGGATCATTTTTGTGTCGGCAGATGTATCCGCCAGGGTACTATAGGATTAATGTTTGGGCTTCAGATATGCAATCTATATCAGTGACTTAGATGAGGAGGCCAAGTGTAATGTATCCAAGTTTTCTGACAAACCAACATTAGATGGGAAAGTAAGCTGGATGGAGGATGCAAAGAGGCTGTGAAGAGATAAGGACAAGTTAAGTGACTGGGTAAGAGCATGGCAGGTGGAATTAATTGCAGAGAAATGTGAAGTTATCTACTTTGGTAGGAAATATAGAAAAGCAGAATACTTACCTCAGATGGAGTGCAACACATGATAACTAGATTGATTCCAGAGATGGGGAAATAGCCCTATGAAGAGAGGTAGGTAGGCTAGGTCCATACTTTGTAGAGTTAGACCATAAGACGTAGGAGCAGAAGTAGGCCATTTGGCCCATCGAGTCTGCTCCACCATTCAATGAGATCATGGTCGATCTGATAATTCTCAACTCCACTTTCCTGCCTTGTCCCCAAAACACTTGAATCCCTTACTGATTAAAAATCTGTCTATCTCAGACTTGAATATACTTAACGACCCAGCACCTACAGCCCTCTGCAGTAAAGAATTCCACAGATTCACTACCCTCTGAGAGAAGATATTTCTCCTTGTCTCTGTCTTAAATGGGCGCTCCTTACTCTGAGATTATGCCCTCTGGTCCTACACTCTCCCACAACAGGAAACAACCTCTCAGCATCTACCCTGTCAAGCCCCCTAAGAATCTTGTATGTTTCAATAAGGCCGCCTCTCATTCTTCTAAACACCAATGAGCACAGGCCCAACATACTCAACCTCTCCTCATAATAAAATCTCTCCATACCCAGGGTCAACCTAGTGAACCTTCTCTGGACTGCCTTTCCTTAGATAAGGGGACCAAAACTGTTCACTGTATTCTAGGTCTAAGTCTAACTAGTGCCTTGTATAGTTTTAGTAAGGCTTCCTTATTTTAAATTCCATTCCCTTTGAAATAAAGACCAACATTCTATTCCCTTCCCTATTACCTGCTGAATTTGTATGCTAGCTTTTTGGGATTCATGCACGAAGACCCCCAAATCCCTCTGTACTGCAGCTTTCTGCAGACTTTCTCCATTTAAGTAATATTCAGCCCTTCCATTCTTCCTGCCAAAATGCATAACCTCACATTTTCCCACAATATATTCCATCTGCCAAGTTTTTGGCCCACTCACTTAACCTGTCTATATCCCTCTGTAGACTCCTTGTGTCATCCTCACCACTTGCCTTCCCATCTATTTTTGCATCATCTGCAAACTTGGCAATAGTAGGTTTACTTCCCTAATCCAAGTCATTAATATATATTGTAAATAATTGTGGCCCCAACACTGATCCCTATGGCACTCCACTAGTTACAGGTTACCATCCTGAAAATGCCCCCCTTATCTAGTTTAGAAGATTGAGAGGTGATTTCATTGAAACATAAAATTTTTAAGGGAGTTAACAGGGAAGATGCTAGGAGACAGTTTCCTCTGGTTGGTGAGTTCAGAACTAGGAGTCATCCATTCACAATAATGGGGCAGCCATTAGGGCCGAGAGGAGACAATATTTCTTCAATGAGAGGTTTGTGAGTCTTTGGAATTCCCTTCCCCAGAGGGTTGTGGATGCTCAGTTGTTCAGTATATTTAAGACAGGGAGATAGATAGATTTTTGGATACTAAGGAATCTAGGGACATGGGATAGTGCAGGAACTGGGAAGGTGGAGCTAAGGTAGAAGATCAATCATAATTTTATTGAATGGCTCAAAAGTCCAACTGACCCATTCTTGTTCCTATTTCTTTTGTACTTCTGCAGGCTGAAGGTGGTGAGAATTGAGTTGCTGCATTGTTTTAGAACATGTGAAACACACTTTAAGGTAATGGAGTAATGAAAGAGTATATAGTCGGCTGAGAATTCAGTTGAAAACTATATTATCCCATTTGGTCCAATCTCAGAACCATTTTCATTATGCTCAAATGTTTTAAAGCTGGTGTGCCTATGTTACCTGAACCATTTATAATCCAACCATACTGTCAGTTGGACCCCACTTCCCACATGCACACCCAACTTTTGGGAACCTGGAACATGTCCAGGTAGACCTGTTAGGCCCAACAGAGGCATTCTCAGAGAAATCTATTAACCAACGAAATGTTGTCCATTTATTCCCTTACATGCATTCAGAAAAAAAAATCTTCAGCCTTTCCTGGGCTTTGCTGTTCACCTGTAAGATCAGCAGAGGGTTATCCATTATAATAAATTACAAGCAAAATACTGCAGATGCTGGAAATCTGAAACAAAAACAGAAAATGCTGGAAAAACTCAGCACGTCTAGCAGCATCTGTGGAGAGAGAAACAGAGTTAACATTTCGAGTCCATATGATCCTTCTTCAGAGCTCTGAACGAGGGTTACTCCACATTCACTGGGGTGGGTGTCTGTGTTACACGTCTACAGGTGGGGGCTGTCAACCATGATAATAAGTTATGAAGGGGTTCACTCCAAGGCTCAGGGACTGTCACACTCGGCAATGGAGTAAGGCTCCACAAGTTCCAGCTCCAGAGCAGACGAAAGACCAAATTTATGTAAATCCTGAAAAGTCCATATTTACTGAGGAGAAGGTATTCAGTCACTGTGCATTCTAGTATAGGAATTATTGTGTTATCACGTCGATGAAACAAGAATTAGTATGTTAAAGCTTAAAATGTTTACCTGCTATGTGATAACTTCCTTATTAAGCTTTTGAAGAGTAAACCTGGATTACAAGAGCAAGAATGAAGGTCACAATACCTTTTAGACATTTTTGGTATTGATAATATTAAGATATTTTCCAGCGGATGATCTTTTGTTATGGGTGCATAAGATGGTTGCATCAAATTCCTGTGTGGAATTTTTACCCATCCAAAGATTTCTACGAAGTTTGATATTATTGTCTGCCTGACTCTCCCTTTCTACATTAATCTTTTATAGAGTTTTTTTTTCATAACAGCAGAAAGCAATTGACAGAAATAATGTTGAATGCAAATAATTTAATAAAGTATATCCCAGTTAGTTCCTAAGGGAGGGAGAAGGCAGCAATGTGGAAGAGATCTTAGTATGCAGAAAATAATTTATTAAAATATATCCTAAAAAGAGAACAGTTTTTCCCTCTTTCTTATTCATATCATTCAGCACTTCACAGAGCAAATTATATGGCAAATTTTATAAATTGACATTCGTGGTATGGACTGTAATGCACTGAGACTGAATATCAAGATTTCAACCACGAACATCAAAGCGCCTCACACCTGTTTCTACCCATTTGTAGTAGCGGGCATAAAGTTCTTCCGAATCCACTGATTTCCATGCCCAGATTCCCAGTATGTGCTCCTGGCACATAAGGCAACACATCAGGGGCAAACTCCTGTAAAATCTGTCAATATAGCATAGATATCCACGGAAGGTGGCTATTTGGCTCATTGTGCCTGTGTCTTTGATTGAGTTATAGAGTTGATGGAGTTAGATGAAGAGGGATGGGAGGAAGCTCCCGTTGAATATAAACACTATTGTGGGCCGGTCAGATGACCTGTTTCTGCACTGTAAATACTGTGTAACTCTTTGTAACGTTAGTTAAATCTAATTGAAAAGAAAAAAAATGACCCAAAAATGACATTTTTTTCTATAATCAAAACAAGTCAAAACTCACGAAGAAAAAATATTTTCATTTTTTTTTTAATTAAGTCCGTGCATCCGAGTGGGAAATGACAAAGTTGTGCTGAAGGGAAGCAGGGTGGCCCAACATGAACTAAATGGGTGAGGATACATTTTCCAGCTGAAGAGTTTGCTTCCACCAGTGTGGTCGTAGTCAGGGAATGGATGAGAGGGCCTTCGGGGAGATCATTGTCAGACTTATAAAACTTGCAATTATCTGGCACTCTTTTGAAGCTGGCATAAAATGTTGTGGTACAAAAGATGTAATTTTCCAAAATCATACTCCCAACAGGGAGCCCCATCAGCTTGGAGTGTGTATCAGGAATTTTGGTTCACACACCCCACAGTTCTCCATCCATTCATGGATGTGTGAACCCCCCAGTATGCATTTCCCAAGACTGAGACACCCCACGAGCAGTGCACATTCATAAAATCAGACCCAGAATATTTGACTTTAATTTAAATCCATTAAATGTGTTGAAGTTTACTTTTCCATGAGCTATGGTAAGGAACTTGCTTGACAATGATTGATAGAGCTCTTAAAGTGCTGATGATTGTTTTTAAAATTTTAAAAATAGTTTATGCCATGCACTACAGAAGGAGTTTAGCGACTTCCCCAAAACAGCCATGTGCTATTTACTGCCACTGACATTTCCTTGCAGCCTCTATGTGTGTGACTCTTCTTCATTCATTGCCCTCGTGGTGCCAGAGGAGTCAAGGGTGCAAGTAAGATCTGATTGTGGGCAGTAGAAGTCAGCACCTGGCTCTTAAGCCTGTGAGCTCAGATCCTTTGGAGTTCTGTTCTAAAACAAAAGATGTAGGTCAACACCACGTTTACATGGAAGCAGTGATGACTATTTCAGAGGACCTGAGACAGATTGCGAGCACCACAATGGACTCCAATGAAATCCTCACTGTCAATACCATAGAAGGATTCAAAAGAATGCACTGCTACCTAGAATAAATGATGATACCACAAATATCAGTATCCATTCTCCCAACAGAGAGACCTCCACACCAGTGAGCCCATCGCAAGTAGATATTTTGATTACTGGTCTTCAGACTTGGGGCAACTGTTTGGAGAAATTTATGGAAAGATTCTTCTGAGGACTTCCTAACAATGTAACTCAGAATCATTTCTTAGACTGCAGGATCTAATCGATGCCACCAGATCTGCCCTCCTGCTCTTCAGTGGCATCCAGATCGAGGGTCCAGCACTAGTTACATGGCTAGTTGTCACTATCATGATGCCATTAACTCTTTTCTCTTCTTGTGACAGCTCATATGATCTCCCTAGCCATTCCCCTCCCACCACCATCCCGCTCCACCACCAACGCTCAGAGAAGTGTTAAAATACTGGACGCCCTCCCTCTATACACAAACATGCAATGGCAGCTCAGTTTGCTATGAGGAGTTCTCTCAGGCTACAGTACTTAGAGCTCATGTGGCCAGATGGGTCCCTCTTGTCATTATATCTGCCTAAAAAGAATTTCACTCCCTTAATGTTCAATTAGTGTATACAAGCACAGATTTCTGCATGTCAATGTCTAGTGTGCAGGGAAGTGCCATGGTTCAATCACCCTTCAAAATCCAGTGCCCCTACACTCTTTCAAATCATTGGCAATTAAGACATTGATTGATTTCATGGATACATGGGGTACCTGATACCATCACGGTTGAAAACATCGTTGAGAATGACTATGTGGAGGAGCAGTACAATAAGGCTTGTGCTTGGAATTGAACTGAAATTAACTAAGCTGCTAAAATGTGACTGAAGAGAATATTCAGATGTCTATGTAGGTCCAAGGACTTCTGCTGGTACACTCCCACTATTATTTCACACACTGTAGAGTCCAACTGTGCCCTCACGATTTTCATCCATAGAAAAGATAGTTCAAATTCCTGAGGAGGCTAGAAAGTTAGAAACAGTACTCAGCTGAGACAGAAAAACTCAGACAAGAGAGGACACAGCAGGGTCAGAGACAGCCCCTGGGAGAGACCTATGAAATGACTGCAACAGAAAGACTTTCAGTAATGTCTGATCACATTATAGCTATGCAACCTCTATAATAACCAGCTTGCCCTAAATAATTTAAATCTACAATCCTCAGAATGCTGCATCATACTAAAAGCAAAAGTCCTATGAGAATCCAAAGTCCATAAACATATTTTTAAGCTTCAGTGTAATTTTATGTTTTTCATGAACATCATAGCAATCTTTCTGACAATGATTATTTAAGGATCCCTTAACTTAATACCTGAAAAGTCAGTTAGGATCACCACTGTGCAGTCTCCTTGTGATTTTTTTTTTAACTTTTCCTTATTCTTAGTCTGATATTTCTTCGAAGTGTCACCAGAAGGTTTGGGGCCTGATGTGGCTTTTCTAAGTGACTATGAGCCTATTGGGACAGGGGTGCCGCTGATTCCTGTGATGGACCCACAAGAGACTAGTTCTCTGGACTTAAAGCCTCTACAATCTTGGCCTGCTGATCTTCTCCACCTGAGAAGGCATCTGGAAGAACAGAAAATAACTCTTTGGTTTGGAAGAATGCAGAGTCCTTGGTACACTCACCTGCATTCCTCCTAGACTCCAGAATATTGGATCCCAATGATCTGCAGGAAAACAAAGCTCATGAAATTGCTAATATTCCTTAATTGATAAGAAAGGGTACACTAAATATCCTGCAAACCCTCTAATGTGATATCCTTGAGATCCTGGAATTGACCCAATATTTGATGTAATGATGATTTTTAAAAATTAATTCACAGGATGTGGGCATTGCTGGTATGGTGAGTATTTATTGCCCATCCCTAGTTGCCCTTGAAAAGATGGTGATGAGCTGCCTTCTTGAACCCCTGCAGTTCATGTGGTGTAGGTACACCCACAGTGCTGTTAAGGAGAAAGTTCCAGGATTTTAACCTAGCAACAGTGAAGGAACGGAGATATATTTCCAAGTCAGGATGCTGAGTGACTTGGAGGGGAACTTCCAGGTGGTGGTGTTCCCATCTATCTGCTGTCCTTGCCCTTCTAGGTGGTAGTGGTCATGGGTTTGGAAGATGCTGTTAAAGGAGCCTTGATGAGTTCCTTCAGTGCATCTTGTAGATGGTACACACTGCTGCTACTGTGCATCGGTGACGGAGGGAGTAAATGTTTGTGAATGCAGTGCCGATCAAGTGGGCTGCTTTGTCCTGGACAGTGTCAAGCTTCTTGAGTGTTGTGGGAGCTGCACTCATCCAGGCAAGTGGGGAGTATTCCTGGCTTGTGCCTTATAAATGGTGGACAGGCTTTGCCGAGTCAGAAGGTGAGTTACTCATTGCACAATTCCTGGCTTCTGACCTGCTCTTTTAGCTACAGTATTTATATGACTAGTCCAGTTCAGTTTCTGGTCAATGGTAACACTCAGGATGTTGATATTGGGGGATTCAGTGATGGTAATGCCATTGAATATCATGGGGCGTTGGCTAGGTTCTCTCCTTTTAGAGATGATCATTGCTTGGCACTTGTGTGGCACGAATGTTACTTGTCACTTATTAGCCCAAACCTGGATATTGTCCAGGTCTTGCTGCATTATCACATGGACTTCTACAGTATCTGAGGAGTTGTGAATGGTGCTGAACATTGTGTAATCATCAGCGAACATCCTCACTCCTGACCTTATGATGGAAGGAAGGTCATTGATGAAGCAGCTGAAGACGGTTGGGCTGAGGACACTACCCTGAGGAACACCTGCAGTGAGATTCTGGAGCTGAGATGATTGACCTCCAACAACCACAACCATCTTTCTTTGGGCTAGGCATGACTCCAACCAGTGGAGAATTTTCCCCCGATTCCCATTGACTCCAGTTTTGCTAGGGCTCCTTGATGCCACACTTGGTCAAATACAGCCTTAATGTCAAGGGCAGCCACTCTCATGTCACCTCTGGAGTTCAGGTCTTTTGTCCATGTTTGAACCAAGGCTGTCAGGAGCTGAGTGGCCCTGGTGGAATCCAAACTGGGTGTTAGTGAGTAGGTTATTGCTGAGCAAGTGCTGCTTGATAGCACTGTTAAGCCTTTCATAACTTTACTGATGATTGAGAGTAGACTGATGGAGCGGTAATTGACTGGGTTGGATTTGTCCTGCTTGCAGGGCATACTTGGGCAATTTTCCACATAGCCGGGTAGATGCCAGTGTTGTAGCTGTACAGGAACAGCTTGGTTAGGGGCACGGCAAGTTCTGGAGCGCATGTCTTCAGTACTCTTGCTGGATTATTGTCAGGGCCCATAGCCTTTGCACTATCCAGTGCCTTCAGCCATTTCTTGATATCACGTGGAATTAATCAAATTGGTTGAAGACTGGCAGCAGCGATGCTGCGGACCTCTGGAGGAGGCCGAGATGAATCATCCACTCGTCACTTCTGGCTGAAGGTTGTAGCAAATGCTTCAGCCTCATCTTTTGCACTGATGTGCTGGACTCCCGCATCATTGAGGATGGGGATATTTGTAGAGCCTCCACCTCCAGTGAGTTGTTTAATTGTTCACTACCATTCACGACTGGATGTGGCAAGACTGCAGAGCTTAGATCTGATCTGTTGGTTGTGGGATCACTTAGCTCTGTCTATCACTTGCTGCTTATGCTGTTTGGCATGCAGTAGTCCTGTGTTGTAGCTTCACCAGTTTGACTCCTCACTTTTAGGTATGCCTGATGCTGCTCCTGGCATGCCCTCCTGCACTCTTCATTGAACCAAGGTTGATCCCCTGGCTTGGTGATAATGGTAGAATGGGGAATATGGCGGGCCATGATGTTACAGATTGTGTTCGAGTACAATTCTGTTGCTGCTGATGACCCACAGTGTTTCATGGGTGCCCAACTTTGAGTTGCTAGATCTGTTTGAAATCTATCCCATTTAGCATGATGATAGTGCCACACAACATGATGGAGAGTATCCTCAATGTGAAGGTGGGACGTTGTCTCCACAAGGACGGTGCATTGGTCAATCCTACCGATACTGTCATGGACTAGTGCATCTGTGGCAGGCAGGTTGGTGAGGATGAGGTCAAGTATGTTTTGCCCCCTTGTTGGTTCTCTCACAACCTGCCGCAGACCCAGTCTAGCAGCTATGTTATTTAGGACTCGGCCAGCTTGGTCTGTGGTGGTGCTACTGAGCCACACTTGGTGATGAGCAATGAAGTCCCCCATCCAGAGTACGTTTTGCGCCCTTGCCACCCTCAGTGCTCCTTCCAAGTGGTGGTCAAAAAGGAGGAGCACTGATTCATCAACTGAGGGAAGGTGGTATGTGGTACTCAGTGGGAGGTTTCCTGCCCATGTTTGACCTGATGCCATGAGACTGCATGGGGCCTGGAATCAATCCCAGGGCAACTCCCTCCTGACTGTATACAACTGTGCCACCACCTCTGCTGGGTCTGCCCTGCTGGTGGGACAGGACATACCCAGGGATGGTGATGATGGAGTCTGGGACATTATCTGTAAGATAGGATTCCATGAGGATGAATATGTCAGACTGTTGCTTGACTAGTCTGTGAGACAGCTCTCCCAATTTTGCACTAGTCCACAGATATTAGTTAATTAGTAAGGAGGACTTAGTAGGGTTGACAGGTCTGAGTTTGCCGTTTGCCAGGTAGTCCATCCGGTTTCATTCCTTTTTTGAGGCTTTGTAGCCATTTGATACAACTGAGTGGCTATGTGTTCTATTGTACTATTGTCGTTGACATCTTTTGATGATCTGCTTCTATCACTGCTTGTTTGTCCCTACAACCACACCGCCCCCCCCACCTCTTTGTCTCTCTATCTCTCCGCCCCCCACACACACACCTTAAACCAGCTTATATTTCAACTCTTTCTTGGACTCGAACGCAAGTTCTGTCGAAGGGTCATGAGGACTCGAAACGTCAACTCTTTTCTTCTCCGCCGATGCTGCCAGACCTGCTGAGTTTTTCCAGGTAATTCTGTTTTTGTGAGTGGCTTGCTTGGCCACTTCAGAGTCAACCACGTTGCATTGGGTCTGGAATCACATGTAGGCCAGACCAGGTAAAGATGGCAGATTTCCTTCCCTAAAGGATATTAGTGAACCAGATAGGTTTTTGCAACAATCAGTAATGGTTTTATGGTGATCATTGGACTTTTAATTCCAGACATTCTTTTTATTGAATTCAAATTCAAATGGTGGGATTTGAACTCTGGTTCACAGAGCATCACCCTGGGCCTCTGGATTACTAGTCCAGCAGCAAAGTCACTACACCATTGTCTCCTCCTAGGTGATGAAAGGTTAGACAATTATCCTTCCCAACTCTCCAGTGCTGAATTTACACTGAAATTTTCTGGAAAATACATTGGAAGAAACCACAGCAACTCAGAAGCAGCACAGCCAAAGAGAAAAGGCAAAAGTTAACTATTCACTCCCAAAATAAGGTACCTCAAAAAGCACTGTAGTAAAAGGCAGCAGTTTGTGTGAAATTGAACTAACACACATTATAAGCCCCAGATATCCATAATCTAATCCAATGATTTGGATGTGAGGACCAAATGTAACATTTCCAACAAATCTTGCTGATGGCACAAAACTGGTTGGCAACGTGAGTTGTGAGGAGGATGCAAAGACGCTTCAAGGGGATTGGGCAAGAACATGGCAGGTGGAATATAATGTGGAATATAATGTTATCCACTTCAGTCAGGAAAGCAGAAATGCTGAGTATTTCTTAAATGTTGAGACATTAGGAAGTGCTGATGTCCATGGGGACCTGGGTGCCCTCTCACATAGTCACTGATAGCTAACATGCAGGTAATTTGGAAGACAAATGGTATGTTGGCCTTTATTGCAAGAAGATTTAGGTACAGGAGTTAAACAGTCTTGTTACACTTACATAGAGCATTGGTGAGACCACACCTGTGTACAGTTTTGGTCTCCTTACCCAGGGAAGGAAATACTTGTCATAGAAGGAGTGCAATGAAGGTTTACCAGACCAACGCCTGGGGTGGCAGATGAGAGATTGAGGAGACTGGGCCTATATTCTCTAGAGTTTAAAAGAATGTGAAGTGATCTCATTGAAGCAGACAAAATCTTAAAGGGCTCGACAGGGCAATGCAGAGGTAGGCTGTTTATGACTGAGATGAAGAGGAATTCCTTCACTCAGAGAGTGGTGAATTTTTGGAATTCTCTACCCCAGAGGACTGTGAAGGCTCAGTCATTGAGTATATTCAAAGCGGAGATTGATAGATGTCTAAATATTGAAGATATCAAGGGATTTGGTAATAGTGCTGGAAAATAGAATTGCGGTGGAAGATCAGTCATGGTCTAGTTGAATGGTGGAGCAGGTTCGAGGAGCTGAGTGGCCTACTTCTCCTCCTATTTCCTATTTTCCTATGCATTCTATTTAAGATTGAGTAAAGCAAGAGATAACCAGATAAAATATACAGTGCCTTACTACTTAAAGTTAATGGCGTGAAATTCATGGCAAAATAATGCATTGTTTAAGCATTTCACGAGTTACATGGTCTCTGCCGCTTCATTTACATCAGTGAAATGTAGCCATGTAAATCAATGCAACTGACAAATCACTAAATATTGAATAAAGATTTAATAACGAGAAGATAAAGTGATAACATTAGCAAACTTCATAGAGCGTATCTCTGTGCATCTAGTTGGCATTTGAACTAGCCACTAGACATGTTCCAATGGGACAGTTCATTCTATATGTTGCCTTTTCCGTGTGTTGTTTGTTTGGGACCTCAGCTTGAAATTGACCCAGGCCGTGCACTGTTTTGATCAGTGGAATAAATGGAATGGACCTGAACTGATGCAGTCACACAAGGACACACACTGACTCCCTGCTCTTTACCATCAGTTTAAATCAGATTCACCTAAGCAGCTATTTACTGCCAAGGGTAGGTTTCCAAGTGAATTATGTTGTTAAGGCCGATATATCTGTAAAATTGGCCAGCCCACAGGGTGAGATTTTGTCCCAAAAACAAAAAAAATGTTGGAAAATGCCCACAGGTGCTGCCAGACCTGCTGAGTATTTTTCAACATTTTCTGATTTTAATTTCAGGTTTCCAGCATCTGCAGAATTTTGCATCTGAGATTTTGTCAGGCCTGCAGGTCTGGGAGGTAATTGATTTTTGAAAAACTGTTTCTGTAATTTCAATTTAACAAGTTCATTCTAAGGTTGATTTGTTTACATAATCAATATATTGCATTTCAAAATCAAAATTTCATGATTTTTTTTATTCCTGTGATTGTAAAAGTCTTCTGAGCCCCCCTTAAGCTATCTTGTAATGGTACGAATGGCAGAAGTAATCAAAATAGAGTAATTGCCATTGATTTAATTAACACATTTGGTCTCTCCAATGTACAAGAGACCACATCATGAACAGCGAATGCAATATACTAAATTGAAAGAAGCACGAGTAAAAAAGACCAGATGTTGCACCACCTGGAAAGGTACCGTTGAAAAAGGAGGGGATGCTGGGGTGACTGAGTAGTGAAGCAGAACTGAGTTGCTAAAGGAATGGTCCCTTCAGAATGCTGAAAGGGGAGGTTAGGGGAAGATATGTTTGGTGATGGCACCACACTGGAGGTGATGAAAATGGCGGAGGATGATCCATTGAATTTGAAGGCTGGTGGGTAGATGAGGACAAAGGAAACTCTGTCATGATTCTGGAAGGGAGGGTAAGGGGTGAGAGCAAAAGTGCATGAAATAGATTGGACATGGTGGAGGGTCCCATCTACCATGCTGGGGAGAATCCTCAAAGATAAAGGAAGACAGTACGGAAGTGCTAGTATGGAAGGTTGCATCATCTGAACAGATGGAACAGAGATGGAGAAACTGGGAGAATGTGTTGTTATGTTCTTATACTATTCAACAAGTGTTAGAAACTATATTGTTCAGAGCATGTGCAGGTATATATGTATAGTTAGGATGCCACACCACTCACTAATGTAATACAGTCAGTGTACCAAAGCAACAACATATCATTCCATAGCACATGGAGAGCTTTGGAAAAATGCACTCAATGTAAGCTCCAGTGTTTTTGTCTATAACTGTGATTATTTTGAACTTCTGGGAACCACAAGACATAACATAGTGGCACCAGGTGTTTGTAAAACACCTGATTTAAACCGATGGTAAAGAGCAGGGAGCCAGTGTGTGACCTTGTGTGACTGCATCAGCTCAGATCCATTCCATTTATTCCACTGATCAAAGCAGTGCATGGCCTAGGTCAATTTCAAGCTGAGAATAAAACCCAAACATATTTTAAAAAATGCTGATTATGTAAAGAAAATTCAGCCCCAATTAGTGCCAGAGAGAGACGAAAAGCAGAGTGAAGCAGGTAAAACTAAAGGGCCTCCATGGCAGCAATGTACACACAGCTCCAGCCCATAATTAATTGGAAGGCCAATGATATCGTAGAGGCATTTGAGAAGTTTAAACAAAAATGAAAATTGATTTTCAGGACAGAATTTTCCCAGAAATGGACTAAGTGTGGTAGCGGGCGGGTAAAAGGGAGTCCTACCCACTCACGAAAATGGCAGGTGTTCACGCCGCGTCTTCTCGAGCCTGCCTCATTATTTATGCAATCCCGGGAAACATGTTGTTTCCATGGCGAGTGGGATTTCATTTGCCCGCCTGCCATCACTCCACTGTTGCATCACGCTGGCCGCCATCTTTAAAAGGCAGCTGCCAGCAAAGCACTCATCGCCACCAGCTCACCATCGTTGTCCAGGAGACATGGCCAGCAAAGGCAAAAAGACTTCAGCCCCCCACTTCAACGGTGGGTCCCTCAAACAGCTGCTGGATGCCGTGGAGGCCCGCGGGGATGTGATCTAACCCTGCTCTGGCCGCCAGATGGGTAGCAATGTCACCAGCCTGGTTTGGGAGGTGGTGGCAGCGGTGGTCAGCGCTTATGCCCCGCAGAGGAGGACAGCCATCCAGTGCCACCAAAAGATGAATGATCTCCTCCGTTCCACCAGGGAAAGTCACTCTCTTTATCACTCCAAACTCACACAATCATGAACCCATCACACACTCACAGGGCCCTCACTCACTGCCAGTTCAAAGGACATCACCAGTCACTCTTTCACACACACTATCATTGCCCCCATCCCCTCCACTCATCACCCACACAGGCTAGGCATACTTATAATCAGGTCCGGCAGGCACTCTGATACACTCTCCCTATCTCTATCCATACAGGACAAATTGGTTCACAACAGGAGGGGAAGGTTGCAGGCAGATGGATGGATGCTGGAAATCAAAGTTATGGCAGAATTCGAAAACAGAGTAATCCAGCTGACCGGCGATGACCGGGACCGGTCTTGTGCTGATGGCGAAGTCATCGCTGCTCTACCAAGTGAGGATCCAGCAGTGCAACATCCATCAGACAGCCATGCTGTGAGTGATGTGTCCTGTTTTACAGAGTACTGCCATGCACTAATTATCTTCCCTTGCTTCCGCAGGCACATCTGGGAAACAGCCGACGGATTCCATGACCCAGAGCCCCCAAAGAAGACTCGAAGAAACCTCTGAAGAGGAATCTAGAGGCACCCTCCTTGAAGTCCCATCACAGCGCTAACCCATACCCTCCACCAGCGCAGAGTGCACACCTCAGTAGGGCCTAGCTTTAGAATAGCCTCGGGATCACATTCTGGTGAGCGTATCGCACTTTCTGATCCACAGCAGGTGGCGGCAGGGACATCTCAGGTGTCTGGCACTTGGAGGACTGCTGGAGGCCAGATATTCACTGAGTCTGAGTCAGATGACGAGCCTCTGGACTTGGTCATGTCACAGTTGCTACAGCTGCACAGGCAAGCTTGGGAACATCAGGAAGGGCTGTCAGCTGCATGCCTCAGATTGCAAGGCACGATGAAGGAGTCTGTCTACCTTCACTCTGAGGTGATAGCAACTAGCATGCTAATGCACCGAGGTCAACACTGGTAGGATGGTAGCAGCCATGGAAACCTTGATCCAAGATGTCACTCCTGCACTACTGCACTGGCTCAACATCGCTGATGCCATAGTTGGCCTCCAACAGGGTGTATGTGAGAGAGGTACAGGGCAGCTCGATCTCACTCCAGCTACCTCTTCTCCTCAAGGGGTCAGCCTGGGGCCCTTGGGCACCCATAAGGAGGAGCATCAGCAGTTGTTCCCCCCGGGGCCATTCTTCCAGGTGACTCTGGGAGTGTCCAGCACATCCACCTCCCCTCTTCCTGTGACCTCAGCAGCTCGAGCTCCACAAGCTGGGGAGGATGTCACTGTAACACAGCAGGACCCCAAAAGTAGGCCAGGGCCCTCCAAGTCACAGCCCTCCAGAGGCCACCCGCCAAGATCATGACAGACAGGGCATCACAGTCAGCAGGCTGCTTCCACCTCCGCTGTGGATGTCCGGGGAGTACCAAGATGCAGTGGCAGGGTTAGGAAAGTAAGAAGATATAGTTGCACAGCCTGGGCATGGGTGCTAATCATTTGTACATACTGTTCACTATTGTGAATAAACTCCCAAAAAAGTCTCCCTGCCTATGGCTCCTTGTTCTGATGTTCTTGTCACTCAGATATAAAACCTTTCTGCATAGGATAAAGGCAGGTGTCCCAGTCCAGGGCCTCTTCCTTGTGCTTTGCTCGGCCTCCAGACCCACAGTGATGGTCCAGCCTCTCACTTCCTGGGCACATTACTGATGCCTGCACCTCAACCAGAATGTAGTGGGCAGGTGTCACAGAGTTCCATCATTCTCTCTGTGCGCTCTCAGCACCTTTAAGATGAGGCTGGCCCTCATCTCTTCAGCATCTGTGACCACTGACTCTGTGCTCCTGAAGGGGTCAGGTGCTGAAGTCGGACAAAGGATCAGATGCTTCTAAAGTTTCATGGCTGCGTTTCTATGATAAGACTGGGATCACAGAGCACAAATGAGCTGCCCTCGGCCAGACAGGAGTCAGACGTTCTCAGAGGTTATGTGTGGGTCTATGGTGTCCCCTCACTGTATATCATCATCATCCTCCACAAACCTAGCAGCTATAAGGGCCTCCCGAGGCATGCCTGCCTTGTCAGGTCAGTGCAAGGGCTTCATCCTCATCATCAGTGCCTTCGCGGGCTTCCTCATTCTCATCACCATTGACGTCTTCCTCATTCAAGGAGATCTCCAGTTCCTCCATCTCCTCCTCAGTCAGCTCCTCTCCCCATTGTTGCACCAGATTGTAAAGGATGCAGCAGGTGACGACAATGCATGGCATCCTCTGTGAACTATATTGCAGGGCTCCAGCAGACCGGTCCAGGCATCGGAACCTCATTTTCAGCATCCCAGTGGTTTGATCCACCAAGTTGCAAGTTGCAGCATGAGCGTCATACCCTTGCTCTGCTGCAGTCTGAAGCCGCCGCATGGATATCATCAGCCACGGCCTCTGTGGGCAGCTCTTGTCCCCATGTAGCCATCCCTGCAGCCTCTGTGGACCCTGGGAGACTTCAGGGACCTGAGACTGAATGAGAAAGTAGGAATCATGCACATTCCCTGGAAACCACTCACAGACCTTCAGGATGAGTTTCTGATGTTTGCATACCAGCTGCACATTCGACGAATGGAATCCCTTGTGGTTGATGTAGTTGTCCACATGTTGTGACAGAGACCTGAACGCCATGTGAGAGCAGTCGATGGCACCCTGCACTTGTGGGAAATCCACGATCTGGGCAAACCCAATCACTTTTGCATCCTGACTCTCCCGATCCTGGGCAAAATGTATCAAGTTGTGTGCCCTTGCAAAGATGGCATATGTGATCTCATGTATGCATTTTTGGGTGGAGGCTTATGGTATCCCACAGAGGTCACCTGTGGAGCCCTGAAGAGAGCCACTCGGTCACTGTCACTTTCATGGCCAATGTTAGTGGATGCCCTTCATTTCCCCGTGGCACCAGATCCTGCAGCAGGTGACAGATGTGTCCAACCAGTTCTCTAGACACCCGCATTCTTCAGCAACACTGGTTCCTAGTCATCTGCAGGAATGAAAGGCGGAATCTATGGACCCTGGATGTTGCTAAGCACTGACCCGCGATGGCTCGCTGTGGCTCTTCGGCAGCGTGTGTGGGAGCCCCAGCCGCCCCTTCTCCCTGAGGGTGCTGCTCCTCACTCTGCGCAGCCAAGTGCCTTAGTCGCTCTCTCCTCCATTGACTCCATTCTCTGTAAGCCACAAGGTGTACAGCTAGTTCACCAGGCTCCATGATCTTGATGTACTCCTCCTGCAGGATGAAAGAGGGAGACACGTGGGTTAGCATGGGTGTACTAAGAATCTGTCTTGGTTAAGCGTGAAGGCCCCTGAATGCAGCCCGGAGAGTGTTGGCCACCACTTGGATGGCCAGAGTTTAATGCGCGGCATGGCTGCCCGAAATCCCACCACCTCCACCCCACTTGACCTGGCCGATTGGTGGCAGCTTTGCCCACTGGACTGCATGCTGTGCTCTCAGCTCAGGTACAGGCATTCTCCTAACCTGCGCTGCAAGGCTGCGCTGTTAGCTTGAACCATGGGGGAGACTGGTTCAAACTGGGATGCTAACATTGCAAGGAGCTGTGAGCGCCTCCACCAGTGACCGCAAGGAGATTGTACAACGTGCACAGTTGTCCAACTGTTCTGCACTAAAATGCTCATGATTTTGCAGTCTGTGCTTGAGGGGTGAAAAGCTCTGGAACACTTGGTGGCACTGTGATGCCTCTGCATTGCTTGAGGTGGCAGATAAGCTAGAGGCCCATTCCAATCATATCAGTGGCTGTACCTGAAATGTCTCAATTGCAGAGGAGTGGTCACTTTATATAAGGTGTCCCAAATGCATGGCCACTTCCCTCACCCACGCTACCCCCACCCTGAATGCATGTACACTACATTCAACCGCAGGGCTGCCCTCGGACCATGTGTCGCAAGCTTGAAGTCCAACAAGTAACCCTGGTGAGCGCTGCGCAACTGTACTGTGCGCTCACCTTTGCATTCCCCTCAAAGCGCAGCCGCCAAGTGTATGCCTTTTATATGCTGTTGTGAAACACTTTGGCACGCTTTCCTACCGATGTGGGAAGACAGTTCAGCGGGGAGGGGGGTGCAGGGGGTGTTGGTGGGAACGATTCCAGCCTGCAGGCCTAATAATGATGTGCAGATGTATCACGATGAGGTTCCCAACATCCAATGGCGGGAAACACAGACCATCATCGGCAGGCTTGAGTGAATGATTGTAAATTGGTTTCACACTGTCGTGAAACCGATCGCGCCATATCACCCGCTCACGCCACTGTACACGCCTAACGCTTGCTGGCATGGAAAATCCCGGCCTGTGATCCAAATTAAATAAATGACCCCCCACCCCACCACCCCACCAATGTACATTAATGAAACTTTAATATTCTCACCTTGTAACCGGAAAGCTCAATTACTCATCAATGCTGAAAGAACTTAAAGAAAAAAACAAGAAATGAAGCAGGATATAAATTGATGAGTGATTCATGCTGAATCAATTCAATCAACTTGGAATTTAAAGTCTTGGAGGGCATATGTCTTCCTGACTACATGCTGGAATGAATAGGAATTAATTATTGCATAGTATCACATAGTACAACAGGGAAATAGATATATTGGCCCAATGGGAACATGCAAGGGAAAAAGCATTTTCATGGTGAACCCTGATGAGGAGCTCTGAAGGTGAATGAATCAGGTGAATAAAATGTAATGTTGTTCTTTTTAACAATAACTGTTAATCAATAAACAAGTAAATGAAAAAAAAAGAGAAGGCTTCAAAGAAGGAATGTAAATCAAAATCGTAAAATATTCTATAGGCACATAAATACAAAACAGGAAAGCAGGCAGGGAACAGGGCTATTGAGTTATGTTTAGGATAAAATCACATGTAGCAATGTTGAAATGGTAAAATATTAAATAATTATTTTGCTTCAGTATTTATTACCGGGGTGCACCAGGTGGACATGACATCAAAGGTGAGTTTAGGAATGATATAGCTGCATTTAAAATAAAAAGAGAAAAGATATTAAATAAACAAGTCAAACTGAGAGAGGATAAAATCCTCAGTCTGGGTGAATTGCACCCATGTATTTTTAAAGAATCCAGGGAAGATTTGGCAGAAATATTATTACACATAGTAAATAATTCATTCAAAGGATGTGTAATGCAGAGGACCAGCGGATAGCTAATGTTATGCTTACGTTTAAGAAGGGGGATAAAACATATCCAGGGAACCATGGGACCAATCTGCTTTACTTCAGTTGTAGAAAAAAATAACAGAATTCCCACTATATAAAAAAAAATGAAGAACATCTAGAAACTAAAACTACAAAAATGAAGAGTCAACATGGATTTCAAAATGGAAAGTCTTGTTTCACCAACCTTACTGATTTTTTTGAAGTGGTAACAGAGAGAGTAGAGTAGGGTAATATAATAGGTGCAATATACCTAGATTTACAAAATAAAATACCACAAAATAAAACACAAGGTCAGAACATGTAGTGTTATGGGACAAGTAACAAAATGGATAGCTAACTGGCTGGAAGACAGAAAGCAGAGAGTAGCAGTAAAGAATAATTATTCAAAGCAGCAGAAGGTTAGATGTGGTATCCCACAAGAATCAGTGCTGGGACTGATGCTGTTCACAATTTCTATTAACAGTTTAAACATTGGAATCTTTGGTTTTCAGGGCTCCTTAGGTCTAAAGATTTAAGTTAGAAACCAAACTGTTCTTGAAGCAGGAATTTGCAAACTCACTCTAGGCCGCCATTGAAGGATATTAAAGATACAAGAGACTCCATGCTGGAGGGTGCCAAGAATCCAGCAACAATTAAGCAGTTTTCCTTCATTCAACACCCACTTCCTCACCCACCCACCCCTCCCCACCCTCACCCCTCCCCCACTCGTCATCCTCCTCCAGCGGCTGATATTAAAGCAAACTCAAGGCCTGGATGGTCAGGATCTTCAGCATCAACTGGACTCCCAGCATTTTCGACACATCCATTTTTTTTAAAAAAAAGAAAACACACATGAGGACAACCAAAAAGCTTGTATACAGGCAGACACCTCTATAGAAGAAACATTTGAAATAAAAGCTAAGGGGAACAGAAAAAAAAACTGGACTTCCCCACAATATTTTTCTTCTTCCACCCCAGATCTCTCTACTCCAAACTTTACTCCCCAAATAATTTATTGGACAAATATAAAATAGGAAGAAAGCCATTGGAAAGGATTTACAATAGATGTCGGCATGTAGGTTGACCTTTGCAGCCTCAAAAAATCCCTCCAAAAATGGGGGATCAACTTATACGACGAGTATAAAAGTGAAACACTGGTGTGGGTGGTTGACATTTTGAAATGTCATCTGCTTCTGAAGTAAAGCGTGGGCATCTCTTAAATTCTCACACACCTTCATAACCGAGCCCATATCACCTGCTTGAACTCTGATGCCTAGTTACCAGTATGTAAAACATTCGTTTGTGGGACAAAAACTGAGGCTGACTGCTAATGCGAGTATAGCATGTCGTGGATGAAAAGTTGGGGGGGGTGGCGGGGTCGACTTATACCTCAAACATATTCAAAAGCATGATTTTTTGGGCTGGAAATTTTGGGTCAACTTAAACACTGTGGTTTATGGTAACTTTCTCTTTCTTGTTTGGCTATTGTTGTTTTAGCAGTAGTTTGTAAAGTTGAAAGGCAGGCTGAGGAGGTATTTAAAAAGAAAAATATATTTTTTCAATAAAAGCAGTTGGTAAATCATATACATAAATAAATAAAATAAGCTGTAAATGTGAAAGTGAGCAGTGTTTCCTGTTACGACCGCCCTGAGAGGCTTCCTTATCCCCCAATAACCATTCTCCTTCCTCAGCATCTCTCTATCTCTCTCTCTCTCTCTCATCTTTCCCTCTCTCTCTCTTCCTCTCTCTCACACACACACACTCATTCACTCTCACACAGACACTCATTCAAACTCTCTTTCTCTCACTCTTCTCTCACGCATTGTCTCCCTCGTTCTCATATTCCCTCTC
Source organism: Carcharodon carcharias (assembly GCF_017639515.1). Lineage (NCBI taxonomy): Eukaryota > Metazoa > Chordata > Chondrichthyes > Lamniformes > Lamnidae > Carcharodon > Carcharodon carcharias. The sequence goes on along the minus strand of NC_054471.1, from coordinate 141,016,442 downwards.
TCTCCCACTGCAAGTTCCTCTCTAGCTCTGAGCAGATGTCCCAAACCCTGGCACAGAGCAGGCAATACAGCCACCTAGACTCTCACTCTTGGCTGCAGAGAACTGTGTCAATCCCCCTGACAATACTGCCCCCTACTATCACTACATTCCAATTAACTCACCCCACTTGAATCACTTCCTGTACCATGCTGCCTTGGTCAGTTCGCTCATCCATCCTGCAGCCCCTGCTTTAGTCCTCATAAGCTGCAAAAACCTCAAACCCATTGGACAATTGTAAGGGCTGAGGCTCCTCCACTTCTAACTTTTCAATCCCCTTATCTGCCTCACTCAAAGTCAACATCCTCCTACCCCTCACCACTGACCAAATCAGAAGACCCCAACCTAAGGTGCATGACCGTCTCCTGGAGTAAAATATTCAGGTAACTTTTCCCCTCCCTGATGCATTGCAGTTTCTGCAGCTCGGCCCCCAGCTCAATGACTCTGAGCCGAAGCTCCTCAAGCCACTGATACTTACTACAGATGTGCTTGCCCTGGATCACACAGGTGTCCATGAACTCCCATGTTCTGCATTCACAATACATCACATGCCCTGTCATCTTTATTGTGTGATAATTAATTTATTATTGTTTTCTAACTAATTTATAATTAACAAATCCTACTACTCCCAATGAGCATCGCTATTGCTAATAAACTTTACTGCTACTAATGAAACCTTACAATTACTAATAAATGTCATAACTTTTGGAAAATAGATGAGCAAGATACTCACCAACCAATCATTTGCCTGTTTCACTCCTCCTTCATTGCACTGAACTTCCTCACTCACCAAGTTTCCAAGTTCACACTCTGTGTCTAGTGATGAGCTGCTGTCTTCATCCTTGCTTACTTCATGCACTTAGCAAGACCACTACATTTATACTAGCTGAAATTCTACAGAGATGAGTCAGCACTGCTGGCCAGTGAAACTAATTCAATCTAGCTACCTAATTAGCTAACTGCAGCAACCTGTTCTATAGCGTATTTGTTTATCCCTGACTAAGACTGGAAGAAACTTAACTTTAACAGTAAATTGTAGTTAAATTCTAAATGCAAACTGGACTAGATTTTAGGAAGAGTTTAACCCTTAAATTTAACATTTAAATTCTCTCACTGACCAAATTCCCAAGTTCACACATTGTGACTAGCTGTACTCAGAGATGAGCTGCTGTCTTTGTTCATGCTTATGTCCCAGCAGTGGCCACTGCTCACTTCCAGTGCTGCTGGGACTACAGAGCTGCTAGCAAATCTGATTGGCAGGCATCTGTCTAAAGCAGGGCTTCCTCCCAGATGGGGATAGAGGATCCAATCCGAACCAATTATTGCCTTCCCCAGTATATTATTGCTATGCAGCAGCTGGGTTTCTGGTCGTTAAGGTGCCGAAAAGCTTTTCAGTAGGTTGAGGGGGATGTGTGGGTATTCCATAAACTCCACCCCTTAGATTCAGCCTCCGGAGGAGCAGCAAGGTCAGGGGAGAGGGAACTGTGATTGGAGAAGCTGGAACTGTGAGCATGGAAGAGACAGAATCTGTGATTAGAATCTACATTGTTTGCCTGCTCTTAATGAAATATCTGCACCTGCAATTGTCCCATTTGAAACCATAATGTGAGGTAACATTATATGGGAGGGAAGGGGCAACTATTCTCGAATGTTTCGTGAGCTACTTGTAATGTTTCGAGGGCAAATTTAGCTCTCACCCCTGTGTATTTTGAACCCTGGACTCAAGTCAAAAAGGCCATAATGAAAGCAAAGCAAACACCAGGGGAGAATTTTCTCCCTGTTGGGTGGGCCAGTTAGGAGCAGAAGCAGGTGAGCGAGGGGCCGATCGATAGGCTACTTGCCGCCATTTTACGTGAATGGGCCAATTAAGGCCCGCCCAGCATGACGTGTGTCCGGTAGCGCTAAGTGCTACCTGTGCATGCAGGGGAAGAGGGGCAGTCAGGGATGCATGTGAAAGAGCACAGAAATCTCCCTGAAGCATAGATTGCCAAGTGTTATGACATGACAGATGATGTGTGCCAGGCAAACCAAATCCATAAGGGGAACTTGGCCATGCTACCACAATGGTTTTGCAATTTGTATTTATTGCAAGAAGATGTGTGCACTGAATCTAAAAATAGTGAGTCCACTGAGATTGGATTGGATTTGAGATTTAAAAAATTAAAATAAAATATTTATTAGCAAAAGTAAAGATTTCAAGCACATGCATAAGACTACAATTACTTAATACCATAATAAATCCTGAAATTCCTAATTAACCTGACTCCCAATTACACACAACAGTCCAAAATAGATTTTAAATTTAAAAAGCAAGCCAGCAAAGTTATCACAATGGCCGCTTGACAATGGAATTCCCAAAAGCTTTTCTCCAACTTTAGATACTAAACACAGCAGACTTATGCACAAAGGGCTGGAGACTTCCTGGAGGCTGTTTCACACACTCCTGTTAGCTCTTACATAGCCCCCCCCCCCCCCAAACATGGCCTTCCATTCTCTTTATATATGTTTCTCTCTCTTTAATTTGTAAATTCCATTGTTCCATATGCCTTTGGAAATGTACTTTTCCCATAATATAATACCTTTCATCTTCTCAATGTTGCCAGTAACCTTTGGGAAAAATAAACACACTTCTTGGCCTTGTTTATCTGGCTAGTTATAAACAGACTAACATCCCTTTGAAATTCAAACAATCCCTTCACTTATCTAAAAATGCAAATTTCCTTCACATCTTATATGCTAAGACAGCATCTACGTTTACTCATTAGCATTTCAAGTACACTTCTACACTTAACTTCTTTTGAGAATTTCAAGCTTGCAGTCTACCTGACTGCAATGTAGTTAAATCACACAGACAAAACCATCTACACTCACACCCATAAACCTACTTTACAATAAACCAGAATACTATTATGAAAATGTCATACTTTCATAACATAAGCCTGATACCAAAACTGTGAGGTCATACCTAGGAGGAAATTATGGAAAAACTAGGTCTGTTTTCTCCTGAAATGAGATTGGTGGCCTAATAAAGGTCTTTAAAATTATGAAAAGTTTGGATAGAGTTGAGTAGAAGGTAAAATTAACCCCCCCCCCCCCCCACCCTGCCAAAATGGGTGTATGTGTGTGTCAAGTGGTGTGTAAAAATATTAAAAATGTGAAATCTGACCTCCTGTTGCCTTGAATCCATTCATTTCCATTTTGAATGGAGGTGTGATGGGAGGGGGTGGGCAACCAGCTGGTTTGCAGGAGGCAGGTTGGTCAATTAAATATTGTAATGAAGCTGCATGCCTCAGAGTCACCCATCATTTAGAGTTAACACTCTCTGCTGGGTTTCCCAGGTCTCGGGAAACCTGTTAGCTAGAGGGGGGTGAGGATTGTCACATCTGGGGGTAATAGTCTCTCCCTTACCTGCTGGTTCCAGTTTACCTGATTCACCCATGATCAGGCACATCTCCCCGACTCTTCCGACCTCCCCCACAAGGCCCCTGATTTCCACCATCGATCCTTCCAATCTCTCCCCAGCGCCTTATGCGAGCTCTGCTGCAGGGGTGTCGAATGAGGAGTTTGATGAGGCAACCTACAGAAGCATGCTGATAGTTCATTCAAAATGAACTGCTTGGTACATTGGGAAGCTAGCCAGAAAGCCTATGATCAATGTCAAGGAAAATGGAGGAATCTTTCACTAACTTGCTACAGGGCTTTGTGCAGAGCTTGGAGCCCATCCTTTCCAGCATGCAACACATTTGTGGACCCAATCATTTGTGCTAAGTAAACAATTATTTTAATTATTAATAATTATCATTAAAAATTATAAAACATATAAATAATTAAGTAAATTTATTAAATCATTTGATTTAGTGTTATTTTCTGGCATTATTAAATAAGTCCATATGTATTCTCTAACAAATTGATCTCTATATTACACTTTAGACATCTGCACAAATGTAAATCGATAACTAGGATCAATTTGCTCTCTTTGACAATAACAGAGTGCAAACAGTATTAGCTCAGAGATTACAAATTGATAACATGTCACGGTAACCAACTACTTATAGCCATTTGAAGAACAAGCCTTTCGTTCCCATCAGGAATGAATTAAACCCAGGCCCTAGAGAATTGTTCTAGCCCTTCTCGTCCAATACATCAATAAATCACCTAAAAGAAAGGAAAAGAAAAAGATCTCAACTTGCTTTCTTTATTAATAAAGGTTTTAATGGAAATAAACATTGAGACAAAGCCACTGAGGAGGTCGAGAGAATACATGGTTTGATGGGAACACCTGAAGACACTGGGTCAAATTGCTTGCCTTGACGTATGCACTAATTTTACAGTGCTGTGTTGACCAACAAACAATAACTGATTGCTTGGGATTCCCTTGAGTTAATCATATGGTTTATATACAGTAAATCCATATGGTGTTGATAAATATATGTTTTTGTTGCTGGAATCAACAAATTCTGATTAAGATGAGCTTCCAACATCTGTGATAATGCACTCCTTTCCCTGTTAGCTCTTTGCAACCATTTCAAATCACAGTTCACATTATACAGAAATCCTTGAGACAAAAATGATCTGGTATTCAGCACAAATTAACACAGCCCAAATTAGAAAAGACATTTTGGAACATTGGGGATTTCCTTTCTTGGAGCAGATTTTTAAAAATTCATTCATGGAATGTGGGATTCGCTGGCTGGGCCAGCATTTATTGCCATCCCTAACTGCCCCGAGAAGGTATGTGAGCTGCATTCTTGAACTGCTGCATTCCATGTAGTGTAGGTACATCCACAGTGCTGTCAGGAAGAGAGTTCCAGGATTTGGAACCAGCAACAGTGAAGGAACTTTATTTAATTCATTTATGGGATGCAGGCTTCGCTGGCTGGGCCAGCATTTATTGCCCATCCCTAGTTGCCCTTGAGAAGGCGGTGGTGAGCTGCCTTCTTGAACCGCTGCAGTCCATGTGGTATGGGTGCACCCACAGTGCTGTTAGGAAGGGAGTTCCAGGTCATATAGTTCCAAGTCAGGATAGTGTGTGCTTGGAGGGGAACTTTCAAGTGTTCCCATGCATCTGCTGCCCTTGTCCTTCTAGGTGGTGGAGTTCATGTGTTAGAAAGGTGCTGTCTAAGGAGCCTTGGTGAGTTCTACAGTGCATCTTGTAGATGGTACACATTGCTGCTGCTGTTCGTCGGTGGTGAAGAGAGTGAATGATTAAGGAGGTTAATGGGGTACCAATCAAGCGAGCTGCTTTGTCCTGGGCGGTGTCAAGCTTCTTGGGTGTTGTTGGAACTGCAGTCAAACGGGCAAGTGGGGAGTATTCTATCACACTCCTGACTTGTGCATTGTAAATGGTGGACAGGCTTTGGGAAGTCAGGAGATGAGTTACTCTCCATGAATTTCCTGCCTCATCTGACCTGCTCTTGTACTATTTATATGGCTAGTCGAGTTCAGTTTCTGCTCAATGGTAACCCCAGGATGTTGATAATGGGGGATTCAGAGATAGTACTGTCATCGAATATCAAGGAGTGATGGTTAGATTTTCTCTTGTTGGAGATGGTCATTGCCTGGAATTTGTGCAAATGTTATTTGCTACTTAGCAGCCCAAGCCTGAATATTGTCCTGGTCTTGCAGCATATTGGCACAGATTGCTTCAGTGTCTGAGGGATTACGAATGGTACTGGACATTGGACAGAATCATCCCAGATTTTCACAAAGTGGGTAGGGGGGGTGGGGAAAAAGGTAATTTTACCCACTAGCCACAATGGCCGCACTGTCTGCTTCCCGCTTCATTAATTATGCAGCCTCAGAAAAAACGCCGTCTCACTGATTTGCCCACCATGCTGGGCGTCATATTTAAACTGCAGCTGCATGCACACTTCGCAATTCTTGCAGCCCATGACTGCTCCAGTGAAGGCATGGCCCCAAATTCCAAGAGTGCAGCCTCCTGATTCAATGACACATGCCTGGGATGCCTTCTGGACACTGTGGAGGCCCACCGTGATGTCCTCTATCCCAACACTGGCCATAGGAGGCCCATCAATGTCACCACTCCAGCTTGGGAGGCGGTGGCAGAGGTGGCCAGTGCCAATGCTGCACACACAAGAGGTCGGCCATCCGTTGCTGAAAGAGGATGAACGATCTGATCTGTGCCGCCAAGGTAAGACAACCATCACAAAAACAGAATTATCTGGAAAATCTCAGCAGGTCTGGCAGCATCGATGGAGAAGAAAAGAGTTGACGTTTTGAGTCCTCATGACCCTTCAGCAGAATTCTGTTTTTGTTTTGGATTTCCAGCATCCGCAGTTTTTTGTTTTTATCTTTTTAAGACAACCATCTCCTCACTCTAAGCTCACACACTCACAAGGCCATCACACATTCACAGGCACCTCACTCACTGCCAGCTCAAAGGACATCACCATTCACTCTCTCACACACACCCTCACATCTCCATCTGGCCTTATCTCCTCTGGAGACTGCCTCCTCGGCCCTCACCATCTTGAGACCACTTGCACAGATCAAAATGTGCCCCTATGCATACACTGGCATACCCACTTCCCCAGTTCAGCCCTCACCCTGCAGCTTCTTCCCTTGCCTGAGGACACTTCTCCCCCTTGCCCAAGTAAGCCCTAGCTCAGCAGCCATTGAAAAGCCATCCCTACCTTAAGGCTGGTCTGGCAGATAGAGACCTGCCCGTAAGCCAACCTAAGAGTGACATGGTGCTGCCTGTGAAGCTTGGCGCTGATGACTGCGAGTGCTGCCCAAGGAAAGGTAGGCAAACAAACCTCAAAGTCCCAAGCAAAGTGCAGCTCACCTGGTGCACGTCACTTATGTACAGTTGTGAAACACGTCAGCATGTGCCCAGATAATCCAACGTGGGGGGTTTATTCTGGCGAGCAGAACTTGTAATGAGATGCTAAAGTGTCGAAATTAGGTTCCCGATGTGTGTTGTTGGGAAACGCGGCCCACCATTAACAAGTGGAGCGGACAATCGCAAATTAGTTTCACAACAGAGTAAAACTGATTTTTGGCCTTTTCACCACATTGTTCCCCTGCCTGCCATGACACCCAATGCCAACAGGGCTGGAAAATTCCAGCCATTGTGCAATCATCAGTGAACATCCCCACTTCTGACCTTATGATAAAAAGGAGCTCATTTATGAAGCAGCTGAGGTTGGTTGTTACAAGCTTCGTTTTTGATCTATGTCATTTTGACCTAAGGCTGTCAGATACTGTGATACATCTATCATTGATCACCTTGGTCAGCACACCAGGCCAAAATAAATCAATAAAATCCATCAAAAAGATGTAACTTAGCTGCCCCAGTTATGATTGAAGGGAACATGTAATTTATCTACTTCCTTTCTTTATCAGTGCATTCATATTCACAAATCACATGAGGAGCATTGTGACCCAGGTGAAAAATTCACCAAAGGAGTGGCAACAAAATGGGAGAGTAAGAAGGGGCTGGTACAGCAATGGTCACATTTCTTCAACACAATGATGCCAACAGGCCAATTTTAATCATCCATGTCTCACAAAAATGGGAAGTGTGGGGTTTAAATTATCAACAGTGCTCACATTGTCCACACTGCATTCATGCCCCATGCCATTTTAACATGCACATTTTGGACATTATCAGATGGACTGATGACAGCCTCAATGAAATGCAAGAGTTTGGGGTCAGATGATGACATTCAAATCAGAATATAATGCACAGTCTTCTTCAGGTTGTCTCTTCACCAGGGAAACTTGGCACCATTTAGGCAAACACCCAAAACAGAGCCAAAAAGATGGATTAAATAATGTTTCCAAGTGCACCAGGATGAGAGAAATGCCACGGTTGTCCCCCTATCTTCAATTGCAACCATGTCTGGCCTCACTGCCCCAGCCCCCACCCCTTCTGATGAGCTTAAACGACTGCCAGAAACATGAGTCCATGACTGCTGTCATCTGCCATGTTCAACTCACTGACACACCCCATCTCTGACCCTTGCCTTCACACTATTGCTGCAATGCTCAAGTGGGAATCAGGTCTGGAGTTAAGATGGGCTGGACGTCAGGTCAGTGAGACCAAAGTTGCTCACAAGTATAAATGAAGTTAATAATGAAAATGGAGAGCTATTTTTAGCAGTATATCCTTTTAACAGTGACGACAAATAAAGTAATTTAAATCTGTCATGGTTTAATGGTTACTTTAATTAAGCCTGGGAATTCCCAGTACCCATAAATTTTATACACTACCATATATTACTGACACATGCTGATTAAATTGCCTACTTTATAGGCTGCAGAGTCTGGTTAATAATTCAGTTTTATTTTTTCTTTTCAGACAGTAAATGGTTTTTGTCTTAAAAATTCTGCACCATAGAAAGCAATCTTGATTAAAACTATTTTTTTCTTTTTGTGTGCTTTTTCAGAAGTGACTGTAATGCATAAGTAAAAGCTGTAGGAGATTTATGACATTTCTGGTGCTTCATATTAGCATAAACTGTTCTGATTCTTCACTGAAAATATGTAAAGAGTAATTTTCCCACTTTGCATTCCTGATGGTGAGCTTCAGCCATCAAGAGACCATGTGGTCAGAAAATCATGTACAGCGCATCCCCTTCCTAATAGGTTCTCCTCAGTGGACAAGGCTGCCCAGTGGAAGGGTCAAGTCGAAACTTTACCCATATGATCTCCAAGAAAATATGACTTCAAATGAAATTCTTCACTTCTTTAGTTTCTTCCCCTTTTAGTTATCATTTTATCTGACATAGGTATTTGGCCCCAATTTTAACTCTGGGACTCGCTTTCAATGGGTGAGCTTTGGGCCTTGATTTTAGCCTCTCACCCAGTGAAAATGTTGCGCTGTTGAGTTAGAACACCTAATAACCATTCCACTGCTTCTCCAAGCCCTCGGCCCAAGGAATGCTTGGGCCTCTCCAGCCCTGGCTCCCCCTGATTACACTGGAACTACTCTATTCCTGATGGTTAGATGCCCATCTTCCAGAAACTGCTGGGGACCTTTCCCACAGGTCCCAGGCTGGGGCCTCCCTCCACCAGATTTCACCTGCCTGCTGGACATGTATTGGATGGGACTCTCAGAAATCTTATTTATGCAGGAACCTGCCATTAAGATCGACAGGGCCTCCACATCCTCAAATTCTTCCAATTTGTCACCCACTAGTGTCACATGCAACATTCCCACTCCTGTTTTAATAATGGGACTAAAACATCAATTCAAAACTCACCTGCTGCAGCAAAAGGAGGGAATGTACTTCTTAAAGTGAAATGGTATTCCCTTATGTCTAGTCTCATTGTTGGTGTGAACTGAATTACTTTTGTGAGAATATATATGTTCTTGGGGTAGATTTAATGGAGGCCAGGTGATTGTATTGCTGCCCGCACCCACCCACCCCTCACCCCCACCCACTCTTTACAAAAGTTGGTTGCAAACAGACTGAACATGTGAACATATAAAATAGAAGCAGAAGTAGGCTATTCGGCCCCTCAAGCCTGCTCTGCCATTCAAAAAGTTCATGGCTGATCTCCTTGCTTTTCAAGTTCTACATTCCCATCAACCCCTGATAACCTTTGATTCCCTTGCATAACAAAAATCTATCTACCTCCACATTAAAAATATTCAATGACCCTGCTCCCACTGCCTTCAGAGTCATTGAGTTCCAAAGTTGCACAACCCTCTGAGAGAAAAACATTCTCCTCATCTCTATTCTATAATGGCAGCCGCTAGTCCTGGACTCACCCACAAGAGGAAACATCCTTTCCACATCCACCTTGTCAAGACCGTTCAGTATCTTATATACGTCAATCAAGTGACCTCTCACTCTTTAGACTCCAGTGGAAACAAGCCCAGTCTGTCTAGCCTTTCCCATGAGACAACTTGCTCATTCCAGGTATCAATCTAGTAAACCTCCTCTGAACTGCCTCCAATGCATTTACATCCTTCCTTAAATAAGGAGACCAAAACTACATTCAGTATTTGAGATTCAGTCTTACCAATGCCCTGTATAATTGAAGCATAACATCCTTATTTTATGTTCAATTCCTTTTGTAATAAAGGACAGCATTCCATTAGCCTTCTTGATTACATGCTGTACCTGCATATTAACCTATTGTGGCTCATGCACGAGAACATCTAGGTCCCTCTGCACCTCAGAATTATGCAGCTGTTCACCATTTAAATAACACTCTGCTTTTTTGTTCTTCCTGCCAAAGTGAACAACTTCACGTTTTCCCACATTAATTTTCATGGTCTACTCCTGCTCCTTGTTCATGGGGACAAATTTCTCCATGTCAGGCAGGCTGGTTGGGAGCGAGCGCCTGGCTCCGTACTGCTATTTTACGTGACACACGGCTGGTAATGCTCAGTGATACCTGTGCAGGCGGGGGAAAGGTGGAGAGCCGGAGCCTGCAGAAATCTCCCTGAGGCACGGAGCTGCCTCAAGGCGATTAAGTGCATATCGAAGCTTTTGTGAAAAGAAACATAAAAATTATTTACACATCCCCTCATGTGACAGTGTTACATGAGCTGGGACATGTTTATAAATTTAGCAAAAATTATTTATTTATTTAATAAAGTCTTCAGGGAGCCTCATCCCACCCGTGGTTGAGGTTTCCTGAAAAATGCGAAGGCCTACTTGGCCTCTTTGCCTGCCCACTACCCTTAAGGTTGGATGGGCAGTGTTGATAATTACTTTAATTGTTTTTTTTAATGGCCTTAACAGGCCTTTGAGAGTTCAGCCAGCGCGCCGCTGCCCCTGGCATGCGCCCACCGAATGAAAGGTCTAAATGATGCACGGTGACGTTGGGATGCACGCCCAACGTCACTGCGCGTCATTTTACACGTTGGCATGTCGGGCCCGTCCCCACTCGTCGACATCAAAATTATGGCCCATATGTTCGTATTGTGGGAAACTGATGCATTGATGTCAGGTTTTGCACATGCACAGGATGGCAGACATAAAATCCCAGACATAAAAGGCAGAATTTTGCCTTTGGCGTGTGGGCTTGGCAGTATGACCGGGAAGCCGACTACTGCCCGCAATCGGCTCCGCACAATGATTTCACACTGGTGGGCCATTTAAGGCCTGCCCAGCATGGAACATGAGCGGCAGTGCTGAGCGCTACCTGTGGGGGCAGGGGGAAAAGGGTGAGCAGAACGAGCGCTTCATAATCTCCTTGAGGTACACAGCTGCCTCAGGGAGATGAAATGCTATTTAAAAAAAATCATGAAGAAAATCAAAATGTCATAAAACATGTCCCTCATTTGACTGCGTCACATGGGCAGGGGCATGTTTTTAATTCAAGTGTAAAATTTTTAATTGATTTTTATTTGCTTTAGGAAACCTCATCCCTCTCGTGGATGAGGTCTTAAAAAGTGCAAAGGCCGCTTGACCTTTTCGCCTGCCTGCCAATCATTAGGTTGGACGGGCAGATTAAATTTAACTTTAATTACCTTTTTAATGGCCTTAACGAAATATCGTGGGGCTGCGCAATGACATTGGGATGCTCGTCTGTCATCTCGAGTCATTTTACGTTTGGTTGGATGAGGTGCACGCCCGCCCACCGAGATTAATATTCTGCCCAAGGTCTCTGACTAACCCACTGGCAACTTTCATATTATGGATGGTTTCTTGTATTTCAAGCATTCCTTATTACATTTCCTCTTTATTCCAGTGCAGTACTTATAACATCTTTCTAATTGCTCTTTAAAGGATCCATCAATGTAAACATTGGTATCATCTTATAAAGTTTCCACCTGTCTTTCTCTGCCAGGTTCTGATTAACCCACTAAGATAAAAGCAAAATACTGCAGATTCTGGAAATCTGAAATAAAAATAGAAAATGTTGGAAAAGCTCAGCAGATCTGGCAGTAAGTTTGTGAAGAGAAAAAGATTGGTGAAGACAAATGTAGGGCCCTTACAGTCAGAAACAGGGGAATTTATAATGGGGAACAAAGAAATGGCTGACCAACTAAATACATACTTTGGTTCTATCTTCACAAAGGAGGACAAAAATAACATACCAGAAATGTTGGGGAACACAGGGTTTAGTGAGAGGGAGGAACTGAATGAAATCAGTATTAGTAGGGGAATGGTGTTAGGGAAATGGATGGGCCGAATGGCCTACTCCTGTTCCTAGTTTCTATGTTTCTATATTACCTGTGGAGAGAGAAACAGAGTTAATGTTTTGAGCCCATATTACTCTTCTTCCAGGCTAAAGTGTAGTAGAAATATGATGGATTTTATATTGTTTAAGAGGGGGTGGAGCAGGTGGAACGAGATGGAAGGTCAGGAATAGGTGACACCTTCTGCTATCTTACCTTTATGCCACTATCAGCACCTTCTTTACTCTTTATCACTACCATTAGCATTCTTTTCGTCTTGTGCCCATGACATCTTTGTCAATCTCTCATTCCCTGTTACCTATCCCTGACCTCCTTTCTCATGCCACCTGCTCCACCCCATCTTAAAAAGTATAAAATCCATCACATTTCTACTTCTCTTTAGCTCCGAAGAAGAGTCATATGGACTCGAAACGTTAATTCTGTTTCTCTCTCCACAGATGCTGCAAAACCTGCTGAGTTTTTCCAGCATTTTCTTTTTTTATATCTGAGTAACCCACTGTGGATGTTGAGCATTTTCTACTTTAACATTTATGGCCATGCAATTCATTTGCATGGCCCTTTCGCTTGATTCTCCAGGGTCAGGCAGTACTGTGGGAAGCTAACTGCATAGCCCACATGGAATCCACCTGGGCATACATAGTTCCACCCTTAGCATGTGCCTGAACACTTGAACTGACACTATTCGATGTCACACAGCCCAACTAACCCACGTGTTGCCAGAATGCCAAAACTGGACAGCACAAGCCCTGACAACACCTATGATGCCCACTCTTAAATGAGGTGTGCAAAAGCAAGTTGGGCCTGTAGTAACATTCTTTATAGGGCCAGGAACCCTGATTTCAGTTAAATAAAAATTTGACCTGTTCATACAAAGGATGAAACAGGTATGTATGAGAGTGCTTCTGACTTTGCAGCCTGGCAGAGAGATGGAGCAGAGACTGCAGAGCAGGAGCTGGATTCCTCCATGCTCCTTGATAGTGACAGGAGGTTGTCTGGTAGGTCAACCAGGGCACCCAGCACCTTAGTGTGTATGTCCATTCGCCAGTCTTCTGCATGCTGCCCTATTAAGGTCCTCATCTGAATCCTCTGCAGCAGTACTCATCCACCACCTCAGCATCTGATGAGCTAGCCAATGAATCATCCTTCCACTCTGGTCTGCTTGCAGCCCACCCTTGCCCAGTGACTCCCATGTGCCGATCCCAACTATATAAGAGCTTTCAAGGTAAATGCAGTGTCAGTATCTAAGCTGGTAGCTGTGATTGTCAGGTCAAATGTCGGGGCCTCTTCATCACTGTTGTGTTATCACTCTCAGCTTTCTTCCTTGAGTTCCTGTGGATGGGCAGGCAGTTGTTCTTGGGTGTGTGAAAGAAGGAACTTGGAAGAGGAAGGTTGATGTAAGGGGAAGAGGGTGATGTGGCAAGTAAGTTGCCTATGATCACACACTCAACAGATGGCTCATCCTGCCTGATAGCTGGATGAGTGTGGGCTGGTAGTTGAGAGGGAGCTGGAAGATGCCTTCATTCTCAACGTTCTTAGCAATGTCACAGCTCGACCCATAAACAGACAACCAGCTCCTCTGTGAGATTCAAGAAATGCAGGCATCCTTATCCCCCACTGGATCTGCTTTGCTCCCTTAATTGTGTGAGATCCTGTCCTGTAAGAGCGAGGACAGAATGTCAGTAGTTGTGTAGTACTGTGTTTGGATGACATGCATGCTATAGCTGAAGGTACGTGCATACAATGAGAGGTGGATGTGAGGCTGACAGCATTAGTGGGTATGTGAGGGTGAAATGGAATAACTGGATGTTAAGCATGAGTGCCAGGGAATGTTACTGGATGAGAGATTTTGGTGTGGTGAATTGAGCAACATGAGAGGCCGGTGTTGCTATGGTTTGGTGATGTCATGTCAAGATGCATTTTCTGGCCTATACCTATGTAATATCATTAGACTTTTTGTGGCTTTCCTGACCACCTGCTCCCACTCCCTTCTGAGGTTGGTCCTTGTGTGTTTCCTCGTTTACCCCTGAGAATGGAGCTTGTCCTCCTGCATGCCTGCACTATTATTGTCTCCAGTGCCACTTCTGTCAATCTGAATCCCTCTCTGTGCCCTGCTGTTCAGTTTGCAAGGATTCCCATTGCAGCAATTTTTTTTCCTAGCTTCCCTTTAAGAGGCAGTCTTCCATTAAGAAATACAGGTAGCATATGGCACATGATTGACAAACAATGCTGCTGCACCCTCTGCTCTGTGTTGAGATCTCTGGTAACATTAAGAAAAGGACACCAGTGCTGGAAGTGAAAGTAATGATGCTGAAATTATGACACTATGGATCAATTTTGTATCTTATCCACCTCGATCTGAATGGGAGCGGACATGCTGCATATTGTAGTCTTCATACATAGAAATCCAGGCAGATTAATTTCTAGCTGTACATTTCCCTGATTCTTTTGTTTTCGGATAGCAGGTTACACAAGCCATATGTTCTATGGTTGCAGGAAAAATGAAAACAAAGCCAGCAACAGGTAAGAGCAGAGCTAAAATTACAACTGGATGAAGATAATAAGTAATTGTGATATCAACACTACAGAACAATATTGTTACATGTTTCAGAGCAACATATGGTAATGGAGATAATTTTGCAGCACTAAAGGAGAATTATAAGGGAATTAGTTTTTATTTCATGCTTTAAAACTCTTAACAGTAATTTGCCTAGTGAGTTATTGCAAAATAAAGTTAATTAACCTGCATTTCCTCCCACTTTTGCTGCTGCACAATTGTAACTTCACCGGTAGTGTAGTGCTAGTCCCATTTTCATGTATCAACAGGATTTCTAAATACTTCCAAAATGGCATGTGCAGGAGAAAGTCTGAAGAAATTCAGGCCCAATTTCTTTTTTTAGGTTCATCTACTTTAAAATGTAGAAGAAATTTGAACATTTGATAACCCGCATATAAAAGTCAAAATGAAATTCAATCTGTTTGAAAGGGGAAAATTGCCTTTTCAATTACAGTTGTTATAACTCTCAGAGGCTATCCTTGTTTCTACTATATTTAAAAACCTCTTAACAATCTTTGACAGCATTTGCAATTTTCAGCCTCTAAAGAATATGCAGTGACTCATCTTTCAACAGCGATTGCCTTAAGGTCCTTTCCCTTGTTATGAGGTAGATCTCCTGTTAGCTGAAATTTGATTTAATGATATTCCTGCTGTTATAGAAATGCACAACATAGCAATATTGGGTCATTAGCCAAAGATGCAATGTCGTCATTTGTTATTCTCAGCAGTTCCACATGGAAGAAAGTTCAGTTAAAATTAATCGAATAAACTATTTCCTGAAAACTGGCAGCTTTCAGTTTAATGCTGTGTAACTTTGAACATGTAATTAACAGGTTTGCAGTTTCATGCCGCAGTTTTGTGCATAATTTCCTTTCTTTACATTTAATGATGGGTTCAGGTAGTAACAGCATCAGCACCTGGAGTTTTGCCCATGGACAGCAGGTCAATAGCTTTGCTAAGCTCTTCCAATGTGAGTTTGATATCCGGCTCTGTCTTGACAGGCAAACGTTCTATAATAAGAACTAAAAATGCTGGAAAATCTCAGCAGGTCAGGCAGCATCTGTGGAGAGAAAGAGTTAATGTTCTAGGTCGATGACCTTTCATCTGAAGTGAAGAACAATAGAAATGTAAGAGTTTTTATGCCAGTGAAAGAAATAAAACACATAAGGCAGATTTTTGCGCCGGCGAGAATTTACAGTCCCGCCAAAGTCAATGGACTTTTGAATAACCCGCCGCATTTTACGGTCCCGCCCCCACCACAATAGGGCTGTAAAATTCCGCTCACAGAACAAGATGGAAGCAGAGACTCTGATTTAAAGTTGCTGAACTCAATGTTGATTCCGTAAGGCTGTCGAGTGCTGAGCCTATGGTGCCTTCTATGGTGTCAGAGGTTCTATGGCAGGCTTTCTATGGTGTCTAGAGCTTCCTCAGTGACTGTGTTCTCCCTAGAGTAATCTCAAGGCAGTGTTCCACCCATCTCTCCAAATGTTTATTGCAGTTGGGGATAACATTCCCTGCCTTTGTTTTCAATGACGATCCTGTTGTTTTTTTGATCTCTTCATACATGCCTCTGACATTCCCTGTGTCGAAGGACATCTGGATATTTTGGCAGAGCTGTAACCAGTAATCATTGGCACACTGCCCAACAGTCTGTTGGACTTTACTTTGAGCTGCTCTTAGTATTTTCAGAGTTTTCTCACTCGAATCTCTTTTGTAATTAATGAGAGCGGACCACTTGGCTACATTGACAGGCTCCATCACGGACCAGTCAGCATTTCTTTGCTCTTTCTTCCTATATGTTGAGAGTGTGGTATTGTAGATGGTGTCTTGAAGCATGTTCTCTGTCACTTTCGCACTATGTGGGAATGCTAGAGACTGCTTATTCACTCGAGTGGAGGAATTATTAGTTTTTAATCTGGGTTTACAGTATGGCTGCTGTTGATCCAAGAACGGCATTTCTGCTTTGAATAAAAAAGCTTCAAGGGATGCTTCCTCACCCTATTGCACACCAAGGAATGATCTGTATTTCAGTTAGCGCTGTGGTAACTGCATGTCTTGAGAATACTGTTCAGACAGTCATGTCTGGTGATGATCAGGGAAATGGGCACTCCTGCAGCACCTGCAAAAACTTTCCTATCACTGCTGGAGGAAGGGGGTAGTGCCTCAGGATATGCATGATGTAAAGCTTATGGCCCTGTACAAGAACAAAGGTGACTGCAGTGATTGCAACCACTATTGAGGCATCTCCCTGCTGGGCATCGTGGGAAAAGTGTTGACCATGTTGCCCTTGTCAGTCTGCAGACCTTGGCTGAACATATCCATTCTGAGTCCCAGTGCGGCTTCAGAACTGGAATATCTACAATTGATGTGATCTTGTCAGTCTGGCACCTGCAAGAGAAATACTGTGAACATAGGAGACCACAATACATTGCCTTCATTGATCTGCTGTTGGAGAAAATTGGCTGCCTGTCAAAGCTGCTCAATGCAATCTCCTCTTTCCATGACAACATGATGGGTAAGGTTAGCCATGACAGGGCAACATCAGAACCCTTTGAGCTCTGCAGTGTGGCCAAAGAGTAGCAACTACTCTTTTTGGCATATTCTTCTCTTTGCTACTGTCATACCAGACCTGACAGAAAGCTGTACAGACTTATGCACCTAAGATACAAAGGTCTGCCAAGTCCTCAACATAGAGTTGCTCTACGTTGACTTATGTGGAATGTGAGGGGTGAGGGATGAGGTCTGGAGGGCCTTTGTGTTTTTATTTGATCTGGGATGAAGTCCCACTGCACTGAGGTGAGCCTTTGAAGCAGCCCCCCTCCACACCCGGCAGTCCCTGTGGCTACCTCTGGACTTTTGCCAGGGTTGGATGCCCCAGCTGCAGCCCACACCACCGCCCATCTATGCAGGCACTATCTCCTGAGGTAGGCGGCCGAGCCAGGAATTTTCCAGACTCCTGCTAACCACTTTGAAGATGAAAATCCAGCCCATGAGCTCTAACTCTTCGTCCCCACACACCAGCCCCCTGATCTCCAAACCTATTATGTAGTCCTTTGTCAAATGGTTTTTCAATAGCTAAATACACATAAAACCCACTATCTTTATCAACTTCCTCTGTTATTTCATCAAAGATATAATGCTTATTAATGACTGATTAATAGTGACTTTTTGGAGAACATAAGGTAGGATGGCAGGTAAGTGGGTGAGAAGGTGTGGTGGGTCGGGGCTCAGGGGTCAGTGGGTAGACAGGTCTGGGGGTAGTCGGGTTGGGAGAGTAGTTATGTCGGGGAAGGTAGTTGGGTCAGGGGGAGGAGGTCAGGGGGTAGCTGGGTGTGGAGTGCAGTCAGGTAGACAAGGGGAGGTAGTTGGGGGGTCAGGATTGAATTGGTAGGTCAGGGGATCAGGGGGCTAATGGGGAAGTCAGGAGGGAGTTGGGGATCCTGTGGGGAGTAAGGGAGTCAGTAGTATGGTTACCCAGGAGTTAGGACTGCTTTTAATCCTTGTAGCTTTTCCTAGGTGACTATTCAGGCAAGTGAGTCGGAACCATCTGAAGCTTCCGACTCTAACTCAGAGGCAGGGGCTTTTTCAGAGGGTTCCAGATACAGGGAAATACTCAGGGGAATTGGAAGTGTTATAGAGTGTTGGTACATTTGGTAGGTATTAATAAAGTCTTCATAGTCTTAATCGGTAACAGAATGTATTTGTTAACTACAAGAGCTATGTATGTATATACAGTAAAGGGATCAAGCTAGGAGCTGTTTTCATATTTGCTTGTGCACATGGCTCTGTCCAACACTAGATGATGCCTAGGTGCGGGTCATGAGTTCACTTACATCGATGTGTGGGTGGTACTGTACTCAGTCCTATGTTAATCCTATATGTGCCAGACCCCTTACACTACAGGAAGTCCAAACTTCCTGGGCAATTCCCACATAGTCAGTGCATTGGGACTTAAGGGTCCACCAGTGCATCTTGCAGGGTACCTCCAGGATACAACCATCTGAAGATTGGGAGTGCTGGACCCTAGTGTTCTCCTAATTTGAATGTGATTTTTTATCTTACTGTTGTCAAGCAACTATCAATCCCCTTTTTAAAGATATTTAGGGACTGTGCTTCAACAAGAGTTTGTGGCAGACAGTTCAACATTTTACTAACTTTGTTTATAAAAACATTTTTTTCTAACTTTCCTTATGCTTGCTTTCAAACACGTAGGCCTAGAAATTAGTTAAGGCCTGTTTTTACAGAGACATAATGAGTGCAGCATAAGAAGGACGTGCTGCAATTGAGAAGCTCAAGATCAGCCATTCATTGAACCTAATGCCTCGTTAACATCTTCTGGCCAGCCTGCCAGTGCCTATTGCACCTCCAAAGGCAGCATGCCCATTTTATTGACATGAATTTTAGGCCGCTTACTCCCACAGAAGGAAAAATCATTTAGGACCCGTACTGTTATTTCCCAGTTTTTGCTAGTGTTCCATTTTAAGGTATACAACACCAGTTTGGACCAGTATTCTTATTTCCCAGTTTTTACAGATTTTTCTTTCTGGGTCATAGGATCTTTTTAAATATATCTATGCTTTATATATTTTTTTAATCTAAAAACAGTTAGTGGCGGCTGCCGAAGGATTTGAAGAAGAGATGAGGCCACCTGTTGCTCTGCTGTGTGATGCTCAGTTTAGCAGATGGGGTCTAAAGAGGCATTTGTCTCCTAATTTACATATGTATGCCTGTCTCTGCACACTGTAATCATACCACTGTCTGACTATCAAGAATGAAATCCTGATTTCAAGATGTTAGAGCTCCTATGTAGGCTCTATTTATATTGTACTAGTTGATTTCTGAGGTGTTGCACACAGCAATTGGAAGAATATCTTGTACTTCCTCCTCCATCCCCACCCCCTTTCCGTTCTTCCCCCTCCTTTTTGTTTTTTCCAATAATTTATATAGATTTTTCTTTTCCCACCTATTTCCATTATTTGTAAATGTATTCCACCCATCTTTTATCTATACCTTTTATGCCCTTTTAGTCTTATTTCACCCCACCACCACTAGAGCTATCTGTACCTTGCTTGTCCTGCTCTCCACTCTTAATTAGCACATTCTTTTAGATAATATCACCACCTTCAACACCTCTTTGTTCTTTTGTCTGTGACATCTTTTGGTTATCTCCTCCTATCACTGCTTGCTTGTCCCAACAAACCCCCCATTCTCCCCACCCCAGCCCCCCTTAAACCAACTTATATTTCCCCCCTTTCCTATTTTTACTTAGTTCTGTTGAAGGGACATGAGGACTCAAAATGTCAATTGTGCTCTTCTCCTCCGATGCTGTCAGACCTGCTGAGTTTTTCCAGGTATTTCTGTCTCTGTTTTTGTTGTGGAAGAATATGGCTTCTCTCTGAGCTGTCTTTTCTGTCTTTGTATTGCTGTTTCTTTGTCTGTCTTGCCTTTCAAAGTAACACAATAAACTGGTCTCTGTTGAGTGATTACCTGAATGTAATTTGTCTATCATCTCACTCAGATCAGCAAATGGTATGGGGAAATTACATGTTGAGTGGTAGCAAGTATTCTTTCCTAGCTGTGAACATTCTTAATTGCCACACTAATAGTTGAACAACAACCCACCAAGTTTTGGATCTTTTATGTAACAGTGTTGGTATTAGTTTGCAGTTGTTTTATCGGATGCATAATGGTTACCGATTTGTAATCACTATCCACTATTAGATAATACAGAGGGTAAAAGGTCATGCCAGGAGCATGACAAGACAGTCAACACTCTTGCCTTTCTTGTTGGCCAAAGTTGCAGGGGAGAGAAATGATTGCTGACTTTAATATAAATCGCTGTTACTTCATCATCACTGGGTTTGTATCCTAGAATTCCTTCCCAAGCACTATCACCACAAGGTCTGCAATGGGTCCAAGTCGAAGAAAGCCCACCATCATTGCCCTTTTTGTTTATAGCTAGAGATAGACAAAATATAGAGCCTTTTCAGCAACAACCACACTCTGAAAATAAATAAAGAAATGAAAATCCCACCTAGTTGTGTGAAATAATTAACTGGATTGGCTGCCTACCAGTGGCTGTTCAGCTAGCAAAATTTTTGCCTTGAGTGACAGGTTTTCATTGTCTTGGATGATTGAGAATCTGCCTGAATCTGGCATCTCAGAGGCAGCCCTTGCATATTTGAAATCTGACTTGATCGACAACCTTTTGCGTAGCAGTCTCCCAGGCTAAGAATGCATATAGCAGCTACTGGGCAATGCTTCATTTCACTTGGATCAACTACATTTCCAGGTCATTGCAGTAAAACAGAAGTCTGTTGATACAAAGCTGGGCACTTAAGTTAATAAAAGCAACAGCGTACTTTTTACTTTGGATTTGGTGAACAGTTCAAAGTAGTTAAATGTTGTGTTAATAATATTAACTGTGGATCTCTCTCGTTTCTTTAAAAGTTTGCATTTTGCAGTAAATTCAAATTAATAGTTTGGCTTGAGTTACACGATCAGCTAGCATATCCTTTTTCCTCTATAAGAGAGATCAACAGCAACAACAACTTACACTTTTAACATAGTAAAATATCCTTAGGTACTTCACAGGACTACTATCAGACACAAACTGACACTGAGCCACACAACATGATATGGGCACAAGTAACATAAAACTTGGTTGAAGAGGTAGGTTTTAAGGAGCATCTTAAAGGAGGTGAGGGAGGTAGTTAGTCAGTGACTTTAAAGAGGGAATTCCAGGACTTAGAGACTACATAGCTGAAAGGACCAATTGTTGCAATATGCTTTTAAGAGATAGCAGTATGTCATCACTAGCAGGGAAATGTGTCATGTGGTCCAGTCTCAGTTTCACTTTGCCCTGTAAGCACACACAGCTCTGCTGCTGATGTCTTCAAGCTTTATACCCGGGTATATCTGTTCTCATGTGCCTACTCTTAACAAATAAATCCTTCTGAGTGATTGGTGCTTTTATATAATTATAAAAACTCAACATGTTTTTCAGTGGTAGTCAGCACAGGACGATAGCAAAATTCAGCACAGCTACGACATGGTGAATAGCCTTAGATCATGCTATAATGGCACGAGATGACCCTTGATGTTTTAGTCAGCCTGCAACGAAGCCGCAGCGTCAGAGAGCGTTGAATTCGCGGCATGGTGACTACACAGAAAAGCTTTGAAGACACAGTGCTGAGATAGAGCTGGCAAGCAGAGGGATCCCTTGTGGTGAGTGGGGCAGTGCTTGAGAGGACCAGCACCAGATTAACTCAGCCAGAAAAGGTGAGTGATCAGGATGTGAGCCAGATTAATAACGAGCGAGGGAGAGTCAAACAACAAAAACAAACAAAGCCATCATAAAATTCAGGCCGGAGAAGATTGCGATTATAATTGGTGGCTTCAGGAGGTGCTGAACAATAAATTGAATACAACAAGGAGGAAGGTTAAATGGATATTTTCAGAATGTCCACAAAGTTCCCCAGTTTGAATTGGGATGCAGCTGACCTACTATCTGAATTCAGAATATTTAAACAGCATACAGAGCTATGGTTTCTTGATTCAGGTTTGTCTGAACCAGCCAAGCAAGCCATAAAAATTCATCAAGCAATTGGGAATGAAGGCCTACACAGGCTGAACACATCAGGATTAACAGAAGAAAAACTAAAGGATCACCAAAAGCTATGGACTACTTTGGAAGAGCAGTTCAGGATCAGGTTAAACTTCCATATTCATCGATTAGGTTTCATATCATCTTGACAACAGCCTACAGAATTTATAGACCACTTCATCAGAAAAGGGTATGTGCTGTGATTTTTCAAGTGCGGGGCTAGCAAACAGAATTGTTGAGTTGGCAATCGCATCCACTCCCATGGAAGTGTTCCAGTAAGATCTGCTAGACAAGCCCAAAATATTTAACATTGAAGAGCTACTCAAGAATGAACATAAGCACAAAGTGATCCTTGGAGGTCGACGAAGCTTACAGATCCTAAGTACCACCCCAATTGTTGATGCGCTTCCTAGAACACCAGCAAGTCATGTGGAATGTGTGGCCTTCTGCATGTACCAAGGAAATGCCCAGTTTTCCATCAATCCTGCAACCCATGTGTCAGAAAGGGTCATTGGCAGTGGCAGTGCATTAGAGCAAAGTCTGATACAGTTACAAAAAGCTGTGCACTGATCCAAACAGGCGTACACAACAGATACCTTCAAGCAATAGAAGTGACTATCCTGTATCCTGTCAGGAACGTATACATGAGATGATTGACAAACCAATACATGATGATAATGCGCACTAAGACACGAAGAGCAGTGAACACAGGTTTCACATCATAAATCTTGTGGAAAACATAGCATTTCCAAAACGGTTACTAATGTAGGCCAATGGGATGATCTGTGAACAGGACTTGGCTTGAGTTACGATACAGGCTGCAGAATTTTGGATGAGTTGGCTTATGAACAGTTGAACATAGGAGGCCAACCAAGAGAAGCTTGGAATGGTCTAATCTAGGGGTAACTAAGTTATGGATGAGGGTTTCCGCAGCAAATGAGCTTAGGCAGGGTGGAGATGGGCAATATTATGGAAATGGAAGAAGGCAGTCTTAATGATAGAGAGGGTCTGGGGTCAAAAGCTCAGCTCTGGATCACATTGGATTATAAATAAATGAAGGGAATGCCATAATAGTTTCTGGTACAAACAGCTGCAGTTTAGGGTAGATTTGCTTTTTTTCACCCAGCAGCTTGCTTTCACCTTGCAAATGAAAGCTGGCTATTGCAGTGAGTAAAGTACTGAATAAAGCAATGGAGAGTAATATAATTCCTTACGCAGATGGTAACTACCAGTCTTTGAGAACAGGGGCAATTGCATTGCAAGGAGATCTCAGCATCATTCCTACATGGTTTCCCCAATTTCCAACTGCATCCAATCCTTGCTACTTTACCTTCAGAAACTGAGAAATAGAAAGCAGAACTAAAGCAAATCAATTTTACAGAGTGTTGTGCATCCATGAGTTATCATCTGATTCCTAATTGGTATTTTAGTAGGGACCACAGCCCTTTTTAAAATTTGCTCTTGGGACATGAGCATCATCCTTAATTGCCCTTGAACTGAATGGCTTGCCAGGCCATTTCTGAAGACGGTTAAGGGTCAACCACATTGCTGTGGATCTGGAGTCACATGTAGGCCAAACCAAGTAAGGATGGCAGATTTCCTTTCCTATAGGACATTAATGAACTAGATGAAATTTTTTATAACAATCCAGTAGTTTCATGACCATTAATAATGAGACTAGTGTTTCATTCCATATTTATTAGTTAATTTAACTTAAACTCCTCCAGCTGCCACGGTCGGATTTGAACTTGTGTCTCCGGAGCATTACTCCAGGCCTCTGGATTACTAGTCCATAAACATAAACGCTATCCTACTGTCCCTCCATTCGGTCTCTGACAAGTAGCAGCATAAATAGATAGATTGCAGATTAGTATTGTAGCTAGAGATATTGAAATGGTTAAAAGTTATCTGTTCTCAGAATGCTTTAAAGTTTCATTTAGCAGGGCACAATTTCAGATGATCCAGTGGGCTTGACTTTCAAGTGCTAACCAGGACTGGGGCCAGAACCAGAAGTGGACAGGTGTTAAGAATAGCACGGCCATCCTGCATGCCTGTTACCCAGCTCTATCCTGCCCCTAGACCATTTTGTGGAGGTGGGATGAGGGGTAGTGGCAGCAGAGCTACCTGCTCACACGTGATGCATGGCAGATCCAAGTAATTAAGGCCTCTCGGTTCCCACAGGAGGTTTGAGCCAGTTTAACACCCTGGAGGCAGCCTCCTGGCAGCAAGAGCGGAGGACCAGTGCTTCAGGCAGACATAGAGGCCCTTCCTGCCTGCCGGGGTGCAGAAGCAGTTGCAGGCTACCCTGTAGAGGGCTCCACCTGCCCTCCATCACCTACTTTTCAGTTTAAATTTTTAAAAAGTTGGAGAGAAGGTGCCTCCATTTTGAAGTGCCCTCTCTCTCACATATCTTCCATTGCATCCTGCTGCTGCTTGGAAACTGAAACACCTCTGATTGACCATTCAGTATCAAGAGCCCACCCCTTCTCCTTAATTGGACAATGAGCCCACCTTCCCACCACTAACTTGGCCGCTCTGGGGAAAATAACAATAAGTGACAGTTTCCCACACAGTGCGGGCTTCTCACCTCCATTTGAGCCTGGGAGCAAAGTTCAGAAGCAGTGTATTCTTATAATTATATCCAGTTCTTGAGTTTATTTGTTGTATAAGATGCAAGGCACCAATCACTCATAAGGGACTGGGTAAACACATTGTTGGTTCATTTATTAAAAATAGGCACATGAGAACAATTATACATAGGTATAAAGCTTGAAGACATCAGAGCTGCGCGTGTTTGCTTTGCTCAAAGGAAAAATGAAACTTAAACTGGATCACATGACATATTTCCCTTCTAGTGATATCGTGCTGAAACCCCTTAAAGGCATATTACAACAGAAGCCTGCAGAGAAAATCCTGCCCAGTACTTCAACAGTTTGCGGAAATTATAGGATGTATGATGTGTGTCTCTTAACCTATTTTCTCACCCACATAATGAAACAATTAGCCAATGTAGTTTTAAAATAAAGAGGTAGGACAATGAAGAAAGGATAAAAACAAGTTAGCAGCTGTTGTTGTAGGGCATACATCCTTTCTGGGGACTTGTTCATAACAACATTTGTCATGTCAAAGTAAGGGCAGGTAGGGATAGGTAATAAATGCTGGCCCAGCCAGCGAAGCCCACACCCCATGAATGCCATAATCAATGAAAAATGATGAGGTTTTGTGAGAATCAGACCATAAAGATCACAAGTTTTTAAAGGAGCAACAATGACAAGTCTCTGCCCAGGAATAAAAAAGGGGACAGCTGTAACGTTTTACATTTCTGTATTTCTATTGGTTAAGGCAAAATTGGATAGTCCCTGAAAATGGCTACGGGGATTGCTGTCCACTGTTTAAAACTATTTGCCAGAATTTGATGTGGATGTGGTGGCCTCACCCCGCAGCTAAAAAGTTGGGAGTAAACCCACCTTCGCATGACTGGGAAGCCCCAAGCCCATTTTACGACTGCTGGGCTGTTCAGGGTAAGACTTCTGCCCCCACTGGGAAGGAAATCCTGACTCTGACAGCTGCCAGCCAATCAAATGGAAGGGAGGAGTAGCCACTTCTGGGATTACATGCAGTCCTTGTAGAAAAGATACCATGGACCTGGACTTGCAGGGGTAGGGCAGGAACTCCCTTGGGGACGTGGGGTTGCTTCTGAACAGGATGCCCAAAGAGGAGGCAGGCCCCCAGCTCTGCAACCTAGTAACAAGGCTGGAAGATTTTACCTCAACATTTGGCCCTGGCATCAGTAGCCATGGGTAAAATCGCAATGGTAGAGGGAGGAGGCCATTAAGTTGCAATGCCTCCGACTTTTATGTGCCCTCCCCGCCCCGCCCCCACCCAGCCTACCAACCTGAATCCAGAAGTGGGGGTGTGGAAAATCCCGGCCATTATGTGCATCTACAATAGGTAATAATTGTTGCACCCATATTTGGAGTCAGAAATCAAACTTGTTACATTGGATTGTGTTGCAGAATGATTTAACCTTTAACAGAACAGATAAGCTTAATAAAATTCAGCTGCTGCAGCTTCCAAGAAAACAGAGTCCTGATCATAAAACAATTAGACTGCATTTTCTTACATCTGTTGATTCTTTAGAGCTCTGCGGTGGATGGAAAGTTATTTATTATTTTTCAGTCTACGATACAGAAACATTTTCATCTTTTTACCCTCTGAAATCCATTTGACGAAAATAAAACTTTTATGTCCTTTCCAGCCAAGAATGGACGCCATTCTCAGGCTCTGGCCCAGATTCTCACCATGATGGAAATCTCTCCATCGTGGTGAAAATAGCGGACAAGCACAAAAATCTGAAGTCCCACCCCCTGAACGCGGCAACTTCCTATTTTTGCGGGGGTGGGACTGGAGTCGGGCCGGGGTTCGTGGTTTACGGAGGTGGCTGGCCAGTTAAATCATCAGCTTCCCCTACAGAGCGAAACGTGGAGTGTGCCAATTACACCCAGTAAGAGTGGGTTTGAACTTGGTGGATTCATTTTGGTAGCCAGGGTCCCCCTTTGGAGAGGTAAGGTGCCCCCTCTGGAAATGGACCTAGGACACCTATGGGAGAAGTAAGACGCCCTTTGGGATTGTTAAAACTAAACATGATTGTGTGTAAAAAATGCATAAACTCACTGGAACTCTCAAAGCAGTCAAAGAACTGTCAAAAGCTGTCAAAGGATACCAGGTGAGTTAGCATGGAGCGGTAAGGGCAAAGGGTGGTGGGTGGTACCATGGGTTGGCCTGAGTTGGCACTAATTTGGCATGCAGGTAGATGGGACAATGGGGATGTGGGGGCATAGGGGATATGAGGGGCATGGGGGTGGGTAGAGGGGCCTGGGTTGGTATAGGGAGTATGAGGGGCCATGGGGGTAGGTGGGGTGGCATGAGGTGGCGTAGGTTGGTATAGATTGGGGCATGGGGAGTGTGTGGGGAGTGAGGTCTGGAGGGCTCTTTTTTGCTTCAATCTTGTTTTTATTTAATTTGACAAAGTGCCAAAGCACAGAGGCAGGCCTTCCACCCAGCCAGCCTCTGCACTCATTCCAGGGGCGGCAGGCCTGACTTCGAATCCATCCCACCCCATCGGAACAAAAATCAGAACTGAGGGCAGACATTTTTAAAGAATATGTTCACAGAGCGAAAATCTGAACCTTTGATTAAGTTTCATCCTTATGGGGGAGAAAGTCAACTTAACCGTTTAAATCATCAGTGGTCCTGCAAATTTTGGGTCATGGTCTCCCATGCCCAACTACACCTGAAGTGCGCCAGTCGCTATATTAGATTGAACAGCTTTTGTCACCCAGGATGACTGCCTGAAAGCAATAGAGACCTCATGAATATTACAATGGTTCTGCTCCCGTTTAAGGAATATTTTGCCAAGTTGAATAGTGAAAGCACTTGATGCACTCATTCTTAGATTCACCTGTTAATCTTGCCACCAAGACTAGGGAGAGGAGGCACTAGAGTTATTTAATGGAATTCTCAGCTACACTCAGAAAAGTCTCTGGTAGATGGGAAGTGAAGCAAAGTGGTGGTGTGGTGGTATTTTCACTAGACTAGTAATCCAGAGACCCAGGGTAATGCTCCTGGGACCTGGGCTCAAATCCCACCTTGGTAAATGGTGGAATTTGAATTGAATTAAAATCTGGAATTAAAAGTTAAGTAACGACCATGAAAGACTATCTGGTTCACTAATGCCCTTTAGGGAAGGAAATTTGCTGTCCTTACCTAGTCTGGCCTGCATGTGACTCCAGGCTCATAGCAATGTGGTTGACTCTTAAACGCCCCTTGGAAATGGCCTAGCAAGCCACTCAGTCATAGCAACCTGCTACAAAAGTCTATAAGGAATGGAACTGGGATCAGACAGACCATTTGGCATTGACTTAGGCACCAGAAACGACAATAGCAAACTCAGTCCTGTCGACCCTGCAAAGTCCTCCTTACTAACATCTCGGGACTTGTGCCAAAACTGGGTGAGTGATCCCACAGACAAGACAAGCAACAGCCTGACGTAATCATATTCACGGAATTGTACCTTACAATGTCCCAGACGTCACCATTGCCATTCGTAGGTATGTCCTGTCCTGCCTGCAGAGGGAGTTGCCATGGGAGACACCATGAAGTCTTATGGCATCAGGTCAAAATTGGGCAAGGAAACCTCCTGCTGATTACCACGTACTGCTCCCGTATCCTTCAGCTGATGAATCAGTGCTCCTCCATGTCGAGCACCACTTGCAGGAAGCACTGAAGGTGACCAGGGTTCAGAATGTACTCTGAGTGGGGGACTTAAATGTCCATCACCAAGAGTGACTCAGTAGCACCTCTGCTGGCCAAGTCCTAAAGGACATAGCTGTTACATTGGGTCTGTGGCAGGTAGTGAGGGAAAAACATACTTGACCTCATCCTCATCAGCCTGCCTGCTGTAGATGCATTTGTCCTTGATAGAATCAGTAGGAGTGATCACCGCACAGTCCTTGTGGAGACGTAGTCCTGTCTTCACATCGAGGATACAATCCATCATGTTGTGCGGCACTACTACTGTGCTAAATGGGATAGATTTCAAACAGATCTAGCAACTCAAGACTGGCCATCCATGAGGCACTGTGGGCCATTAGCCACAGCAGAATTGTACTCAATCACAACCTGTAACCTCCTGGCCTGGCATATGCCCCACTCTACCTTTACCACCAAGACAGGGGATCAAACCTGGTTCAATGCAGAGTGCAGGAGGGCATTTCAGGAGCAGAACCAAGCATGCCTAAAATCTGGTGAAGCTGCAACTCAGGGCTACTCGTGCACCAAACAGTGTCAGCAGCATGCAATAGACAAAGCTAAGCGATCCCACAACCAACAGATCAGATCTAAGCTCTGCAATCCTGCCACATCCAGTTGTGAATGGTCGTGGACAAGTAAACTACTCACTGGAGGAGCAGGCCCTACAAATATCCCCATCCTCAATGATGGAGGAGCCGAGCACATCAGTGCAAAAGACAAGGCTGAAATATTTGAAATGATTTTCAGCCAGAAGTGCTGAGTGGATAACCCATCTCGACCTCCTCTGGAGTTCCCCAGCATCACAGATGCCAATTTTCAGCCAATTCGATTCACTCCGAGTGATATTGAGAAACAGCTGAAGGCACAGGATATGGCAAAACCTGTCCACCATCTACAAGGCACAATTCAGGAGTGTGACAGAATACTCTCCACTTGCCCAGATGAGTGCAGCTCCAACAACACTCAAGAAGCTTGACACCATCCAGGACAAAGCAGCTCACTTTATTGGCACCACGTCCACAAACATTCACTCCCTCCACCACCGACGCACAGTAGCAGCAGTGTGTACTATCTACAAGATACACTGCAGGAACCCTCCAAGGCTCCTTAGGCAGTGCCTTCCAAACCCACAACCACTACCATCTAGAAGGACAAGGGCAACAGATAGATGGGTACATCACGACTGGAAGTTCCCCACCAAGTCACTCACCATTCTGACTTGGAAATATATCGCCGTTTCTTCACTGTCGCTGAGTCAAAATCCTGGAACTCCCTTCCTAACAGCACTGTGGGTGTACCTACACCAGATGGACTGCAGCAGTTCAAGAAGGCAGCTCACCACCATCTTCCCAAGAGCAATTAGGGATGGGCATTAAATGCTGACCTAGTCAATGATGCCCACCTATAATGAATGAATTTTTAAAAAATCTTTCTAGATTGCTCATCAACCTTTATGCCTTTTTTGAGCTGTGTTGACTATTGTAAATGAGGTCCAGATTTTTGCCAAAATGGAGAGCCTCTATGTCATGGCGAAAATAGTGGAACTGGCTGAAAATTGTAAATCCCGCCCCCAAACAAAGCACTTCATAATTTCGCAGAGGCTGGAATGGGGGAGAGGCATTTATCACACATGTGTTTTTTTATGGAGGCAGCTGGCCAATTAAATCAGCAGCTGCCTCTAGTCAAATTTTGGTAGCCCAGGAATGTGGAACTCCAAATGTGCAAAGTAGACCTGGTAAGAGCAGGTCTCAACTTGGTGTATTTCTTTGGATAGGCAGGGCCCCTTTGGAGAGGTAGGGCAACCATGTGGAGTTTACCTTAAACATTTATTCACAGCCCCAGAAGTGGCACAAAACAAATCAGGAGCCTTACCTTAACTCAAGGCAGTAGGAGGATGGGATTCCTGGTAACACAGGCCAATTATTTTTGCCCCTACTGATTCTTGAACCCAGATGCCAGGAAGAAATTTGTGCTGGAGAAGGGCACATTGTGCTTCGTGCGAGCCATATGGAAGCTGGTCATGGTACCCTCGCACATAGAGGCCATAGAAGCCAGTCATTGTGAACAGTCAGAGGCCAGAGGGAAGACAAAAGGTGAGGAGGAAGACGCGTCACTCACGCACCAGGAAGGAGGAGGATAAGAGGTGGAACAACCAGGAACTACCCTGTGGGAAGGGTATACAGACCGAGGACATTCTACCTCAAACTCACAGAGAACCAGTGCCAAAGGTGACTGAAGTTAAGCGTGAGGTGATGACAGACATATGTCACATGGTCCAGCAGCAACTCGAGCCACAATCCATTGACCCCCATGCTCTGCCAGTGACTGTGAAGGTAACTGTCACTCTCAACTTCTATTACTCAGGATCTTTCCAGGGTTCAGTCGGGAAAATGTGTCTGGTATAAACTCGGTCAGCAACACCCAGCTGCATTAAAGCTGTAACTTATGTCCTGCTTGCTTGTGTTGGGGATCACATTAATTTTCTTATAGATTGGCATCTCAGACACAAAGAGCCACAGTCTTTGCCCAATTAGCAGGCTTCCCTCAGGTGCAGGGTGTTATTGATTGAACCCATGTTGCCATAAGGGCCCAAAATCAACCTTTGTCAGCTGGAAGTGCTTCCACCACTCAATGTCCAGGTGGTTTGTGGCCACAACAAGGTCTTCCTTCATGTGTGTGCAAGGTTCCCTGGCAGCTGCCACGGCTCCTTCATACTAAGGAGTTCCCAACTCCCTCAGCTGCTTCAGCCTTGAACCCAAGTCCATGGGTGGCTTCCAAGGCACAATGGGCTCCCTTAGGAAGTTGGCTTTTGGAGTCCTTTAGGAGTCCTCACACAAAGGCAGAGCACAACTATAACAGCAGCCATGTCGTCACCAGGCATACCATCGAGCAGGCAATTGGCAATTTAAAGATGTATTTCAGGTGCCTTGATCGCTCAGGTGGAGTTCTGCAATATGCCTCAGCAAGGCTATCAAGGGTAGCAGTGGTGTGCTGCATGCTGAATAACAATGCACAGTGGAGGGCAGACAAATAGTTGATGATGACACCATGGGCAGAGCTCAACCCCAAAGGAGGAGAAAGATGAGGAAGTTGAGAAGGAGGAGGAAACCCCGTCCATTTGGAAGATTCTAAAACAGATGAGGAGCCCTCCAATGGCAGAGCAGCTGGGAGGCATGGCCATGTAGCCAGGGTTGACTGTGCAGAAGGGGATCATCACCAGGCAGACCCTTGTACAAAATAGATTCTCATAAGGTCCTCCAATATCACAATTGCCATCAGCCAGTCCATGGTGTCATACTTCCACCTAAAGAATCTTGTACATTAACTCTACAATTACTCCAAGGACTGCCCAACCCCACAAGGGAGAGAATAACATCAATGAGTTTGTCTCAGTCATACTCATATGGCTGAAAACCTCACCATCATAACCATGGGCCTCATCATATATATGATATATTGGACTATTGCAAACACACATGCTAATAAGTTATTCACAACCTGGCCTCCTCACATGAATGCCAAATATTGTAAATGAGGAGCACATGCCACCAAGTTGTCCATAATCAAACCATGCCCACAATGCTGAGAGTGATACAACATTAGACTTCAAACCCTATTGCAATGATTGTAAGTTAAGCCATTTCTTAACTGTTATGGTGTTATGTTTCTTCTGTCGGGTTGCTTTGCTCAGCAAACATTGATGCACACCTATCCACCGATGAGTGATGATGCAGATGAAGAGGCCACTGTAAGATGAAGCACATGTTGTTTATTAATATAAGTAATGGAGCACTAACACAAGTGTGTTCTCAAACCAAAACCCACTCTAAAACTACTGATTAACAATGTAGCCCATGCTACACCGCAATGGGGTAATACAATCACATGGTCCATCTGCTCACATTTTCTTAAAGGTGCATTGCATCTCAGATTACAACATCCCTCCCCCTTTTCTCGAAGGTACAATTAACAATCTTTACAATATATCAACTATTTACATAAGTAAACTATTTATAAATTAAGTCTTTCTGGAGGCTTCTTCAAATGTGTCGAACGTCGTAGTTTTACAATTTTGGATGGTTTATCTGAGGCCTCCCTCTCAGGAGTCATCTGTCCACTAAACTCTCCAGTAGGAACCTGTCAGTTTGTTTCTTCGACTCTCTCAGGATCAACGGGTCCTACAAGTGCTTCCATACCAAAGGGAGTTCCTTCTACAAGTGGTGCAGACTCCAACGGGAATGCTTGGCACATGCTTTCTTACAGATCTGTTTCCCCTTTCCTGAGGTGATCTACATGTTTCCTAATTATCCAACCTTTGACCGATATGTGATAGGGCAAGGGTCCTTTCACTGCACTAACTTCACCTGATAGCCATTTGGGCCCATCTCCTTTGCAAAAACTGTGTCTCTAATAGTGAAGTTTCTTTCACGACTGTGGTAATCATGTCCATTTTTCTGGGCCTCCTGACTTCTCTCTACCCTCCCACCCAAATTCGGCCTTATAAGACTCAAATGTGTCCTGAGATGTCTCTACATCAGTAGCTCTATGGGGACTATACCAGTGGTTGTGTGTGGTGTAGTCCTATAACTGAATAGCAAACATGATAATCTAGCTGCCGTAGAGACTCCATCCAGGTTTTTCATTCCAGACTTGAAAGTTTGGACTGCCTTCTCAGCTAAACCATTGGATGCAGGGTGGTATGGCAAGGTCTTGACATGTGTTATGCCACTGAGACTTGTAAATCTTTGGAATTCCCTGCTGGTGAATGCCGTTCCATTAACAGACACTATTATCTCTGGTAGACCGTGTATCGCAAAACTCTGACGCAATCTGTCTATGACGGTGGCAGATGTGGGCGATCTCACCTCATATACATCCATCCACTTCGAGTGAGGGTCTATGATCAAAGGGAACATTGTGCCCAAATAGGGTCCCACATAGTCAACTGGAGACTGACCTATGGCCTTCCTGGCCATTCCCAGGGATGCAATGAAGCTGAAGAGGGAAATTTCTGTTCCTGTTGGCACGATAAGCAACTCTTGACTAAGTTTTCGATTTCTGTATCCATCCCTGGCCACCATTGTTAGCTGCACGCCAGCATTTTCATTCCAGAGCTGCTGGGGTGAGCGCTATGCAATTCGGTCAATAATGGTTGTCTTCCTCTCTGAGGCACAATGACTCTTGCTCCCCACAGCAAGATGCCATCCTGGCAGGTGAGCTCATATCTCCTATTAAAATAGGGCTTCATTTCATCTGACTTTGGCTCATTAGACCATCGCTGTTAAACATGTTCCCTTACATGAGATAAAACTGGATCATGGTCTGTTCACTCTCTTATTTGTTTGGCATGTACTGGTGATGAACCCAGCAGGTTTAATAACAAGACAAGTTCTTGAGGATTGGGGACATTCACATTGCTGTCCTTTAGAGGTAATCAGCTCAGTGTGTCGGTATTGGCAATCTGGCTCCCTGGCCAATGGATAAACTAAACTCGTAAGCAGCTAGAATCAGTGCCCACCTTTGGATAGATGTAGAGGCATTTGGGGGTATTGCCTTGTCTTCACTGAACAAGCCTAGTAGTGGCTTGTGGTCAGATACAATGGTAAAGTGGCGACCATGGATGTATTGGTGGAACTTTAAAATGCCAGGTATAATGGATAAGCCTTCTTTCTCTCTTTGTGAGTATCTTCATTCTGCCACACTGTGTTCTTGAGATGCAGCCAATAGGCCGTTCAGAGCCATCTGCCATCCGGTGGGAAAATATTGCCCCTATTCTGTAAGGAGATGCATTGCAGGTCAAAATTAATTCTTTCTTAGGGTCGAGATGTACCAACAGAGTTGATAAATGTAGCAACTGCTTTACTGTCTAAAAGCCTGTTGTTGTGGAGCTTGCCAAGAGGTTTTTCTTGAGCAAACTGTATAATGGAGCCAGTACTGTTGACAAATTTGGGAGAAAACGGCCATCATTTCCAAGAAAGACTTGAGGTCTGTGACGTTTTTCGGGGCTGGCGCCTCATGAATAGCTCTCACCTTTTCTTATACTGGGTGAAGGCCCTGCGAGTCGACCCTATGACCCAGGTAAATCACTTCTTTTGCTTGGAGGATACATTTTTCTCTTTTCAAATGTACTCCAGCTTGTGAGAATCGCTTCAACATCTCTTCCAGGTTAGTCAGGTGTTCCTAATCAGTTAGTCCTGTTACTAGGACATCATCCAGATAAACCACAACATGATCCTTGAAGTATATTTTCCATAGTCCATCGGAAAATGTCACAGGGCCGATAAGACTCCAAAGGGTAACCTGGTAAACTGGTATAACCTGCTACATGTGTTGATAGTCACAAAATCCCAAAAGGCCTTTCCTAGTTCGACTTGCTGGTAAGCGTGGCGCTTGTCGGGATTGGTATATGCGGTTTCCCCCTGCCAGCTTGGAGTACACTTCATCAATTTTTGATATAGGGTGCCTGTCAAGTTTGGCCACTTTATTAATGGTCAACCTGTAGTCCCTGCATATTTGCATACTCTGGTCAGGCTTTAGGACTGGAACTATGGGCGCTGCCCATTCGGAAAATTGTACAGGTTGTAAGACTCCCAATCTTTCCAGCCTGTCTAATTTGTCATCAGCTTTCACTTACAGTGCACAGGATACTGGTCTCACCTTCATGAATTTGGGGGTTGCCTCAGGATCCACATGGATTTTAGTTTGAAGCCCCTGAATCTTCCCGCACTCTTCGCTGAACACAGAGGCATATTTCTGTAATAATTCTTGCAGAACCATGGGGGCGAGTAACTCACCTTCTGGCTCCCCAAAGTCTGTCCACCATCTACAAGGCACAAGTCAGGAGTGTGACGGAATACTCCCCATTTGCCTGGATGAGTGCAGCCCCACAACACTCAAGGAGCTTGACACCATCCAGGATGAAGCAGCCCACTTGACTGGCACCACATCCACAACCATCCACTCCCTCCACCACCGACGCACAGTAGCACTGCAGGAATTCACCAAGGCTCCTTCAACAGCACCTTCCAAACCCACGACCACTACTATCTAGAAGAACAAGGGCAGCAGATGGATGGGAACACCACCAACTGGAAGTTCCCCTCCAAGTCACTCAGTATCCTGACATGGAATTATATTGCCGTTCCTTCAATGTCGCTGGGTCAAAATCCTGGAACTCTATTCCTAACAGCACTGTGTTTGTACCTACACCACATGGGCTGCAGATGTTCAAGAATGCAGCTCATTCCCACTTTCTCAAGAGCAACTAGGGATGGGCAATAAATGGTGGCCCAGAAAGCAAAGCCCACATCCCATGAATGAATTTAAATTTTTAAAAAAATATATCTTTCATCCTGAACTGAAAAATCTCAGTCCACTCCATTTTTATTTCCTTAAGCCAGTTCTGACCGAGTATGCTTGGACCCTCACCTGCTACCACTATTAGGGGTGGATTAACCGCCTGATTTCCATACTGTGTGGAACCTTGAATATACAATGGCACTGTGGTGCATGAAGCAGTTCAAGCGGGGGAGAAAAAAGGAATGTAGTGGTGGTAGGGGATAGTAAAATGAAGGGGATTGACACTGTTCTCTGCAGCAAAGAGCGAGAGTCCAGATGGCTATGTTGTCTGATGTGGTTCAGGACATCTGCTCAGGGCTAGCGAGGAACTTGCAGTGGGAGGTAGAGGATCCAGTTGTCGTGGTCCATGTAGGTACCAATGACATAGATAGAACTAGGAAAGAGGTTCTGCAAAGTCAGTATGAGAAGCTAAGTACCAAATTAAGAAGCAGGAGCTCAAAGTTTCCTCAAAGGTCAATCTCTGGATTATTACA
This sequence comes from Carcharodon carcharias, assembly GCF_017639515.1. Lineage (NCBI taxonomy): Eukaryota > Metazoa > Chordata > Chondrichthyes > Lamniformes > Lamnidae > Carcharodon > Carcharodon carcharias. Next base: position 140,979,978 of record NC_054471.1, on the reverse strand, counting down.
TGAGCCACCTGCAAATTGGTATAGGGCAAATAAGATTAGAGAGACAAATTGGTGACTCAAAGACTGGTGTGGGATAAGTGGGTACTGGTTTGTGAGGCACTGGCACCAGTACTGGGGAAAGTGGGGGCTGTACCGTTATGACGGTTTACATCTAAGCTGTGCTGAGACAAGTGTCATCACAAATTGCATATCTAGGGGAGTAGAGAGGGCTTTAAACTAAACAACAGGGTTGAGGGATCAAGCTTGGGTAGAGGTAGAAATTCAAGGTGTAGCGTCAAGACAGGAGAGCAAAATAGTAATATGAGAAATTGGGGTCAGAGAATGGCAGGAAAGGACAGAGAGAAAAATCCTAAGAATACATCAACAGTGAGGACTAGATGTTGCAAAAGTAATAAAAAGACAAAACTGAAGGCTCTCTATCTGAATGAATGTAGCATTCATAACAAAGTAAATGAATCGATGGCCCACATTAAAATAAATAAATATGATCTGATAGCAATTAGGGAGACATGACTGCAGGACAACAATGATTGGGTCCTTAATATTGATGGGTACATGACATTCAAGAAGAATAAGAAGCTAGGAAAAGGTGGAGGGATAGCACTGTTAATCAAAGAGGGCATTGGTGCAATAGAATCGGTTTTGGTGGAGTTGAGGAATAGTAGGGGGAGAAAGTCATTAATGGGAGTGGTCTACAGGCCCCCCAACAGTAGCCATAATGTAGAAAAAATTATTCAAGAGAAAATATTATGTGCTTGTGATAAAGAGACAGCAATGATCATGGATGATTTTAATCTACACATAAACTCAGACTGGCGGTAGTAGCCTGGATGAGGAGTTCTTAGAATGCTTTTGAGATAGTTTCTTAGAGCAGCATGTTCTGGAACCAACCAGAGAGTAGGTTATATGAGATTTGGTATTGTGTAACATGACAGAATTAATTAATGACCTCAGAGTAAAGGCACCCCTAGGTAGCAGCAACCATAATATGATTGTTTGAAAGGGAGAAGTGTGGGTCTAAGACTAGTATCTTAAACTTAAATAAGGGCAACCATGTAGGGATGAAAGCTGAGCTAGCTGAAGTGAACTGGGAAACTAGGCTAGAGGTTGGATTAATAGAGAAGCAGTAGCAGACATTTAAGGTGATATTTCAGAGTATTCAAAACAAGTACGTTCCTACTATAAAGAAAAATTCTAAGGGGAGGACCCACCATCTGTGGTTAACTAGAGATGTTAAGGAAAGCACCAAACTTAAGGAAAAAGCATTCAACTCCACAAAGATGAGTGGCAGGACAGATGATTGGACGGAATATAAAGAACAGCAAAGAATGGCTAAAAGGTTAATCAGGAGAAAGAAATTATAGAATGAGAGAAAGTTAGCTAGAAATGTAAAAACAAATAGCAAGAGTTTCTACAGGTGGTTAAAAAGGAAAAGAGTAATTAAAGTGAGTGTTGGTCCTCTAGAGTGTCAGTCGGAAGTTAATAGTAGATAATAAGGAAATGGCGGAAGAAATGAACAAATATTTTACTTCTGTGTTCGCTGTAGATGGTACAAAGAACATTATAATAATAGCTGCAAATCAGGAGGTGAACAGGAGAAAGGAACTTGGTGAAATTGAAATCACTAGGGAAACGGTACTGAGCAAATTGATGGAGCTGCAGGCTGGCAACTCTCCGGGTCCCGATGAATTACATCCTAGGGTCTGAAAAGAGGTGGCTAATGAGGTAGTCGATGCGCTGGTGTTAATTTTCCAAAATTCACTACATTTTGGAAAGGGGTTCCATCAGATTGGAAAGGAGCAAATATACCCCTCTATTCAAGAAGGGAGGGTGGCAGAAAACAGGAAACCATAAGCCAGTTAGCTTGATGATTGTTGTGGGGAAGTTATTAGAACCGATCATTAAGGAGGTAATCCTGCGCAGGCAGTGGATAAAGGGGAGCCTGTAGATGTACTGTACTTGGATTTCCAGAAGGCATTTGATAACGTGCCACATCAAAGATCATTATGGAAAATTAAAGCGCATGGTGTAGTGGATAACTAGAAGATTGGCTGGCTGGCAGAAAGCAGAGAGTATGCATAAATGTTTTTTTTTTCTGGTTGGCAAGATGTAATGAGTCGCATCCCATAGGGGTCTATATTGGCGCCTCAACATTTAATGATTTACGTCAATGACTTAGATGAAGGGAATGAAGACTTGGTAGTTAAATTTGTAGATGACACAAAGATAGGTAAGAAAGTATGTTGTGAAGAGGAGATGAGGAGGTTGCAGATGGATATAGATAGGTTGAGTGAATGGGCAAAGATCTGGCAGATGGAGTTTAATGTGGGAAAATGCAAAGTTGTTCACTTTAGCAGGAAGGACAAAAAAGCAGAGTATTATTTAAATGGTGAATGGCTGCATTATTCTGAGGTGCAGAAGGATCTAGGTGTTCTAGTACATGAGTCACAAAATGTTAGTTTGCAGGTACAGCAAATAATTAAGAAGGCTAATGGATGCTATCCTTTATTATGAGAGGGATTGAACATAAAAGTAAGGATGTAATGCTTCAGTTATACAGGACATTGGTGAGACCATATCTCGAACACTGTCTGCAGTTTTTGTCTCCTTATTTAAGGAAGGATGTAAATGATTTGGAGGTAATTCAACAAGAGGTGTACTAGATTGATACTTGAAATGAGCAATACAGGTGAGAGGCATCCCCACTGTACTGTATCATACAGACAATAGACAGCTCAGCTGTCAATTATTGTTGTAACTGGAGAAGGACCTAGCTGTCTGGGCCATGACTGATGGAAATCAAACTAAATTGGTCAGAAATTTTTCAGGTCAGGACTAGAGGATTTCCAGAGTTGCTGAAAAGGTGTGACAGAGTATTTCAAGATGAGTTGGGGAAAATCAAAGGTCTACAAGCTAAAATATAAGTAGACTCTGAAGCAACACCCCGGTTTTTTAAGGCAAGACCTGTGCCTTACACCCTGAGAGAAAAGGTTGATGTGGAATTATATCATTTGGAGAAGTTAGGAATAATACAGCCAGTCCAATTTTCAGAAGGGGCAGCACCCATAGTCCCTGTACGAAAGCCAGACCAAACCATTCACATCTGCGGGGATTATAAATTAAAGGTAAACAGGGCTGTCAAATTAGACAAATACCCAATCCCAAGGATCGAAGATCTGTATGCTAAACTCGCAGGAGGAAGCTCCTACACTAAACTGGACATGAGTCATGCATATCAGCAGCTCAAGCTGGACAACACATCAAGAAGTTATGTCACCATAAAAACATCCAAGTACCAGTATACACACCTGTCCTTTGGTGTGTCCCTGCCTGTACAATTTTCCGAGGACAATGGAAAGTTTACTACAAGGACTTCCCCAAGTTATAGTGCACCTCGATGACGTCCTAATCACAGGATTCTGTGGCAAACCTGGAAGAGGTTCCGAAGAGAGTTTTAGAGGCTAGCGTTTGTTTAAAAAAAGAAAAGTGCACCTTCAAAGCAAAGGAAATTACGTATCTGGGTCATTGAGTGAATGCCCAAGGGCTACATCCATTAGAGGAGAAAGTCAGGACAATCAAGGAAGCGCCCTCTCTACCAATGTCAGAAAGTTCAAGTCTTTCTTGGGCATGGTAAGCCATTATGATCAATTCTTGCCTAATCTATCTGCAGTGTTAGCCCCTTTACATTTATTATTGAAGAAGAACCACAGATGGTCCTGGAAGGCACAGCAAGAGGAAGCCTTCACAAGAATTAATAAGCTTTTACACTCGTTGTGTCTGCTAATGCACTATGACCTGTCTAAGGAATTAATATTCATTTGTGATGCATCTCCCTTGGAGTGGAAGCAGTGTTGTCACACAAGACGGAGGATGGACCTGAAAAACCGATATGATATGTATCCAGAACCCTTTCTGCAGCCGAGAAAGGATGCTTGCAAATTGAAAAAGGGCTTATCTATCGTATTTGGAGTAAAGAAGTTCCATCAATATTTACACAGTCAACATTTCACCATAGTTTCAGATCACAAACTACTGTTAGGATTGTTTAGGGAAGGTAAGGCAATCCTACTGATAGCTTCTGCTACAATTCAAAGATGGGCTTTAATTTTGACAGTATACGAATACACTTTGATGCACCATCCGGGTGTGCATATAACAAATGCAGACGCCCTCAGTCATCTCCCTTTGCCAGGTAGTATTACACATGTTCCAGTACCTCAAGAGGTAGTACTTGCGTTGAATTTCCTGGACTCCTTACCAGTCTGCGCGAAACAGGTAAAGAATTGGATGAATCAGAATCCAATTTGAGCAAGAGTCTGTGAACAAGTATTACAAGGATGATAAGTCCGTGAAGAATTAAAACCATTCTTTGTACGTAGGTCCAAACTGAGTTGTCAAGACGGTATCTTATTATGGGGAGTAAGAGTCATTATCCCTTTATTGGAAGCACTTCTTAGTGCGCATCCTGGTATTTCGAAGACGAAGATGCTCGCATTAAGTTATATCTGGTGGCCAGGTATAGACAGTGATATAGATAAAATGATGAAACACTGTCTCCGGTGCCAGCAACAGTGGAAGTTGCCCTTTTCACCTCCACTGCCTCCATGGGAGTGGCCTGGTCAACCCTGGGTTAGACTACATATAGACTATGTAGGTCCATTTTTAAGTACCGTGTTTCCTGTGATTATCAACGCACATTCCAAATGGATGGATGTGTTTGGAGTGAGATCACCTACATTGTCTGCAGCCATTGAATAACTGTGCCAGAGTTTCAGTGTTCATGGTTTACCTGAAGTTATTGTGTCACACAACGGCACAGCCTTCACTAGCACTGAGTTCCACCATTTGTAAACCTAAACAGGATTAAACATGTCAGAACAGCAAGAGCAGTACTAACCTTTAAAACAGGCATGAAGAAACTATCAGAGGGAACATTAGAAACACAAATTTTAAGATTCCTGTTCAGCTATCACACAACCCCTCATGAGACCACTGATTTAACACCTTCAGAATTTTTGATGAAGCGCCGACTTTGTACAAGATTGAGTCTAGTATTCTCTAACTTAGAGAGGAAGGTGGAGAGAAACCAGGGGAGTCAGAAAGTGAATCATGACATTTACAGTAAAAGTCAAGTGTTTATTGTGAGAGAGGCAGTTTTTACACAAAATTTTGCTACTGGACCAAGATGAGTCCCTGGTGCAATTGTCTCTGAAATAGAGACATTATTTTATCAGTAGAAGTGGAAAACAGGATTGATAGGAAACATGTGGACCATCTCAGAAGCCGAAAAAAACTCCAACAACCAATTATTCCACCTGACATCGAAGTCAAAACTTCGACACCTGAGGTGCCAGATCGACAAAGAATAGACATACCTGATGTCTCAAAACAAAAACAGAATTACCTGGAAAAACTCAGCAGGTCTGGCAGCATCGGCGGAGAAGAAAAGAGTTGACGTTTCGAGTCCTCATGACCCTTCAACAGAACTAGGTGAATCCAAGGAGAGGGGTGAAATATAAGCTGGTTTAAGGTGTAGGGGGGAGGGGGGGTGTTGGGTGGGGGGAGAGAAGTGGAGGGGGGTGGTACGGTTGTAGGGACAAGCAAGCAGTGATAGGAGCAGATCATCAAAAGATGTCACAGACAAAAGAACAAAAGAACAAAAAGATGGCTGTGACATCTTTTGACGATCTGCTCCTATCATTGCTTGCTTGTCCCTACAACCACACCACCCCACTCCACTTCTCTCCCCCCACCCAACCACCCTGACCTGCTGAGTTTTTCCAGGTAATTCTGTTTTTGTTTTGGATTTCCAGCATCCGCAGTTTTTTGTTTTTATACCTGATGTCTCTGCTGAAGTAAATAATTCTGAACTGCCAGTGTCTATGGATGTTCCTGAAGCTGCAGCTCCTGTACAAGTTTATGCAATGGAAGAACCTCCAACTGCAGAGTCGAGTCGCTCTACCTGAATCCGAAAAGCTCCTCAATGACTAAATTTATAATGGCATGAACTGTATGTAATTGTGTATAATATGGGTTGAGACATTTTTGTAAATAAAAGGGTAAAAAAATTAAAGGGGAAGGAATGTAATGATTGTAAGTTAAACCATTTCTTATTGTTATGGGGATCATGTGACTGTATAGAGCAATCAGCCCTAAGTGCAGGGAATCTTAGGGGTGGAGCTTTTTAGTCTGGGAACAAGCATGTAACCTGAAGACTGTTAATACATTTCATTGTTTCTTACAAGAAACCAATCCTGCACTCTCCAAGTTTAATACACCTATACATGCTAATAGTATCGTATGTTGTAGTATACATGCAGATAAGACATCCTGCACATGAGGAGCCCATAACTGTGCAACAACAACTCTTTGAAAGAACTTGTGCACCATCCATTCTGTTTTTGACATGGGCGCCAAATGCAATATTCCTGGCTTCCATATACCTCTGCTTACTTCACAAAACACAGCCTGTGACACCTGGATTGCAAACATAGCAAAGTAGTAGGCACAGCAGACGACCTCTTGAACTGCAATGCTGCTGCACTCATGCTTGCTTTGCATCTGCTGCCCAGCATCTCCTCGTGGAGTCTGACCATTGACCCTCCCGTAAAATCAAGCTTGGATGTGCAACGAAAGATAAAAGAAACATCTCAGTACTTGAGCCTTTGAATTCTGGAATCTTATGTGATACAGCAGAGAAGGAAGAAGCCCTACAAAGCATCACAGTTCATCCAACAACCTTGATCTTCTTGAAGACAATTCAAGATGGACCTCAGCATGCTCTCCTCACATGAAAGCAGTAAGAACCGCTTTCGTAATGTTACCATTCTTTCTGAGCTCCCCAGTGTACAAACACACACATCGAGTCACATACAAGTGTAAGTAAATATATTAAAGTTCTCAAATGTGTTATTTACAATGTGAAAAGTTTAACCACGGTTAATCTATTAGTCGAGACAGTGCCCTTCACTCTCGCACACTCCTACGACGTGCCCCCCCCACCCCTGCGTTGCCTCGGAGTGGAGGTGGAGACAAGCTGCTCACTTCTCTGCCCAAACAACAATGAGGAGAGTGGTGACCTGCCTCATCATGCAGGAGCCCATCAGGGACCTCCTTCAGGCTGCGGCCTCTGCATCTCCGCATGGGCAGCCATGGTCACTGGCACATGTACAGCAGACGGGGGCTCCGGCGGAGGGGCACAGGAAGTGGAGGAAGGTGAGGGTGCTGAGGAGCTCTCGGTACCGTCACTCTCCTCAGTGACCTGCACAGCCCTGGGTTGGCCTTCAGGTGGGGTTGATGAGGCTGGCCGCTGGTGTGTAGCAGTCACCCATTCCAGCAACTGTGGTGCCAACAGTGCGACTGGCCTGTTGAGGGTGCGCAGCTCCTCATGTATTCCATGGATATCATAAATGATCAGCTGTCCTTTTTTACTGACAGGCAGCTTGATGTTCATTCTTGATCATGCACAACTTAGAATTATCAGAAAGCAAAGCATGATTTTCTTTAATAAATTAAAAAAATAAAGTTCAGAATTAAGATCATCAGGTTTTAAGTTACAGCCCAAAAGAAACATGAGAGAAGCATCATACTCGGAGCAGACTGATCCAAGGTTACTGAGGGAGGCTTGCACCCTTTCCTGGCTGAGGCATCCACTGCGAGCGCTGCTGCATTTCTTTCTCCATGAGGCCAACCTCTCATACTCAGAGCTCATGTGGTTGAGCCCCCGGGACAATAGGAACTCATTACAGCAATGGACTCCTCCATTCGCAGCCCTGGAGCTCCCACTGCCGCAGGGATCACAACTGCCACACATCTGCTGCTGATTATCTAAATATGTTCCCTGAAAGGTGACTCCTGAGGCTTGATGTTTCTGCTCACTGGAGCATCATCGTGACCTTCCTCACTCCTCTGAGGGACACTGTGCACAGGTATCTCTGACACCTTCTCCTGCACTGTGGTGCGGTGAATTTCATCTCGTGCCATCGACTCTACAAGCACACTACGCCTTTCCAAAGTCCCTCCAAACTGCTTGTATCTGAGTTAGTGGTGTGTGGGCTAATATGATGTGACACTGCAGCCTCTGATATCTCCTTCCTCTTGATACTCAAGGGATGACCCTGGGCGGTGGGAGTTGGATGTGAGTGAGCAGATCTGGGTCCTATGTGAGTCACAAAGCTAGTTATTTAAGTATAGCCTTCCTCATTGTGAGTGCACTCTCTGATGCACGCTATTGCCTTAGCAATCTCGTGCTGTCCTTCTGATGCATCCCCATTCTTGCACTCCCTCTCATGCCAACACCCATTCTGCTCAGTGAACTGACATCATGACCTCTATCATTATCACCATGTGCCAAGGTGATTTCAACACCATCTTTGTTGCCTGCCAGCAGTGATTCACCATCATCAACAAACAGCTGCTCAAGCACCCTGGCAATCTCCGTGGCCTACATGAGCTGTGTACACAAGCCTCAATGCTGAAGCAGAGGTAGGTGCCATGCCTCGCACCTTAGCTGCACCATGCAGGTATGACCCTTCCCTTGGAGCCCTGCGTTGATGAGTGGTGTGCCGTGGCCGAGTTGCCTATTTGTCATAGAGTTGACCTGCAGACAACTTTCTAAGTGGAAACATCAGATTTATTTACAATACAGCCAGCAGCAACTACACATGTGCTTTCAACTCCATCTCTATCTCTACACTGACTGTGGAGGTAGCCCACACTGCTAACACATTGGTTTACATAGATCATGTGATCTTCCAGCACAGGACTATTCTTAAAGGTACAGTCCAACATTTAACAAAACTATAATTGCTACATTCCTCCCTCTTTAACTTTGCTGTACATATTGTAGTTACAAGTGTATTTATCTCATGATATAATATTTACACAGGTCATGAAATTTACAAGTTCAGTCTTTCAGGTGGTTTCCTGATTCATATGGAACATCGCAGCTCCACGACTTCAGATTCTCTTTCAGGAACCACATTCTCCAGAAATGCATGAACATCAAGTACCTTGCTGGGTACAGACATGTCAGTTTGAGTATCTTCAACAGAAAACACTGGCTCAGTAATGGTTACAGGTGGAACCATATCTTGTTGTGTTATCTTTCTTTTTTCAAATGGTCCAGGTGCTTCCGGGTGATCCAGCCTTCCACTTCCACCTGGTATGATAATGGTCTAGTCACTGAACTTAATTCACCCGGTAAGCATTTCAGTTCTCCACTGAAATTCTTCACATATACTTCTTCTCTAACAGTAAATTGTCTCTCATAACTATGCAAGTCATGCGCAGATTTTTGGTTTCCTTGACCATTCTCCACCTTCTTCTCCAAATTTGGAAATATTAGGCTCAGTCTTGTCCTAAGATAATGCCTCATCAACAGTTCTGCAGGTGTTGCTCCTGTCATTGTGTGGGGGGTCATTCTGTAGTGAAAAAGAAAGCGTGCAAGCTTGGTCTCCAACGAATCACTGTTAACTGCTTCATATTTGTCTACAGCATCTAGAATTCTTTCCAGATAGGAGCTTGGAAATAACTTGGACCTCTTTGATTTTATCTTCAGTATTATCATCCAGCAAACCCTTGTGAAAAACTGGAATAATATTAAAGTAAACACAGTTCGATAATTGGTTTATTGCCTCCTTCGAGTGTTTTTGGTGCTACCAGCCACCATTTTTTGTCTTTTCCGAAATTTCTTCCTTTTTATCTTCTTCTTTCAACAACAGAGTTTAGTCTCATCCTTCATTTTGACTTCACTGTCGGCCAGATTTCTCTCAGATGAAATCTCAACTTGTTTTAGTTCAGCAGCTGAGTCTCCCAAAACTTCATTGCCCGCTCGCCTCTTGGAAAGCTCTCCGAATTTTTGTTTTTAAAGCCTCTTTGACTTCATTTAACTGATTCTTTAGCCCTTGTGTCTCTTTTTTGTATTTGTTGGCTGCCTCCTGGAAACTTGAACATGATGTGTCTTCTCTGCCAACTGGTTCTTCAGTTTGTTCAGAGAGTGCTGAATTCTTTCTGTTTCTCTTTGCACTGTTCCAGAGGCATAAAGTTTGACCTGAGGGAATCTTGTTGTGTGTGAAGGCTTTCCAACAGGTTTTCCTTTTCCTTGCGAAAGTTACTCACTTTGTCTTGAACTCTGTCATTCAGCAGGGTCTCCTTGGATTTCTTCTGCTGTTCTTCCTTGTTTCTGTTTGAGATAGACTGCATTTCTTCAGGTTGTTGAGTCCTTACACGTTCCTTTTTCATTCTGTTGTGGTCCTTGAACTCTCCAGACTCTTTCTGCCATGCTTTGCCTTGTTCCTTTTTCAAGACATGAACCCTTCCAGCTTCCTTTTGAAATCTCACTGGTCAATCAAGGTTGATTTCCCTTAACAAGTTTTGCTCTAGAAGGCTTTGCCCTCTGCCTCCCAATACCATCATTGGTAGCTGTGTCGATTGGTTTCTATAATGGACAGTTACTCTGCTGATACCTTTTACTTGGATTTCTTCGTCTGTGTACATTTTCAACTTGGCAGATGTTTGTTTCAAATTTCATTGATGTTCACCGTTATTTACATATCTGAAAGTGTATTATCCAGTTACAGTAGTGGAAGCTATCGTGTCTACTTCCATTTTTACTGGTTTACCATTCACTTGTACTGTAACAAACATTGGCTCTGTCTTAAAAACGAAAAAACTGCGGATGCTGGAAGTCCAAAACAAAAACAGAATTACCTGGAAAAACTCAGCAGGTCTGGCAGCATTGGCGGAGAAGAAAAGAGTTGACGTTTCGAGTCCTCATGACCCTTCGACAGAACTGAGTGAATCCAAGAAAGGGGTGAAATATAAGCTGATTTAAGGTGTGTGGGGGGGGAGGGGGTTTGGGTGGGGGGAGAGAAGTGGAGGGGGTTGGTGTGGTTGTGGCTCTGTCTTCCCAACTTTCATGTTAAAAAATGAATAATTGTCAGAATTCATTGTTTCAGGCTCTTCTACACTGTAGATTTTATTGTGCTTCTTCTGTTACTTGCAAGCCTGTTTAAATCTCCCTTTGCACTGTCTCTTTACATGGTCACTTCTGTGAAGAAAGTAACATTCTACTTTTTTGAACTGCCAATCGCTAAAAGACTGATTGTTTCCACATCGATTAACATTATTCTTCGATTAAGCTGCTAAAGTATTTCTTCTTATTTTTCAGTTAGCGGGAGTGTTTCCCGCTTCACTGCGAAGTCTCGCTTTTTCACGTTACTTTCGGCTGACTGTTTCTGCCCAATTGGATTATGGCACCATTTTGTGCCCCTTGTATTACTTTTGAATTTCTTACAGCTCTTTCCATGGCCAGTGCTATTCTAACACCTTCCTAAAAACCAGATTCACTTCAGCCAGCGATCTTCTCTGAATAGTGTCTTCTTTCACACCACACACAAAACAATTTCTGAGCATGTCATTCAAAGTTTCACCAAACTCGCAATGTTCCATTAGTTGCTTCAAATTTGCCATTGTCTCACTCAGGGCTCTATTTCATGAAATGAACGGGAACCTTTGCATCGTGACTGAGGACTTGGGTTGAAAATGCCCCTTAATGAGGTGCACAAATTCTCCGAAATTCTTTGAATCTGGGGTACTGGGTGCCATCAAACTTTGACTCAAACTGTAGGTTTTGCTCCCACAATAACTCAAGAGGATTACTCGCCTCTTATCTTCCCCCGTGATTTCGTTCGCTTGAAAGAGGAACGCAAGACGTTCTATGTACTGACCCCAATCATCTGTGGCTGGCTCAAAGAGATCAATTCTACCAAATTGTGGCATTTTGGGAGACTATATCTTCTGTTATTTTAAACGGACATTGATACTCACAATCACAGGATAGGGTACAGTACCTATTCCGATTTATTTTGATTAACCCTGATTTATCTTCATCACCAGTTTGTTGTAGTGCAGCCGAGTCACCTATTTGTAATACAGTTGATCTGCAGTCAACTTAGTAAGTGAAGACATTAGGTTTCTTTACAATACAGCCAGTAACAAAACATGTGCTTTCAACTACATCGCTATCTCTACACTGACTGTGGAGGTAGTATGCGCTGCTAACACATTGGTTTACACAGATCATGTGACCTTACATCACAGGACTATTCTTAAAGCTCCAGTCCAACATTTAACAAAACCATAATTACTACAATGAGCCAAGCTACTCGCCTTTCCAGAATGCAGCTGGTTGTTGACTCTTTTCCTGGGCTGAATCCATGAGCACTGATGGCCTCCTGCTGTGCTCACTGCAACTGCAATTTGAATCCAGGCATTTGTAGTTGCTGCACAGGCATTCTGGCTGACAGTAATGTAGAGGACTGGTCTCCTCTTCTGGCCTCTTCCACCAAAATTTGAAGGTCCTGGTCAGAAAAGCATGGGGCAGCTGGACTCATCCCTTCACCCCTTCTCTTCAATGTGACATTCTATGATTAAAAATGTAAGGTGAAAAAGTTTGTGAGCCAAAACAAAAACAGAATTACCTGGAAAAGCTCAGCAGGTCTGGCAGCATCGGTGGAGAAGAGAAGAGTTGACATTTCGAGTCCTCATGACCCTTCAACAGAACTGAGTGAATATTAGGAGAGGAGTGAAATATAAGCTGGTTTAAGGTGGGGGTAGGGGTGGGGGGAGAGACGTGGTGGGGGTGTGGTGTGGTTGTAGGGACAAGCAAGCAGTGATAGGAGCAGATAATCAAAAGATGTCACAGACAAAGGGACAAAGAGGTGTTGAAGGTGGTGATATTATCTAAACGAATGTGCTAATTAAGAATGGATGGCAGGGCATTCAAGGTACAGCTCTAGTGGGGGTGGGGTGGAAAGACTAGTAGGGCATACAAGATTTAAAAATAATGGAATAGGTGGGAAAAGGAAAGAAAAATCTAAAATATTATTGGAAAAAACAAAAGGAAGGGGGAAGAAATGGAAAGGGGGTGGGGATGGAGGAGGGAGTTCAAGATCTAAAGTTGTTGAATTTAATATTCAGTCCGGAGGCCTGTAAAGTGCCTAGTCGGAAGATGAGGTGCTGTTCCTCCAGTTTGCGTTGGGCTTCACTGGAACAATGCAGCAAGCCAAGGACAGACATGTGGGCAAGAGAGCAGGGTGGAGTGTTAAAATGGCAAGCGACAGGGACATTTGGGTCTTTCTTGCAGACAGACCACAGCTGTTCTGCAATGCGGTCACCCAGTTTACGTTTGGTCTCCCCAATGTAGAGGAGACCGCTTTGGGAGCAACGAATGCAGTAGACTAAGTTGGGGGAAATGCAAGTGAAATGTTGCTTCACTTGAAAGGAGTGTTTGGGCCCTTGGATGGTGAGGAGAGAGGAATTGAAGGGGCAGGTGTTGCATCTTTTGCGTGGGCATGGGGAGGTGCCATAGGTAGGGGTTGAGGAGTAGGGGGTGATGGAGAAGTGGACCAGGGTGTCCCAGAAGGAATGATACCTGTGGAATGCCACTAGGAGGGATGAAGGAAGATGTGTTTGGTGGTGCCATCATGCTGGAGTTGGCGGAATTGGCGGAGGATGATCCTTTGAATGCAGAGGCTGGTGGGGTGATAAGTAAGGACAAGGGGGACCCTACCATGTTTCTGGGAGGGAGGAGAAGGCGTTAGGGTGGATGCACGGGAAATGGGCTGGACACAGTTGAGGGCCCTGTCAACGACCATGGGTAGAAAACCTCGGTTAAGGAAGAAGGAGGACATGTCAGAGGAACTGTTTTTGAAGGTCGCATCATCAGAACAGATGCGACGGAGGCGAAGGAACTGAGAGAATGGGATGGAGTCCTTAAATATAGATTTTTCTTTTCTTTTCCCACATATTTCCATTATTTTAAAATCTTGTATGCCCTGCTAGTCTTTCTACCCCACCCCCACTAGAGCTGTACCTTGAATGCCCTGCCATCCAATCTTAATTAGCACATTCGTTTAGATAATATCACCACCTTCAACACCTCTTTGTTCCTTTGTCTGTGACATCTTTTGATTATCTGCTCCTATCACTGCTTGCTTGTCCCTACAACCACACCACTGCCCCCCCACCACTTCTCTCCCCAACCTCCCACCCCCCCCGCCCTCCCCCACCCCCAGCAACCTTAAACCAGCTTATATTTCACTCCTCTCCTAATATTCACTCAGTTCTGTTGAAGGGTCATGAGGACTCGAAATGTCAACTCTTTTCTTCTCCACCGATGCTGCCAGACCTGCTGAGTTTTTCCAGGTAATTCTGTTTTTGTTTTGGATTTCCAGCATCTGCAGTTTTATGTTTTTACTTAAGTTTATGAGCCATTCAGATTACAAAGCCTGCATTCACATTTGTGTGCTTACATGAACTAATCATTTTGACCATATCATCAATGATTACTGGGAGACTTGGTGGAGAAAAATGGCTCTGCGCAAATGCTTGGTGCCATGTACATTGCAGCTGTGACTTCAAAGTAGCATGTGCCTGGTGACCACTGACAGCCCTATTGGTTTCCTCCCACATACTCACACTGTTATGCCATGACAGTGCGTAGATGTGAGAGACCTAGTCAAGGGTCAATACTGTTGACGGATGCTGATAGGTAGGTGACAAGAGGACAAGTGGATGAGATAATGAGCATGGCACTGTTTATCATTCATCCACCCACTGAGTCTTGACAGCTAACTATATGCCAGCATATCTGTACCAGGTAGCGGCAGCAAGGCGATGCCAACTCCATGACTGTTTCATGAGAATCCACTCCATGCTTTCAGTGGTTCAGTAGAGTACATTTTGATTAGGCAGCAACAATGACAATTCTGCCTTAGGGAAAGCCCATGATGGGCCATCTGTTCCAGGGTCAGCTGATGGGTTAGACAACATTTACAACTTTGACACTCTCCTACCAAGGCAATGATGTCTCCTCTGAGGCACAGGGACTTGACCTACCTCTCAGATGAGCCTTTCTGTGCCCAAGTCCTTCAGACTGAGCCAGGCCCACCACAAACCCCTTACTACCCAATTCCTTTTCTAGCTCATGGCCCCCACCCTTCACCCGGATCAAACATCAGAAGTTCAGCCACCAATTTTTAAAGGTCAGGTTCACGGAGCCGGGAATTTTCCCATATCTGCGCTCCTGACCCAAGAGTAAAAATCTGGGCTAAGTTTATAAATTTTCGTCAGTGAATTCTTGGAGCACCAGGAAAATCAATTGCAGAAGAGCTTTGTTTACAGGTATTGTTGGGCTCCTCCCATTTCCTTTGTTAATTGGGCATTGAAGAATTGTCAGCCTTCCAATTGGCTGGTAACTCTTTGATACAGGATCTTGTACCTTAAAAGGACAGGAACCACAATGGCAGCTTACTAGCTGTTGGCTCAACATATAATCCATCAAGGCTCCGAGAGAAGGCCAAGGTGAAGTTGGCCCAACTTTCTGCCCACTGTTACCCCATAAAATCCCAGTCCTTATGTTTGGACCAAGGCTGTATTGAGGTCCGGAGTAGAGGGCTCCTGTCAGATAAAAGCTGGGAAGTCATGCTGCAGCTGTATAGAACACTTGGAATATTGCATGCAATTCTGGTTGCCACATTACCAAAAGGATATGGAGGCATTGGAGAGGGTGCGGAGGAGGCTTACCAGGATGCTGCCTGGTCTGGAGGTTATTAGCTATGAGGAGAGGTTGGAGAAACTCGGATTGTTCTCACTAGAGCGATGGAGGTTGAGGGGCAACTTGATAGAAGTTTACAAAATTATGAGTGGCATGGACAGAGTAGATAGTCAGAAGCTTTTTCCCAGAGTGGAAGAATCAATTACTAGGGGACATAGATTTAAGGTGAGAGGAGAAAACTTTAGAGGAGATGTGCGGGGCAAGTTTTTTATACAGAGGGTAGCGAGTGTCTGGAATTCGCTGCCAGAGGAGGTGGTGGAAGCAGGTTCGATAGTGGTGTTTAAGAGGCAGCTTGACAAGTACATGAATAGGATGGGAATAAAGGGATACAGACCCCAGAAGTGCAAAATGTTTTAGTTTGACAGGCAATATGATCAGTGCAGGCTTGGAGGGCCAAAGGGCCTGTTCCTGTGCTGTACTTTTCTTTGTTCTTTTCTTTGTTCTTTGTTCTTTGACTGCCGAGCTTAGATCTGATCCGTTGGTTGTGGGATTTCTTAGCCCTGTCTATCACTTGCTGCTTATGCTGTTTGGCACACAAGTAGTCTTGTGTTGTAGCTTCACCAGGTTGACAGCTCATTCTTAGGTATGCCTGGTGCTGCTCCTGGCATGACCTCCTGCATTCTTCATTAAGCCAGGGTTGATCCCCTAGCTTGATGATAATGGTAGAGTGTGGGATATGCCAGGCCTTGAGGTTACAGAATGTAGTTGAGCACAATTCTGCTGCTGTTGATGGCCCACAGTGCCTTATGGACGCCCAGTCTTGAGTCGCTCAATCTGTTCGAAATCTAACCCATTTAGCACGATGCTAGTGCCACACAATGGAGGGTATCCTCAACGTGAAGACAGGATTTTGTTTCCACAAGAACTGTGTGGTGGTCACTCCTACCAATACTGTCATGGATAGGTGCATCTGCGACATTTAGGCTGCTGAGAATGAGGTCAAGTATGTTTTTCCCTCTTGTTGGTTCCCTCATCACCTGCTGCAGACCCAGTCTAGCAGTTATGTCCTTTAGGACTTGGCCAGCTCATCAGCTAAGTGGCAGTAGGGGGTGGGGGGGGGCAGGTGCGATGCCACGGGGTGATGGTAGGTAGAGGTTTCCTTGCCCATATTTGATCTGATGGCACAAGACACCATAGTATCCAGAGTCAATGTTGAATGTATTCCAATGTGCCTGGTCCTCTACAAGGTCTCTCCTGCTGATGGTATGATTCCGTGAGTATGACTATGTCAGGCTGTTGCTTGACTAGTCCTAATTTTGACCCCCAGATGTTAGTACGGAGGACATTGTAGGGTTAACAGGGCTGCCTTTTCCAGTGCTTACTCTGATGCTAGGTGGTCTGTCCGGTTTCATTCCTTTTTATTGACTTTTTAGCAATTTAATGCAACAGAATGGCTTGCTAGGCCCGTTTTCAGAGGGCATTTAAGAGTCAACCATTACTGCAGGTCTGGAGTCACATGTAGGCCAGGCCAGGCAAGGGCAGCAGATTTCCTTCCCTAAATGGCATAGGTGAACCAGATGGGGCTTTACAGCAATGTAGTGGGATTTGAATCTGCATCACCACAGCATTACCCTGGGTCTCTGGATTACCAGTCCAGCGACAATACCACAAAACCACCATCTTCTCACTCTTAAGAAATGTACCATAGACCCCAAATAATGAGAGGGAAATAGAAGAGCAAATACACAGGCAAATTTCTGAGTGCAAAAACAATAGGGCAATAATAGTTAGGGACTTCAAACTACCTTAATATCAATTGGGATACAAAGAGTAGGAAGGGATCAGAGGGCAAAAAATTCCTGAACTGCATTCAAGAGAACTTTTTTAGTCAGCACCGTGCCGGCTCTTTGGCTTTAGGGCTTCCCACTCGAATCTGGTGAGCAACAGCAAGCTTGGGTGGGCCTCCGCCTGTCATGACCTCTCTGTTTGGTTATGACTCATCTTCTCCTGAAAGGACAGAAGAGCATTGATTAGTTCACTCTCTACCTGCAGCACCATTGCAGCCTGGTCAACCTCAACTGAAGAACACCTCCCAGGGCACATCCGAGTTGCAGCCCTCGAGCTACAAGGCATTCAGTACAAGCAGCCAGGGCTCACTCCCTTGGCCAGCTCTGGGGTCATGGACAGCTGACACTCAGACTGTAGCACCCTTGAGGTCCACAGGGGGATGGCCACACCTTAACACTTGTGCACACTGATCCATGACATCACGGTACTCACTCTTCCTGAGTGCAACAGTTCATGGAACCTCTTCTGGCACTACAGCCATGTGCACCACACCACATTGTGGCTGCTGACCTGCACTGCAACCTCCTCCCATGCCATCTTTGTGAAGTGCAGTGGCCTCCTCCTTCCATCTCTGGACAAGGGTGTCCCTCCTGGCAGCCGCCTCCTCCAGGAGGACCATGAGGCACTCATCCCAAAAGTGGGGGGCCGAGTGCCCACCCGACCTGCCCTCCAGCCTGGCATCTCCAGCTGCACTTGACTCCATCACATTAGGAAACGTGGCAGCCTTCAAGGGGCTGCCTATGCTATTTTAAAACCGACTGCAAGGTCACCATTGGACCCAGCGGCCAATAGGCAACCAGCCCTGCCCGGCCCTTCCCGACCATTGGGGATCCGCATTTCATGCTGGGCGGGCTTTAATTGGTCCGTATGCATGAAATCGCGGTCAGTGGCCGATCGTGGGCGGCGACCCGTTTCCCGGCCGATCCCGGGCCTGCCAACCATGCCCGCTGGCTGAACTAAAAATTTTGCCCGTAGAAGTATACAAGGAAAGATAAAGCAGAAAAAGAAAGCTTATGACAGTCACAAAAAACTTAATAGTTTAGAAAGCCTAGAGGAGTATAGAAAGTACAGTGGTGAAGTAAAAAAGGTGATTAGGAAAGCAAAGAGAGGATATGAAAAAATATTGGCAGATAAAATCAAAGAAAACCCAAAGACGTTTTACCAGTACATCAAGAGCAAAAGAATAACAAAGGAAAGGGTAGGGCCGATCAGAGATGTACATGGTAGCTTGTGCTCTGATGCTGACAATGCTGGCAGGGTTCTCAATGAGTATTTTGTCTCTGTCTTCACTATGGAGAGGGATGAAGCAGACATTAGTTAATGAGGAGGAGTGTGAAATATTAGATACAATAATAATGAGAGAGGAAGCGGAGGGACTGACATCTTTGAAGGTGGATAAGTCGCCAGGGCCAGATGGATTGTATCCCAGGCTGTTAAAGGAAGCCGGGGAGGAAGTGACGGATGCCCTGAAGATCATTTTCCAATCCTCATCAAATAAAAGCGAGGTGCCAGAGGATTGGAGGTCTGTGAATGTTGTACCATTATTTAAAAAGTATGCTAGGGTAGACCAAATAATTATAGGCCTTTCAGTCTGACTTTGGTGGTGGGCAAGTTATTAGAATCAATCCTGAAAGACAAGATAAATGTCACCTAGAAAGGTATGGATTAATCAGGGATAGTCAGCATGATTTTGTTAGGGGAAGATCGTGTCTTACTAATTTAAACATTTTTTTTGAGGAAGTACAAAGGAGAATTTGATGAGGGTAGTGTAGTGGATGTTGTCTTCATGGATTGTGGTAAGGCATTTGACAAGGTCCCACATGGTAGACTGGTCAGAAAAGTAAAAGCCCACGGGATGCAGGGGAAAGTGGCGAGTTGCATTCAAAATTGGCTCAGCGACAGGAAACAAAGGGTAATGGTCGATGGAAGTTATTGTAAATGAAAGCAGTTTCCAGTGGCATTCCACCAGGCTCAGTGCTGGGTCACTTGCTGTTTGTTGTACATATTAATGATTTGGACTTAAATGTGCGTGGCATGATTGGGAAGTTTGCACCTCGCTTTTATTTGATGAGGATTGGAAATTGATCTTCAGGGCATCTGTCATTTACTCCCTGGCTTCCTTTAACAGCCTGGGATACAATCCAACTGGCCCTGGTGATTTGCAAAAATTGGCCGTGCAGTTGATAGTGAAAAGGATCGCTGTTGTGTCCAGAATGATATCAATGGTTTGGTTGAGTACACATAAAAATGGCAGATGGAACTCAATTCAGAGAAGTGTGAGGTAATGCCTTTGGGGAGGACAAGCAAAGCAAAGGAATACGCAATAAATGGGGGGATATTGGGAGGGTTGGAGGAAATAAGAGACATTGGTGTGCATGTCCACAGGTCCCTGATGTGGCAGGAAAGGGGATAAGGTGGTAAAGAAAGCATATGGAAAGCTTTCTTTCACTGGATGAGGCATAGAATACAAAAGCAGAGATGCAGTGATGGAACTATAGAAAACGCTGGTTAGGCCACAGCTGGAATTTTGTGTACAGTTCTGGTCGCCACATTACAGGAAGGACATAATTGCTCTGGAGAGAGTGCAGAGGAGATTTACAAGAATGTTGCAAGGCTTGAAAATTGCAGCTATGAGGAAAGATTGGATAGGGTGGGGTTGTTTTCCTTGAAACTGAGAAGGCTAAGGGGTGACTGGATTGAGGGTTACAAGATTATGAGGGGCCTGGATAGAGTAGGCAGGGGAGCCCTACTTCGTCTAGCAGAGAGGTCAGTGACTGGGGGGAAGGGGGAATAGATTTAAGGTGATTGATAGAAGGTTTAGAGGGGACGTGAGGAAAAACTTCTTCACCCGGAGAGTGATGGATGTTTGGAATTCGCTGACCGGTTTGGTGGTGGTGACAGAAACTCTCAACTCATTTAAAAGGCACCTGGATCTGCATCTAAAGTGCTGTAACCTGCAAGGCTATGGACTGGGTGCTGGAAAGTGGGATTAAAATGGGCAGCTAGTTTTTTTTTAATTTTCTTTTTCAGCCAATGTAGACATGATGGGCTGAATGGCCTCTTTCTGTGCTGTAACTTGTCTATGGTTCTAATAATAAAATCATTAATCATGCTATATTTAAGTACAACTGCCTTGGATGAACGCATACTGAATATTTTTTCAAAGAATAACAAAACTTTTTAAAAATTTAGACTATTCTTTACCCATCTTTCTTGCTGGAAATTCGACCTTTACCAATATATGTGTTCCACTTTTTCTTATAAATTAAATTTTTAGAGTTTGCGAACTTCATGTTAACATTATTATCAGATGTTGTGCTTGCAGGATTTTTTTAACGTGCCATTGAATATTATGCTTTGATTTAGATATGGCAATGTTTCTAGGTGAAATTGTTGCTAGGTATGGCAGTTGGTAATTTTATTGATTGACTTTATGGGTTTTACTTCCGTTCTGAAATTAAGCTGCGATTTGTGAAGCAGTGTGCCCACATTATTCCATTTGGTTTTGTTTACTTTGTCTGCATTTTATGATAGGAAAGTATTGCTGACAGAATTCTAAGGATGTTGCATCAGACAAAAACAACTTCATTCTACTGGTCTCTGTCCACGAAATTTAGTCATAAAGTAAATAAACTGTCATCGTAAATTTAAATGACTGCAGTAGGATTCATTTTAAACTAAATTGGAATTTGTCACTGCAGAATATCTAATTTTGCAATTGTCCTGTTCTGAATTTTGGTGCTTGTGTTAGCATCAAGAATTAGTAAGCTAGCCACTTATCTTGAAAAGTGGTTGATCAGAGGCTTGTGTCTGCGCTTTTGACATGTCCTGTTCTACTACAGATTTGTATGGCACCTGTGCGCCTGGGGCCTCCCATGACACTGACTTGTACTTACCAACCTTGGAAAATGCAAAAACAGCTGTCAGCTCAAAAATATCCCTAAATACAGACCATATGACATATGATGACAAAAGACTAGAATTTGGACCATGCCATATTTTGGGAAGAGGTTGTAACCTGCAACCTGCTCCCTCCCATTGAGATGGAGGTGGACAACACCCAAATTTGCTGCTGCCAGCTCACTTAACTGATTGTATTGTTGGGCCAAAAGTCATCTGTTCTGCTGGCTGTCTCAGCACTCAGCGAGCTGAGCAGCGAGTCTTAATAGTACAGGTTGCAGCCAGTCTTCTGTTCTTAAAGGTGGTCTGTCCTCTTAAAGGGAAGCTGCACTGAATTACAGGGGTTGCTGCTGAATACTATTATTTCAATTGTAAAAAAGAAACTTGTAACACCATGTCAGAACGAGTGCCCCGGGGTCATGGATGTGATGCTAGAGGCTTGGGGATGCAGATGGATAGGTAGAGAGTTGCCATTTTTCCACAGGGGGACAGGAGCCCCTCCAAAGGACCTTCAGAATGGAACATTGACCAGGGAGGTCAATTTCTGGCATCTGGTCCCAAAGACCTGGCAACAATGCCACAAGATGTCTGACCTAATGCAGGTGGTCAAGGTCAGTGAATTTATCTTCAGATGACATCTCCTACCCAACTCTCCACCAGCCTCTCACGCTGCTCAATGCATCACACCCTCATCACTCACCCATCAACAGTCCCGAGCTCTCACATCTAATGTCTATCTCACCCTCACACATTCCAATGATGTCAGCTTTACATCAATTCTTGCTGCTTCCACATTCCTCCTACTATTCAGCTTTGGAAGAGGCATCACCCAAATACGGTGCAACACATTAATTGACATTCTTCTCTCTCGCAAGCAGGACAAGGTGGTACAGAATAGAAGGGAGCTGAGAAGAACCAGTGTGGGATTTAACTCCTGCATCTCCTGGACTCTATGGAGGAGATGGTTCTCTGCATCATGGGAACAACTGTGACAGATGAGGGCACGTAACTGCCTTATGCCCCTTTTTAACTCCTAGCTCACCCTCATCCTGATCTCTGTCATGATGGGCAAGATGCTGATGGTGTTACCATGGACCATTTGCTTTCTACTCCACCCTCCTTCCATCACCCCAACCTTCCCCTTCTGATTTTCTGCTTTCAAACACCAAAGAGCTAGCACGTACCCAGCCACAGCAGCCCCCGGAGGGAGGGAGAGAGAGAGAGAGAGCAATGCCACACAGATAAAGAGGTGCCATTACTTGATCTGACACTCGCAGCCACCAGCTCAGGTATTGGCATTGCATGTAACTTTAAGGCTAGTAGAGAGTCAGGAACTTGCACGTGGTGAGTCATCATATATGAGTAGGCTGCAGCCACAGCAGGGGAAAGGGATGATTTGTTTGCCAGCTCACCGGAGGGCGAGGTTAGAAACTGGTTCTGTTGCAGAGTGCTTAGATGAGGACTTTGATAGACTGGCGTACAGGAAAGCATTGATGAGACAAAATGGAAATCTGAAATAAAAACAAATAATGCTGGAAATACTCAGTGCTTCATGTAGTATCTGTGGGGAGAAACAATTAATGGGCAGAAGAATACAGGGTTATGAGGGGTGGGGTGGGGGCGGGAGGCTTACACCCTCCAGAAGCAAAGTGAATTGGCAAGGACCTGACAGGCTGGACTCCAGTCCGCCCCACAGCCATAACACGTAGTGAATGGGCTAAATAGGCTGACAGTGGGTCTTCAGCCCCTCACTTGGGGGAAAGTCATGCCCTTGAGAACTGCTGGCCAATCCGGCAGCTCCAGCATTCCCGGCAGCACCTAAAGCATTTTAGTGGGCGCTACTGGCACTGCAAGCCAGCCCAAGAAGAAGGTCCATGGATCCTGGAGCCAGGTAAGTCTGAGTCTTAAACAGGGAGGGTTTGGGCAGTTTAGGGAGGGGTTAATGGGGTGAGGGCGAGTCTTATAGAGCAGGCAGGTAGGGGGATAGGGATGTACTATCTTAGGGGAGCTGTTCCAAAAAGCGCAATGGGCAATCCTGAAGATAGTAAACGGCCCATGCCAACCGTGCTATGGCATGGGCAATGTATTATCAGGGGTCAATTGGCTTATTAACTAGCTCAACTCACCCTTGATGATTTATTTAAATAGGCGGGCGGGCTGCCGACTTCCGGGACTTCCAGGATTTTTATCCAGAGCTTGGGGGTGGGTGGGAAGGTGGTGGGGTTGGCACCTATCCTATTTTATGTTCCCCCAGCCCACCAGAAATGCATTGGGTAGAGGCACATAAAATCCAGCCAACATTTCGGTTTGGGATGACTTTTCATCAAAACTCATCAGAACATTAATATGGATGCACCTCGAGTTGCTGGCTGCATTGGTTGGCCTTTTTTATTTACATTCATAAGATGTGGGCATGGTTGGCAAGGCCAACATTTATTGCCCATCTCTAATTGTCCTTGAGAAGGGGGTGCTGACACTTTCTAGAATTGCTATATTCCATGTGGTGTAGGTATACCTACAGTGCCGTTAGGGAGGGAGTTCCAGGATTTTTATCCAGAGACAGTGACAGAACAGAAACATACAACAACATTTTCCCCCTGTTGGGGGGATGTGCGGGAACGGGCACAGACAGTTGGGGGCGTGCTGCCATTTTACATGAATAGGCCAATTAAGGCCCATCCAGTGTGACATCTGCCAGGGAGTACTATGCACTCCCTGTGCGGGGGACGGGGGGGAGGATTCCCTGAACCGGGAGTGTGCACTTTAGCACATGCATGCGTAAGAGCGCACAGATCTCCCTGAGGCAAAGTGCTGCCTCAGGGAGATTGGCTCAGATTTGAAACTTCAAATAAAGATGAGAAAAAAATTTTGCTGCCATGTCCCCTCATGTGACACTGTCACATGAGTTGGGACATATTCATAAATTTTATTTTGAAATATTCTGAGATTTTCAGATCACTCATGAAACCTCATCCCGCTAGTAGATGAGGTTTCATGCTTTTTCAGAACATCATCAGGCTCCCGGCCTGCCCGCCAACCTTAAGATTGGATGGGCAGGTCCATTAGGACGGGCAGGTCCATTAATGATTTTAATTTGTTTTTTAATGGCCTTAACAGGCCGTTGACAGATCGGTGAGCGTGCAGCTGAATCGGCTGCACACCAGCCGACCTGAAAATCTAAATGACACACGGTGAAGTCGGGACGCATGCCCGACGTCACCCCGCATCATTTTACGCGTTGGCGAGCAGGTCCCATCCCATAGTTCCAGGTCAGGATAATCTGTGAATTGGAGGGAAACTTGCAGGTGGTGATGTTCCCATGCATCTGCCACCCTTGTTTGTCTAAGTGGTAGAGATTGCAAGCATGGAATGTGCTGTTAGGAAGCCTTGGTGAGTTGCTGCAGTGCATCTTGTAGATGGCTCATACTGCTTTCATGATGCACTGGTGGTAGGGGGAGTAAATGTTTAAGATGGTGGATGGGGTGCTGATCAAGTGGGCTGCTTTGTCCTGGATGGGTTTGAGCATCTTGAGTGTTGTTGGAGGTGTACTCACCTGGGTGGATGGAAAGTACTCCATCATATTTTTGACTTGCACTTTGTAGATAATGAATAGGCTTTGGGGAAGCAGGAGGTGAGTTACTCGTTGCAGAATTCCCAACCTCTGAGTTGCTCATGTTGCCACAGTATTTATGGGACCCATTCCAGTTCTGGTCAATGGTGAATGTTGTCCAGGTCTAGCTGCATGTGGACAGGGACTGCTTCAGTATCTGAGGAGTTGTGAATAGAAATGACCATTGTGCAATCATCAGTGAATATCCCCACTTCTGACCTTATGATGGAGGAAGTCCATTGATGAAGCAGTTGAAAGTGATTGGGCCTGAGGAATTCCAGCTACAAAGTCCTGGCCTCCAACAACCACAACAATTTTTATTTGTGCTAGGCATGACTTCAACCATTGGAGAGGTTTCAGCCCGATTCACATTGACTTCAATTTTGCTAGGGCTCCTTGATGGCAAACTTGGTCAAATGCTGCCTTGATGTCAAGGGCAGTCAGTGTACCTCAGCTCTGGATTCAGATCTTTCTTCCATATTTGGACTGAGAATGCGATGAGGTCTGGAGCTGAGTGGCATTGGTGGAACCCAAATTGAGCTGTTTGCTGCTGAGTAACTGTCAACTGTCAACAACACCTTCCATCACTTTGCTGATGATTGAGAATAGACTGACAGAGTGGTCTTTCAGGCAGCCTCCTGTCACTGTTAGGGAGCGTGTAGGAGTTCAGCCCCAACTTGGCAGAGGGCGTCACACAGAGTTTGCCCTCTCTGAACCTTCTACTGCATTTGTCTGCCATGTTGCACACCCCAAGGCATTCTATAGCTGTCTCAGCCTTTATGTATACAGGTCACCAAATCATCTGCCTTCCCCATGAGGATGGAACAACACTCCCTGCTAAATCCAGGAACCCACACACCTCCCAAAACACTCAAAAGTACTTCCAGAGACTTCAATAGCAGAAGTTATAACCTTACCCGCAAGTTGGGTGCCTGGCCTTTTAAGTATCACTAATGCTGCATGCCTCTTGCAGCTGATGCTTGGTTTTTGGTGAATGACAAGCCAATTCATCAAATGAACCTGCGTGGCCAAATTTTGGAAATTGGATGGCACATTGGCCAGTAGGGCTGACTGATGTCTTGCTAGCACCACTTCAACTGCTTCTGGTGCATGAAGGAGATGCCCGTGTGAATATTCTCCTCAGCACCAGAAGTGGTTGGGACATGATGCACGCCACTGATGATTTTAAGGATCCGAATTTCGTGCCCAAAGGCTGACAATTTGCGTAGAACCACTTCCCCTCTGCCATTGTAGCTTCACTGAAAGTGCAGCAGAAATGCCACTTTATTTTGTCTTGGCTGATATTCAGTGGGCTCTGGTGTTAAGTCTCCTGTATATGCTAGTAATGAGCCTAATGATTACTTAAGTATTACCCTCAACACAGTGCAGAGAATGTGCCAGTGCAAGCTCTGCTCAGGATTTCTTGGGCTTGTTCAAACCAGCTTCCAATCCAAAGTGTTTATCCTGTTCTGAGGTTATGAAACATTGTCTAACTTGAGCACTGAATGTAAAGCCCTAGGGCTTAGGGCCTTGTTGATGTGTTACTGACTAAGTTACTTACTATTCCAGCTCATTTGCAAATTATTATTATTAAGTCAACAGATGTATTTGCAATTAAGTCTGTCGGAGATTGAAGTAAAGCCTGAATGATCTAATTTCCAATATCAGACTGTTCTGAACATTGAGCTGTGTAAATATGGTAAAGATTATATCCTTCATTTCAGAGTTGTCATGGAAAATGAAAACACATCCCATAAAAATATTACTGGCAGCTGGCATCTTAATTCCATTCCTGTTTGAAATATGACATATTTCTGACACAGGAGCAAAGCCAGTGCTCGTGCTCCAGCTTTGATGAAGATCTCAAGTTGTCACCTAGGATTGCCAACTCTGATTGGGCATATTTGCGACATGGTCACATGATATTTGATCACTTGACGTGTTCACATGCCGATTGTCTGGGCTCTCACACAGAATTATCACTTGGGAACAGCTGGTACCTGTGGAATTGTATCCAAGTAAGGGTCAATGCCAGCAGAAATGCACTCCAGGAAGAGGTGGTGCCAGGAGGATGAAATTTCATATGTTTCATAAGAAATGTAATTGTGCCCTATAGTTTCCTTTGCAA
The DNA here is from genome assembly GCF_017639515.1 of Carcharodon carcharias. Lineage (NCBI taxonomy): Eukaryota > Metazoa > Chordata > Chondrichthyes > Lamniformes > Lamnidae > Carcharodon > Carcharodon carcharias. Next base: position 140,952,933 of record NC_054471.1, on the reverse strand, counting down.
TTGGAAATTCCTCAGGATCCATTCTTTCTTTTATGCTCAATTGAAAACAAAATATTCGAGTGGAGGTTAACCCAAATACCAGTTTACTTCAACTCATGCGCTGGAGGGTAACATGCTAGTTAACAGGAATTCACAGTATAAACCAATCAACTGGAATAAAAACAAATTGTAGCAGACAGAAGCAAAGTCAAACAATTTACTACACTGCCCCCTGGCTGCATTATAAGTTCTGTATTCTTACTTTTCCAAAAAGATTCATAAAGTAGTTAATTTAAAGATAAAAACCCAAGGCTGCAATAAAGTGAAGCAAGATAAATTTTCTTCTGTCATTTTGAGAGACCCATGCCCAACAAAGGGGCTAGCCCTGCGTAAAAGGGCATCTCTGCTTGAAACCCCTCACCCCCAGCTACCCGATTGCCAGAATGCCCTGCCTTGTCAAGGCCCGACTAACTGGACTCAAAGAGACTGCCCCACATACCTGCCAGTCCGGTCTCCAGTGACACCCCTTGTCACGGCTTACTGCAATTCAGCAGCGGTCACCACTCCTGGTAGCGCTGTTGGAACTGGAGAGCTGCCAACCTGGGAACATAAAAACTGACTGTAAAAGTTTCTATAGGTATGTGAAGAGAAAAAGATTGGTGAAGACAAATGTAGGTCCTTTACAGTCAGAAACAGGGGAATTTATAATGGGGAGCAAAGAAGTGGCTGACCAACTAAATACATACTTTGGTTCTGTCTTCACAAAGGAGGACACAAATAACATACCAGAAATGTTGGGGAACACAGGGTTCAGTGAGAGGGAGGGACTGAAAGAAATCAGAATTAGCAGGGAAATGGTGTTGGGGAAATTGATGGCATTGAAGGCCGATAAATCCCCGGGGCCTGATAATCTACATCCCAGTTTATTTGAGAAAGTGGCCCCAGAAATAGTAGATGCATTGGTGGTCATCTTTCGAGATATTATAAACTCTGGAACAGTTCCTACAGATTGGAGGGTAGCTAACGTAATCCCACTATTTAAAAAGGGAGGCAGAGAGAAAACAGGGAATTATAGACCAGTCAGCCTGATGTCGGTAGTGGGGAAACTTCTAGAATCCATTATAAAAGATTTAATAGCTGAGCACGTGGAAAACAGTGGCAGAATCGGACAGAGTCAGCATGGATTTATGAAAGGGAAATCATTCTTGCCAAATCTATTGGAATTTTTTGAGGATGTAACTAGTAGAGTTGATGAAGGGGAGCCAATGGATGTGGTTTATTTGGACTTTCAGAAAGCTTTCGACAAAGTCCCACATAAGAGATTGGCGTGTAAAATTAAAGCGCATGGAATTGGGGATAGTGTACTGAGATGGATAGAAAACTGGTTGGCAGACAGGAAACAAAGAGTAGGAATAAACGGGTCTTTTTCCGAATGGCAGGCAGTGACTAGTGGGGTACTGCAGGGATCGTGCTGGAACCTCAGCTATTCACAATATACATTAATGATTTAGATGAGGGAATTAAATGTAATATCTCCAAATTTGCAGATGGCACAAAGCTGGGTGGGAGGGTGAGCTGTGAGGAGGACGCAGAGATGCTTCAGTGTGATCTGGACAAGCTGAGTGAGTGGGCAAATGCATGGCAGATGCAGTATAATGTGGATAAATGTGAGGTTATCCATTTTGGTAGCAAAAACAGGGAGGCAGATTATTATCTGAATGGCTATAAATTGAGAGAGGGGAATGTGCAATGAGACCTGGGTGTCCTTGTACACCAGTCGCTGAAGGTAAACGTGCAGGTGCAGCAGGCAGTAAAGAAGGCAAATGGTATGTTGGCCTTCATAGCCAGAGGATTCGAGTACAGGAACAGAGATGTCTTGCTGCAATTGTACGGGGCCTTGGTGAGATCACACCTGGAACATTGTGTGCAGTTTTGGTCTCCTTATCTGAGGAAGGATGTACTTGCTTTGAATGGAGTGCAGCAAAGGTTTACCCGACTGATTCCTGGGATGGCGGGACTGACATATGAGGAGAGATTGAGTCGATTAGGATTATATTCACTGGAGTTCAGAAGAATGAGAGGGGATCTCATAGAAACCTATAAAATTCTAACAGGACTAGACAGGGTAGATGCAGGAAGGATGTTCCCGATGATGGGGTAGTCTAGAACCAGGGGTCACAGTCTGAGGATATGGGGTAGACCATTTAGGACTGAAATGAGGAGAAATTTCTTCACCCAGAGACTGGTGAGCCTGTGGAATTCAGTACCACAGAAAGTAGTTGAGACCAAAACATTGTATGCTTTCAAGAAGGAGTTAGATATAGCTCTTGGGGTGAAAGGGATCAAAGGGTATGGGGAGAAAGCGGGTGCAGGCTATTGAGTTGGATGATCAGCCATGATCATAATGAATGGCGGAGCAGGCTTGAAGGGCCGAATGGCTTGCTCATGCTCCTGTTTTCTATGTTTCTACGTAACCATCTGAATGGCCAGCAGCTCTAAGAGGCGAGGCATCCTCCCTCATTGTGGCGGATGCCACAATCTCAGGCAATTAACTGCCTGACAACTGTAAAATCCACTTTTAGCTTCCTGGGCCAGCTGAGGCTGGCTTGCCTGTGACTTTTCAGCCAATAGTTGGGGCCACGACTTCCAGGTGAAATCTAGCCCTTGCGGTTTACATACAAAATAGCGAACTTTATTTGCAATTCATGCTTAGCAAATTTAAATGAAGCTCTCCTGAGGACTAATGGGTAAAGGCACTATCTGGCTTCTGGACTTTTCCTGTTGAAGTCGAATATCCCAGGTTTAAATTCTAATCTGTGCTGAGTTAATTCATCTCAGCTAAGGTAGTAGTTGGCTGCTGCAATGGGCCTTAACATCTCTTGTACAAAATGTTAACCTAGAAATTTAGCAAAAGTTTACAGCTCAAAACCAATTCTAATATAGCCTATGATCCGGGCTAACTCTCATTTTAATTATTTAAGATTGCAAGACTTGTACCAGAATTTTAGAGATTGCACTCCATAACTCGATCTGTTTTTATTTGAAGGCCTGTGACATTTGAAAGCAAATAGTCGCACTGAATGAAGTGGGAATGTATGAACTTGAACAGTAAATTCATCCAACGTTCTGTGATTGCAATAGCATCCTCTTGTAGCCATTTGTGTATGTTTGTATATAAACCAAAACCAGAATAAACCAGTTTAGTTGGGTCCTAGTACTCCTTGGGCAGGATGTTCAGTTCGGCGAGTGGGGGTGCGGGACCTGCTCGCTGACACGTAAAATGACATGGATGATGTCGGTTGGAACTCCTGACGTTACCATGCGTCATTTCAATTTTCAGGTCGGCGGTGGCACTGCTGAATCAGCTGTGTACCTGCCGACCTGTTAACAGCCAATTGAGGCCATTTAAAAACAAATTGAAGTAGTTAAAGGACCTGCCCATCCAACCTTAAGGTTGGCGGGCAGGCAAGGAACCCTGGCAGGCTTCAGAAAAAGGATGAAACCTCATCCACGGGCGGGATGAGGTTTCATGTAGGTTTTTAAAAATTTAATAAAAGTTTAATTAAAATTGTTGGATATGTCCCAACTCATGTGACAGTGTCACATGAGGGGACATGTCAGGGAAATTTTATTTTTCTATATTTCACATTTTTGAATATGGCGCAGATCTCCCTGAGGCAGCACTTAGCCTCAGGGAGATAAATGCGCTCTTTCACATGTGCGAAATAGCGCAGTCTCAGCTTTGGGAATCCCCCACAAGGCCTGCACAGGGAGTGCATAGCGCTTCATAGCAGATGTCACACTGGTCGGCCTTAATTGGCCCACCCGTGTAAAATGGCAGCGTGCCCCCGATTGGGGGCGCCGATTGGAGGTGCGCCCGCTCCTGAACATCCCCCCCTATCCCAGACGGGGGGGAAATTCTTCCCCTTGGGCACAATTTTACAGCAGCAGGATTTTATGTTCCTGCTGAAGTCAGTGGAGTTTAGAATGGCTCACTGCATTTTAGGAGCCCCTCCCCACTGTGACGGGGCTGTAAAATTCCAGCCCATGCCTGCACCAGCATTTTTGTTCTGCCAAGATATCACAGTCTGGCGACAAGGGTGGGATCATGGATTTCCCTAGCTGAACAAATTTGGGTTCACAAAGCTTCCAGAATACCAGCAGATGAGCTGTGAGGTTCTTTTTTGCTGAGATTTATGCTTATAAATCCAGTCTTAGAAAAAAGGCTGTTTGTACACATGGGTGGACTGACCTTCAAAGATGGCTGCATCAACAGGTATCATTGGACGACTGGGAGAGGACAGCCATGACCCAGAATCTTTCAGTGCATAAATGGAACAGCTAGAGATATTTTTCACTCCTAATAATATTCTCGAAGATCCTGAAATTCAAATGTTAATCAGGCAGCGCGGGAAAGGAAAAGGGTGATACTTTTGAAAGAAGCAAGCCTAGAATTGTATGAAATGCTCAAGAGTTTGCTCATCCCTGCTAAGCCAAATGACAGGCCGCTGTTGGGACATTTTGTATAATCTTGAGCAGCACCACAGTCGCAGCCTTGGAGATTGCAGAAAGATATTGTTTTGGAACCAGGAATCATTTGCCCAGTGAGGATGTTGAAGACTTTATTGTGGCTTTGAGAAAGCTGCCCATTCATTTTAATTTTGGAGAATTTCAAGAGAGACCATTGCGGGACACATTTGTGTGTGGCTTAAAGAGTGAACGAATTTGCAGTAAGTTGTTGGCATTGCTAGAGTTAATTTTCAACAAAGCTTGCCAAACAGCATTGTTCATGGACATGGCAGAATGTGACTCAAGAGAAGCCAACGTTAACAACTGCCAATCATCTGCTGAAATGAGCTACAACGTAAGCAGAAGGCTCTAACAACAACGGTTAGTAGCAGCAGTGGCACTACAAAGTCCTGTTACCAGTGCTTAGGCCAATATTAGGCACAGAACTGTTCATTTCTGAAGAGAATGCTACAGCTGCAGAAGAAGGATCATCTTGCCAAGGCATGACGAAAGAAGTTAAATGGAGAAAAAGCTGGCTGCAGGAAATGGCAGTCACTGCATACATTTGTCAAACAGCAGCAGGTCGATGAGGGGTCAATGCAATCTGAAGCACAAGGATGTCCAGTGGAAATTCGCAAGGCATCATGGTCCAAGTACCGTTGGAGGTAAACATGGAGGATGATAACGAGGAGAAACCGATTGCATTTGCCTCATGCACCCACAGTGCCAGTGAGTGAAGATATGCTGAGACAGAATGTGAAGCATTGTTTTTGATTTTTGGGGTAAGAAAATTTCATAAATACTTCTATGGTCGTACTTTCAACATCAAAACATATAAGACATTGGCAGCTATTTTGAATCCAAAGCCACCAGTACCCAATTTAACTGCAGCCCAAATGCAGAGATGGGCTTTCATTTTGTCTGCTTATGAGTATAACTTTAAATACAGATGATCGTGCAATGCCAGTGTGATGTCTAGATTACCATCCCTATCGTAGATAGAGCCCAACAGGAAGAATGTCTTTTTCTTTTCACACATAGCGAGTTGCTAGTCACAGCAGATGACATTGGTAGAACAACTCATAGGCACCCTGTATTGGCAAGAGGATACGATTATATTGTAAATGGCAGCCAACATAGATACTGGGTTTAGAAATCAGGCCATTATTTATGCATAAGAAGGGGTTATGCATTGATAAAAGTTGTATTATGTGGGGAACCAGAGTCATAATTCCTGAAAACTACAGATCACAATTGTTATGTGAATTTTATTATCAACACTGAGGGATGAGCTTGACAAAGAGTCTAGAGAGGAACTATTGTTGGTAGCCATGGTTAGATAAGAACATAGAAGACAGTGAAACAGTGTACAGCATGTCAAGCTGTAGATAAGAAGCCATCATCGGTACCTTTGCAACTAGGGAAATGGCCAGCTTAACAGCCTGGCAGAGGCTGCACATCGATTTTGCAGAATTTGAAGGGTAACAGCTTTTTATTGTGGTGAATGACCATTTAAAGTGGGTTGGGTGGTTTCTGATGAATCAAACAGCAACAAGACTCTAGATACGTTGCATTGTTTCCTTGCTGCTTATGAGTTCCAAGACGAAATTGTTCAGACAATGGACCTCATTTTGATCATAAGTTTGTAACATTCATGACAATGAATGGCGTAAAACATACTAGAGTTCCATTGTTTCATCCTGCTTCAAATTGAGCAACAGAGAGCACAATCACAGAATCTCACAGTGCAGAAGAGGCCCTTTGGCCCAACGAGTCTGCACCGACACGTGAGAAACACCTGACCTACTTACCTAATCCCATTTACCAGCACTTGGCCCATAGCCTTGAATGTTATGAGGTTCCAAGTGCTCATCCAGGTACTTTTTAATGGACGTGAGTCAACCCGCCTCCACCACCCTCCCAGGCAGCGCATTCCAGACTGTCACCATCCTCTGGATAAACAAGTTTTTCCTCACATCCCCACTAAACCTCCTGCCCCTCATCTTGAACTAATGTCACCTCATGACTGACCTTCAACTAAGGGGAACAGCTGCTCCCTATCCACCCTGTCCATGCTCCTCATAATCTTGTACACCTCGATCAGGTCACCCCTCAGTCTTCTCTGCTCCAACGAAAACAACCCAAGTCTATCCAACCTCTCTTCATAACTTAAATGTTTCATCCCAGGCAACATCCTGGTGAATCTCCTCTGCACCCCCTCCAGTGCAATCACATCCTTCCTACAATGTGGCGACCAGAGCTGCACACGGTACTCCAGCTGTGGCCTCACCAAGGTTCTATACAAATCCAACATGACCTCCCTACTTTTGTAATCTATGCCTCAGTTGAGAAAGGCAAGTTTCCCGTATGCTTTTTCACCACCCCACTAACATGCCCCTCCGCCTTCAGAGATCTATGTGCACACACGCCAAGGTCCCTTTGTTCCTCAGAACTTCCTAGTGCCATGCCGTTCATTGAATACTTCCTTGTCAAATTACTCCTTCCAAAGTGTATCACCTCACACAATACAAATTGATAAGCATGCTCTTGTAAAGCAAGTGCTAAATACAAATTGGATAAAATGTCAGCTGTCATTGGATCACAGATTGGAGAATTTTTTGTTTATTTATCATAACATACCTCACACTACTACCAGCAGAACCCCAGCTGAATTGTTTCATAGAAGTTAGCCGAGAGTATGGTTTTCATCGCAGAAGCCACATTTAGCATTGTCAGCAGAAGAGAAATAATCCAGGCAGAAAGAGAGTCATGAAAGGGGTAGAGTGAGAGAAAGAAGGCTGAAGTTGAACCGGAAGTTTAAGATGAAAGATCACGATCATAATTGGTTGAAGTGGCTACCAGGAAGAGTCGTAAAATTATGTGATCCTCACACATATTTGGTCAATGTGTTTGGTAGTGGAACGGTTAGGCTTGTACTTATAGATCACATTTTACCTTCAGAGGTTCATGAAGTAAAGGGAATTAGGAAAAATCAAATGAATTTGATGAATTGGATTACTGGGATATGAGTAGAGTACCAATAGTTACTCCAGCATGAGGTTTTGCCTGAAACCAGTTCAGATCCAAGTCAGAGTCAGACAGACAGGCTTGATGAAACGGAAAATTCAATTGAAGGTAAAGGGCAAAATCAGTATTTTTTGGAGAAAACATCTCCTCAGGCACAGGCCAAAATGGGTCAAGGTCTTTCCCCAAGTTTGAAAGTTTGGGTCAAGGAAGATCCTCTTGGAAACCAGTGGTTAAGTTGGATTTGTAAATAAATCAAAAAGAAAAATGTATATAAGTCGTATAGAATTTGAACATTGTGTGAGTTTTTCATTGAGGAGGGAGGAGTGTAATAGCACCCTCTCGTGCTAATTTGTGTATGCTTGTGTATAAACCAGAACCAGAATAAACCAGTTCAGTTCAGTACGAGAACTCCATGGGGAGGATTTTTCCCTCATTGGGCAGGCTCAGCAGAGGTGGGCAGGACGCTGACTGCAGCCCACAATTGGGGCCAGATTTCAATTTCACGTTGGTGGGCCAATTAAGGCCTGTCCTGCATGAGTCATGCATGGCAGTGCTCAGTGCTGCTTGTGTGTGGGGGCAAGGAGGGTGAGAATGCAAGTTCGTACATGCACACGGGTGCGCGTTTGAAAATCTCTCTGAGGCACAGAGCTGCCTTTGGGAAATGAACAGTTTAAAACATTAAAAATAAAGATTTTAAAAATGTTATAAAACATGTTCCCTCATGTGACTCTATCACATGAGCAGGGCCATGTTATCAATGAAATGTTTTAGTTTTTAATAAGCTGTTGGAAACCTCATCCAGCCGTGGATGAGAGTTCCTAAAAAATGCAAAGGCCACCTAGCCTTTTCGCCTGCTCACCTACCGTAAGGTGGGATGCGCAGCGAAAATTTTATTTCAATTACCTTTTTAATGGCCTTATTAGGTTTTTTAATCGTCAGCAGGCACAGGCCGGAGTCAGCACCAAAATATTGCGCGAGTGCGCGATGAGGTCAGGACGCTCGCCCAACGTCATTGCCCTTCATTTTATGCTTGGTCAGGTTGGGCGCGCACCGACCTGGCGAGCTAAAAATTCTGGCCAATGTGTATGCACCAGTGCTTTTGACAGTGGTTAGGTAGAGAATGTCGAGTAGGTTTTCCTCTGTGAGTGACCAGTGAATGTTAACAGGCGTAGTGTGTCTAAAGTGCGCTGATCCCAAGAGAAGTCATCTGTTCATTTTTTTCTCCTCTAATCCATTTTCATGGACTTCTGGAACTTAAGGCCTAGGAATTTTGACTGGGCAATGTGCATAATCAGTGTACAGGGAATCCCAGCTCGCAAACTGACAGCTGAGATAATGGTCTTCTAGCAGGCTCCAGAGAGTATCATTTCTCCTGGGAAGAGGCACAGTAAATTTTAAATGAAAAATTTCCCTTCCAGTCTTCAGCTAGCTCCCATGACCTGTATCAACAGAGGACACTGGGGCAGGCCATAGAGTTTGGTTCTGACAAGCACTATTCTGTTAAAAAGGAAAAGAGTAAGTAAAGTGAGTGTTGGTCCTCTAGAGAGCACAGTGGGGAGTTACTAGTAGATAATAAGGAAATGGCTGGGGAAATGAACAAATATTTTGCTTCTGTGTTCACTATTGAGGATGCAAAAAACAGTCCAGTAATAGCTGCAAATCAGGAGGTGGACAGGAGAAAGGAACTTGGTGAAATTGAAATCACTAGGGAAATTGTTCTGAGCAAATTGACGGAGCTGCAGGCTGACAAGTCTCTGGGTCCCAATGGATTACATCCTAGGGTCTTAAAAGAGGTGGAATGAGGTAGTCGATGAGCTGGTGTTAATTTTCCCAAATTCGCTAGAATCTGGAAAGTTTCCATCAAATTGGAAAGTACCAAATATAACCCCTCTATTCAAGAAGGAAGGGAGACAGAAAACAGGAAACTATAGGCCAGTTAGTTTGATGTCAGTTGTGGGAAGTTATTAGAATCGATCATTAAGGAGGTTATAGCTGGGCCCTTTACCATTAACATCTCAGCTGTAGTACTGAAGACTTGTACTGCAGAACTAACCACACCCTCAGCCAAGCTGTTCCAGTGCTGCTACAACATGACATGGGGAGATGGTGACATTGTGGTAATGTCACTGGACTAGAAATCTAGAGGTCCAGGCTAATATTGTGGGGACATGAGTGCAAATCCCACCACATCAGCTGGTGGAATTTAAATTCAATTAATAAATCTGGAATATAAAGTTAGGCCAGAATTTTCCGGCTGACATGTGGATGGCATAGCCCGCATGTCAGCGCTTAAAATGATGTGCGCTGACATTGCACGAGCGTGCCGACGTCAGCACGCGCCATCACGATATTTCGGTGGGCAGATGCGATCAGTTTGCACGCCATTAATTGAAGGGTTCGTTAAGCCCCTTAACTTGCCAATTGTCTATGTTTTTGAGGGGCCCGTGTGAACTTCGGGTCAGCGCACGAGCCCAACGGGAAGGCAGGTAGGAGATTATTTAAGAAAACTTTTGCAAAGTCGGGATATGTGGACTCAGAGCGGTTGTTCATGTTTTTCACAAAGTTATAATTGATGAAAGTGTTTAAAACATACCTGTGTGATTGTTAGCAGTTCTCATCGACGTCCAAGAGGTTTTTGTGTAAAGTGAAAGCATTCTGCAGACAGCATTCTTTTTCGGCCTTGCAGCTTTCCGGAGGCTTCCATTTAGCCTGGGGCTTTGGGTTCTGACCTCGCCAGTGGAGGCAACTCCCCTGAGGAGGAAGGGAGGGATAGAATCAGGAGGAGGCCAGGACTGGACAATCAGCCTCCAAGGGAGCCACCTTTGTGTGTCCAGGCACAAGCACAAGGGGCGCAGGGCCAAGAGGTTGTCCAAGGTGCAAGGGGCCGCAAACGACGCCACTTTCCTGCTGCCAGGGTATACAGGCGGCAAAGCAGCTACCTCAATATGACTGAAGGACGCACCGCTTCTCAAGGGAGACAGTCAACTATATCTGTCAGATGATTGGCCCTGAGATCTCCCCTAACTGTGTGGGAGGACACCCCATGCCAGTGGCTCTGAAGTTCACAGTTGCCCTCCACTTCTATGCCTCTGGCTCCGTCCTGGGCTTGGTGGGTGATCTTTGCAGTGTCTCACAATCAGCTGTTCAGACTTGTGTCAAGCAGGTTACAGATGCTCTGTTCAGAGGGGTATCGACCTTTATCCACTTCCACTGTGACCACGCAAGTCAGGCACAGCGAGCCAGAGGCCTCGCAGCCATTGCTGTCTTCCCCAGTGTCCAGGGTGCAATAGGTGTGATGGCCACATGTGGCCATCAAGGTGCCAGCAGGTGAGTCCGGTGCCTTCGTCAACAGGAAGGGCTTCCACTCCATGAACGTGCAACTAGTGTGCGATCACAGGATGCGGATTTTACAAGTCTGTGCAAGGTTCCCAGGCAGCCCCCACAACGCCTACATCCTCAGACACTCTCAGGTGCTGGGGCTCTTCAGTGCTCCAGCTCGGCTAGATGGTTGGCTGCTGGGTGACAAGGACTATCCCCTGCGAAAGTGGCTCATGGCGCCAGTACGCCGTCCAAGAACAGAAGCTGGGCATCAGTACAATAGGAACCAGGGCACCACAAGGGCAGTGGTGGATAGAGCCATCGGTCTTCTCAAGATGCACTTCCGTTGCCTGGAGTGCTCAGGGGGCGCACTCCAGTACCCCCCAGATCACGTCTGTCTGATCGTGGTAGTATGCTGCGCCTGCATAATCTTGAGATGGAAAGGGGGGATGCAATTGATGATGAAGACCTTGACATCCTGGATGAGGCTGCACATGATGAATCCAGTAGTGCCTCAGAGGATGAGGAAGCACAGGGTGATGATGAGGGGCAGAACGATGACCCGCGTTTACACCAAGGAGGCAGGGACACCCGTGACAATTTAATCCAAAGAACCTTCAACTAGCTCCACACACATGGATCAGCAGGAGCAGCATTGCCTGGAACTTCCACACGTGGCACTTAGATGCTACTTCTTCCACCTGATCAGCTGCAAATAAGGCTTTAGTACAGAAACATCAATCTCCACTCTAACACTCATGATAATTATGCAAAAATGAAAAAAGTACCACAATGAAAAGACACAGCCATGGTAACAAAGATGGACTTTATTCTGTCCACAATTAAAGCCACATGATTATTCGTCAATGTTACAAAAAGGGGTTCCTATTCTAATGCCAACACAAAATCACCAGTGACATACCCAGGGAGTGCCTAAGGTGCCTTATGTTTTCATTTCCAGGTGCTACGTCTAGGTGCCGCCCCATCGCTCGGAGTGGCTTGTGAGACAGCCTGCTGACTCTGCTGTCCTATTGGCCTAGATGACCTTGGCGGACGTCCTCTGGCCCGTGGAACCTGTGATGGCCCCACCTGGGAGGGAGTGGCCAGCTCCTGAACTGGGACCTCCCCAGTTGTCACAGCCTTAACAGAAGCAACATTGACTGGCAGAGGGCCGGAGGAGGTGCTGCCCTCATCCGGAGTGCCCTGAGAGGAGCTCGCAACGACGACAGGCAGCTGCTGCGCCGACGTGAGGTCTAAATCTACCTCCCTGCTCACCGCAGATGCATGGGCACCGAGTGCCGGCGCTTGGTGTCCACAACATCTCCCACAATGGAAAACACCACCTGTGGCCAGAACCACTGTGAGGGCTTGCAGGTCAGAGCGTTACCCAATCATACTTTGATCCATTTGATGGAAGCCCCTCTCTATGAGAGTCGCCAATCTCTCATTGAAGGAATCCTGGTGCTCTGCCCTGAGGGCGGATTCTTCACGCGCACTCTGCCTAGACTCCTCCGTCGCAGAGAGCAACTGAACCAATTCCCTCATGCAACACTGCCAGATGCAAACACACTTCCTGCCACCTTTCCTGCAGCTGCTGCAATGGGGACAACACCAGAGGCACGTGATCAGTGCCGGACTCAGCATGTGCCTCGTCACCTGCAACCCTCCAGCAGCTGGAGCCATCAGCACTCTCTGCTCCTACCATCTCCTCCAGCAATTATGATGTGCCATCTCCACTGTGACCTGGGACTAGCCATTGGTAAAGTCCCCACCGAGGTGTGTGTGTCTGTGCTGGTGCCTGGCTGGCTGAAATGATGTGCTGCAAGTTGCACATGTTGCCCCTCAGGTGTGGAGTGGGGGGGGGGCTGCGTTGAGGACGTGCGGGTCGCTCTGTTGGTGATGCTGAAATTAACAACAAGGACAGTGCATCAGTTAGCGTGCATTCAGTTCAACCTTTCATCCCTTTCCCCCCCCCAGCCTCATAAGTAGCTCACCCTTAAAGACCCTTAAAAGAAGAACATTGGTGAGGTCCAAATGAGTCAAGATGGGCCCCAAGCATTAAACACACATGCAAACAGGCTGAGTAGATGGTCTCATGAATGGCACATGGCTTGTAAAGAACCAGGGGAGTGGGGAGAGTGCAGAGGAATCTGATGTGGATGAATTGTTGCCTGGATAGTTGCGCAGCTGAGGAAACATTTCAAACAGTTGTGTTATTTTCCGCCGAACTCAAGAGATTGAGATGTCATATTATTGCCCTTCATTCTGTAGGGAGGGACATAAACCGGGTAGGCAGAAGGCAACATTTCCCCTTAGCGCAGGGATGAGTAATGTGGTGGCATTCATCTATGTTGAGTGTCATGAGGTTCACAGCTGAGGTGCTGAGGACCTTCTGGATAAAGTAATGTGGGGTCCACTGGCTGAGAGGGTGGTGGAGGTCCCAAACCCCCAAAAATGGAATAAGTCTTTGGGTGTACAGCGGCAATCCAATGGCATGTGAGACCATGGTGATAGTGGTCACAAATGGTATAAGGTGACTTTGGAAGGTGGTGGAGAGGCTATTCCTCAAGGGGACGAGGGTCCCTCCTCTATGACCCAGACGTCAGAATGTCTCAGTCTGTGAATGAGCATCATTGCAGCATGCAGCATTAACGATTGCAGCAACCATCAGTGGTTTGGATGGTGGGCAGACAGAGTGGATTGGACTGTGGACCTCAAATACCTGACCGCTGGACCCCAGCCTCGCCGCCTCCGGCCGTCCTGGCCTCCTGCCTCCTGCCCAGCTCCATGGCCTGCTCTTCAAATGGGGTGAGGCGCTGGAGGAGGGCGCACCTACCACTGGTCCTCAGGCACTCCCAGGCATTGTGGTTACTTTTTGCCTGCAAAACACATAAGAGGATTTATTGGGGCAGGCCGCTCATGTACTCTGCACGCCCACGCCGCACCCTAACCACAGTGGGCCATCTGAGGCCTCCAGAGGCTCCTGTCCACACTACTAGTGATGAGTCTCCAGAAGCTAGTACGGCTGGTCCCAACCCCCTCCCCCAACGGACACCATGGACACATTCGGCGTCCATCACTTTGAATAGCACATGGGTCCTAGTGCCCATGGAAAGGAGGATCAGATAGGTGCGGTGCCAATGCCAGCAGATGGGACTTGCCCAAAAGACCTTGAGGCATCCCCTGGACCATCTCATTACCATCAATATGACATCTGTCAGAGTTCTGAGTATGTGTCTATCGGCTTCCCATGCAGCTTGCCCCCAAACTACTCAAATGCCACAGAAACCAACATATGCTGTGCAGAAAGCCCTTCTTCTCCTCAACCACTAAGGCCAATGTAAGCATTGTCAGTACCCATTTGCCCACCCAGCGTGCGACAGATGCCCTATGCAGTAACGGCAGCCATACATGGTGGGGGGAGTGGGGCTGGGGGGGGTGCAAAGGCTAAGGCTGCCTTCTGCCTCAAATAGCCCAGATAGACATGGTACTCACCCATCCGGAGCGCAGCAAATCATTGAAGCATATTGCGCACTGTGTGCCAGTGCATCTGATGTCATCATGGGCACTTACAATCTCGCCCACCTCCTCCCACGCCTTGCTAGTAACATGGGGGGCCCTCCTCCTCCCATCCTCAGAATACAGAACATCACGTCGCTGGCCCACCTCTTGCAGGAGGACAGCAAGTCATGCGTCCGAGAATCTGGGTGCACAGTGGTCCCCTGCTGTCCTCTCCTGCAGCCTGCCCCCCCTCCTCCTCCTCCACCTCCTCCTCCTCTGCCCTCCTTGGAGCATTTCTAACTCTCTGAGTGGCCATGGTGCATTGCTTCAAGCAGGCTGCCTGGCCACTCTTTAAACAGGCTGCCAGCTCCCCACTGGAACCGGCAGTCTGAGGCTGCCCGCCCCCGCGACTATTTTCCCATTCTTCATCGGAGTCGCTAACCCGCTGGGAGGGCCTTAATTGGTCCACCTGCGGAAAATGGCGGCAAGGCCCGTTTCGCCAGCAGCAATCGACTGCCCGCCCGACTGACGAACATAAAATTCTGCCCTTAGTCTCAATTATGAAGCACAAGCAAAGTACTGTGGATACTAGAAATCAGAAATAAAAACAGAAAATGCTGGAAAAGCTGAGCAGGTCTGGCAGTGTCTTGAGGGAGAGAAACATAGTTCATGTTTTGAACCTGTATGACTTCTTCAGAACTGAAGAGAGGTAGAACTGTGATGGAATTTATACTTTCGAAGGACAGGGCGGGGGTGGCTATGGAGTGGGTGGGGCAAAATAGAAAGTCAGGGACAGGTGGGAGCTCAGGAGTGATTTGACAAAGATGTCATGGACACAAGACAAAGATAGTGGTTAATGGTAGTGTTAAAGACAAAATAAGGTGCTAATAGTGGAATAAAGGTAAGCAAGCAGAATGTGTTAATAAAAAAGGGTCAGCGCTCTGTGAAAGCAAAACATAAGAAAAAAGTTACAGATGGTCCTGTGGCGGGAGGGAGTTGGGAAAAAAAATTCAAAAAGATCAAACTGGAGGACACAATTCATGGTCTGAAGTCGTTCAACTCAATGTTAAGTCTGGAAGGCTGTAAATTGCCTAATGGGAAGATGAGGTGCTGTTTCTCTAGTTTGCATTGAGCTTCACTGGAACATTGCAGCAGGCCAAGGATGACATGTGGGCATGAGAGCAGGATAGTGTGTTGAAATGACAAGTGACAGGAAGGTCTGAATATGCTTGTGGACCAAGCAGAGGTGTTCTGCAAAGCGGCCACCAAGTCTGTGTTTAGTCTCCCCAATGTAGGGGAGACTGTATTGGGAGCAGCGAACGCAGTAGATCAAATTGAAGGAGGTGCAAAGTGAAGCACTGCTTCACCTGAAAGGAGTGTTTGGGCCCTTGTATGGTGAGGGGGGGAAGAGGTAAAGGGGCAGGTATTGCACCTTCTGCGATAGCATGGGAGGGTGCCATGGGAAGGGGATGAGGCGTTGGGGTGATGGAAGAGTGGACCAGGGTGCCACAGAGGGAATGGTCCCTACGGAATGCTGACAGGGGATGTGAAGGGAAGATGTTTAAGGCAAGAGGTAAGCAATAGTGGGAGGGGTTTTGTGAGGTGGGGAGGGAGTGTAGGGGGCTTGGCAGCAAGGGCAGGGGGTGGCTCTCAGTGTTCCCCCTTCAACGTTAGGTCCCTATATCAGGCACTGAGCGCCTTTGAACTAGGGAACCCCCCCATTCTGCCCCGTCCCAGGAGACCACAAACAACCCACACAAGTTTGCTTGTTGTGCTCTCTGCATGGCAACAGGCCACTGGTGGTGGAGAAATGAGCCTCTTAAGCAGGGGTTAATTACACAGTTAAGGGCCTCAATTCACAGCAGCTTTCCATGGGCCTTCCCACCACAGGCTTATTCCAAGTGGTGGCAGGAAGGCAACAGTGTTCCCACCTGCCCCATCCATTCTGATTGAATGCTCTCCCCACCTGCAAACTCACTAAGGGGGTCGGCATAAAAAAAACACCCCATGTTTCAGTCATAGCACACAAAGTATTCCATTGCCTTTGTTATAGTGAGAGGCTCATATAAATAAAATGCAGTTCTTATAGGGTTGGAAAATTGAAAAAAATGCAGACAGAGACAATGACATCCAAGTGACTGAGGTATTGTGTTGTAATCAATGCTACAAAATCTGAAAGTAGCTTCTCTCAGACCCCTGGAAAACAAGCGTTTTTTTTAAAAAGCCACAGATTGGATGAAAGCCTTGTGTTTAATCATCCATTAGTGAAATAATGTAGCTGTAACAATATAATTACTACTCATCAATGTAAAAGTTAAAATTAGGTTTAAATTGTGGGCTCTCCTGATCTGCTATGAACATTATGTATCAAAGTTATCTATCTGTACAGTTAGAGGCATCTGGTGAGTAATTTCAAATCTGTTTTTGTCAGATTGCCTCCTTATTTAGAACACTAGAATATATAATGCAATTCATTTTGTTGTCTTAACAGCTGTTAGCATCATAGAATTATAGAATCATAGAATCAGAATCATATGATACAAAACAGAAAGAGGTCGGTCGACCCATCATGACTGTGCTAACTCTCTGAAAGAGCTGTCCAGTCAGTCCCACTTTCCCCATGCCTTGACAGTTCCCTTTCCAATATATCTAATTAAAATAATGTTAACAGTGAGATCAATGATCAAAAATAGAAGGCCTTCTAAACCTATTTACTCTGTGCAGATGTGTTTCATTTTAAGTATTTTGAAAATTACTCTGAACCTCCAAAATAAGTGAATCCCACTGGAATAAAATCACCCCTGGTGGTCGAACGGTGCATAGTTCACAAACTGGTGCCAAACTCTCAGCTGACTGAAGCATGTGATTTCTTGTTCCTGTATCACAAGGGACGGAAGGGCTGTTTCTCTACAAAAGCCGCAAAAGAGGGTGCTGAGATCTGGAATAGGATTGATATAGTTTGGGTATGGCGTGGACTAAGTACCAGATTTGCCTGGCAGTGATGATGCTGATTACAGGTTCTATTAACACATTGTCGGCCAAGTAAGTAACAAATGTTTAATTTTACACGGAACAATCGATACTGCTCCCGGAGGTTTGAGCGTTGCAATTGGGAGCTCTCGTATTTTTTCTCTCACTGCTTCCTTTTAGACAGATCATCCCTCCGCGTCCAGGATTTACCATTCGCACCCGGAGATTACTTGTAAATCTTCTAATCTTGTTTTCATTTGTAATCCTCCAAGTGCAATAGTTTTAATCTCATTGATGCACGACCGCAGTCAGGCTCGATAGCAGTGGAAATGAATTTCGGTCATTGGTGAGACGGGCTAAATGGAGTTAAGCATTAAATAAAACTGGTGATTTAAAAAAAATATACAGTGCGATGGATCCTATTGTGGGATTGTAGTCCTCAATTTGTGTCCTAAGTAAGATTTCCATGTGTAGCTAACGTGAAGGACTGCAAATCCCAGTAGGTAGCACTGCCCTCTGTACCAACAGGAAACACAGGGTCAGCAGTAACTGGAATATAATCATGTTATCAATATAACTTGCTACGAGACCCAATTGGGTACTTTAAAATTAAAAATCCTGATCTTTTGATTTTAACTACGCTTAAGATACGGAGGTTCATGCTTAAATCTCACTTATTCCTTTCCTGATTATTCCTTTTGCCCAAAGGAAACAGGCGAGTGCAGCACTCCATTGCAAAAACATATCAGCTCTCCATCTCGCTTGGACTTTAGTGGCTGCTGTGGTACTAATACAAAGTGTACAGGCTCTGAAATGCTCTATTATTTCTGGGCTCTAAAATGAAAGTTTCTCCCTGGCCTGTTCTAATTGTGGTGGAAATCATTACAACTGGTTTGTCTTTTTGCACCTGAATTTAATGATTTTGGTCTATCTTGATGTGCCTGTCACTCCTAGGGATCATTTCTATAGTTTCATTTTCTTGAGAAATATTTCTAAACTGTTTGGCCTCTCAAACATTAGGAGGATTTATCGTGTTCTCTTCTAAGCAAGAAGCAGACATTGAGTGTTTTTAGCATATGCTCTCTGTCATTGAGTGTTCATTCTCTCTCTCTCTCTCTCTCGCTCAAGGAGAGCTGAAGGAAGAGAATACAGTCAAGTCCTCAAGTAGCTAATTGAAATGTAGGTAGTGATGCAGGTGTCCTAAATATAGTTTTCATTTGTTATGCCTCTAAAATCCAGGATTGGCTTCTGATTGCTTGAGATTCCTAGAATATTTTTCTGCACTACAGTAGTGCAGGTGTAGGTGTGGGACTGAGAATCTTTTTGTTTGCTATTATAATGGAGGGGATGAAGAAAAGGTTGAGTATATCTTTTCCAGCCTGTGGATTTCATAAAAGTCAATTGTCTTGCAATTTAGGTATAAATCCTTCAATGTACTTATTGTAAAACATCACATCAGAATACCTTGGTCCTATGTGACTGTCTAACTAAATCATTAGAAGCATAATTTCCAATTCTCCTTTTGCATTGTGTAGCCTAAAAATTAAATTGTACTAACTGCGTATTTTGGAGCTTGGGCTTAGGGAGTCAGCTGCTGCCTGGTAAACACTGGTTGAGTGTTCTTGAGGGGACATGCTAAATGCATGCAGACACTGTTAAATTGGGGTAACTGAAAATGTAGATCTACATGAATAGACAAATGTAGTATGAGAACTCCCATCTAGGAATGATAGGGGAAATATAGCCAACAACACTATCGGCATATGGAGCCAGTATTGTGGGAACCAACTAAAAATCATAAGGTGTGAAACTTAATGGCCGTCTCTACTTGGGTAAACAAGGAGTCATTAGGCCCCTGACAATAACAAACTTCCTGAGGCCAAAAGTTGAGATGATGGGGAACATTGGCAGCATGAGGTATCCCACTCATTGATTAGGATATGTGCTAAAGCAACACCAGTGATTGAGGTAAAAACAAAAAACTGCGGATGCTGGAAATCCAAAACAAAAACAGAATTACCTGGAAAAACTCAGCAGGTCTGGCAGCATCGGCAGAGAAGAAAAGAGTTGACGTTTCGAGTCCTCATGACCCTTCCACAGAACTGAGCAAAAAAAGGAGAGGGCTGAAATGTAAGTTGGTTTAAGGTGGGTGGGGGGTGCGTAGGGGGTGTTGGGGGTGGGGTTGGGTGGTGGGGGCGGTGGGTGGGGTGGGTTGGGGTGGGGAAGAGAGAAGTTGCGGGGGGGTGGTGTGGTAGGGACAAGCAAGCAGTGATAGGAGCAGATAATCAAAAGATATCACAGACAAAAGAACACAGAAGTGTTGATGGTGGTGATATCTAAACGAATGTGCTAATTAGGAATGGATGATTGGGCTCTCAAGGTACAGCTCTAGTGGGGGTGGGGTGGAAAGACTAGCGGGGCATAAAAGATTTAAAAATAATGGAAATAGGTGGGAAAAGAGAAATCTATATAAATTATTGGAAAAAAACAAAAGGAAGGGGGAAGAAACAGAAAGGGGGTGGGGATGGAGGAGAGAGTTCAAGATCTAAAGTTGTTGAATTCAATATTCAGTCTGGAAGGCTGTAAGTGCCTAGTCGGAAGATGAGGTGCTGTTCCTCCAGTTTGCATTGGGCTTCACTGGAACAATGCAGCAAGCCAAGGACAGACATGGCAAGAGAGCAGGGTGGAGTGTTAAAATGGCAAGCGACAGGGAGGTTTGGGTCATTCTTGTGGACAGACCACAGGTGTTCTGCAATGCGGTTGCTCAGTTTATGTTTGGTCTCTCCAATGTAGAGGAGACCACATTGGGTGCAACGAATGCAGTAGACTAAGTTGGGGGAAATGCAAGTGAAATGCTGCTTCACTTGAAATGAGTGTTTGGGCCCTTGGACGGTGAGGAGAGAGGAAGTGAAGGAGCAGGTGCTGCATCTTTTGCATGGGCATGGGGAGGTGCCATAGGTGGGGGTTGAGGAGTAGGGGGTGATGGGGGAGTGGACCAGGGTGTCCTGGAGGTAACGATCCCTATGGAATGCCGCCAGGAGGGGTGAAGGGAAGGTGTGTTTGGTGGTGGCATCATGCTGGAGTTGGTGGAAATGGCGGAGGATGATCCTTTGAATGCGGAGGCTGGTGGGGTGATAAGTGAGGACAAGGGGGACCCTATCATGTTTCTGGGAGGGAGGAGAAGGCATGAGGGCGGATGCGCGGGAGATGGGCCGGACACGGTTGAGGGTCCTGTCAACGACCGTGGGTGGAAAACCTTGGTTAAGGAAGAAGGAGGACATGTCAGAGGAACTGTTTTTTGAAGGTAGCATCATCAGAACAGATGCGACAGAGGTGAAGGAACTGAGAGAATGGGATGGAGTCCTTACAGGAAGCAGGGTGTGAGGACCTGTAGTCGAGGTAGCTGTGGGAGTCGGTAGGCTTGTAATGGATATTAGTGGACAGTCTATCACCAGAGATTGAGACAGATCAAGGAAGGGAAGTGTCAGAGATGGACCATGTGAGAATGATGGAGGGGTGGAGATTGGAAGCAAAATTAATAAATTTTTCCAAGTCCCGACGAGAGCGTGAAGCAGCACCAAAGTAATCATCGATGGACCGGAGAAAGAGTTGTGGAAGGGGGCCGGAGTAGGACTGGAACAAGGAATGTTCCACATACCCCATAAAGAGACAGGCATAGCTGGGGCCCATGCGGGTACCCATAGCCACACCTTTTATTTGGAGGAAGTGAGAGGAGTAAAAGGAGAAATTGTTCAGTGTGAGAACAAGCTCAGCCAGACGGAGGAGAGTAGTGGTGGATGGGGATTGTTCGGGCCTCTGTTCAAGGAAGGAGCTAAAGGCCCTCACCCCATCCTGGTGGGGGATGGAGGTGTAGAGGGATTGGATGTCCATGGTGAAGAGGAAGAGGTTGGGGCCAGGGAACTGGAAATTGTTGATGTGACGTAAGGTGTCAGAGGAATCACGGATGTAGGTGGGAAGGGATTGGACAAGGGGAGAGAGAAGGGAGTCAAGATAACGAGAAATTAGTTCTGTGGGGCAGGAGCAGGCTGACACGATCGGTCTACCGGGACAGTTCTATTTGTGGATTTTGGGTAGGAGGTAGAAACAGGCCGTCCAATGTTGGGCGACTGTCAGGTTGGAAGCTGTGGGAAGAAGATCCCCAGAGGAGATGAGGTCAGTGACAGTCCTGGAAATAATGGCTTTATGTTCAGTGGTGGGGTCATGGTCCAGGGAGAGGTAGGAGGAAGTGTCTGCAAGTTGATACTCAGCCTCCGTGAGGCAGAGGTAGTGACTGAGGGCTGTACCAAAGTGTTTTTGCTATGTAACAGCCAAGGACTTTAAATTGTGACAGCCTTTGTATTATTGAGAGATCCTTGGAAAAGCAACCAAGATCAGACTTATAAACTTTAGTTATTGGAAGCTGACAAACTTGAGTGTTTTTTTTTAACCACAACACTAATGGCAGCCTCGAGCAAGTCTAGCTATTTCCATTTCATTGATCCCTAGTTTTTTGACTCCATTAATCCAGTCACTCACCATGCTGACTTGGAAATATACTGCTGTTCCTTCACTGTCACTGGATCAAAACCCTTGCTAATAGCACTGTGGGTGTACCTACACCACATGGACTGCAGCAGTTCAAGAAAGTAGCTCACCACTACCTTCTCAAGAGCAATTAGGGGTGGGCAATAAATGCTGGCCCAGCCAGCGAAGCCCAAATCCCATGAATGAATAAGAGGTTTTTTGACTGGTGCATTAGTTGCGATCCCTTCTGGAAAGGTCCCAGTGGATTGGAAAATCGGAAAATGTATCATTTCTAATCAAGAAAGGAGGAAGACAGAATGCAGGAAGCTATAGACTGAGCCTAACATCTGATATAGAGAAAATGCCAGAATCTCAAGGAGTTAATAGTATGACGTATAGAAAACCTTAATCTGGCAGAGTTAGCATGGTTTTGTGAAAAGGAAATAGTTTTTGACTAATTTATTGGACTTTTTTTTTGAGGAAGTAATGAGCAAGTTGGGTAAAGAGAGAATCTAACCATTACCCCATGACATTCAATGATACCACTACTGAATGCCACACTATCAACATCCCTGGGGGCTAGCATTGAACAAAAACTGAACTGGGCTAGCCATATAAATACTGTGGCTACAAGAGCAGATTAGAGGCCAGGAATCCTGTGATGATTAACTCTACCTGACTCCACAAAACCTGTCTACCATCTATAAGACACAAGTCAGGAATGTGATGGAATACTTCTCAATTGCCTGGATGAGTGCAACTCCCACAACACAAGAAGACTGACACCATCCAGGATAAAACAGTCCACTTGATTGGCATGACATCGCCACCACTGACAAACAGTAGCAGCAATGTGTACCATCTACAAGATGCAAGGTAGGAAGTTACCAAAGCTCTCTAGACAACACCTTCCAAATCCACTACCACCTAGAAGGACAAGGGCAGCAGATAGATAGGAACACCACCACCTGGAAGTATTCCTCCAAGTCACTCACCATCCTGACTTTGCCATTCCTTCATTCTCTCGCTGGGTCAAAATCCTTGAGCTCCCTCCCTAACTGCACTGTGGGTGTACCTACACCACATGGACTGCACTGGTTCAAGAAGGCAGCTCACCACCAACTTCTCAAGGGCAACTAGGGATGGGCAATAAATGCTGGCCCAGCCAGTGAAGCCCACATCCCATGAATGAATGGAAAAAAAAAACCTGTGGATATGCTGTACTTGGATTTCCATTTCATCACATCAAAGGTTACTGCACAAAATAAAAATAGTTTGTAGTGTAGGGGATAACATTAATGTATAGGATTGGTTGGCAAACAGCAGGGATAAATGGATCAATTTTGGGTTGGTAAATGGTCTCTGGTGCAGTGTCACAGGGATCAGTGCTTGGGCCTCAACGATTTAAAATCCAGATGAATGCCTTTTGAAGGGATCAAATGTATGGTAACTTAACTTGCTGCTGACACAAAAATAAGTTGGAAAGTAAGTTATCAAGAGGATATTCTACAAGGGATTTGGATAGGTTGAAAGGGCAAAATTTTGGCAGATGGGATATAATATGGGGAAAATGTGAACTTGTCCAGTTTGGCAGGAAGAATAGAAGAGCAGCATATTCTAAATGGAGAGATTGCAGAACTCAGTGGTACAGAAGGTATCCTGGTATATAACTCAAAGTTAGTATTTGGATACAACAAATGATTAAGAAGGTAAATGGAATGCTTATTGCAGGGAATGGAACATAAAGTGGGAAGTGTTGCTACAACTGTGCAGGGCCTTAGTGAAACTGCATGCTGTGTATAGTTTCGGCCTCTATTTAAGGGATATAATTGTATTAGAAGCAATTCAGAGAAGGTTAGAACCATAGAACACTACAGCACAGAAAACAGGTCATTCGGCCCTTCTAGTCTGTGCCGAAATATTATTCTGCTAGTCCCATTGACCTGCACCTAGTCCATAACCCTCCAGACCCCTCCCATCCATGTATCTATCCAATTTATTCTTAAAACTTAAAAGTGAGCCCGCATTTACCACGTCAAGTGATAGCTCGTTCCACACTCTCACCACTCTGAGTGAAGAAGTTCCCCCAAACCTTTCCCCTTTCACCCTAAAGCCATGTCCTCTCATGTTTATCTCTCCTAATCTAAGTGGAAAGAGCCTACTCACATTTTCTCTGTCTATACCCCTCATAATTTTGTAAACTTCTATCAAATCTCCCCTCATTCTTCTACGCTCCAAGGAATAAAGTCCTAACCTACTTAATCTTTCCCTGTAACTCAACTTCTTAAGACCTGGCAACATCCTAGTAAATCTTCTCTGCACTCTCTCAATCTTACTGATATCCTTCCTGTAGTTAGGCGACCTGAACTGCACACAATACTCCAAAGTTGGCCTCACCAATGTCCTATACAACCTCACCATAACATCCCAACTTCTATACTCAATATTTTGATTTATAAAGGCCAGTATGCCAAAAGCTTTCTTTACAACCTTGTCTACCTGTGACGCCACTTTTAGGGAATTATGTAGATGAACTCCCAGATCCCTTTGTTCCTCTGCACTCCTCAGTGCCCTACCATTTACTGTATGTGTCCTACCTTGGTTTGACCTTCCAAAATGTAACACCTCACTCTTTTCCACATTAAATTCCATCTGCCATTTTCTGGCCCATTTTTCCAATTGGTCCAGATCTCTCTGCAAGCTTTGAAAGCCTTCCTCGCTGTCCATAACGCCTCCAATCTTAGTGTCATCAGCAAACTTGCTGATCCAATTCACCACATTATCATCCAAGCCATTGATATAGACAACAAACAACAATGGTCCCAGCACAGATCCCTGAGGCACACCACTAGTCACAGACCTCCAGTCTGAGAAGCAATCATCCACTACCACTCTGTCTTCTCCCACACAGCCAATTTCGAATCCAGTTTACAACTCTCCATGGATACCAAGTGTCTGAACCTTCTGAACTAACCTCCCATCTGGGACCTTGTCAAAGGCCTTACTAAAGTCCATGTAGACAACATCCACAGCCTTTCCTTCATCTACTTTCTTGGTAACCTCCTCGAAAAACTCTACAAGGTTCGTTAAACACGACCTACCACGCACAAAGCCATGCTGACTATCCTTAATCAGCCCTTGGCTGTCCAAATAATTATGTATCCGATCTCCCAGAACACCTTCCAATAATTTACCTACTACTGGCGTCAGGCTCACTGGCCTGTAATTACCTGGTTTACTTTTGGAGCCTTTTTTAAATAACGGAACAACATGAGCTACCCTCCAATCCTCCAGCACCTCACCCATGGCTAAGGACATTTTAAATATTTCTGCCAGGGCCCCTGCAATTTCTACAGTAGTCTCCCTCAAGGTCAGAGGGAATATGTCAGGCCCGGGGGATTTATCTACCTTTATTCGCTGTTAGGCAGCAAGCACCTCCTCCTCTTTAATCTCTATATGTTCCATGACACTATTGCTTGTTTCCCTTCCTTCCTTATGCACTATGCCAGTTTCCTGAGTAAATACTGATACAAAAAAACTGTTTAAGATCTCCCCCATCTCGTAAGGCTCCACACATAGACAACCACTCTGATCTTCAAGGGGACCAATTGTGTCCCTTATTATCCTTTTTACTCTTAATATACTTGTAGAAATCCTTCGGGTTTACCTTCACATTATCTGCCAAAGCAACCTCATGTCGTCTTTTTGCCTTCCTGATTTCCTTTGTTAGTATTTTCTTACATTTTCTAGACTCTGCCTCATTTGCTCCTTGTTGCCTATACCTGCTAAACACCTCACTCTTCTTCTTAACCAAATCACTAATATCCCTTGAAAACCAAGGTTCCCTATGCCTGTTAACTTTGCCTTTAATCCTGACAGGAATATGCAAACTCTGCACTCTCAAAATTTCGCCTTTGAATGCCTTCCACTTACTGAACACATCCTTGCCAGAAAACAACTTATCCCAATCCACTCTTCCTAGATCCTTTCTCATTTCCACAAAATTGGCCTTTCTCCAATTTAGAAACTCAACTCTAGGACCAGACCTATCCTTATCCATAATTAGTTTAAAACTAATGACATTGTGGTCACTGGACCCAAAATGTTCACCTACACATACTTCTGTCACCTGACCTGTCTGGTTCCCTAATCGGAGATCAAGTATTGCATCCTCTCTCGTTGGTACCTCTATATATTGATTTAGAAAACTTTCCTGAACACATTTGACAAACTCCAAGCCATCCAGCCCTTTTACAGTAACTTTTTTTTTTTATTCGTTCATAGGATGTGGGCATCACTGGCTAGACCAGCATTTATTGCCCTTGTTCAGAGGGCATTTTAAGAGCCAACCACATTGCTGTGGGTCTGGAGTCACATGTAGGCCAGACAAGGATTTCCTCCCCTAAGGGGATTAGACGGGTTTTTACAGCAATCGGCAATGGCATCATCAGACTTTTAATTCCAGATTTTTTTAATTGAATTCAAACTCCATGGTAGAATTTGAACCCAGAGCATTACCCTGAATCTCTGAAATACCGATCTAGTGACGATACCACTCTGCCACCACCTCCTCAACTGATGCCTAGCATGAAGAGCTTATCTTGAGGAAAAGTTGAGCAGGTTGGGCCTATAACCATTGGAGTTTGAGGGGTGATCTTGATGGATAACATCCTGAGAGGACTTATCAAGGTGGATGCTGAGAGGATATTTTCTTTTGTGGAGGAGACTAGAATTAGGGGATACAATTTTAAAAATGAGAGATCTCCCATTTTAAGAGATGAGATTTTTTTTTTTTGAGGGTTGTTAGTGTTTTGAATTCTCCTTTCCAGAGAGCAGTGGAAGCTGGGTCATTGAATACTTTCAAGGCAGAATCAAATTCTTAATTGACAAGGGGGTTGAGGCCACAATCTGATCCACAAAAATTGTTTTGAATGGTAGAGGTCCCAAATGGTCTACTCCTGCTTATAATTATTGTCTTTGGGTTGTGTTCAGTAGCCTACATCTGGAACATTGTGTTCTTAAATTCGGGATACTGGCTATCCAAACCATCTTCCCCTCCCCACTGGCATTGAAGTTATATTCCAAAGAGGTGATAACAATAATTGTTCAGATAAGGTGCCAATACTTTCTCCACCCCCCACAAACTGGCCAACATTCAGATAAAATAATCTCATGCACCATTAAAGATGCAAATGATGGATGTAGATTTGTGCTGTAGTTATCCATCACATCTACATATATGCTCCACGAATCAGTAGTTATTCAAAACAGGCTTTTCAGATGTGCACACAAAAAAGGTTCGAAGCACACTTTTTATGACTGATACAATATTCACCATCTGAATGGAGGTATTGCCTGAGGACCATTAGGCTTAATTTTATGCATATAGTTATACTCCACACACTGCATTTTGCTGGAGAAATTGTCATGCTTTTACCAGGAAGTTGCTGCAGTACTGCTCAATGAAATACTGCAATCTCATGACTCTTTGCATATCAAGGTACTGTTTGTTCTAAGTACCCACTATTTTCTCTCCAATTCGTTGGTGGACTTAATGGTGTCAATTGACACTCTTAACATATCCTTTACTGAAAAGAGTACATGCTCTTCCTCCACTCCTGATTCCCTTGTGCTCCAAATCCCCCAATGTCACTTTCACTAATTTCCTGACAAACCCATTGTGATGGATCTTGATGAAAGGAAGGTACAATCAAGAATTGTTAAACATTGTTTTTGGAAATTTGACCTATGTGTGGAAACTTTTGGCTCTGCTTTACAGGGAGGTCATAGCCACTGTAGATGTACGCCCACCATGTCCAGCAATTTTGCCATCTCCCAAGGCTGGATCAGTGCCTTCCCAGCAGTTCCTTATTGCTTTCTCCAGTCCCCTGGATCCTGTGGACATATATACAATTTTCTTCAACTGGTATCCACTGTCAACTCCATTTTTATGTTGGTGGTGGTTGAGGGGAGGGAGGAAGTTTTTGTCAGCTTTCAGCACCTGCAATGTTAGTGTGGTCTTCATAACTCCTTTTTAAAGGCTGCATTCCAGTGACTTGATATGAAGTATATTTCAGTGTGCAAGGATGAATTGGAGGATAAGAGTAGGAACTGTTTAGTAGAAGCCCTGAGCTGGGATAGCCTACTTTCCCACCTTGTTGTCTCCATGTCTCAAAGCCCTCTCGGGCTAAGTATTTGTTGTAGGTATGGCTACAGCTGTAACAAGTTGCATTATGCCACTCCTGGCAAAAGCTCCCTGAGGGCATCACTCATATCTGCTGCTTCCTCACAAACTCACTAGGACAACCTTTGAAATGGTGTCAGTGACCAAGTGTGTGCTAATAGATTCTTGCCTGTTGTGTGCTGCTCTTGGAGATGAAAAATTAGGGCCTCAATGAGTTTTTAATGAGTAGTTGATTTAGGAAATATGCTTTTTGATAAATGTGATTTGGCCTCTTTTTCTTTCAAAAGGGGGGAAAGTAAACTATTGTGCTCTTGGAATTGGCTTTCAGTCAGAGAAACTTTGTATTTGGCATTTAAGGAACAAGAGGCCTCAACAAAATTCTGAATGGTATCCATTTGGAAGGCAGATGTAATGCAGTACATTTGGTGGTAGAATATAGGATTACTTGTATGGTTTCTCAGTCTTCCAGCTAAAATAATGTCAAGTTCATGATGAACAGGTTTGAGGACCATGGTTATGTAGACCCCATTAATGTAAAACTTCCTCCAACAAAGCATCAGTGTATTTTGTTTCCAAAAGTAAATTGAGTAAGGTGGCTTGATTAATAACAAGTACTGAGTTTTGGAGATGCAACTGATCTGTTGCATGGGGTGGGGTGAGGAAGAAAGGGTTAATAGGAGAATTTTCAAATCTGGGTAGGGAACATGACCCGGATAACTTCTGGACCCTGGCCCTGAGCTGCATCACTTGTGTGATGCTATATTAATGTAAATGCCCTCTGACCTAATTAGTAGTGCCAAGTGCTGCCAGGAGGTGGAAGATTCCTGCACAAAGGCAGAGGGCAGTTATGATGGGGCAGGAAGTACTATTTGGGTGGTGGTTGTAGTTGGGTGGGGTGGGGGGGTAGAGAAATGGATGGTAGTGCCAAAAGCTCAAATCGCACCAAATGGTGCAGTTTACCTCATTTGGCAAGATCCTTCACTCTTCACTTTGAACCTGACAGCTTTGTGCCAACGTGCACCAGACTGTTTGGGCTTTAGCTTCAGCTTTTAAAATTACGTTCTCGTCCCCTCTGGCCTGTTAACAGGCCCCTCCAGGAACTTGGCAGACTGTTAATTGGAGCCAAGTGAGCTCCTTGTTTTTGCATAATCTCTGAAAATTGTCATATTCCAGAGGTGGCAGGATCCAGTACTGCCCACCTGCAATATAACTTTTCAAATGGTGCCTAAACCTGTTTCTGACCCTACTGGCAACTGAAAATGACAGCCAATGTTCCAGTTGATTATCTTTCATCAGAACTTTGATTAATGACTGATTATCCATATAAATTGTAGACCGGTTATAAAACCAGAATTTTTAGAAATTTGTAACTTGGCTGTTCTTGAAAGCAGTGGTATAAATTTGCAATTCATGATGCAATTCATGATGCATGTCCTTTAACCAAACAATAACTAATAATTGCTGTCACAGGGTCCAAATCTTCCAACTGGCTTCCAAGATTGGGGCAAATTTGATGTCAGAGTTGTGTTGAATTCTACACGGCAGAAATTGCTAACAGATCCATTTAGCTATGTATAAAATTTCTAAAATTAACTTTTTAATTAAATCTAGTTCTCTATTAGAGACCAAGATATTTTGGCTCAAGGGCATGCTTAATGATTGGGTGTGTTTAGATTTGTTCCAGAGAATGGTGTGTATATACCACCTAATTGTGCCAAACCATCAGGATACAGCAATGCCAGGCAGGTGTTTTTCTTTGCACCATTCAAGTGAGGAAAAGGCCTTTGGGCCTCAGGTGATCACACCATCATTTGGTTGACTTCATGTCCAAGCATCGAGGTTAAAAAAAAATACTTGTAGCTAAATCAGGAATCCTCTGTTCACATGAGTGTGTGTTGACTACCAAATTTTATATTGAATCATTTAACTTGCTTTCAGATATCCATCAATTCCTTCTTGAAGCACTAATAATTCTCTCTACCGCCACCTAAGTATAAAATACACTTGCATGGTGTTCATGTTGTGTCTGGGATCTGACCTCCTCGAAAGTACAAACCCAAGATGGCAGGTCTATTCTGATGGTGCAGAGAAGGAATCCCTGAGCTTTCTCCAGCATCACCATTTCCTTGCTGCAATGCGGGACCAAAAATGAGGCTAGGATTCTACATTTGCTTTGATTATGGTCTCTATGATTCAAACCCTGAGCATTAAGATTCCTTAATCGCTTGTGGATACATTCTGCCTTTGTTCCTATATTAATAATCTGCAGCCTTGCCTACATGAAAAGACACTGTACATTTTGTTAGTCTTGCATCCAGTTTTCAAATTTATTCAATCTGTTTCCCTCTTGGTTACTAGCTTTGAAAGAAAGAACTTGCATTTTTTTATCATGCCTTTCATAATGTGTCCTAAACACTTTACAGCTAGTTAAGTCCTTCAGAAGTGTGGTCACCATTGTAATTAGGAAATTATTTGGTATCATTTGCAAATTTAATTACTGTGCTGGCTGTTACCCTCCAATAATAGAAGGGAACTTTGACTGGATCCTTGAGGCAGTTCTTGGACCTCACTCAGAAGCAACTCCATTGAATACCATTTTTTTTGTTTGCAGGCTCTTGGCTTTTTTTTGTTAATTCACCTGCAAAACTATAAGAACTAGTTTTAAGTAACTTGATCAAAAATTTCTTTAAGAAGAGGTAGATGCATCTAGCTAGTATCCTGATTTCACTATCTTTGAATTCCAAATCTTCATTTATAGATCTATGATGGGTTTCATTAAACTTCATCCATTCACTCTTCCAGAGACTTGTCCTTTTTTATGAAAAGGACAGACCACTTGCTTCATATTTTCTTAAAGATAGAGCAGAAATAGGCCATTTGGCCCATTGCATTCGCTGTGCCATTTGATTAGATTATAGCTGATCTGACAATCCTCCACTCTTTCCTGCCTTTTCCCATAACCCTTGATTCCCTTACTGATTTAAAATTCTGTCTATCTAAGCTTTGAATATACCAACGACTTAGCCTCTACAGCCCTCTGCAGTAAAGAATACCACAAATTTACACCCTCTGAAGAAATCCCTTCATTTTAAATGGCTGACCCCTTATTCTGAAATTATGCCCTCTGGTCCTAAACCCTCCCACAAGGGGAAACAACCTCTCAGCATCTGCCCTGTCAAGCCCCCCTAAGAATCTTATGTTTCAATAAGATTGCCTCATTCATCCTTCTAAGCTCCAGTGAGTACAGGTCCAACCTATTCAACATCTCCTCATAAAATCCCTCCATACCCAGAATTGACCTAGTAAACCTTCTCTGGACTGCCTCCAATGCCAATATATATTTCCTTAGATAAGGGGACCAAAACTGTTCAGTTTTTTAGATGTGGTCTAACTAGTGCCTTTGTATAGTTTTAGCAAGACTTCCCTGTTTTTATACTCCGTTCCCTTTGAAATAAAGGTCGACATTCCATTTACCTTGCCTATTACCTGCTGAACTTGCATGCTAGCCCTTTGCGATTCATGCATGAGGACCCCCAAATCCCTCTGTGCTGCAGCTTTCTTCAGTCTTTTTCTATTTGAGTAATATTCAGCTCCTCTCTTCTTACTGCCAAAAGTGCATAACCTCACATTTTCCCACAATATATTCCATCTGCCAAGTTTTTGCCCACTCACTTAACCTGTATCCCTCTGTAAGCTTAGTCATCCTCATCACTTGCCTTCCCACCCATTTTGTCATCCATAAACTTGGCGATAGTACATTCACTTCCCTCATCCATTTGACTAACATGTATTGTAAATAATTGTGGCCATGGCACTGATCCCTCTGGCACTCCACTAGTTACAGGTTGCCATCTTGAAAATGCCCCTTTTGTCCCAACTCATATTAGTTAGCCAGTACTCTATCCATGATAATATACTATCCCCCTAACACCATGAGCTCTTATCTTATTAAGTAGCCTTATGTGCAGTACCTTATCAACCAGCTTTTGGAAATCCAAATATTGCATCTACTGGTTCCCCTTCATCTATCCTGCTTGTTACCACCTCAAAGAATTCTAATAAATTTGTTGGATATAATTTCCCCTTCATGAAGCCATGCTGACTCTGCTTGATATTGTGCATTTCTAAATGCTCTGTTATTACATCCTTTATAATGGACTCTAATATTTTCCCAATGATGGATGTTATGCTAACTGAACAGCAGCAAAGTACTGTTCCTCTTTGTTCTTAACTTTATATGCAGCCTTTGATGGAGTTCACTACACCATCCTTTTCAAATGCCTTTCTGCCATCATTCAGCTGGGTGGAATTGCTAGTTCCAATCTTATCCCTCACTAGCCAGAGAATCATCTTTTCAATGGCTTCTCTTCATTGGTTCCATGACTTGTCTTTCTCCCTGCATACCCCACCCCCTAAAAAAAAAATCTATCCTTTAGAGCCCCCTCCTGTTTCTTATTGACATACAGCCCCCTAATAACACCTGAATGAGCATCAGTTTCCATATACATGCTGACAACAGCCAACACTACCTCTTGTGACCCCCTCCCCTTAATTTATCAGACTATTTCTCTGACCATCTATACAAGATGCACAGAAATTTCCTCTAATTAGATATTGGGGTGGTGGGGGGAGGGGCGGAGAAAAAGTCATTTATTCAGTCCCTGTGACAAACTCCATTCCCCACCCACCAGCTACATCCCTTGCCCTGGCAACTGGCTGAGGGCGAACCGGGCTGTTTTCAACTTTGGTGCTGTTTGACTTTGAGATGAGCTTCCACCACACCATGCTGTCATAAAGACTGCTCATTTCTGCCTCTTTAACACTGCCCAAGTCTGTTCTTGCTGAAATCTTCATCTAAACATTTTGTTACGTTGAATTGATAAAATCCAACACAATCCTAAGCTGATAAAAGCAAAGAACTGCGGATGCTGGAAATCCAAAACAAAAACAGAAATACCTGGAAAAACTCAGCAGGTCGGCAGCATCGGTGGAGAAGAGCACAGTTGACGTTTTGAGTCCTCATGATCCTTCAACAGGTTTTGGTGGGGGGGGTGGTGTTGTTGGGACAAGAAGAGCTAGGTAAAGAGCCAGGGATAGGTGGAGATAACCAAAAGATGTCACAGACAAAAGGAGAAAGAGGTGTTGAAGGTGGTGATATCTAAAGGAATGTGCTAATTAAGGGTAGAAAGCAGGACAAGCAAGGTACAGATAGCCCTAGTGGGGGTGGGGTGAAGGAATGCTAAAAGGTAGAGATAAAACAATGGGTGGAAATACATTTAATACATAGATTTTCTTCCCACCTATTTCCATTATTTTTAAATGTATTTCCTCCCGTTGTTTTATCTCTACCTTTTTAGCCTTTTTAGTATTCCTTCACCCCACCCACACTAGAGCTATCTGTACCTTTTTGTCCTGCTTTCTACCTTTAATTAGCACATTACTTTAGATAATATCACCACCTTCAACACCTCCTTTGTCCTTTTTGTTTGTGACATCTTTTGGTTATCTCCACCTATCACTGGCTCTTTACCTAGCTCCTCTTGTCCCAACACCACGACTCCCCCCCACTTAAACCAGCTTATATTTCACCCGTTTCCTATTTTTACTTCGTTCTGTTGAAGGGTCACAAGGACTCGAAACGTCAACTGTGCTCTTCTCCACGGATGCTGCCAGACTGGCTGAGTTTTTCCAGGTATTTCTGTCTTTGTTTTTGTTTTGGACAATCCTAAGATGGCCTGACACCTTCTACCATTTGTAAACTTGATCATCAAAAACATTACCTTTGTTCTAACTTGCACCAAAATCCCTTGCCCCCTGTGCTCACTGACCCACACTGGCTTCTGATTAAGGTACACCTCAATTTTTAACAATTCTCAATCCTTGTTTTCAAATCCTCCAGGGAAGGCCTCACCCCCTCCCTGTCTCTCGTTTGCTCCACTTCCACAACTCTCACCTGCACTAATTCTGGCCTCTTGAGCATTTAATTTGCCACCTTTGGCTGTGCTTTCAGAAGCAAAGGCCCTATTCTGGAAACCCCTCTCTAAACTACTCCTCACCATAAAATATTTGACTAAGCTTTTGATCATCTGCCCTAACATTTCTTTGTGTGGCTCAGGGTCAAATTTTGCTTTATGCTTCTGCAGAGCACCTTGGAACATTTTGTCAAAAGCTGTATGTAAATATAAGCTTTTTTCCAAATAAAATGAGCTAAACATAATTTGACTACAAACAGTGCTTCTGGCCACAGTGACTTCAGTGAGTGACTTAGTATATTGGCTAACTTTTTTTGCAACAGCTTGATAAATGTGTGCTTTTTTTTTTGTCTCAATGCTATATCCCCTTAACTATGTTGGAGATATTTCCTCTACTTGTAGTGACTCGACGGAGCAGATAGATTTCAACAAGAAACAGCTGAAATTTATTAGGGTGTGTAGCACCTGAAAAGCTCTATCGAGATTCTTGTCAGGTAGCCCCAGATTGTCCACGCTTTAGGCTCATTGGTCAGCACCTTAACAGAACATCATGTGACCCCCTGAGACCACAGGAAGCTATGCCTTCAGTTACTATGTTTCCTCCCGCTTTTTTACAATTTCTGACCATCCAACAACAACATACATATATACAGGTTCAGGTGATTAAAGATCTAGCCTGAGATGCTCTCCTTTTATACAGCTAGAGTAGCGTAGCTCCTCCACTTAAGGTTCCTCAACAGGATTTGGAACTGAGACTCACCATTGGAATATGGCAGTTCAGGGTTTGGCAACTCTACAGAGACATTGGGCATGTCTATTGCCTAGGTTGATAGTCACCTTGGGAATTTGGAACTGAGACTCACCATTGGAATATGGCAGTTCAGGGTTTGGCAACTCTACAGAGACATTGGGCATGTCTATTGCCTAGGTTGATAGTCACCTTGGGAATTGATTAATCAATGTTAATCACAGGTGGAATAGCTGGTTGTTGGAAAGTCTCTCTGGCAGGAATACGATCTGTGCTTATGGAAGATTCTATCTTCCACTTTCCATTGGCAAGATAATGGACCAGTCTCTGAGACAATGGGTCCACTGTCAAAATTTTGAGTGAATACAGCGAATGTGTGAATTTTGTCAATTTCTGATTATGCCCCACCTTCCCCTCTAAATTTGGAAACACCAGGTGTAATCATGTATGTAGGCAACATTTCATCAATAATTCAGACGTAGAATGTGATGTTGTATGATAACCAGAAAAAGTGGGGAAAGTCAAGATTCCAGAGTGCCTTCCAATAGTTTTTTTCATGCCATACTTTGTACTGCCCTCTCAACTAGCTCATTCGATGAGGGATGCTGAGGGGTTATTTAATGTCTGAATCCATTCCGATTACATAAATTTCAGAAACTCCTGTGCTGGTAAAAGTGGTGCTGTTATCTGAAACGACAATTTCAGGTAGGCCATGTATGCTGAAACTGTGATGTAGCTTCTCTAGTTGCGTTTGATGTTGGCAACTTGACTTCATATACATCCATCCAATTGGAATGTGCACCTACAATTAACAAGAACATGGTACCTGTTATGAAGAGATTAATGTCTATAATATTATTGGAAATTATTTTTTGAAAGTTTGGTGATGTCCATGTATATCTTAATTGAATTAAAGCCAGCTGATCCAGAGGCTTTGTATAGAAAGTAGGTTTGAAATGGTAATTGGATAAACATGGGGAAGTTTAGGAACATGGTGTCAAGAGGGCAATTTATATTTTTAAGTAAACCGGTTCAAAAGAATGGGTGAAATCTTGCACCTAACTAGAAGAGACAAAGTAATTTTTTTTGGCTTACTAAAATTTGGTGGAATCAAAGGATGTTATTAGAGGTAAAAAAAATAAAAGCCTAGTGATACAATGGAAAACTTACATTCAAAGAAATGGGTGCGTGCGCATTTGTTTTATAAAAACCCTCGTGGGATTCGGTCATTATTTTCCCTCTGTGATTTAAACGACTCCAGCCTTTACCATCAGCTGTGTCATAATAGTACCCAAGAATGGTCCTATGTAATCAATATATAATCAAACCCAGGGTCAATCAGGCCGCTCCCACGGATGTAAGGGAACTTCTGTTGTTGCTGACAGTGGAGACAGTGCTTGATCTCCAATGCCTGGCCACCATAAATAGCTTGGCACAAGCATTTTCATTTTTTTTGATCTGTCTGGGTGGGCACTATGGAGTTCTGGACAAGAGTGGCTCTCTGCTTTTGTGGTGGGGGTGGGACCACAGCTCTTGATGACACCCTCCCACCACACCACCCAAACAACACCATTCCACCTTGGCAGCTCAGTTCTGCCTGCCTGATGTGGAATGGTCTTGATTCTGGCTTTCGATAATATTGGATATCAGTTTGTCCAATTCCTAAGTTGTTTAGCGCACACAGGCAAAGAACCTAAATGCTCAATAATAACACTAATTAATGCAGAAATAGAGCATGCACAGTACTGTCTGGCAATGGGAGATGACTGCAGATGCAGTCAAATGTGTAGGCCAGGACAGTACATAAAATACTCATATGCAGATAATGTCAGAGCCCATTGTTGTATCCTTGCTGATGCTATTGGTGGGATAGCCTTGTCCTTGCTGAATAAACCCATTAATGATTTTCGGTATGTTTGCAGAATCCAATGGTCTTCATTCTAGATCCCTGAGCTCCAGTTAGGTTAGCCTTTTCTAATTTCTAATCTGATTTCTGTCTTCTGTTTTGCCAAGGAGCTTTATTGCTTTGTCCTTTGTTTTGATTTCAGTCAGCCAAGTCTCTCTCTGATGAAATCTTAACTCAGTTCAGTTTGGTAGGTGAGCTACCCATGGCTTCATTACCAATTCGCATCTTGGAAAGTTCTACAACTTTTTCCTTTCAGTGCCTCTTTTTCATTTAACTGATTCTTTAGCTCATCAGTCTTTTTCTTGTATCTCTGGCTTCCTCCTGGAATATTGGACATTTGTTGAGTCTTCTCTGCCAACTGTTTCATCAGTTTGTTCAGAGTGGCACTAAATTAATTATGTTTCTCCCATAATTTTCCAAAGGAACTGACTCTGACCGGAGGGATCCTTGCAGCATGTGAAGGTCCTTCAATTCTCCTAACTCATCCTCAGAGAGCCTGTTGTATTTTCTTAGTTCTGGAACTCCATCAGATTTGAGGTTGAATATCTCAGAACAGTCAAGCTTGATCTTCTGTCGCCAGTCTCTGCCTAAAGGACTGGGGTCCTTCTTTTGCAATTATTAAAGGCAACTGGGCTGTTTCTTGTCAGAAACTGGTATGGTGGCAATGCCCTTTACCTGAATGGATTCTCCCATGTATGTCCTTAATTTAGTGGTGGTTTTGCTCCAGGTTTATTGGCTGTCTGCCTTCCATAGGGTATCTGAGTGTGCTCTCCCACCACTGTAGTTGAGGCATCCATATCCACCTCCATTATTAGTGGCTTCTGATTAACTTGGATTATGATAGTGTTAGGTTCGGTTTTTACAACTGTTACATTATACAGGGAATTAGTGTTGGCAGCTTTAGTCTCTGCTGTATTCTTTAATTCAATCATGTTGGTTTGTTGCTGTGCAGGCTGCTTCAGCTTTACCTTACCACATAGCCTTTTTTATGGCAGTAATGAAATTCTGCTTCCTTGACTTTACTGGTGCCCACTCTTCCCACTTCCACATGCAAAACAACTTGATCTTTTAGCTGCTGCTGAAGCATCTTCACTAGGCATTTTCATCATTCTCACAGCAGACATTGCATCTCCCTTTAGCGCTGTGGGTCAGGTTTTTGTGCCACCGTCAGCAGTAGGTTCCTGCCAAACATGCAAGTATGGTGCCATGTGTGTGTCTCTCCCTTTTTCTCTTTCGCTCACTTGTTTGTTTTCTCGTGCTCGCTCCCTCGCACTCTTTCTCTCTCTTTTTCCCCACCCCCACCTTTTTCTTTTTTTCTTTTTTCTTTCCCAACTCTCAACTCTGCACGCTAAGGACCCGACACTCTGGTATTAAATTTAGAACACTGCATTATTATGGATGTCTTCAGCTGGAGGTGCTTTCCAAGGTCCGCTAATTCATTACTGGATTTGGAATCGGGTGTGCTCGAGGCTGTGGTTGTGAGTGAAGTTGTCTGGTTTTTTTATTGCCACATGCCCTCGAGGATGGCTTTCTAATTTTCCGCAGTGGTAATTTTGTTCACTGCAGAATAAACCCTGAGGTGCTCTACATACTGACTCTGGTCTTCCATAGTCACATATGGATTGTTGCTGCTGAAGAATGGCATGACTGACTAGTCCTTTGAATTTTTAAGAACAATGTACTTGGGTAACAGGGCAAAATGCAAAGTCAGAGCTAATCTTACCCTCATTGCTGAATGTAATTACTCAACTGAGCAGACAGGTTTCAACAAGAAACCACAACTTTATTACAGCTTTTCAGATGCAACACACTCAATCAGGTCTCATCAGGAAGCCCCACCCTCTGGATTGCCTGCACTTAAGGCTCTGACCATTGAGCCCCAACAATGTCACGTGACCCCTGATGTCATCAGGAGGGGCCAAACCCTCCATTACCACATTTCTCCTCCCAAAATTGTATTTTTCTCTGCAATAAAACATATCTGGCATCTTTTAGTCTGTCTTTTCCAAGTTGTTTTGTCATTAAGTGTTAACAATGCAATAACTTTTCTACCAATAAGAAATCGTCCCATAAATCTCAAATGTGCACCATGCTACCCTTGTGTGAAGCCACTAAACTGAATTTTTTCTACCATAAGGTTTATAGTATATTAATCATAAAGCCTTGTCCTGTTGCACTTTCATTTGAGTACCTGATTTTTGCTATAATATTTGTAGTCCAGGTTATTGCTTGCTGTGTTCAGCTTTTGTTGGATTGTATGCTCTTGATACCTTTTTGTAGTCATAAAGGTGCAAATAGTAAAAATTTGTTTAATCAAGCAACAATAAACTCTCTTGCACAATTTTTTGGTTTATAGTTTTTATGATCTGATGAATGCAAACCATTTGCTATTTCATTAACAACTTTTTAGCACAAGTATTTCTTAAACAGGAACATGTTTGTGCTAGCAGTGAAACGTTTCTCAGGTCTCCCTTTTAATAGAGATGCTAAGTAATGTAACTGTTAGCATTTATTTGAAATATAACTTTTGAGCATTTGTGTGGCAGTGTGCCATATGTAACTTTTAGGGGCATTGTCAGTTGCTCTCTGGTCAGCCATACTGCAGAAGGCAACAGCAAACCACTGCAGTACTTTGCCAAGCGTATTTGGATCAATCCAATCCAATTGTCTTAGAAAGTTTAAGAGCATTAATTTTAAGACCATATCCATTAAACAATAATACCAGCAAACAGAACAGACTCCCTACAGAATTTTTCAGCTCTCAAATATTGGCACTTGACACATCCCTGATTTGTAGGAACACTGATCAGTGTTTTTGGTGATAACTGCTTCCTAAAACTAGAAATTGCCTGTTCTAGTGATTTCTACTGTGGCCAGTTCACTTCAAAACTATTGTGCATGAGAAGCTCTTTTTTTTTTAAAGCCACTGACACTTCTACTTAGTGGTTACAGATGTTAGCAAAAAGCAGATCTGCAATTACTCTGAATTTTTAGTGGGAGTGAAATGGAGTGAGCAATGTCCAGTCATTTGGGGCGGGGTGGGGGTGGAGAAATAACATGGCAATTCTATAGCTGTACCAGAAAGGATTTTAGAAAAGTGAACAATGGTTTCTGAAAATGCTGGAATTGAAAATCAATGGTGTGGAGTCTAATGTAGTTCAATGAATTAGTGTTGGTTTCATACTGTACACAACACTGCACCTCTGCAAAGGACACCCAATTGAAATTTAACAGCTGCACTAACCAAACAGTTGGCTACATCTTGCAGTAGATGCTTTGTTTTAGATATATACCACATTACAAGAGGCTAGTCACTGGCTGTCAAAGTACACAATAGGCAGCATTAATTAGCATTCATGACAATTGTGGTAGACAACTCCAACCTTCCAGCTGTTAATGCATAATCAGGCTCAGAAGCCAGCAGTTCCTCTAATAAACATGCCCCCCACCCCCGCACTGAGCTGGAACATGAGTTTGACTCATCTCATCTGTCATGTGGCTGAATGCTGAGCCAGAGTTTCTTTTAAAGGGCAAGTAGTGCTTTTGCCAAGCTTGATGTAGCAGTGTACAAACTACTCTAACCTCCTGTAACTAACCTTATTAGCTGAATATTACATTGGTGGAAACCACAAGCTGTTTCTTGGTGATTGTCACAATCTTGCACTAATTCTCCATTCAAATTAAACCCCTAAACAGCCTGGAACTCCTCAGGGATAATGCCAAAATTCTTATCACCCAACAAAATGACCTGCACATGTTAAATCTTATGATTTGAGCTTGGATTCCTTCTTACAGAATCCCAAAGACCACTCTGAGAAACAGGTACTTTTTTTTGGTGTGCCTTATCTTAAGGGGACACACTAATAATGGGTTCCAGACACTGAAGGGGTGAATATTGCACACTAGGAAATGTAAATCTGAATGTGCTCTAGCTTTGTACACTCGGGGCCCAATGCAATCTTCAGATGAAGTGGCTTCACAGTCAGTCATGCCATGCATTCTACCTTTTCATGTTATTTTTAATTAAATAGTTCAAATTTCTGGGTAATTTGAGGTAGGATCAGTTGGTTCTTTGTCGTATAATCCTAAAGAGCTGGGATATGTAAAATTTTGTAATAGTGTGACCAGTTTGTTACATGAGAATTCACGATGGAGGAGAATGTTGATGAGATTTTGCACATGAGTGCAGAATAGGCGTGGAGCTCCCACTAACAAAGCAATCAACTAAACCAGCACAGGTCACAGGAGGTCCAAGGAGCACTTAAGTTCCATTCTGGCCCACACATCTTTCATGTTACGTGATGGTAGATGGTCAACTAATATTTGGTCCCAGAAACAAAGGTTTATGCAAACTGGGAGTTTTTTCATCTGAAACTGGTTCAATTCTTCCTTAAAGATTGAAAATATCTGGCCTGGTTTGGTGTTTTATCTGTTATATCTTGTGCTCTCAAATAGGAGATCAGGTCATTGTCTGTAACACTCTTTGATAGCTTGGGCTATGGGGTCTCCGGTTACAAATTACACAGGACATTACAGTTTTTTTTAAGAAACAACAATCTGGTTCACTAATCTTGGAGAAGGCAATCTGCTGTCCTTAACCTGGTCTGGCCTAATGTGACTCCAGACCCACAGCAATGTGGTTGACTCTTAACTGCCCTCTGAAATGACCTAGCAAGCCACTCAATTCAAGGGAAATATAAGGATGAGCAACAAATACTCCCTTCGCTAGCAACGCCCATATCCCATGAAAGCATAATAAAATTAAAAGGTGTTTTAAGCCACATTGAATATATTTACAGGGAGAAAATTAGTAACATCTAATTTTGTATTCAAAGGTTGAGAAGTTGGGTTAGTAGTTCACCACATGTTGGTTTTGAAGACCACATCTTGATGTGAAACTTAAGTTCTTGACTAGTCTGGTGGCACGTGGATTCCAGTAGCTTATGTGCAGTGTAGGATTTTGTTACCCTTGGCTCTTGCATTACAGAGTATTTCTGAGTGTTTGTTCACGATGACAGTTGGTGTGTTTGCAGAGGGGAAATATCTTTTGTAACAACCCCACACTGGAGCCCAGAGACACCACATTGCCTACCTTTTTGAGCCACTGAGCAATGCCTCAGGTTTGTTTCCAACCTTCAGTGGGAGAGATTTTCAGTCAAAGCAAAGCATCTTGCTGATGCATCTGAAATGTCCAGACACATTTAAACCAAACATCAAAGTAAGCATGGAATTGTCATTGCACTCATCTTTTTTTTCCCCCTGCACAATTGCTGACCAGGTAATACTTTGGTGAGAACTATGATGCAATTAAGTTAGCTGCCCAGTTTTGCTTTGACTGCAGCAAGTATAAGATGAATGCATTTGGTTATTTGATCAGTAGCTAGTAAACAAATATATTTGGCATTATGCTACTTAACTGGAAGGACCAGTTCAAATCACAGTAGCAGTCACCTCACCCAACCTGGCTTAAGCCAAAACTTGAGAATCCATTTGTTTAATCTTTGTCATGAAATCACTGATCTTTGTCCCTAGGTGCTAAATTAACAGTCTGTGGCAATTGTAACATTTTAAGGTACAGGATGTTCCAATGTTTGTTAAATTGGTTACTGTCTAGTAACAAGGGTGGGTCCCTCAGTGTTAAGTTGCCAGAACCATTTGGGAATCAGTGCACAGTTCTTGCAGGCTGACTTCCCAAAACTGACTGCCTCAAGTTTCAAGGGAAAAGGAACAGGTCCCATTCAAGAGTTGTGAGGAGCAGATTTTAAAGAGGGCTGTTGGGGTAAAGGTACCCCTTTGGCTGTGCCAAGCAGAACACCTACTGCTCCATAGATCTGTGTGCTTGTAAGCTAGTGTTGTGTACTCTGGAATCCAGGGAGAAGGAATCTCCCAATGAAATTGAAACACCTGAGGTGGGCCTTGTTAAAGCCATCCAAGTGGGAGAGACTTCTGGAGAGAATTCCAAGGAGGGATCTTCAATGGTGGAGATTAGAAACCCTTGAGGGGCTAAGTTTTTCAGTGTGATTCTTTGACACTAACCTGGGGAAATCCATGGAATCTGTTTTGGTTGCATCTGTCATTTACTCTAGTGTAGTGTGTCTGACAACAGTTTGTCTGTTTTAATTTGCATGTATCTGAACTAACATTTTCAGGGTAAGACCAGATTTGTGAATTGTTTTGGCTTTCTGAACTAGTATAGTCAAGTTTTTTTTTCTTGTTCAAAACCCATGGAATCTTGTGGCTTTATTCCAAAAGCAGGTGTCTTGAATCTCATCCCATCTGCTTTTAAACAAGTTGTTATTGGCCCCTAACTGGATCGTTCCCCCATGTCCCCAGGGTCTGGCCAAGCATCTCCACATCTTGCAGAGATTTTTTTCATACAGTACTGGAATGTATTGCTATGGTTTTAAAGTTGAGAAACCAATAACAAGATTGGAACTTAATCTCATTAAAATTCTTGTTTCACACATGTCCATTGTGTTGTTTCAGTAGCAGCTTGTGCATATGTTGACAATTGTGGTTTGTTCAAATAGCCTTTTCTATTGTTGAACTAATCTGGCATTTTCTAAAATCAAATTGCTGACATCCTTGCAGTATTCTTTCCCCTTGAATCCCTGTACACTTTGAAATTCTTGTTTGCTCTTTCATCTGTGATATAATTTGGAACTTTCACCATTATGCTGAGGATTTCCACTTTTTTTCAGACAATTTCCCCAATGTGTGCACCATGTGACTTAAACTTCACCCTGCTCTAATCTTAAGTGACATAGCAACTATAGGAGTTGTAGCCCTTCCCAATCCACTTGTGTTCATGTCAGGTAACTTGAAGTTGCACTTCTTTTGTGTTTAGTATGTTCTGGATATTGTAGATACAGCATTACTGGTCACAGTAGGCTAAGTATTAACTGCACACCATCAGCCTGTGATTGTATAATGACCAACATTAGATGATCTGCAATTGGACAACATGGAATAAATGATAACCAAGCAGAAGATTTACAAATGGGAGGTTGCAACTTGTTTGGGGTGGGGGAAGAGAGACTGAGCCTTTTGTATCAAATTTTAAGGCACTAAATACAAATTGTAAACTACTTTTGGGATGAAGAAATGCTTTTTCTTGAAGTGGGAAGGGTGGAAGCAGGAGTGAACTGTAAACAAAATACAGTAAGTATTGTTGAAAAGTTATGCTGTTGAAACTCTTCATCTTGCATTCCTCAGGATAGAGGCAAGAATACCAAATTTCGAAGGGGACAACAATATATACCATGAGAAAAGGGTACAGATTGACAAGTTGATTCTGGGCAGGGTGTTGTCATGGAGAATGCACTGGAGAACTACTGTCCCCAAGTATTTTTTCCTAAAACTGCCTGGACATATTCCTTTCCTCCTTCAGAGGACAGATCCCTGGGTATGAATATATGTGGCTTCTACTGGGCATATGAGCCACATTCCAAGCCCAACTGATTTTGAATTGTGGCATAATTCTTAAAACACTTGATTATTCAGTGTTGTCCAATTGCAGAATAACACCTAATGTTGGACATATTATACAAGCACAGGCTGATAAGCATTCAGTCAATACTTTTGACTATTAT
The DNA here is from genome assembly GCF_017639515.1 of Carcharodon carcharias. Classification (NCBI taxonomy): domain Eukaryota; kingdom Metazoa; phylum Chordata; class Chondrichthyes; order Lamniformes; family Lamnidae; genus Carcharodon; species Carcharodon carcharias. The sequence goes on along the minus strand of NC_054471.1, from coordinate 140,908,703 downwards.
GACCAGTAATGCTGTGCCTATGTGCTCATTTGACAGTGTTACTAATGTGCCACTCAAGGAAGCCATAAACATTTGTGCTATATCATGACAGTCTGGATGCCCTACCATTTGCTGTATTCATTGAGCTTGTTGAGTTTGGCTTTAACAGCACTGTTTGCTCAAATAAATTTTGTTGCCTTGGGATCCCCTCGAGGCCTAACTATCACTAATGTTTTTGTCCCTTCTCATATGCTCTCCCTCCCAAGGTTAAATTCACTTTTGAAGTAAGCAGTCTGACAAGTTCCTTTTCTTTGACCATGACCCTCCAATGGGTCTCTACTACTGTCTACCACAAGCCCCCCTTCACTGGCCAATGTATGCATTGGGATTTCTACAGCTGCACACACAATTGGACTTTACAGCAATTGTGTAAATAAGGCCTGAGCCATTTGCTCACTGCAAGCTTGATGCTGAAATAGGCATTGAATGATGTGGCAAAGCTATCTGATGGGATAATGGCTATCCCAGTGGGCTATCATTTGCTGTGTATCGTGCATACTGACTAATGAGCCTAAGGCTGCCACTTTCAGACCTGAACAATGCCCAGTGTACCGAGTTACCCTGGAAGTGTAAGTTTTTTTTTTACTGAAAGTTTGAGTAACAAGCTGTTTCGCACTGCACTACAATAGCAACACAGATGGTATTTCCCATTAATGGGATGTTGCTGTCAAGCCAAAAAAAATGTTCTGCCTACCACATGAATAATGTGGGTATATGAATTTCAATTCTAGTTTGCCAGGTATATATGCTAAACATCTAACAACTGGTGGGTCCTACCAAACAGCACATCCCTTTGGTTGTTCACAATGGACGAGCCTATGCTTGCAAAACTCATCTAAAGTTAGACATATCCTATTCCATGAATGCTTTAAGAATTACAACTAAATTGATCAGTTGGGCTTGCAACTTGGCTCACTTACACTTGCTAGAAGCTACATATATTCATACTCAGGGACCTGGCCTCTTTAGGCAAAAGCCTGGGGGACAGTAGTTGCCTGGTGCATTCTCGATGGCACACCTCAACCGGTCAGCACCCTCTTTTCTCTCTAGAGTGCAAGCTTCAACAGTTTGTCCCTTTTTTAACAATATTAAAGTTCTGTATGACCAAGTGTCTATTAATAATCAGTAAGTTGTGTTTTAATTCAGTCAACAGCTGTACAATAAATTTGCTGTATGACATTAGCAAGACTAGAGTAAACCAAAACTCAGTCTGTTGCTCAATTTACCAAAAAAAAACACAACTCCTTAATTCATAACCCATTTAGTGGAAATTGCTAAAATTTGAGCTTCAAGTAGGTCTTGGTCTAGTAAGCTAACAAATCTATATGCCTATTCTAGTCCAGAATCTATCTTCAACCATGAAGGTGCCAGCTGTATATCCTGGAAGCCAAGGCAGCATTGGGCCAGCACAGTTTTTATTCTTAAATTGGGAGCTGGAATTCCCGCTCCTAGTTTGATATTTATTGGTTTGGGAGATAATTGGTGTCTCCTCCCCCTCCCCCTGCAGTCTTTATGGCATCATGCATGGTAACATTGAAATAATGGAAGCTTCCTCTAGCAGGGTTGCATTGTTAGCCTTGAAACTGGTAAAGTGGTGGTGGAAAGGAAGTAGTGTACATTTTTTAAAGTGGTCTTTTGATAAACCTCCCTCACCCACCGCCCCCCCACCCCCCAAATTCATTTAAATAAATGAGTGACTTGCCATGCTTCCCGTTTTTTTTTAGTGAACTGGAAGGTTCTACTCCTATCCAGCTTCCATGGTCGACTGACTAGATGAAGTCTTCAGAATATTGTTCCATTGGGTGTTCTCAATGCTTCGTCACAGCTGAACCTCCTGCATCTCCAGTAACCTGGATGGTGAAGATAATAAGATACACATTCTGAAATCCACACTCAGTGCCATGCGCCGCCATATGAACACACTCGACCTCTCCCTCCAGCACCGCCGTACCCTTTTTCAAAGCTGCGCGTGCCCCCAGTTTCATTTTATTCTTCGGCTCATCCGACACCTCAACAAGAAACTTTTTTTCTCTTTCTCTCAAGTGCTAAGGAACGCAATCTCCAACAACTCATCGACACCAACACCAATCTAGGACCCTCCACCTCTGCCCGTCCCTCCGTCCCCACCCCATCTTCCAATCCCAACCCCAGCCGTGTATTCACTATACCCCCTGACCTTCCCCTCTCCGATGCTGAACGTTCAGTGCTCAGCAAAGGACTTAGTTTCATACCGTTATGCCCTCACCTCAATGAATTTCGGGCTCGGCATGATGCTGAACTCTTCTTCCGCCGTCTTCGTCTCCGGGCTCACTTCTTTGGGCAGGAGTCCTCTCCCAATTCAACGGATCCTTTTACCCATCTCCAATATTCTCCCTCCACCTGGACCCCTCCCTCTGGATTCTTACCTTCTCTTGATCTTTTCATTGAGAACTGTCGGCGCAACATTAGTCGTCTCAATTTCTCTGCTCCTCTCACCCATTCTAACCTGTCTCTCTCTGAACTTACTGCATTCCATTCTCTCAAGTCCAACCCTGACATTGTCATCAAACCCGCTGACAAGGGTAGTGCTGTTGTTGTCTGGC